>NC_091437.1:167193930-167872680 GCF_964237555.1 Oryctolagus cuniculus | reverse complement strand
CGGGTCCCCAGGGGCACTCACACACCTGGGTGACCTGGTCTCCAGACCCCCCTGCGGGTGGGGCACTCACACACCTGGGTGACCGGGTCTCCAGGCCCCCCTGCGGGTGGGGCACTCACACACCTGGGTGACCGGGTCCCCAGGGGCGCTCACACACCTGGGTGACGGGTCCCCAGGGGCGCTCACACACCTGGGTGACGGGTCCCCAGGCCCCCTGCGGGTGGGGCACTCACACACCTGGGTGACTGGGTCCCCAGGGGCGCTCACACACCTGGGTGACTGGGTCCCCAGGGGCGCTCACACACCTGGGTGACCTGGTCTCCAGGCCCCCCTGCGGGTGGGGCACTCACACACCTGGGTGACGGGTCCCCAGGCCCCCTGCGGGTGGGGCACTCACACACCTGGGTGACGGGTCCCCAGGGGCGCTCACACACCTGGGTGACGGGTCCCCAGGCCCCCTGCGGGTGGGGCGCTCACACACCTGGGTGACTGGGTCCCCAGGCCCCCTGCGGGTGGGGCGCTCACACACCTGGGTGACCTGGTTCCCAGGCCCCCCTGAGGGTGGGGCACTCACACACCTGGGTGACCTGGTCCCCAGGCCCCCCTGCGGGTGGGGCACTCACACACCTGGGTGACTGGGTCCCCAGGGGCGCTCACACACCTGGGTGACCTGGTCCCCAGGCCTCCCTGCGGGTGGGGCACTCACACACCTGGGTGACCTGGTCCCCAGGCCCCCCTGCGGGTGGGGCACTCACACACCTGGGTGACGGGTCCCCAGGGGCGCTCACACACCTGGGTGACGGGTCCCAGGCCCCCTGCGTGTGGGGCGCTCACACACCTGGATGATCTTCTCTGGAATGTTGGACACGGTGAAGCCGTAGAGGCGCACACGCTCGGGGAAGATGCTGGACAGGATCCTGCGGTCCAGCTGGAAGGCGATCTCCCCCACCAGCCTTTCCCAGGCCAGCTGCTTCGGCTCTGGGGACGACAGAGCAGGGAGTGGCAGGGGCCCTGTGGGCAGCCCGAGGCGAGCCAGGCCCCGGCCCACTGACCTCGGGAGCTGTCGGCGAACTTGCTAGTCTTGCGGTGGGTCAGCTTCCGCTCCAACTCCAGGATGCTCTTCCGAGCCGGCTCCGCGGTGCTGGGAGCCCGGGTGTCGTTGACCGAGGCCGGGGAGGACGCGGTGCGAGACGGGGAGGAGTGGGCGTTGCGTGGAGGAGAGTGGGGGCTGGCCAGGGGCCGGCTGGACGAGTGCTGCACGCGGGCGGGGGACTGGGGGGCCACGTGTGTGGTGCTGGAGGTGTAGCCACCGGGGGGCGGGGGGGCCGGAGTGGTGGTGCCCGTGAGGACGGGGAGTTGGGGGGAGGCGGGGACAGCGGCGGGAACCATCTGTCCCTGGGGGGCACTGGGCTGGGCCCGGGGGTCTGAGGCGCTGAAGGAGAAGGCGGTGCTGGGGATGGGCGTGGCCACGGAGCCCATGGGGGTGGAGGTCTGGAGGGGCGTGCCCACAAACGCCACGCTGGGGGGCTCTGGGTCCTGGGTCATCCGGGCGTGCTCAGCAGGGAGAGGGACTAGCGATGAGGGAAGTGGAGGTGAGAGGGGGGGCTGCAGCTCACCCCCACCCAGCACCCAACTGCCCCTCCCCCAGCCCAGCCCATTACCTTTGGGGGTGGCGGCCGAAGAATGGGGCTCTGGCAGCCGTACCCTGGGGGCCTCCGACAGCACCAGGTTGCCCATGGGGCTGGCCAGAAGGTTCTGAGAGACACCTATAGGGGCAGCCGTGGAGCTGAGCAGGGGGCTGCTCAGAGAGACTGTCACGGGGCCCCCCACGGGGGCCATCAGAGGGCCACTCTGCGACACGGCCAGCGACCCGGCCAGGGGGCTGCTTGGAGTCAGAGAGCCAGTGGAGATCATGCCCAAGGAGCTGGCCAGCGTGCCCATGGTGGGGGTCGCCACGGAGCCTGTGAGGTGGCTGCCCAGCGGGCTGGTCAGGGCGCCCGTGGCGGGGGTCACTGCCAGGGGGCTGGGCAGGTGGCTGGGCAGGTGGCTGGGCAGGGGCCCGTTCAGGAGGCTGGAGATGGGGGTGCTCTGCGACACAGGGGCTGGGCCAGTCAGCAGCGAGCTGAGGGGGCCCGTCAGGGGGCTCACGAGGGGGCCGGGCTGCGGGCTGCTCAGCATGTCGGCCAGGGGTGCCAGGGCTGTGAGCCCCATTTCTTCCAGGGTGGGCTCGTTCACTGTTGCTGCGGCCGAGGGCAAGAAGACACCTAAGAGACACAGTGAAAGCAGGAGACCCCGTAAGCCCCTCCGGGAGCAAGGTGTGGGGCCGATGCAACCCCCCCGCCCCTCCCCTCCCACTGTGCAGGGGGCCTGGCCCAGGTGCCCACAGCCTCTCTGTCTGACCTCACTTCCTAGGGCCTTGGAGTTCCTGGCTCCTGGCTTCCGTCTCTGGGCCCAGTCTAGGGCTGTTTGGAGTATCTGGGGAGTGAACCAGTGAATGGGGGCACACTGTGTCTCTGTCTCTCAAACAAATAAAGAAAAAAGACGAAAGAGCTCAAGTCAATACCCTGACTACGCACCTTAAGGAACCAGCAATAAAGGCAGCGGCTAAGCGGGAAGCAGGCAGAAGGGGCAGAGAAGACCGGGAGGAAGCTTGACACGGCGAGGCCAGAGCCACAGAGCAACGGGCAGGAGTCAGCTGGCTGTCCCCCCAGCTCACCCCGCTGCCCCAGACGCCCTGCGGGGGCAGCCGGAGCCCGCATTGCTGATCCCTGCGCTCAGGCTGAGGCCTCCGCTGGCTGGGGCCAGTGCTCTGTTACCTGGCTTCCTGCAGGTGCTGCTGGCCCCACTCTGTCTACCTTCCTGCGAGTGGCTTAGGTTCACCTTGTTCTGCACCTCCCTGGTGAGCTGTGCAGCCCGGGCCTGGGGATGGGCCTTGTGCCACCACCACTCCCCGACTCACTGCACAAAACCTCTCACCCCGGCACCGGCCTGCTGCCTCCCTCTCCAGCTCCTGATGGGGCTGCAGCCTGGCCCCCCAGTCCCTGCCTCCCCAGCCCACTCCCTGTCCTTGAGGACCCTAGCACTGCCCACCCGCCCACACCACCATCCCCTGCCTGGGTTGTTGCAGGAGCCTCCTGGCTGGTCTCCGGACGCCAGCCTCGTGCCCCAAGCGTTGCCAGGGTCCTCCGGTTAGACAGCTGCCGGCTAAGCGTCTCGTCCCCGCTGCTGGGCCTGCACGGCCCCTCGGTCTGGCCCGTGACCTCGCTCCCTCTGCTCCTCAGCCGCACCTCAGCGGCTTCGGGTGCACTCTCGCCTGCCTTTGCCCTGGCCATTCCCTCTTCCTGGACGGAAACTTGGTGCTCAGGGGAAGAGCTGGGCGGCAGGTGCTCAGCCAAGCAGCTGAGACGCCCGCATTCCCTGTTGGACTGCCTGGCTCTGGCTCCTGTCTCTACTGACACAGACCTTGGGAGACAGCAGTGGCAGCAGTGATCAAGCACCTGCCACCCACGTGGGAGACCTGGGTTCAGCTCCCAGCTCCCAGCTTTGGCCTGGCCCAGCCCTGGCTGCTGCAGGCATCTGGGGAGTGAGCCAGTGGTGAGAACTCTGCCTGCCTATCTTTCTCTGTCTCCATGCCTTTGAAATAAATTAACGAAAACATCAGTCAGCATAGGAATTGGGATGCTTGGCTTGGCTTTGTGCCCTCCAGCACCGAGGGCTCAATCGGCCACAGAAGCAAGCGTTCCTGGAATGACCTCCAGAGCTGGGCCACGGAGGCAGCCACACGAGACACCCACGTTCAACGCAGTGGTGTGCCCTGGTCCGAAAGAGCTGTGCTGCCCTTGGAATACACGGTGCAAAGTGGATCAGGGTCTGTGGACATCGGTCGTATTTCTACACACTTGCAATGAACAATACAAAAATTGAAATGAGAAAGCAAGTTATAATAGCATCAAAAAGAATAAACTACTTGGGAGCACCTTTAGCAAAAGAAACACAGAACCACACTCCGTAAGCCACAGACGCTGTGGAAGACATGAAGGAGGACCCAGGCAGACGGGAGGGCCGCCCGTGTTCGGACTCCGTGCACCCGGACAGGACGCCCGCCAGCCCCTTCCGGAAACTCACAAGCTGATCCTAAAATCCACACGGAATTTCGAGCCCCAGAACGGCCCAGGCAACACTGAAAAGGAAGAAGGTGGCCGACGCATGTTGTGTGGATCCAGGCAGCGGTATGCGTGGGCCGGCGCAGGATGAGCACGAAGATCGACGGACTAGGAGTCCATTGCACTGGGAGTCCGGGGAGAAACCACATCTCCATGACCTACTTGTTTTCAGCAAGGCTGCCAGGACAGCTCCGGGGGGAGAACTGTCTTTTCAGCGGAGGGTCCTGGGACAACTGGGCACCCACACACCGGGACGCAGTTCAGTGCCTGCCTCCACACACGTGAAATCAAAAGGCATCAAAGCCTTAAATGCAGGAGGCAAGACCATAAAAGGCTTAGAACAAGACATGAGATGGATCTGCATGACTTTGGGCTTGGCAATGGCTTCTTGGTCATGAATCTACGATCGTACCAAAAGCACAAGATGAAAAACAACAGACAAATCAGATGTCGTCAAAATTCAAAGTTCTGTGTTTCAAAAGATGTCATTGGGAGGATAGCCAGAAAGGAAACTGTAAGAGAGGGAGGAAATATTTGCAAGTCATATGTTTGCTAAGGGATCGTGGCCAGTAAACGTGGACTCTTACAACTCAACGACAGAAAGACAAATAGCCCAACTTTAAAATGGGCAAAGGGTTGGAAAAGGGCCATTCTTAAAGGAGAAACACAGAGAGCTCAGGGGCACATGCAGGGACTCAGTGCTGTTGTCACCAGGGAGCTGCACGCAAGAGCCGGGTCACCACCACTGGGCCGGCTACGACGGAAAGGTCAGATGACACACACTGGCGGAGGTGTGGAAGGCAGGGTCTTCACACATCGCCGGTGGGAACGTAGACTGGCGTGGCTGCTCTGCACAGCCGTCCGGCAGCTCCCCGGCCACACGGTCGCTGCGACCCAGCAGTTCCACCCCTACTTGTGCACCCGAGAGGCACGACAGCCCGTCTGCACAAACCCAGCGCAGTGCTCCCAGCGACCCAGAGCAGGGCCGTCTGATGTGCACTGGGGAAGGGACGGGCACAGGCTCTGCATCCATGCAAGGGAGCACCATTCAGCTGAGACCCGGGACACCCCCACACCCTGCCCCTCGTCACAGCCCGCGTGAACCTCGAAAACATCGGGCCACGAGAGACTACAAGAGGTGAACCCCTGGAACCCAGACAGTAGATCTGTTAGGTGGGAAGTCAGATATGAGCTTGTGTGTGTGACATAAAGGCCTAAAGAGAAGACGTCTATGTCCAGCAAATACATCTGCATCTCAAAGTCATCCCGATAACGTTTCAGGGACAGCCCAGTTCCCATCCTGCCCTGCCCCTTCTACCTGATGACCTGCCAGGTGGGGGTCCCCGCCCCTTCTGCCTGACAATCTTCCACAGTCTCCCAGGTGCAGCCCAGTATCTGCACCTCAAACACCCTGCTCTGATCCCCATTCTCCAGGGGGTCTTGCTCACCCTTCCTCTGAACCCAGGACAGAGCCAGCTAGGCTTCCTCCTGTCTGATACCTTCAAGGGAAAACTCAGAAGTTTTTCTATTTACATCCAAAAAGCCCTTTGTTTTGGGAGGAGATGTGTGAAGACAGACCCATCTCCTTAAAAACCCCCAGCCTCAACCGCACTGCGCGCTCAGCCCTCTCTCTGCCTCTCTGCTGTGCCGCCCGCCTGCCTGCCCAGGTGTACTCTCTCCACTCAACCATGTAACCTCGCTTCCCCCTTCCCAGTCCGAGCAACTGAGCACTCTCTCTCAGGTCCTGTCTGGAGAGGTGCCCATCCGTTCTTACGGATGGCCCTGCCCTAATAAACCTTGCTATTTTACCTCCCACTACTCTGTCTCACGCCTGAATTCTTTCTCGCGTGAAGACAAGAACCCTGCCATTCACCGGTAACAGATCCCTGGTTGCTTAGAGCTGGGGTGGGGGGAGTTTGAGGGTAGGGGTGGGCTTGACAGCTGGAGAGGAGGCGGCTTCTCTTCGGGGTGCTGTGATGTTTGTAGATAAGTCCACGCCATAAAATCCATTGAACTGTACTTTGGGGGGATTGTACTGTGAATTACAGCTCAGTTGGTTGGTGGGCGACAGGGGCATTGAGGGTGGCCGGCTTATGGCTCGGGCTGCTGGCCCCCCGGGGTGGGGCACCCAGGCCCGGGACCCAGTTCCTGGGCCGTGTCCAGGGCCGGAGTTTCAAGGGCAGGCGGCGCCAGGGATGCTGGCAGTGCTCACACCCGGACACCGGGCCGCGACCCCCGGGGTCGCTCGCTTGGCCCTGTAACCCTGAGCGCCGCACGCTGACCTTTAACCTTGTCATCGCCGGAATGTCGCTGACCTAGACGAGACCCGCGGGTTTGCGCGGTCAAGGTCCCGTTACTCGCTGAGGCCTGGAGGGGTCCGTCACATCAGACTGGACAGACGGGCAAACGTCCCAACAGAAATGCAGCGGGCGCGACTGAAACCCTCGATTCCCGCCCAGACCCGCCGCTCACTCTCGGGCGCCGCGGGCGGGGGCGGGGCCAGAGCGCCGGGGCGGGGCGGCCCAGGCGGAAGGGGCGGGACCAGAACGGCGGGGCGCAGCGACGTCAGGGCGCGACCCTGCGTGTGGGCGGGGCCCGGGCGTTTGGGCGGGAAGCTGAGGCGCTCCAGGGAAGACTAGAAGGTCTGGGGCGGCCCAGGGAAGACCAGTAGGGTGTGTGGGGAGTGGGGAGGTTGGGAGAGAGCCGGGGGTGGCAAGATGGCCGCGCATCCTGACAGGGGGACGGGTCCTGAGGGAGGGGGGAGGTCCCGAGGCGGGGAGGGGAGGGCCTGAGGGCGGGGTCCTGACGGGGAAGGGTCCTGCCGGTGGGGGAGGGCCTGAGGGCGGGGTCCTGGCGGTGGGGGAGGAGGTCCTGAGCGGGGAGCCGGGGGGTGGGCTGAGGGCGGGGTCCTGACGGGGAAGGGTCCTGACAGTGGGGGAGGAGGTCCTGAGCGGGGAGGGGAGGGCCTGAGGGCGGGGTCCTGCCGGGCAAGGGTCCTGGCGGTGGGGGAGGAGGTCCTGAGCGGGGAGGGGAGGGCCTGAGGGCGGGGTCCTGACGGGGAAGGGTCCTGGCGGTGGGGGAGGAGGTCCTGAGCGGGGAGGGGAGGGCCTGAGGGCGGGGTCCTGACGGGGAAGGGTCCTGGCGGTGGGGGAGGAGATCCTGAGGGGGGGGGCTGAGGGCGGGGTCCTGGCGGTGGGGAGGAGGTCCTGAGTGGGGGGCGGGGGGGGGGCTGAGGGCGGGGTCCTGCCGGGCAAGGGTCCTGGCGGTGGGGGAGAGGAGGGTCCTGGCGGTGGGGGAGGAGGTCCTGAGTGGGGGGCGGGGGGGGCTGAGGGCGGGGTCCTGCCGGGCAAGGGTCCTGGCGGTGGGGGAGGAGGTCCTGCGGGCCGCCGGGCGGTGCGGGGGCCCGGCCTCCGGGTGAGGCGCCCTCCTGAGCCTGGCGCCGGCTGCCCCCTGCCGGAGGAGCCGTCAGGGCCTGCAGCCCCGGGAGGAGCCGGGAGGGGGAGGGCAGTGGCTGTGCTGTGCCGCCTGGCCCCTGTGTGCGGGCACCCTCCGTGCTCCCGCCGCCACAGGCTCCAACCCCGCAAGGCCCGGCCCGGGCCCCACCCGTCCCGTCCCGGCTCCGCCGATGTCAGTGTGGGCGCCAGGCAGCCTGTTGCACGCCCCGCCGCGCGCTCGTACCTGCCGGCTTGCTCAGAGCCACACTCCCGGCCCTGCACCGCCCGTCTGCCCAGGTCTCTGCCCGTTGCACCGACTTCCGGTCTCAGCCGCCCTCTGCCTAAACTGAGCAGACATCCCAGGCCGCCAAATACTGCTGGAGGAGGCCCCGGTCGGGGTCGGTGGCTGCTGCTTTGTCAGTCCCAAGGCTGGCCGGTGCCTCTCAGCCCCCGTAAGCCGCGCAGGTCTTGCAGCTTCCCCGCTTAGCCCCTTGCATCATTTTTGCTGTCTACCCCCACCCCTACCCCCACCCCCGTTTCTGGAGAGGAGTTCCGCAGTCGCTAGGTTCACTCTCACTTCCACTTCCTCCTTGCCTCCCAGGACAGCTGAAGACACGCCGTGGCTGCCCTCGAGGGCACCCTCGTGCATGTTCAGTGTCTCCTGGCTCCTTTCCTCTACTTATCACAAAATTCAGGCTGCTGCCATCTTGAAAAGAGGTTCTGGACTCCGAGCCTTTCTCCGCTCTCCCTGCCCACGGCACACACCACCCCTAAAAGCCCAGCTGGAACTGTCACCTGTTCTCCCCGTTTCCTCATTCCTCTCTCTTTGGTCGGTCTTTCCCACCCACAGTGGGGCTGAAATCACTAACCAAGGTCAGGAACGGCAGGTCAAGGACATTGTTAGTACTTCTCTGGCTTGACCTCTGGCTCCCTTTACACGGAGTGACCTTGCACTCTGCTTTCTGCTTGTCTCTCTCGATGCTCCTTTGCCAGCGTCTCTACCTGTCCTCTCTTTGGGCTTGTTCGTCAGTCTCTTCTCACTGTTCACCCTCCCTCAGCTTCAGTCATCAACTCTTGAATCTTTTCTCTCTTCCCCTGAGTGTCAGGCTCACACTCAGTGCCTCTTGGACACTCCGCATGGATGTCATGTAAATGTCTTAAAGTCAGTTTGTCCAAAATACAGCTCATTATTTTGCTCCAAAACTGCGCTTCCTTCTCCTGGGCTCACCTCGTAACTTTTTCAGGCCCCGGGCCGTATGTCGGAGTAGTTAAATGCTGTCACTTAAGCTCACTTAAATCACATCCTGTTTTCTTACCCTGACAGTAAGCTTTTGTAACAATCTAGAAGGTTGATATGAATCTAGAATTCATGTACTCCCTGCATTTCTGGCCAGGATGTGGTGCTTGGGAGACCTGGCCTGGCTCCAACCCTCGTTCTGCACCCATTCTCTTCCTATCTGGTCTCAGTCCTGCACCAAGAGGGACTCAGTCCATCTGCTGTAAGCACCCACACCCTTGTGTACAAGCTGTGCTCCTGCCTCCCAAGCTACATTTTCTCCAGTGTTCCTCCTGCGTAGGGTTGGGGCAGAGCTGTGACCAGGGTGATTAAGGAGGTAGGGCCATGCCCAGAGCACAGTGGAGGATACAAGTGGGCCCAGATCCAGGAATTGAAGGTCAGGCTCACCAGGGCAGATGAAGATGAGAGCCTGACTCCATGAAGAAAGTCACAGGGAGTGGGCACGGGGAGGCAGGGGAGGAGGTGGTCAGGTTCTCAGAGGCCTGTAAGGTCCAGGGAGACCAGCAGAGCCCGGCTCTGTGGTCGGAGATTCCCAGAGGCGGCGGCAGGGGTCTGCCGTGGCTGAGCCGGGCTGGTGAGTCTGCTGCCCCAGGACGTGGCACCACCAACACCAGTCAGCGCAGTGGGACAGCAGGCGTTCGAGACGCTCTCGTCATCCCTCGTCCAAGCAGGTGGGGTTTCCACTGTCTTAGTAACGACAGGCTTTCTTTCCACCTGCAGGCCATACCGTCATCCCCCACCTGGCTGACTGCAGCAGCCTCACTCTAAACTGTGTCCCCTCTCAGTCTTGTCTCGCTTGAATCCATTCTGATGCACAAACGTGATCACTTGCTATGAGAAGCCACTGGTGTGGGCTTATTGGCGTTGGGAGCAAGCCCAGGGTCCTCAGCACGATGTGCCCCTGCTGGCCCCCCGCGTGCGCGAGCTACCACACACATGAGCGTCACATCCCACAGCGCACGCCAGATGTGGTGTGTGCTTGTGTGCTTAATCACACGGAGCGAGGTCTAGGGCTGGCCGGTTGTCAGGCTGCTGCTCCTGGAGTGCTGCTTTCCACCGTCACCCCGGCTGTCTAGGCTCTCCTGTCAGCCTTCCCGTGCTCTCAGCTGGACCCTTCAGGACTGGACAGTCCCAAGGGATCCAAGGATTCCCTTAATCCAACCGAATTGGGTGGTTAGCCCGGGAGTAGGAAACCAAGGGTCTATCTTCTTAAACTGTGGATTTTCTTAAATATTGTACTGCCCTGAGCAGTACAAATATTATTTTTGTTGCAACGTTTAAAATGCAAGGGGACTGTGGTTGTGATCAGTACAGGGAGCTGAAGGTCGGCCCTGGATGGGGAGCAGGGAAGTCAGCAGGGGGTAGGCACAAACCTGAGGGCCTTAGGTGTTCTGTAGAAAGGCGTGGGGTCTCAGAAACATGTCTAGGTAGGAGTAAGGGGCATTCTAGGAACTCGGGGGGCCTCGAGACGCTCTGAGGGTCTCTTTCGGTGGAGTGTTGGAGGCCTGCTATGGAGAGGCAGGCCTGCACCCAGAGCCTGGCAGCAGCAGCTGTGAAGATGGAACGAGGTGACAGGACGGGAGTGTGGAGGAAGGGTGTCCATGTCAAAGCTGTGCAGAGGCGGAGAAGGGTGCGGCACCTGGGAGGCCGTCCCGACCTCTGCCAAGCTGCAGAGGCTTAAACAGGCAAGGGGCCGGAGGGGGGGTGCTCTCCGGAAGGAGGCAGGGCTTCTCGCCTGGTCGTGGGCAGAGGAGAGGGCTAGCTGGGTGGAGAAACGCAGCGCGTGTGACAGGGCAGGCCACGCAGGGCTGGGTAGGCGCCCACGGCTGGAGAAGTCTGCCGCGGGCAGGAGGAAGCACCTGTCTCGGACAGGACGGATGTGAAGGGAACAGCTGACCGTGTTTCCTCACTTGCTCTCGGTCCTGGGGACCCTCATCAGCAGCCGGGGCCAGCCGGACTCTGGTGGCCTTGCTGCTGCCGAGACACTCTCTGATGTTGGCAATGCTGACCGCATGCCTACCGCTTTCCGTTCTGCCAGTGCCTCCCTTGTTTCTGTCCTCCCATTCAGCTGTGTGGCCTCCTGGCTTCTGATGCCCTCTTGGCTCAGTCCCCAGCTCCAGGCCTAGCCAAAGCACTTCACTTAGCAGCTTTTCTGCAAACACCCGCAGCTTCTTTGCCGGTCTCCCGCCTCGCCCTGCTCTGTCGCTCTCCCCAGCTCCATCACACACCAACTCCCAAACCGCGGGCTTAAGTCCTGATTTCCCAGCTTCTCAACCTGGCTGGTCACTGTGTCCAGGCTATCCCTAACCGGAGACTAGTCGGGGAAAGGAGGGAGTGCTAATGTGCAGGACAGGAGGATGAGGGTGAGGGAGGGGGGCGAGGGGAGGCTGAAAGGGGTGACGTGTTGGGCCCGCGGCTGGGAGCTTCTCCGTCCGTGGGACGGCTTGGAAGTTCAGTTGAGGGGAGGCTGTGGGCAGGGCTCCTGCTAGCTGGAGAACAGAGGTGGAGCCTGTTTCCCTTGTTTCGTCTCCACGGTCCTGTGTGCTTGCCCTCCTCTCCTGATGGGGCCAGGAAAGCTTCGTTCCTTCCCGCCTGCCCTGCTCTGAGGTCCTGAGATCCCCGCAGACCGGGGCTCTGCCGTCTGGTGCAGCCTCACCCTGCCTCCTCCCCTCCTTGGCCCCGGCTCTTACTGTTGCCCTGGCGGGGGGCAGAGGCTGCCACCGCCTCACCAAGCCCGCTGGTGAATGCGCTGAGGTTGAGGCCACCAGCTTGAGTCTTGATTGCTGACTTGAGCTCGTGGTTCTCCCGAATGAGCCGCACCAGCTTCTTCAGTTCCTCGTTTTCCCTCACCAGCCTCTCTATCTGATGCCGGAGCCCCTCATAATTGGTGAGGAGAGACATGCCCCGGGCCAGCGGGAGGGGTGCGGCCCTCCAGAGGGCACTGCACCTGGAGGCTGCCCAGGGCCCCGGGCCTTGCCCGGGCTGGAAGAGGGCGCCAGAGCCTGCAAGGCTGGCCCAGCGGGCCCTGGCTATTGTGAGGTCAGAGGCTGTGCCCTCCTCTTTGCCCTCTGCCATAACAGGCTTGGCTCTGTGCCTCCAGGCCTGGGCACAGGCCCTGACTGGAGGGAGAATGACCCGACCCCTTCATGTCTGGTGTCTCCTCTGAAGTCTCCCACCACAAGCCTAATCGCTGCCCGCTGGGCTTCCCCAGTGGGCAGCAGACCAGTCGTGTGTCTTGATGCTCATCCTGGTTCCATGCAGCTGAAACCTTAGTAGTATCTGCTTGCTTTCCAGAGGGAACGGGGGTCGTGCCACTCCCCCGAGCCCTGTCCAGCAAAGGCCTGGCCCCGTGTGAGTGAGGAGGCAGAGAGCATTCGCTGAGTGGAATCTCGCCGCCCTCACTCCTAACCCGCGTGCTCCTTCCTTGGACACGCCTCGATTTAGCCTGTTAGCTTTCTAGGGATGCTCTGGACACTGGCCCGTGGCTTCTTTGATCCCAGGTGCCCAGAATCGTCCCCAGGTGCTGACCAGGGGCACTCTTACCCAAGCACCTGGCTTCCTACAGCTTGGAGTTCCCATTTCTGGTGACTGAGGGTCTCCGATTCCAAATCCTTAGAGGTGCTTCTTACATTCTTGGATCTCTGTTCTGCTCCCTGGATTCCCTGTGTTTAGTCCTTCCAGATCCCAAGATTTCATTCCTTATCTGGTTCCCAGAACTCAGAACTCTGGGTCCTCACGGTACTCCCTTCTCTTAGAGCTATCTACAGAGAACACATGGGCCTGACCTCGAGAGTCGAGTGAAGCCATGTCTTCATGGTCTCCATGGCTCTGTGGGCATACACTCTCAAACCTTCTGTGGGGCAGGGAGAGGGTGGTGAAGTCCAGGTGCAGTCCCGAGGGCAGATTCCTGGGTGGTTCGAGGAAAGGGGAGATCAGCCAGGGCTGGGGTCAGGCTGAGTCCAGCATTCTACCTGCACCTCATAATGGGGGGGCCTGTCCTCACCCCTCCTCTGACACCTTGGACTCTACTCTGGCTGAGTCTCTCTGGCCCTAGGGACCAGAGCCCCTGGGGACCAGGGCTGGGTTTTTTTCAGTCTCCTCTTTATATGGTATATTTGCTGGGCTTTCCTCCAGCAAGTAGA
This sequence comes from Oryctolagus cuniculus, assembly GCF_964237555.1. Taxonomy (NCBI): domain Eukaryota; kingdom Metazoa; phylum Chordata; class Mammalia; order Lagomorpha; family Leporidae; genus Oryctolagus; species Oryctolagus cuniculus. Next base: position 167,859,644 of record NC_091437.1, on the reverse strand, counting down.
AATATACTTATTGTGTCTCTGCTGGGGCTGATGCCATCTTTGGTGCTGACATTTTATGTGTCAGTTTTGCCGAGCTGTGGTGCCTAGATACTTGGCCAAACAAGCGTTTAGACCTTGCAGTGAAGGTCTTTTGTAGACTTCGGGTTAAGAACCTTTAATCCTGTGGGTGGACCTCATCCAATCAGTCGATGAATGTAAGAGCAGAAAACCCGAAGATTTCCTGGGGAAGAAGGAATTCTCCTCCAGATCATAACAGGGAGTGGGCAGGTGGTGCAGCCATTAAGGCCCTGCTTAGGACACCCACATGCTAGGCCAGAGTGCGTGGGTTTGAGTCCTGGCTCCACTTAGGATTCTAGCTTTCTGCTAATGCACACTGCAGGAGGCAGCAGGCCCCTGCCACTCAAGTGTGGGACCAGCTGGAGTTCGGGGCGGAGCAGCCCCAGCCGTTGCAGGCATTTGGGGAGGGAACCAGTGGACGGAGTGAACAAGACAGATGTGTGTGTCTCTGCCTTTCAAAAAAAGTGAAACAAACGTTTGAAAAATGTTTATAACATGGAAATCCTGCCTAAGTTTCCACCGGGCCTACAGACTTCAGACTTGGCAGCTTCTGTAATTGTATGGACCAGTTCCTTAAAATAAACCTTTGTGATTAAAAAGCCCTACCAGTCGGGGTGATGGTCATCTCATCTCCCTGTGTACCAGTGCTTCTTCCCTCCAGAAGTACATGTGTTGAGCGACTGTGTGGCATGTTGGGACCGGAGGGTTCCGTGCTGGTCACAGGCAGGTGTGTCCCCGCCTCGTCACCGTGAATCAAATCCCACGTGATATCCTGTCTTCCCTGTGGCAAGACGTGGTGCCGGTAGAGGGCGTGGTGCACAGCTGGATGACCTTTGTCAGTCCTCCTTCCTGAGGTGACATCTCAGATGACGTGAGGGAAGGGTCAGGTGCGAGGAGCGCTTGCTGGCAGGGGGAGTGGCTGTGCAGAGGCCGCAGGGGAGTGTGCTCTGCAGGAGGAGCTGAGAAGGAGGGAAGGAGAGGTCTGTGCTGGGAAAGGCTGGAGCCAGGCTTGACCACACCAGTGGCCGTGGGTCCAGGGAAGCCCTTGAAGGGCAGTAGGAAGGGGAGGGAAAAGAGCTGCTGAGTCATGCCTCACGAGGAAGTCACTGGTGTCATCCAGCAGATGGCAAGGGTGGCTTGGATTCAGGTGGTGCCATGCGGGTGGAGAGGGTGGGAAGAGCTGAGCTGTTGAGTGGTGCTGGGTGGGCTAGTCTCAGGGGGTGAGGACAAGCGAGAGGGTGGGAAGAGCTGAGCTGTTGAGTGGTGCTGGGTGGGCTGGTCTCAGGGGTGAGGACAAGGGAGAGGCAGGGGTGGTAGAGCTGCTGGCCATACCAGCCTGAGAGGGGAGAAAGGCAAGTAGAGTGAGGATCCTGAGTCAGTCTGTGCTGTGGAGACTGGCAAGGAAGCAGGCAGTTACTGCTCTGGGTCCCAGAGGACCTGCTGCAGAGAGACGTCTTGGGGTCGTCAAGTTCCAGGTGGTGACTGGAACTGTACGAGGGGGTGAGCTCACCTGGAATCAGTATTGAGACCGTGAGAAAAGGTGCCAGGCCCACTGCGCCTAGAGGAGCCTGGACGAGGCTACAGAAGACACCAACAGAAAGGCCCACAGGGGTCAGTGAGGGCCTGAGGGGGGACCACAGGCGAAGGCTGCTTTCGGCTGCAGAGGGGCGATGGTAGCTAATGAGGCTGAGGTCAGATGAGGACCGAAATGGGTGTCTCAGCTCTGGGGACTTGGATGTCTTAGGTGGCACAGTGAGGAGTGCGTGGACGGTGTGGCTTGGCCACCTCCAGAGGCTGGAGTATGAGAAGTGAGTGGGAGGATGAAGTGGAGCTGGGGCACATGCAGCCCTCCACAGAGGGGGAGTGTGGACAGAGCCAGGGGCAGGTTCTTCCTCTACTGTCCTCTTCCCGCCTTGCAGCTGGTGCCAGCGAATGCTGTGGCCCCCCGCCACCTGACCCTGTGCCTCTGCCACCCCCAGTCTCTCCCGCAGGCCCTGGGTGTGCAGGAGGGCCTTCAAAGGACTCCCAGGCTGCCCCGGGGTGTTGGGCTGCAGCCTTCCCTTTCTTTTATGCTCACCTCAGCCAGGCTTAATCTGCTTTCTGTCTCTTTCTACTTCTTCTTCGCCCCAGTTTTCTTATCATTTTTGTCACATCGTATATACAAAATGTCCTTTGGTATCCAAATCTATTGAGTTTAAATTGGATAGAGGGTAGACAAAGTACGGAGAGTGAGAGATTCGTCCACAGATTTATCCACATCAGTTAGGATCATGTGTCTGGAGAGCAGGAGAGAAATGTTGGGCCTGCCTGCATGGTCTTTGTCCAGCTCACCCGAGCCTTGGGAATGGGCCAGGGTTTCACACTGCACAGGACAGAGCTGCGAAGTGACAGGAACCTCCCGGTGTGAACCAGGGTTTCCATTCCTCCCTGGCTCATCGGGGACTTGCGTCTTGGACTCAGATCCCCTGGTCGTGGGTCACCGGCTTTTGCACACTTTGTCCCCATGTAGCTCAGCGTTCCGGCTTGGCAAGGGCTCTGGGAGTCTCGGCTTCCCTTGTGGCTTGGGATTCTTTGCAGGTTTAGCAAGTTTCCATCTAGCGCCTTCTCTCCAAGGCTTGAGGTTGGTGAAGAACGGGAGCCCTAACTAATCTGGAGTCCTCAGTCCACACCCCCTGCATCCTCCTACGTGGATAGTCTGGGACGGGCTCCCCTGTGCCAGACCCAATGAGTGTCCCCTCCTGGGAAGGAGCCGCGCGGTACCAGCCGTGTGCCCTGTGGCTATAACCCGGGAGTCGGCCAGCAAGTGGTGTCGCATCCTGTTGCTGACGAAGAGCTCCTGGGAGGTCTTTGTCCGGTGTGGGTTCCCACTGGTTCAGCTGGCACCAGACCCCAGTGCCCGCCTGGGAAATAGTGGCGACACCCCTCCCTCTGCCTCTCTCCTACTCTTCAAAAATGAGAAGGATGACATATATTGAGTGCTTATTGTATGCAGGCACTGTTGTGACTGTCCTAACACCCCCAAGGCTGTAGCACTTCATTCCACAGGTGAAGGCAGCAAGGCACAGCCTGCCAAGTGCCTGGGCTCCCCCGGCCTCAGGTCGCCATTCTCTCAGTGTAGCAAGGCACAGCCTGCCAAGTGCCTGGGTTCCCCCAGCCTCAGGTTGCCGTTCTCTCAGTGTAGCAAGGCACAGCCTGCCAAGTGCCTGGGCTCCCCCGGCCTCAGGTCGCCGTTCTCTCAATGCTGCCAGCTGCCAGGGTCAGGGCTTGCAGGGAGGCTGGTGCCTGGCCTGCTCTTCCCCCTCTCGCTGAGCCTCACTCTGTGCACCTGTGAATGGGGGCATCTTTCTGACCCCCACCAGACTTAGGCTGTTCCCAGAGGGAAGACCCAGAGTGACGTCCCAGGAAGACAAAGGCAATGGTGTAGTCTGCTCTTCCTCACAGCCCAGCACAGGCCCTGGCACACAGCAGGTGCTCAACGAAGGTAAGAGTGTGCTGTATTCAGTCTTTCTCTTTTCTTATAAAGATGTACCCTATTTGTTTGAAAGGCAAACTTACAGAGAGAGAGAGAGAGAGAGAGAGAGAGTCTTCCATCTGCTGGTTCATTTTCTAAATGGCTGCAAAGGCTGAGGTTGGACGAAGCTGAAGCCTTTGGTCTGCCTAGGTCCACCTAGGTCTGCCACACGGGTAGCAAGGGTCCATATCTCGAGTGATCTCCCGCTGCCTTCCCAGGTGCATTAGCAGGGAGATGGATCTAATGCGGATCAGCAAGGACTTGAGCCGGCGCCCGTGTTGGATGTCAGCATCACAGGCCATGGCTTTACCATTCACCGCAGCACCGGCCCCTCCTCTGTGCTTTTGCTGAACACTGCAGGCCGGTGGCAAGGATGTGGAGGGCTGGGGAGACCCGTGGCCAGGCGGGAGTTGAAAGTCATGAAAGGCAGAGTGGCCAGCTCTGTGTGAGGAGAGCAGGCTGATGCTGGGGTCCCTGGAGGCCTCCGGGGGTTCTAGGCCTTCAGACTGTGGGTCTGGGCTGCTGGAACAGATGACCACAGCCCAGCGCCTTCAGCAGCAGACACTCACCCCTCGCAGTTCTAGAGGCTAGGAAGCTCGGGATCAAGGCTCCGGCAGATCCAGGGTCTGGGGGCTCTGCTTCCTGGCTCACAGATGGCCACGTTCTTGCGTGTTGGCACGGTCGAGTGCAGAGAGAGAGGAAGCTCGTACCCTGGCGTCTTCCCGGCAGGGCACCACCTCATGACCTGCTCAACCAAGTCGCCCCTCCTCCCGTCACCTGTGGGTAGGATTTCAGTAGTGACTCTGGGTGGGGCGGGCATTCAGTCCACAGCAGATTCCATACCCCAGCCTTAGACCCATGTGGTACCCAGCCCTGTCAGTTAATTCCTGTGCCTTAGACCTCAGTGTGCACGCAGCCTCTCAGGCTCACAGACTGTCAGTCCCCAGCAGACAGCAGTTCGAAGCCCCGCTTGCTGGCCTCTTGCGTGGACCTGGGGCAGGCCCACGGCGTCTCTGCCTCTGTCCCTTCCTTGCTGCGTGTAGTAAGAGAGATGCTCCTTCTTCCTCCTGTCGTTGGGAAGTAGATGAGGTAGCGCCGGCACCACAGCAAGGCCTGTCTGACAGTGACACTATGAGCACTTTCTCTTCAACCATAGGTATGAAAGCCTGCCAGGTGCCAGGGTGCTGTGGCCCCTGGAGCACTCAGCAGGAAGCGCTGGGAGAGCCCCGCTCACGCTCCGGCTCTGTTTGGGAGGCTGGGAGCTGCCCAGTGCAGCCAGGCTGGAGGGTGACAGGGCACGTGGGAACACAGGCCTCCCTGGCCCCATTCCCTGCCCTGGGGACACTCAGAGTTTTAACGGAGGAAAGAAGGGTGCAGAGGTGAGAGGGACCTGGGATGTGACAGGTCCTTGCTCTGCCAGTTATGGTTGGGTAACCAGGGTGCCCTACAGAGTGGGCTCTAATCCTGCACCAGTCCTGATAGTGAGATTCAGTGTGGTGTACATCACAGAACAACCTCGTGAGGTCTGTCCGGAGCACATGGCCCCCACACTGTGCCTGCAGCTCTTCATCCGGTGACCCTGCAGCATGGCAGGTGGAGGACCTGAGTCAGGTAAGAATCCCTGTTCCACTCCTCTGGAGCACAGGGCTATCTGGTGGGCATCGTGAGGCGTGTGTTGGGTTATCTCATTGGGTCAAGGGACTGCTATGGGCCTGCCACTCTGTGGGATGACAGATGTGGTGGGGTACGTGCTTTGAGGGCAATAAGACCAGGAGAGCAGGGAGAGGGCACTGTGTGGTGCAGAATGGAAGAAGGTGGGGAATAATGAGGAAGGGCACAACCTTCCAGACTCAAGGGACAGCCCTGCAAAGGCCTGGGGGCTTGGTGAGTTAAAATTTTAGTTATTTATGAGAGAAAGAGAGGACAGACACAGACGGACAGAGCTTCCACCCTGGGCACTCCCCAAACGCCCACACAGCTGGGGCTGTGCCAGGGCCAAAGCCGGGAGCCAGGAGCTCAATCCAGGTCTCCTGTGTAGGTGGCAGGAACCCAGTTTCTTGAGCCATCACCTCTGCGTCCCAGGCTCTATGCCAATGGGAAGCTGAAGTCAGAGGCCGGAGCTGGGGATTGAACCCAGGCCCTGTGATGTAGGACACGGGCACCCAAACAAGCTGGCTAAACACCCCTCCACTGTCGTGGTTTCAAAACTTTTAAATTTATTTTCATTTTATTTGAGAGGTAGACAGACTAAGAAGTCTTTCACCTACTGACTCACTCCCCAAGTGCCCATAACAACCAGGAGGGGCCAGGTTAAAAGCAGGAGCCTGGACCTCAATCCACGTCTCCCACATGGGTGACAAGGACCCGACTCCTTGAGCTGTTACCTGATGCCTCCCAGAGTCTTCATCAGCAGGGGGCAGGGATAGAGAGTGAAGCCGGGACCCAAACCTGAGCCCTCTGGTAGGGAATGTGGGCCTCCCAGTGGCGTCTCAGCAGTGCCAAATGCTCACCCCTACAGTTCTGTGTTCTAACAGTCAGTTCATAAGACTATACGATCATTGAGCCCCAGGACTGCAAAGCAGTAGCCTCCGTTAGTCCCTGATGCCCACTGCCCGCACTTCTGAGGCTCTCGGTGTGTTCCCTGCCTGGCTGTGCCCACTTCCCAGGGTGAAGTCCAGGCCTCCTGTCTCCTCTCCTCCCTTGTTTCTCCACCCCGCCTCCCACAGCTGCCTTGGAATTTACGCCTTTCCAGATGCCACCCCTGCCTGTTCCTCACCCTGTCTCCTTGGAGCTGGGTGTCACGTGAGCCTACCTCACCCTGCTCTGGGAAGCCAGGCTTGACCTGGGGCCTCTGCCTCACCATTGCCAGCCCCACAGTGAAGGGCAGCCCTGGCAGGACCCTTTCTCAGAGGTAGCCTGTCCTGAGTGGACGAGTCAGCCCTGTTCCCACCTCAGCTCAGCCAAACAGGCCTTTCTAAGGTGTTTTCACGAGGGGTCTGTGGGAACACAGGGGGAAGTGGCTGATGGCAGAGCCCCAAGTCTGGAGAGCCTGGCCTTCCACTGGCTGTGTGGGGCTGGGAGGCCAGGGGAAATGGCCTAAGAGATTGGGCCTCTGTATCCACGTGGGAGACCAGGAAGAAGCTCCTCACTCTTGGCTTTGGCCTGGACCAGCCCAGCCTCTGCAGCCATTTGGGGAGTGAACCAGTAGATGGAAGATCTCTCTCTCCCTCCCCCTCCCCCTCCCCCCTCCCCCCTCCCCCTCCCTCTCCCTCTCTCCCCCGGCCCCATCTCTTCCTATCTCTGAAACTCTTTCAAATAAATAATAAGTAAATAAATATTTAAAAAAATAAAAGGCTGGTTAAAGGAAGGAATTAAAGCAGTCAGCTTTAGGGCAATACATGTTTTGAAATGTGAATTTGTTTTTTGTTAAGGTTTATTTTTTTAAGATTTATTTATTTATTTGAAAGGCAGAGGCAGACAGAGACAAAGAGGGAGGGAGAGGGAAAAAGTCTTCCATCCGCTGGTTCACTCCTCAAATGGCCACAACTGCCAGAGCTGGGCCAATCTGAAGCCAGGAGCCAGGAGCTTCTTCCAGGTTTCCCACGTGGGTGCAGGGGCCCAAGGACTTGGGCCATCCTCCACTGCTTTCCAAGTTGCTTTAACGGAGAGCTAGGTTGGGAATGAGGCATCTGGGACTCGAACCAGCACCCGTGTGGGATGCTGACACTGCAAGTAGAGACTTGGCCCACTACACCACATTGCTGGCTCCTGAATTTCTTTTAACATGATTGATATATATGGGAAAAGTTAAGCAGAGAGCAAATTTCACATCTGTGTATAATTTTTCTCTGAGAAGTATTACATGAAAACAGAAAACCAAAGCTCCACCCGGCTGGAAGAACTGCAGACTGGCTGGGACGCTCAGGACACGGCTCAGGTCTGCCAGAGGCCCCAGCTCGGCATGGTCAGCGTGTGTCCAGGGCGCCTCTCCCACCCACACCTGATGTGCATCTTCCACCCACTGCAGGTAGTGCACAGGTCACAACCTTCCACGCACGCTCCCAAAGCAAACTCGGACTTCTCCAGAAAGTCAGTAAACACCAAACATATCGCAGTATTTACATATTCATTTCTCCTTCTCCTTCTCCTTCTCCTTCTCCTTCTCCTTCTTCTTCTCCTCCTTCTCCTCCTTCTCCTCCTTCTCCTCCTCCTGCTCCTCCTGCTCCTCCTCCTCCCCTCCTCCCCCTCCTCCTCCCTCCCTCCCCCTCCTCCGACAGGCAGAATGGACAGTGAGAGAGAGAGAGACAGAGAGAAAGGTCTTTCTTCCATTGGTTCACCCCCCAAATGGCTGCTACGGCTGGCACTGCGCTGATCCGAAGCCAGGAGCCAGGTGCTTCCTCCTGGTCTCCCATGGGGTGCAGGGCCCAAGCACTTGGGCCATCCTCCACTGCACTCCCTGGCCACAGCAGAGAGCTGGACTGGAAGAGGGGCAACCGGGACAGAATCCAGCGCCCCAACCGGGACTAGAACCCGGTGTGCCGGCGCCGCAGGTGGAGGATTAGCCAATGAGCCGCAGCGCCGGCCACGTATTTGTTTCTTAACCATTAAGCATTTGTAAAACTGCATTTTTGATAAGTTTCTGTCACCTTAAATTTTTTTTTTAAATTTATCTATTTGTTTGAAAGGCAGGATGGTAAAGAGGACGGAGGGAGGGAGTGAGAAATGTCTTCTATCCACTCCCCAAGTGGCTGCAAAGGCCAAGGCTGGGCCAGGTTGAAGCCAGGGGCCTAGAATTCCACCTGCGTCTTCCACATGGGTGGCAGAGGTCCACATACTCCACCGTCTCCTGCTGCTTTCCCAGGCATATTCGCAGGGAGCTGAACTGGAAGTAGAGCAGCTGGGACTCAAACTGGCACTCATATGGGATGCCAGTGTCTCAGGCCATGAAAATTCATTATTCTTAAAACTGTGGTAAGATACACAGAACATAAAATGTACCATCTCAGCCGTGTTTAAGTGTATAGTACAGCAGTAGTAAATAGGTTCACGGTGTTGTGCAGACATCACCACTGTCCGTCTCCAGGACTCTGCATTCTGTGGAACAAACTCTGTCCCCATTAAACATCAGTGCCTCACTTCCCCATCGTCTCCAACGAGCACGGCACTTCCTGTGCTAAGGGCCCACGGACGCGGAATCCCACAGTGCTCACGCTCTCGTGTTTGGCTGATCCCACTCAAAGTCCTTCCTTTTTAAGGGTGACTGTTCTGTTGCATGTAATGCTGCCTTTTGCTTTTCTTCGTCTCTTGCTGGGCACTTCAGTTGTTCACGTTCTAGCTGTCCCCTCCCCCTGCCTTCTGTGTTTGTTTGAAAGGCAAAGAGACAGAGACAGGCAGGGATCCCCCATGCATTGGTCCCCTTCCAAATGCCTGCAACAGCTAGGGCTGAGGCAGGCGGAGCCGAGCCAGGAGCTCCGTCTGGGTCTCCCGTGTGGTGGCCGGGGCCCGGGGACCTCAGCCATCACCTGCTGCACGTCAGGAAGAAGTTGCATTGGAAGTGGCATTTCCAGGACTGGAACCAAGCACTCTGGTGCACAGCTGTGCCTAGCGGTGACTCGGCGTCTGCACCAGACGTCTGCCCCAGCCTTGTGGTTTTTCTGGTGCTGGTTGACGCCGGCTGCTCCTGCTTCCTGGCCCTCTGTGCTTGTTGGACTTCCCCAGCTACGAAATGGTGCTCATAATCCTGCCGTCCCACTGCCCGTTTCTCTGTCTGTCCGACAGCACGTGTCCAAAGCTGCGCAGTGTGGGTAGGATGGCATAGTGCTGTTCCTGCCCAGCTGCCCTGAGTGCGAGGGCTGTGGAGGTGGCTGAGCAGGGCGGTGGGGGAGAGGGGACAGCTGGCAAGGCAAGGGCGGGGGCCTCTGGCTGAGAGCTGGGGATGGGCGGCAGAGCAGCGGCCCTGAGGCAGGCTGCGAGGAGGAACCACAGAGCACAGCAGTGAGGCCCGCACATGGACCCTGCACAGGACGTGTGCACAGCCGGCTGGGCCGGGGGTCTCTGGGAGGTGGGCATGTGGGCAGGAAGTGCTCTGTAGGACCCAGCTGCTGTCTGACTTTGTGCGCGTGAGGGTGGGAAGAGCAAGTGCTGTGAGTTGAGGACAGTGCAGAGGGAGTGAAGCAGAATTGGTAGCAGGGCTGCCTGGTCATGCCAAGGACACCAGGCCACCCTGCCCTGTGACCATTCTCCCAGCCTCACACCTCAGGAAAGGGCACAAAAGCCCAGTCGGAGGAGGGCTAGGAAGTCCCCAGGCCATGTGACATGGCGGGGTTTCGGGGGAAGGCAGAGCCCTAGGGATGGCTGGGGCGGCGGATGCATCAGAGTTCTGAGGAGATTGGCGGGGGCACTGGGGCTTTGCCCTGGTGGGACTGGAGGAGCAGGGCTGAGGAGGGCGGGGGAAGGGGGTGCCCCGATGCTGAGATGTCTTTCAGAAACTGGTCTGGTCCATTCCCAGGGGTGATGGGCTGAGGGGTGCATCCCCCCAGCCTTGCTGTGCAGCCTCAGGTGAGGCGGTGAGCTCAGCAGGTGGAGCCAGGACCAAGTCTGGGACAGGGCCTGCACTGGGCCCTGGAGTAGGAGGAGCCAGGCAGGAGTCTTCACACAGCCATGGGGAGGGGTGGCGGCTGAAGTCCCGGGAAGCAAAGGAAAAGGGTCGTGGTGAGTGACACCCGCTGGGGAAGGGAGGCGTGCAGTCGGGTGGCAAGCACAAGAAATGGCGACTTCAGGGCAAGTCAGGCTGGGGCTTTGACAGCCAGGGAGGCATCTCACCCACTGACAGGGACAGGGCAGGTGTGGTGGGGTCGGGGGGAGTGTACCCAAGGGCTGCCGGGTGCCCTTGAGCTCCCAACTCTCCTCTCGGACTTGGTTCTCAGCTCAGTGACTGTTCGTCAGGCGGCTCTGGGTGTCAAGAGCTGGAAGTACAAAACAAGTTAGCACTGCCTCAGCTCAATGTCTTTAGGGACAGAGCAGCCAGAACAGTGACAGAGTCACAGGCAGGGAGCTGTGAGCCTGAAGCCACCGGGGGAGGAGGTGGGCTAGTGGCTGTGGCGGGATTCTAAGTTAGAGGCTTCGGGTGGTGAGGGGGCCGGGTGGAGGTGGACCCCAGTAGGACTTGATCTTGTGGAGGAGCCGTAGGCAAGGCCAGCTCTGGAGGGCTCTCGGCTGGGCGTGCCGCTGCCACAGGAAGGTTTTGTGTGCAATGAGGGGTGGGTAGGCCCTGTGGAAGGCTCAGATGGATGAGAAGGGGCGTGGCTTTCAACCAGGATGGTGGCGTTGGACAGAAGTGGGTGAGGAAGGAAAACCCCCATCTTCTTTTATCCTGAAAGATTGACGTCAGGACATGAGCCAGCTGTGGGTGGGGTAGGGTAATTCTTTTTCTTCGGGTTTCCATGGATGCCTTGGGGGATCTTTGCCGTTCCTCCTGGTGCTGGCTCAGGGAGTGCTGCTTGCCTTTACCATGATTCAGCAAAGACCATTGAGCTGGGGATTGCAGGCACCACATTGTCACAGAGAGTTACAATGAAGTGGGACACAGATAATCAGGCGGTGACCAGATGGAGTGAGGGCCCCACTGGGGAAGCTGAGGCAAAGGCCCCCTGCTGGCAGGTCAAGGGGTTTGTCTTCTAATCCTAAAAGGGAGCTGGCCAGGTCAAAGGACAGGAAGAGGGTTACTCAAAAACAGGGACTAGAGGCATCTGATGTGGCTGGAGTCTGCAGTGTGGAGACAAGCGGGAGGCCAGACTGGAGCTGTGCCCTGTCACACAGGGCCTTGAGGCTGTGTCACGGTTTTATCCTGGAGTGTGGTGGACGGAAGGAGGGCAGTAGTTCTCCCCTAGGGGCTGCACATCTGGAAATATGTGTGGTCTCCTCTGGCCATTACAGATGGGGTGTACTGCCCTCACTCTGCCGTGTGGGGCGGTTCAGCACCTTGCTCCACTGCAATGGGAGAGTGCCCTGATGAAGGTGCTACAGACATCTCGTTACCTTGTTAATTTAACTTTTGGCTCTGTGACCTGGTGTTCAGAGCGCAGGGCCCTGCACCACTGCCCCACATAGCTGTCCTCTAGCTTGGCTTGCTGGGCACGTTACCCTGGGTGTCTGCAACAATGCACACATGTTGCTGTGGATTCGTTCTGAGAGGAGAAGCGTGGTGGGGGCAAGAGGTGTGGAGTCACGGCACAGACCCCGGGAGTCGGGTTAAAGCAGGCTGGAGGCGAGCAGCCTGCAGACTTGTTTCAGTTGGTGCAGCAGCTTATATAGCTGAGGCAGCCAGTCCAGTCAAGGGGCAGTTTATGCCATAACCAATCATTGCCTGTTGCCAGGCAGGCTCCTTTGCCAGGTGGGTTTCAAAGCCATTCCTGAGTAACTGACACTCCCTTGCCAGCGGCCATCTTGGCATGGCCTTTTCATTCCACCACACACACAAACCCCCAGTTCTGCCTGTGACGCTTTGGGTTTTTTTGTTTGTTTGTTCAATAGGATTTTGTTAACATGGGCAGTGACACTGTGAGCATTGTTTTTTTTTTTTTTTAATTTATCTATTTATGTTATGCGAGAGACAGAGTTACAGAGACAGAGAGATAGACAGAGAGAGAGCTTCCATACACTGATTCACTCCCCACATGGCCATAACAACTGGGGCTGGGTCGGATGGAAGCCAGGAGGAGCCTGGCACTCCCTCCAGGTCTCCCACATGGGTGGCAGGGGGCCCAAGGACTTGGGCCATCTTCTGCTGCCTTCCTAGGCCATTAGCAGTGAGCTGGATCGGAAGTGGAGCAGCCAGGGCTTGTACCAGTGCCTATATGGGATGCTGGCATTACAGGCAGCAGCTTAACTTGCTGCTCCAGAAGCTACCCCCAGGCGTTCTTAGACATGTTCAGGTGGACATGTGTCAACATCTGTCTTGGGCATAGCTAGGAGTAGAATTCTGAGTTGTAGGAATGTGAATTTTCAGCTTCATGAGATAATGCCAAATTAGTTTACTAATTTACCTGCAATGTGCAAAGTGATACTGTCTTCTCCAACAGTTGATATTGTCAGACTTCTTAATTTGTGCCTGTCAGGTGGATCTTAACTGGGGTCAGGGCTGTGGTGCGGCAGGGTGAACCACCACCTGTGATGACAGTGTCCCATATCAAAGCAGTGGGTTGAGTCCCAGCTGTTCCACTTCCAAAACAGTCCCCTGCTGTTGTGCCTGAGAAAGCAGCAGCAGATGGCCCAAGTGCTTGGACTCCTGCCACCTACATGGGAGAATTGAATGGAGAACTGGGCTTCTGGCTTTGGCCTGGACCAGCCCCAGCTGTTGTGGCCATCTGGGCAGTGAACCAGTGGATGGAAAATCTCTCTGTCTCTCCTTCTCTCTCTCTGTAACTCTGCCTTAAATAAAATAATAAAATACTATGCCAGTGCTGTGGCATTACAGGTTAAACCTCTGCTGCAGTGCTGGCATCCCATACGGGTGTTGGTCCGAGTCTTGGCTGCTCCTCTTCTGATCCAGCTCTCTGCTGTGGCCTGGGAAAGCAGTGGAAGATGGCCCAAGTTCTTGGGCCCCTGCACCCGTGTGGGAGACCTGGAGGAAGCTCCTGGCTCCAGGCTTTGGATTGGCACAGCACCGGCCATGGCGGCCATTTGGGGAGTGAACCAGCAGAAGAAAGACCTTTCTCTCTGTCTCTCTCTTACTAACTCTGTCAAATAAAAAAAATAAATTAAAATAAATCTTTAAAAAGAATCCTTTAAAAAAGGTGGATGTTAACTGGTATTTAATTGTGGTCTGATTTCATTCAGTCACTCAGCAAATACTCGTTGAGTGCTTACTCTGTGCCAGGCACTCCACTAGGGCTAGAGCTGCTTTCCCTTATGACTATGACGCTGAAAATTTCACCTTGTGTTTCACGGCTGCTCGCTCTCTCTCTGCAGTGAAATGCTTCCCACAGTGTCCACCACGGGTTCTTATTTGTTTACTAAACATCTAGCTCTACCCGTGGGTCCACCGTAGACTGCCCTTGGCACCCGACTGCCCAGAGGGGCAGAGGCCCAGAGCTGGCCAGCAGCAGGGGTAGGCCCTCTACTGCAGGAATCCACGAGCACGTCGCTGGGTGACAGCTCACCGGCAGGGAGATGAGATCTACATCAGGCAGGCACCAGTTACTCCGGCTTCCACACTTAGGGTTCCCAGGAGCCCCTGTGTCTTGCTGTAATTCCATAGGTGCCGCTTCCAGGGCCCCACAAGGGGCACGCTCCACTGCAAGTCTGTCCTCGGGAAGCCCAGAGCTGTGGCTTCCCCTCAGACGCTCCAGGCCCACACAGCTTACCCCACGTGCTGGCACACACGTGACATTCCACCTTGGCTTGGACACTGGGGAACATGGTCTAGAGCTAACCAAAGGGCAGAAGAGGGAAGGGGAAAGGGTTTTGGTGACCCTTTGCCCATACCCACTTTTAAAATTTTTTAAAGATTTATTTAGTTAAAAGGCAGATCCACAGAGAGGCAGAGAGAGAGAGAGAGAGAGAGAGAGAGAGAGAGGTAGGTCTTCCATCTGCTGGTTAACTTCCCAAATGGCCACAATGGCCAGAGCTGTGCTGATCTGAAGCCAGGAGCCAGGAGCCAGGAGCCTCCTCTGGGCCTCCCACTTGGGTACAGGAACCCAAGGGCCCGGGCCATCCTCTGCTGCCTTCCCAGACCACAGTAGAGAGCTGGATCAGAAGAAGAGCAGCTGGGACTTGAACCAGCGCCTGCATGAGATGCCGGCACAGCAAGCGGCTGCCTTACTGATATGCCACAGCGCCGGCCCCAACCCACACCCATTTTTAAAAATCCACTTTACTGAGCTATAATTCTCATGCAATGAAATGCACCTATTTTAAGTGAACCATGTTGTGAGTTTTGGCAAATGCGTACACTGTGAAACTGTTACTAAGGCAAGGTATTTCTGTGATCCAAAAGAATCCCCTTGCACCTTTTCCTAGCCAGCTCCCTCCCTGACCTCTGGCCCTAACAAATTGCTTTTTTATAGAGTTTTAGTCATACTGTGTACATTATCTGCACCTGTTTCTTTGGTTCAGTGTAGTGTTTTTCTGAATGATTCATGTGTGTGCCTAAGTAGTATTTCATGTTACGACTACTGCAAGTTATTCACCCACTTGCCTGCTAAAGGATGTCCCAGTCATCTCCTTTGTTGGCTATTATGAATAAAGCCTCTGTGAACATTGGTGTCTAAAAACCCAGGAGTGGAATTGGTCATATGGTATATGTGTGTGTCTACCATTGTAAGAAGCTGCCAAGTTGTTTTCCAAAGTGGCTGTACCAATTTGCGTCTCCACCAGCAGTCAGTAGAGCTCCAGCTGCTGCCCATCTTTGCCAGAATTTAGTATTGTCTTTTAATTTTAGCTACTCTGGTGAATCTAGTGGTGTCTCATTGTGGTTTTAAATTGCATTTCCCTGATGACTTTTAATATTGAGAATATTTGATGTGCTGCTGACCATTAGTATATCTTTTTTTTTTTTTTTTTTACAGGCAGAGTGGATAGTGAGAGAGAGAGACAGAGAAAAAGAGAAAAAGGTCTTCCTTTCTTCCTTCCAACTTTTGCCGCCGCGGCTGGTGCACTGCGACCAGCGCACCGCGCTGATCCGAAGGCAGGAGCCAGGTACTTATCCTGGTCTCCCATGGAGTGCAGGGCCCCAGTACTTGGGCCATCCTCCACTGTCTTCCCGGGCCACAGCAGAGAGCTGGCCTGGAAGAGGGGCAACCGGGAAAGAATCCAGCGCCCCGACTGGGACTAGAACCCGGTGTGCCGGCGCTGCTAGGTGGAGGATTAGCCTATTGAACCACGGCGCCGGCCAGTATATCTTCTTTTTATGAAGCTCCTTTTCAGATATTTTGTACATTAAAAAATTAGATTGAGTATCTTCTAATTATGCAGTTGAAAAATATTTATATAGTCTGGATGCAAATCCTTATGTGTTGCAAATAGTTTCTCCTATTGTGTCTTGTCTTTATTTCTGAAACAGTGTCTTTTGAAGAGCACCAGCTTTTAATTTTGATGAGGTTCAGTTTATCCATTTTTTTATTTTATAGTTCATGCTTTTTGTGTCTTACCTGAAAAATATGCCTACTCTAGAGTTATCAAGATATTCACCTAAGTTTTTATCTAGAAGTTTTTATAATTTTAGCTCTTCATAAAAATATTTTTCCTTTTTTAAATATTTATTTTGAAAGCTAGAGTTACAGAGAAAGAGGGGGAGACAGAGAGAGAGATCTTCCATCTGCTGGTTCACTTCCTAGATGGTCACAGTGGCCAACACTGGGCCATCTTCCACTGCTTTTTCGAGGTCATTAGCAGGAAACTGGATCAGAGGTAGAACAACCCCCTCTGGAACCAGCACCCATATGGGATGCTGGCCTCATGGGCAACAGCTTTACCCACTACGTCACAATGCCAGCCCCAACAGTGATCCTTTTCAAGTTCATTTTTGTGTAGGATATGTGATAAAGGTTGAGGTTATTGTTTGAAAAAATATGATAGCCAATTGTACCAGTACCATTTGTTTAAATAAATACTTATGGGGCTATTTCTGGATTCTCCGTGTTGTTCCACTGATGTGTATGCCCCGCCTTATGACAGTATGACACTTCCTTTTATAGTGAGTCAGGAAAACCAGGTTGTGTAGGTCCTCTGACTTTGCTCTTCATTTTCAAAATTGTTTTGGCCAGTGTGTTTTGCCGTTTCTATTTAAATGTTAGGTGCTTGTCAATTTCTACAGCATAGCCTGCTGGGATTGTGTAGACTCCAGATCGTCTGGAGGGTGTTGGTGTACTAACGCTATTGAGTCATCTGACCGAGCAGCATGGTCTGTCTCAGTTTGTTTAGGTCTTTAAAAGTTCAGAAGCTTTCAGTCTGCAGGCATTGCATATTTTGTTAAAGGTATTGGGGGTACATAGAAGCCTTTATATAGCAGATCTGGAAGGTATGCCTGGGAGGCTAGCCCTGGGCTGTCATCTGGGAGCTTGCTTTCTGGAGGGTTTCTACCATCCCCAGAACCAGTGCCAGTGGCTCCCTGTGCCTAAATCGTTTGTGCAAACAACATGGGTTGAGCTGAGATGCTGATTTCCTTCAGGAAATCTGGAATTTTGGTACCTGCTAGGCAGAGGGTACCTAAATGACCAACCCCCTAATAAAAATTGTGTCACTGAGTCTCTCATAAGTTTCCTTGGTGGACACATTTCACACATGATCACAACTTGTTGTTTAAGGAATTAGTGCACCCTGAGTGACTGTGCTGCACCTGGCCTGCTTCTGTTGCCTTTGCCAACTTTGCTTTATGTCAGGGCCACCGGGATGAGTCATGCTGTGTCCAGGGAATCGTCTAGCCTGGGGTGGTCTGACGGGCCCTCTGCCACAATTCCTAAGCATTTTTTTTTTTTTTGACAGGCAGAGTGGACAGTGAGAGAGAGAGACAGAGAGAAAGGTCTTCCATTGCCATTGGTTCACCCTCCAATGGCCGCTGCGGCCGGCGCGTTGCGGCCGGCGCACCGTGCTGATCTGAAGCCAGGAGCCAGGAGCCTCTCCTGGTCTCCCATGGGGTGCAGGGCCCAAGCACTTGGGCCATCCTCCACTGCACTCCCGGGCCACAGCGGAGATCTGGCCTGGAAGAGGGGCAACCAGGACAGAATCAGGCGCCCCGACTGAGACCAGAACCCGGTGTGCCAGCGCCGCAAGTTGGAGGATTAGCCTATTGAGCCACGGTGCCAGCCCCTGTGGGGAGCAAACCGGACTAGACTGAGTTACTGGAATTAAGACTTGTTCTATGCATCTGCTCTCCCACAATATGGCGCTGGGAGAGAAGTAAACAGCTTCCGCACAGCTGCCTCCAGTTCAACTAATAAACTGTAGGACTTGCTCCTGATTGGAGGAGAGCAGCGTACTCGGCGTGTGGGCAGCCGAGTTAGGATTGGCGGAGGAGGACTATAAAGGAGGAGAGAGACGGCATGCACCGGGGAACATCTATGGGGAACATCTGGGGGAACCCGTGCAGCCCCCGAGAGAACCGGCCGGCGGTGTGCCGCTCCCCTGCGGAAGTGGGGAATGCGGCCAGGGGGAACTGCCCTTCCACGGAGGTGGAAGGGATAGTAGCCAACCCGGGAAGAACCAGCAGCAAACCCGGGGAAGGCCGAGCAGACGAAAGAACAGCGCAGGGTCCTGTGTCGTTCCTCCACGAAGAGGGGGAGCGACAAGCCCCCAATTCCTAAGCATTTTATGTCTATAATTTTGTTTATTTATTTAAACTTTAAAAAACTGTTTTTATTTGAAAGAGACAGGAACAGAGAAAGACAGAGAAACCTACAGAGATCTTCCATCTGTTGGTTCCCTCTCCAAATATCTGAAACGACGGGTGGGCCAGGTGGAAGCCAGGAACCAGGAACTCAAGCTGTGCCTCACAGGTGGGTCGCAGGGACTGGTACTTGAACCATCTCCTGCCACCTCCTAGGGTACACATCAGTAGGAAGCTGGGCCAGAAGTGGGGTAGCCAGGATTAAACCAGGCACTCTGATATGGGCTGCCAGCACCACAGGCTGCACCACGGTGCCGACCTCCATTTTAATGTTTTTACAGCTTAATACACAGTTCTTTGCTGATTGTAGCTATGTAATGCTGGTTAGTGGTATTCAGAAACATAGTAGTAGTAGTCGTCTTCCTACTTAGTTTGTAGTCTTCAGTGATGATTAGAAGTTTCCTACACGAAACAGCTGTCAAGCACGTAAGACTGCATCAATGCATCCATCATTCTCAGGATTGTTGGTGACCTGGGCATATTTTCCCCATGTAGTCTTGCCTCCTTGTATCGCAAGGCCCAACCCATACACGTTCACCCTGCTGACAATCCCTAAGTTGTATATAATCAGGATGATGGATTCTTTTTTCTTTTTAAGATTTATTTTATTTTATTTGAAAGGCAGAGTTACAGAGAGAGAGAGAGGGAGAGAGAAAGAGATTGCATCTGCTGGTTCACTCTCCAAATGGCCACAATGGCCGGAACTGGGCAGATCTGATGCCAAGAGCCAGGAGCTTCTTCATGTCTCCCACATGGGTCCAAGCTCTAGGGCTATCTTCTGCTGCTTTCCCAGGTGCATTAGCAGGGAACTGGATCAGAAGTTGAGCAATCAAGACTTAAACTGGCGCCTGCCACACCACACTGCCAGCCCTGATGAATTCTTTTTTACACCAAACATTGGCAGACAGAGGTGGCTTTCAGTTCTGGATTGTTACATTGGTTTCCTTGGAACATAAACCCTTTGGCTTAATGAATGTTTCACATTTAAGTGGTTTTGTCATAGTGCCATCTCCAACAAAGCAGACTCTAATAACCATTCTTTCTTTTCCATGCTTTATTTTTCTCTTTTCTGTTTAAATAAACTTTTTTTTTAAAGATTAATTTATTTATTTGAAAGACAGAGTTATGGAGAGGCAGAGGGCAGAGCGAGAACTCTTCCACCTGCTGTTTCACTCTCCAAATGGCCACAATAGCTGGAACTGAGCCAATCCGAAGCCAGGAGCCTGGAGCTGCTTCTGGGTCTCCCACTGGGCGCAAGGGCCCAAGGACTTGGGCCATCTTCTATTGCTTTCCCAGGCCATAGCAGAGTGCGGGATCAGAAATGGAACAGCTGGGACTTGAACCAGCGCCCATATAGGATGCTGGCACTACAGGCGGCGGCTTCACGCTGGCCCCTTGAATAACTTAATGACTTACAACTTCTGCTTCTCGCTGGGCATGAACTTTAGGCATAGGGACTTCCCATTTTCCTGCTTTCTCTTTCCGTTTCTGTTTACTCAGACTGGAAAGTACCTTAGCTTGGGCTGTGGCTCTCTGTCCAGCAGACTGGCAGATACCACTCCCTGGGAGTCTTTTCCTCCTTCTTTGGTGTTTCTGTTCATGATCTCCATGCTCTTTGTCTTCTGTGTTTTCTCAGCATAGTGCTACTTTTGGTAGAACTTCGCCTTCACACTGGTCATCTTTGTTGCTTTCCTTGAACGTTCATGAGCCTCACGACTCTCCTTTTTCCTCCTTTTCTCATGGTAATCCACACTATACCCACAAATTTTACAACGTAATTCAATATATTCATTTTGTGGCATGGTGACTTTCTTGCAGCGCTGGGTGTGGCCTGCTGGGCACCAAGAACATCTCAATTTTTGGGGCCAGAAACCCCTGACAACTCAGCACAACTTGTTACAGGAAAAGGTTCCCTACCTTTGTTGTTAATCTGAGGTGGACACCACTGTCCCCCAGGAACTATGTTAGCTGCACCGTTTTTCATGGATGCCCTTTGGCAGTTTTTCTGCTCCCATTTCTTGGGAGTTTGTTTGTATGTTTTTGCTTTAATCATGAATGAATATTGAATTTTTCATATGCTTTTCTACATATTTTGAGATTGCTTTTCTCAGTCTTTTAATGTGGTAAATTACCTTGCTTTGTTGTTAAATGATGTTAAGGGCTGAATCCTTTCCTCCCAAAATTTGTACATTCAAGCCCTAGCATGACCGGATTTGGAGACAGGGCATTTAGGGAGGTAATTAAGTAAAATGAGGATGTAAGAGTCAGGCCTGAATCTCGTGGGACCTGTGTCCACATGAGAATAGGAAGAGGCCCAAAGGTTTTCTCTCCTCCTGTGCACACAGAGAAGAGGCCGTGTGACACTACACTGACTAGTTGTAGTGATCTACACACTAGAACTACACTGACTAGTTGTAGTGATCTACACACTAGAACTACACTGACTAGTTGTAGTGATCTACACACTAGAAAGGGAGACCCCACCAGAAACCAGCTCTGACGTCAGCTTGGCCTCAGACTTCCAGTGTTTAGACTGTGGGAAGATGACCTTCTGCAGTTGAGTGGCCTGGTCTGTGGCATCTGTTGTGGCAACCCTAGCAGAGTAATAAAGCAATAAACACACTTTGTATTAATGAGGTAAACACTACTTGGCTATGATGTAGTATCCCTTTTTGAAAAAGTGCTACTCAATATTTTATAGAATTTTCACACGATGGATACTGGTCTCTGTTATTTCTTTTTTATTTTAAAGCTTTTATTTAATGAATGTAAATTTCATAGGTACAATTTTAAAATTATTTAGTGGCTCTTCCCCCCATACCCACCATCCCACCCCAATCCTGTCCCATCTCCTACTCCCTTTCCCATCCCATTCTTCATTAAGATTCATGTTTAATTAGCTTAATATACAGAAGACCAACCCTATACTAAGTAAAGATTTTAAAAGTTTTAATAGTTTGCACCCCCACACACATACAACGTATAAAGTACTGTTTGAGAAATTTTGCAGTTAATTTTCATAGGAGGAGTTGAGGAGTGCTCCCCCATGTCCCTTGCCTCCTATTACTGGGAGGCATGGTGGGTGTCATCCATGAAGAGAGGACTGCAGAGGCGGGGGCACTGTGGCAGTAAATGAAATAATTTTCATTTACAACTCATTAAGGACAGAGGACCTACATGAGGAGTAAGTGCACAGTGAATCCTGTTGTTAATTTAACAATTAACATTCTTATTTATGACATCAGTGATCACCGGAGGCTCTTGCCATGAGCTGCCAAGGCTATGGAAGCCTTTTGAGCCCACAATCTCCATTAGTATTTATACAAGGCTATAAGCAAAGTGGAAGTTCTCTACTCCCTTCAGAGAAAAGTACATCACTCTTTTATGGCTCCTTCTTTCCACTGGGGTTTCACTCACAGAGATCCATCATTTATAATATTTTTTGCCACAGTGTCTTGGCTTTCCATGCCTGAGATGCTCTCATGGGCTTTTCAGCCACATCCAAATGCCTTAAGGGCTGATTCTGAGAGCAGAGTGTTACTTAAAGTGATTGTCATTCCATGAGTCCGCTGTGTGGACTGCTTTCCATGTTGGACATTGTCGCTCCCCGTCTTCGTGGAGGAATGACACAGGACCCTGCGCTGTTCTTTTGTCTGCTCGGCCCTCCCCGGGTTTGCTGCTGGTTCTTCCCGGGTTGGCTACCGACCCTTCCACCTCCGTGGAAGGGCGGTTCCCCCTGCCACTTTCCCCACTTCTGCGGGGGAGCGGCACACTGCCGGCCGGCTCTCTCGGGGGCTGCTCAGGTGTTCCTCATAGATGTTCCTGGTGCATGTTGTCTCTCTCCGCCTTTATAGTCCTCTTCCACCAATCCCAACTCTGCTACCCACACGCCGAGTACGCTGCTCTCCTCCAATCAGGAGCAGGTCCTGCTGTTTATTGGTTGAACTGGAGGCAGCTGTGTAGAAGCTGTTTCCTCCTCTCCCAGCGCCATATTGTGGGAGAGCAGATGCATAGAATAAGTCTTAATTCCAGTAACTTAGTCTAGTCCGAGTTGCTCCCAGTTGCTCCCCACAGATCCCCTTTCTTTTTATTTTTGGCGTTGATACGTGCCTGTCTTCGGTGCCCCGTGGCACACACTCTGCTCTGCTTGCTAGAGTTGCCCACAGGTGCTTACAAGCCCTACCAATCAGGCAAACTGAATCCGGGTCCTCTCTTCGCCATGTTGTGAGGAGGTTTTTAGGCGCTGATGCGTGCCTGTGTTCGGTGCCCTGCAGCGCATGCTCTGCTCTGCTAGAACTGCCTGCAGGTGCTTACAAGCCCTACCAATCAGGCAAACCGAATCCAAGCCCTCTCATTGCCATCTTGTGGGGAGACTTATTGGTGTTGATTACGTGCCTGTCTTCGGTGACCTGCAGCCGCCCACAGGTGCTTATCGTCTTACTAATCAGGTAGACCGAATCCAAGCTCTCTCATTGCCATGTTGTGGGGAGGCCTTATTTTTCTCTATTTCTCTATCTCCGGGCATTCCTATTTCTCCTATTTTACTTCTATCTGCCAGCATTCCTATTTCTCTCATTTTACTTCTAAACTTCTGTTTCTCTTATCCCCGCGGCTTCTCGGCGCCTCGCCCCGTGGTGGGCTTCCCGGCTCTGCGCGGCTTCCCGGCTTCGCGTTCGCTCCACGGTCTCCACGCCCTTCGCGCCCGCACCACGGCCTCCGCGCTAGCCCCGCATTCCTATCTACTCGCGCCCCGAGCGCTCTTCCCGTTCGTGCCCCGCGCACTCTCTCTGCGCGCGGCGGCTTCCGCGAGTCAAACAGCCTAGCTCACGTTTCCGCCACCAGTATTCAGTCTAAGTTCCCCGGGTTAACCTGGCGAATTCAACCTAGCTCACATCTCCGCTTCGGTTTGGCTTCCCGTCTTTTGCTCCCCGGGCTAATCTGACGGATTCCAACCTAACTTATGCGTCTCTGCCTCTGGTTTTAGCTTTTCGCCTTTTGTTCCCTGGGCTGACTTGACGAATCCCAACATAGCTTACGTCTCCACCTCAGCCTGCCCCCACGGCTTCATCCTCCTAACATTTTTCTCTACCCGGTATGTTTCCTAACTTTTCTTCCAACAATATTCCCCTCTCATTTCTCCTGGCTTCTCCCCACAGTTCGTATCCAAGTCTGTTTGTTCTAGCTTTCACTTTCGCTTTTAATCTTAGAGATTTCTCCCAGCTTCCCCCCCGTAGTCCATATCCAAGTTTAAGTTTCTTCTTCCTTTTACTTTCACTTTCAATCCTAGCTTTCAATCCTAACTTCTTTCCCACAGTCCGTATCCGAGTCTATGCCTAGGCTTTCGATAGCTTCTTCTGGCACCTTTTCCGTCCGGCTTTCCCCTAGGCTCTTTGCTAATCTCTCTCTCCGGTATTTTCCCATTTCTTCCCGTTTCTTCCCTCCTAGGTTTCCTATCTGAGTCACGGCACCATTATGTCGCTCCCTGTCTTCGTGGAGGAACGACACAGGACCCTGCGCTGTTCTTTTGTCTGCTTGGCCCTCCCCGGGTTTGCTGCTGGTTCTTCCCGGGTTGGCTACCGACCCTTCCACCTCCGTGGAAGGGCGGTTCCCCCTGCCACTTTCCCCACTTCTGTGGGGGAGCGGCACACCGCCGGCCGGCTCTCTCGGGGGCTGCTCAGGTGTTCCTCATAGATGTTCCTGGTGCATGTTGTCTCTCTCCTCCTTTATAGTCCTCTTCCACCAATCCCAACTCTGCTACCCACACGCCGAGTACGCTGCTCTCCTCCAATCAGGAGCAGGTCCTGCTGTTTATTGGTTGAACTGGAGGCAGCTGTGTAGAAGCTGTTTCCTCCTCTCCCAGCGCCATATTGTGGGAGAGCAGATGCATAGAATAAGTCTTAATTCCAGTAACTTAGTCTAGTCCAAGTTGCTCCCAGTTGCTCCCCACAGGACATTCCCTCCTTTTTAATTCTATTATTATTACCAGGTACTAGATGCTATTTATATGAGCTCTTTAACACTTATTTGTATCTATATGTTCACTTTAACATTTAATATGATCATTTTAACAATTAAGATGGCATTTTTACCACCAATTTTAATAGGATTTGGAGTTCCATAACAAATTTTTAAACTGTACCCTTAAAAGTAAGTCCATAGGACTATATGCAAAACTATACAGCTTTACAGTTACAAACTTCTTCCTGCCTCTCTTATTCCCTCTTATTTTTACTGAGATCTGTTTTCAATTGACTTTATATACATCCAATTAACTCTATGTGAAGTAGAGTTCAACAGATAGTGTGAAGAAGAGAAGGAAAAAATAAAATAAAATAACTGTTCCTTGACAGTCAAGACAAGGGCTGTTCAAGTTATTGCTTCTCAAAGTGTCAGTTTCACTTCTGCAGCTTTAGTTTTAGGTGCTCTATTAGCTCTCACAGATCAGGGAGAACATATAGCATTTGTCCCTTTGGGACTGGCTTATTTCACTAAGTATGAAGTTTTCCAGATTGATTCATTTTGTTGCAAATAACTGGATTTAATTTTTTTAAACTGCTATGCAGTATTCCATAGAGTACATGTCCCATAATTTCTTTATCCAGTCTTTGGTTGATGGGCATTTAGGTTGATTCTATGTCTTAGCTATTGTGAATTGAGCTGCAATAAACATGGAGGTGCAGACAGCCCTTTTGTTTACTGATTACATTTCCCTTGGGTAAATTCCCAGGAGTGGGATGGCTGGGTCATATGGTAGAGCTACATTCAGATTTCTGAGGCATTTCCAAACTGTCTTCCATAATGGCTTTACCAGTCTACATTCCCACCAATAGTATATTAGGGTACCTTTTCCCCACTTTCTCTCCAGCATTTGTTGTTTGTTGATTTCTGAATGAGAGCCATTCTAACTGAAGTGAGGTGAAACTTCATTGTGGTTTTGATTTGCATTTCCTTGACAGCTAGTGATCCTGAACATTTTTTCATGTGTCTGTTGGCCATTTGGATTTCTCTTTTGAAAAATGTCTGTTCTGCCAGCGCCGTGG
This sequence comes from Oryctolagus cuniculus, assembly GCF_964237555.1. NCBI lineage: Eukaryota > Metazoa > Chordata > Mammalia > Lagomorpha > Leporidae > Oryctolagus > Oryctolagus cuniculus. Next base: position 167,834,653 of record NC_091437.1, on the reverse strand, counting down.
CTCACTTGGCTAATCCTCTGCCTACAACGCCAGCACCCTGGGTTCTAGTCCCGGTTGGGGCACCAAGTACTCGTCCTGGTTGCTCCTCTTCCAGTCCAGCTCTCCACTGTGGCCCGGGAGGGCAGTGGAGGATGGCCCAAGTGCTTGGATCCCTGCACCCGCATGGGAGACCAGGAGGAAGCACCCGGCTCCTGGCTTCGGATTGGCGCAGTGCCGGCGTGGCGGCCATTAGGGGAGTGAACCAACGGAAGGAAGACCTTTTTCTCTGTCTCTCTCTCACTGTCTATAGCTCTCTCTCTGTCTCTCTCTCTCACTGTCTAACTCTGCCTGTCAAAAAATAAAAAAGAAAAAAAGAAAAATGTCTGTTCTTCAATTTGTTAATGTGGTATATCACATTGATTGATTTGCAAATGTTAAGCCATCCTGGCATACCAGGGATAAATCCCACTTGGTCTGGGTGAATGATCTTTCTGAGGTGTTGTTAGATTAGACTGGCTAGAATTTTGTTGAGGATTTTTGGGTCTATGTTCATCAGAGAAATTGGTCTGCAATTCTCTTTCTCTGTTGCATCTTTTCTGGGTTTAGGAATTAAAGTGATGCTGAGCCAGGCTGAAGCCAGGAGCCAGGAGTTTCATCTAAGTCTCTCACATGGGTGCAGGGGCCCAAGCACTTCAGCCATCTTCCACTGTCTTCCCAGGCCATTAGCAGGGAGCTAGGTTGGAAGTGGAGCAGCCAGTATTTGAACCTGCACCCATATGGGATGCTGGTGTCACGGGCAGTGATTTTACCTGCTGTGCTGCTATGCCACCATGCCGGCCACCCTGTTACTTACTTCACTTCTGTTGTGGTCTGTGTGACCAGCACACGCTCTGTCTCACTTCCTGTTATGTGTGCACTTAGCAGAATATGCATTTGGCTGTTGGTGAGTGAACTGTCGTATAAATACCAGTCACCAAGTTGGTTGATTGGATTATCTGTGTCTTTGATACACTTTATGATGTTCAGCTTCCTTGTTTATTACTGGGAAGCTATTGTAGAAGTCGCTAGTAGAAAACTTTTCTATTTCCTCCTTCGATTCTCTCAGTTCCTGCTTTGTGTATTTTGAGGCTATTAGCTGTATATGTATTTAGAGCTTATTATATTTTCTTCACTAATTGACCCATTTTCATGATGAAATGATCCTTCTTTATTCCTGTTATTATTCCTTGTTCTAAAGCCTTATAACTGGGGCCAGTGCTGCGGCATAGCAGGTAAAGCCGTTGCCTGTGGTGCTGGCATCCCATATGGGTGCCACTTAGAGTCCCAGTTGCTCCACTTCCAAGCCAGCTCTCTGCTGTGGCCTGGGAAGGCGATGGAAGATGGCCCAAGTCCTTGGGCCCCTGCACCCACATGGGAGACCTGGAAGAAGCTCCTGGTTCCTGGCTTTGGATCGATGCAGCTCCAGCTGTTGAGGCCAACTGGAGAGTGAACCAGTGGATAGAAGACCTCTCTCTCTCTCTCTCTCTCTCTCTCTCTCTGCCTCTCTGTAACTCTGCCTTTCAAATAAATAAATAAATATTTTTAAAAAGCCTTATAATTAATATTTGTATATATCTTTTTTTTTTTTTTTGGACAGGCAGAGTTAGACAGTGAGAGAGAAACAGAGAGAAAGGTCTTCCTTTTTCCGTTGGTTCAACCCCCAAATGGCTGCCAAGGCCGGTGCACTGCGGCTGGCGCACTGCAGCTGGCGCGCTGGGCCAATCCGAAGCCAGGAGCCAGGTGCTTCCTCCTGGTCTCCCATGCAGGTACAGGGCCCAAGCACTTGGGCCATCCTCCACTGCACTCTCGGGCCACAGCAGAGAGCTGGACTGGAAGAGGAGCAACTGGGACAGAATCCGGCGCCCCAACTGGGACTAGAACCCAGGGTGCTGGCGCCGCAGGCGGAGGATTAGCCAAGTGAGCTGCAGCACCAGCTGATATATCTTTTTTCCAACCTTTTATTTTCAGTGCATTTGTGTTTATAATTAAGGTAGCATTCTTATGATCAGCATGTTCAGTTGATCATCTGTTTTTGTTTTGTTTTTTAAGATTTATTTTATTTATTTGAAAGACAGAGAGAGCGGTAGACACAGAGAGAGAGAGAGGTCTTCCATCTGCTGCTTCATTCCCCAAATGGTTGGGCTAAAATTTACGATCTTGCTGTTTGTTTTTTTGTTATTCCTTTGTTAAAAAAAGATATTATTTACTTAAAGAGAGTGACAGAGAGAGATGTATCTTCTATCCACTAGTTCACTCTCCAAATGGTCCCTGAAGCCAGGTGCCAGGAACTCCATTCGGGTCTCCCAAGTGGGTTGCAGGGATTCAAGCTCTCAGTCCGTCTTCCACTGCTTTTTCCAGGCACGTTAGCTGGGAGCTGGACTGGAAGCTGTGCAGCTGGGACTCGAACCGGCACTCAGAGGCGGGATCCCAGAATCAGGAGCTGGGGCTTAACTTGCTGTGCCACAATGTCGGCCCTAAAGTTACATTTTTAAAATTAAGGCTCTATGAGTATAAATTCTCATAGAATTTTTTTCTTTTTAAAAAAACTTAAATCCATGGGCGGTGGATTTTTTTAGCCTATTTCAAAATGCTTGTATCATTCTCAAATGGTAGTCTATTGGGTAGAATTATGGACTGAAAATTATTCTTCTGTTCACCTGTACTTTGAAGATACTTTTACATCGTCTTCCAACATTTACTTTTTTTTTAAAGAAAATAAAGATTTATTGATTTATTTGAAAGGCAAGTTATAGAGAGGCAGAGAGAGAGAGAGAGAGAGAGAGAGAAGGAGGGAGAGAGCTCTTTCATCTGCTGGTTCACTCCCCAGATGGCTGCAACAGCTGGAGCTGGGCCAGTCTGAAGCCAGGAGCCAGGAGCCTCTTCCAGGTCTCCCACATGGGTACAGGGGCCAAAGGACTTGGGCCATCTTCCACTGCTTTCCCAGGCCACAGCAGAGAGCTGGGTAGGAAGTGGAGCAGCCAGGACTTGAACTGGTGCCCATATGGGATGCCGGCACTGTGGGTGGCAGCTTTACCAGCTACATCACAGTGCCGGCCCCCCAACACTTACTCTTGTTGATAAGCCTGTCACTCTAATTCAGCTTCCTTTTCATGTAGTTTGCCATTTGTTAAAATTTGTGTTTTTTTTTTGTTTTATTTATTTATTTATTTATTTTTTTGCAGTACACGATTGATCCTTATCTGTTGATCTTGGGCTGAGGGATCTTTGTAAATCTGCATTTTTATTTGAATGAAATCTGGGTATCAGTTTGGATTTTCTCTTTTGTGGTCTTTATTTTTGCAGACAATGAGAATTTAATTTCTTCTAATCTAATCTTTATGCCATTTCCTCCCCTTTCTCTTTGCCCTGGGAAGTCTTCAATACAGTGTTGAGTAGAAGACATAATAGATGACTCCCTTACCTGATTTCCAATTTCAGGAAGAAATTTTTCTTTTTTAGATTTATTTATTTGAGAAACAGAGTTACAGAGAGAGAGAGGGGAGAGACAGAGATGTCTTCCATTTGCTGGTTCACTCCCCATATGGCTGCAACTGCCAGAGCTGGGCCGATCCAAAGCTAGGAGCCAGGAGCTTCTTTAGGTCTCCCATGTGGGTGCAGGGGCCCAAAGACTTGGGCCATCTTCCATCTTCCCAGGCCATTAGCGGAGAGTTGGATAGGAAGAGGAGCAGCCAGGACATGAACCAGAGCCCATGTGGGATTCCAGCACCACAGGTGGAAGCCTAACTTACTATACAACAGCGCTGGCCCCAAAAGAGAAAATTTTCCACAGTGCGCCATTAGGTGTGGTGCTTGCTGTAGGAGTTTTGCAGATATTTCCTATAAGGAAGTTAAGTTCTCATCCATTCCTAATTTGCGATGTGTTTACCTTAAAGTGATCATATGATTCTCAACTCTTTTAACAGCTAATGTGGTGATAGGTGTATCTTTTATTTTTATTTTTTAAAGATTTATTTATTTAGAAGTTAGAGTTACACAGAGAGAGAAGGAGAGGCAGAGAGAGAGGTCTTCCATCCACTGGTTCACTCCCCAGATGGCTGCAACAGATAGAGCCGCACCGATCCGAAGCCTGGAGCCAGGAGCTTCTTCTGGGTGTCCCACGCAGGTGCAGGCCCCAAGGACTTGGGCCATCTTCTATTGCTTTCCCAGGCCATAGCAGAGAGCTGGATTGGAAGTGGGGCAGCTGGGACTTGAACCATATGAGACGCCGGCACTGCAGGTGGCAGCTTATTCACTACACCAAAGCACCACCCCCTAAGTGTATCTTTTGTCTGTTAACACCACCCCTTGTATTGGTGAAGTAAACCTTACTTACTCACACTCCACCAGCCTCTTATACACCATACACCACTGGATTTGACTTGCTCCTGCTTTGTTTAGAATATTTGTTCACGAGGGATAGTGACCTGTAAATTTTCTTTCTTGTCATGTGCTTGTCAGACTTTGCGATTGTTGTTTTGCTGGAAACAAATCAGTACCACATTGAAGAACTTACACAGCAGGGTTTATTCTTCACAGTTCTGGAGGCTGAAAATCCAAGATCAAGGTTTGGCGGGGTCAAGGGTAGCTCCCAGGCCTTCCAGCTTCCGGCCATCTCCTGGAGGCATTTGCCCTGTGTGCCTGTCGCGCCCACATCCCCACTTATGGGGCCCACGCTACTCCAGTGTGACCTCATCTTGATGAATCACATCTGCAAATCCGGCCACACTCTGAGGTGTGGGAGGTGAGGACTTCCTGAACCTGGGGGATGCGATTCCACCTGCAACACTGGGTTTGTGGAGTGAGGGAGCAGTGTGATGAGGGCAGAAAATCCTTCTCTCTGTGTCAGTTTTGGTAGATTTTGGGGCTGATGTAACAGTATGGCTAGTTCTCAGTATTAATCCCTTCGGATGTTACTTCTTACCCATTCTTTCATTCTCTCATCTCCTGGGATTCCTGTCCTTGTTATTTTATTTTTTAGTGTTTATATGTTTTCTCTTGACCTTCCAGTTCATTAATACTCTCTGCTGACTTGTCTGATATGTTTTTTATTTATTTATTTATTTAATTTTTGACAGGCAGAGTGGACAGTGAGAGAGAGACAGAGAGAAAGGTCTTCCTTTGCCGTTGGTTCACCCTCCAATGGCCGCCGCAGCCGGCGCACCATGCTGATCCGAAGGCAGGAGCCAGGTGCTTCTCCTGGTCTCCCATGGGGTGCAGGGCCCAAGGACTTGGGCCATCCTCCACTGCACTCCCGGGCCACAGCAGAGCTGGCCTGGAAGAGGGGCAACCGGGACAGAATCTGGCGCCCCAAATGGAACTAGAACCTGGTGTGCCGGCGCCGCAGGCGGAGGATTAGCCTAGTGAGCCGCGGCACCAGCCCTGATATGCTCTTAAACCAGCTCTTGAGTGTTCTTAAAGGTTTGTTTACTTGAAAGGCAGAGTGATGGAGACAGGGAGTGAGGAGAGATCAGTACTTGGGCCCTCGTCAGCTGTGTTCCTAGGCACATTAGCAGGAAGCTGGATCTGCAGCAGGGCAGTCAGGACTGGACTGCACTCAGGGGACGCTGGGACCCAGGGGACAGCACCGCAACACCAGCCCCCGGAGTTCTGAGTTTCCGTTAGCTGTGTTTCTCCATCAACGAAGCTCACTGTTGTGTTCTTTCACAGACGCCACTGCTCGGGTGAAATGCTCCGTGTGCCTCCATTTCCACCTGCGCTTTCCTTAGCGTGTGGGTCAGATTCGCTCTAAAGTATGAATGCTCCAGCTCTGATCTTGTTGTCACCTCTAGGTCCCTTTCCATCTTCTGATTTTTCCTCTTGGTTTCAGTCCTTAAGTCCTGTTTTTGAAAGGCTTAGTAATTTGTAACTGAATGAGAGGTAACGTTTTAAAGACTGCAGTTTCTGCCTGATTGTATCTTCTTGCTTCCACAGATTCCTCCCTGTGCTCTGCAGGCAGAGAGAGGGGTGATTGCTAAGGCTCTGTCTGGTCCACGCCTGTCCCCAGGAGTTCCCTCCACTGGGGTGGGGTGGGGCTCATGGATGTGAATTCTGACTTCTCAGTGCAACTGCTATAAGCCACACGCTTGCAACTCTCTATGCCCTCCCACCCCCGTAGCTGAGGCATCTCTACACTCTCCCCCCCCCCCCGTAGCTGAGGCATCTCTACACTCTCCCCCCCCCCGTAGCTGAGGCATCTCTACGCTCTCCCTCCCCCATAGCTGAGGCGTCTCTGCTCCCCACCCCGTAGCTGAGGCGTCTCTATGCTCCCCACCCCGTAGCTGAGCGTCTCTATGCTCCCCCCCCATAGCTGAGGCGTCTCTACACTCCCCCCCATAGCTGAGGCATCTCTATGCTCCCCCCCATAGCTGAGGCGTCTCTACGCTCCCCCCCCATAGCTGAGGTGTCTCTACGCTCCCCCCCATAGCTGAGGCGTCTCTATGCTCCCCACCATAGCTGAGGCGTCTCTATGCTCCCCCCCATAGCTGAGGCGTCTCTATGCCCCCCCCATAGCTGAGGCGTCTCTACGCTCCCCCCCATAGCTGAGGCGTCTCTATGCTCCCCACCATAGCTGAGGTGTCTCTATGCTCCCCCCCCCGTAGCTGAGCGTCTCTATGCTCCCCCCCATAGCTGAGGCGTCTCTATGCTCCCCCCCGTAGCTGAGCGTCTCTATGCTCCCCCCCCATAGCTGAGGCGTCTCTATGCCCCCCCCACCGTAGCTGAGGCGTCTCTATGCTCCCCCCACCCCGTAGCTGAGCCGTCTCTATGCCCCCCCTCCATAGCTGAGGCATCTCTATGCCCCCCCCATAGCTGAGCGTCTCTATGCTCCCCCCATAGCTGAGCGTCTCTATGCCCCCCCCATAGCTGAGCGTCTCTATGCTCCCCCCCCATAGCTGAGCGTCTCTATGCTCCCCCCCCATAGCTGAGGCGTCTCTATGCTCCCCCCATAGCTGAGGCATCTCTATGCTCCCCCCCATAGCTGAGCGTCTCTATGCTCCCCCCATAGCTGAGGTGTCTCTATGCCCCCCCCATAGCTGAGCGTCTCTATGCTCCCCCCCCATAGCTGAGCGTCTCTATGCTCCCCCCCCATAGCTGAGCGTCTCTATGCTCCCCCCCCATAGCTGAGCGTCTCTATGCTCCCCCCCATAGCTGAGGCGTCTCTACACTCCCCCCCATAGCTGAGGCGTCTCTATGCTCTCCCCCCCATAGCTGAGGCGTCTCTATGCCCCCCCCCGTAGCTGAGCGTCTCTATGCTCCCCGCCCCGTAGCTGAGGCGTCTCTATGCTCCCCCCATAGCTGAGGCGTCTCTATGCTCCCCCTCATAGCTGAGGCGTCTCTATGCTCCCCCCCCCATAGCTGAGGCGTCTCTATGCTCCCCCCCACCGTAGCTGAGGCGTCTCTATGCTCTCCCCCCCATAGCTGAGGCGTCTCTATGCTCCCCCCATAACTGAGGCATCTCTATGCTCCCCCCCATAGCTGAGGCGTCTCTATGCTCCCCCCATAGCTGAGGCATCTCTATGCTCCCCCCCCGTAGCTGAGCGTCTCTATGCTCCCCCCCCGTAGCTGAGGCGTCTCTATGCTCTCCCCCCCATAGCTGAGGCGTCTCTATGCTCCCCCCATAACTGAGGCATCTCTATGCTCCCCCCCATAGCTGAGGCGTCTCTATGCTCCCCCCCATAGCTGAGGCATCTCTATGCCCCCCCCCATAGCTGAGCGTCTCTATGCTCCCCCCATAGCTGAGGCGTCTCTATGCATTTGTTTCTTGCATTCCTGCTCAGCTATGTGCTCTTCAGCCTTTTCGAGTGTCTTCCCTCGCAATTGTAGGCGTCAAGAGTGGGAGTTGGTGTCTCAGGTGAGCGTGGCTGAAGCCACTGTCTTCACAGGAGGTCTTTGAAGAAGTGTACCCATGGGTGTGCCATTGGAGAGACCCCCTTTGCCTGCAGGGCTGAGGACAGATAGGGGACTGGACCTGGGAGAGGGTGCAGGTCTGAGAGGTGTTCAGAGTGGAGGACCTGAAATGCCCAGGTTCACGGAGGCAGCTGGGGCAGAGAGGCTGTTACTCCCTGCTGGGTAGCAGTGAGGCGCTGGCTACATGGGAGGGAGGAGCGGCACAAGTCTCAGGGTTGGGAAGTTTTGGTGGTGAGGGAGGAGGCGTGAATGGGGGGCAGCGTGACTGCAGAGGGCCCATGGGGCAGATGCCGGGAGCTTGAGTGGTGAAGACATGCGAGTTGAAAAGTTGGAGTGAGGACACAGGGGCACTCGTGTTTTGGGAATTGTTTTTTTTTTTTTTTATTTTTTTTTATTTTTTTTTATTTTTTGACAGGCAGAGTGGACAGTGAGAGAGAGAGACAGAGAGAAAGGTCTTCCTTTGCCGTTGGTTCACCCTCCAATGGCCGCCGCGGCCGGCGCGCTGCGGCCGGCGCACCGCGCTGATCCCATGGCAGGAGCCAGGATCCAGGTGCTTTTCCTGGTCTCCCATGGGGTGCAGGGCCCAAGCACCTGGGCCTTCCTCCACTGCACTCCCTGGCCACAGCAGAGGGCTGGCCTGGAAGAGGGGCAACCGGGACAGAATCCGGCGCCCCGACCGGGACTAGAACCCGGTGTGCCGGCGCCGCTAGGCGGAGGATTAGCCTATTGAGCCGCGGCGCCGGCCGGGAATTGTTTTTTTAAAAAAGATTTAGTTTTGGAGCCAGCACCGCGGCTCAACAGGCTAATCCTCCGCCTAGTGGTGCCGGCACACCGGGTTCTAGTCCTGGTTGGGGCGCCGGATTCTGTCCCGGTTGCCCCTCTTCCAGGCCAGCTCTGCTGTGGCCCGGGAGTGCAGTGGAGGATGGCCCAAGTGCTTGGGTCCTGCACCCCATGGGAGACCAGGAGAAGCACCTGGCTCCTGCCATCGGATCAGCATGGTGCGCTGGCCACAGCGCACCGGCCGCGGCGGCCATTGGAGGGTGAACCAACGGCAAAGGAAGACCTTTCTCTCTGTCTCTCTCTCACTGTCCACTCTGCCTGTCAAAAAAAAAAAAAATTTAGTTTTGGCTGGTGCCACGGCTCACTAGGCTAATCCTCTGCCTGCGGCGCCAGCACCCCGGGTTCTAGTCCCGGTTGGTGTGCTGGGTACTAGTCCCGGTTGCTCCTCTTCCAGTCCAGCTCTCTGCTGTGGCCAGGAAGGCAGTGGAGGATGGCCCAAGTGCTTGGGCCCTTGCACCCACATGGGAGACCAGGAGGAAGCACCTGGCTCCTGGCTTCGGATCGGTGCAGTGCCAGCCATGGTGGCCATTAGGGGAGTGAACCAACGGAAGGAAGACCTTTCTCTCTGTCTCTCTTACCGTCTAACTCTGCCTGTCCAAAAAAAAAAAAAAGATTTACTTTTTATTTATTTGAAAGGCAGAGTTAGAGAGAGAGGAGGAGAGACAGAGAGCTGTTCCATCTGCTGGGTCACTCCCCAGGTGGCCGCAACGGCCAGAGCTGTGCCGATCCGAAGCCAGGAGCCAGGAGCTTCTTCCAGGTCTCCCATGTGGGTGCAGGGGCCCAAGGACTTGGGCCATCTTCTACTGCTTTCCCAGGCCATTAGGGAGCTGGATCAGAAATGGAGCAGCTGTGTTTTGAAGTGGTGCCCATCTGGGATGCCAGCGTCATAGGCAGAGGCCTAATCTGCTGTGCTACAACACTGGCCCCTATGTTGGACATTCTCAAAAGTCTCCAATGCCCTACATACCTGAGACAAAGTAAACATTTGAAAAGCATTGTTGGGGGGCCAGCACTGTGGTGCAGTGGGTTAAAGCCCTGGCCTGCAGTGCCAGCATCCTATATGGGCACCAGTTCTAGTCCTGGCTGCTCCTCTTCCGATCCAGCTCTCTGCTGTGGCCTGGGAAAGCAGTAGAAGATGGCCCAAGTCCTTGGGCCCCTACACCCACACGGAAGATCTGGAAGAAGCTCCTGGTTTTGGATCGGCGCTGCTCCGGCCACTGCAGCCATCTGGGGAGTGAACCAGCAGATGGAAGACCTCTCTCTCTGTGTCTACTTCTCTCTGTAACTCTGTCTTCCAAATAAATAAAATCTTAAAAAAAAATCTGTTGAGTGTTTCAGTGCAGAAGGGGCCAAGCCATCCTGTTGCTGCCTGGGAAGCAGTGGCTGGGCCCCACTGAGCAGTAACTGCTCGGGAGCCTGCAGGCTGGGACCAGGCCTCTATCAGCCCTGTCCTCCTGTCTTCCCCTGTCCAGGCATCACCACCATCATCCTCACCCATCTTCCTGCCTCTGCTCAAACCACTTTGTTTGGTCACAGTTCAGACTTTGGAGCTTAGCACCTCCTGCAGCCCACACCTCGCCTCCGTGTCCCTGCTCCGCTGTCACGCCTCTCTCAGGCATCCCTTTTTTCCACCCGGTCTCCCCGAATGCCTCCAGGCTTCCCCTGGGCTCGCAGTTTTGCTGTTTGTTCACTCCTGACGTGCCTCCCCACTAATGTTGAGGTTGAGCCAGGGTCCGGAAGTCTGCAGTGTTCTCTGTCCCTGGTCCTGGGCCAGTTACTGCTTGTGTGGCTCATGCTGTGTGAAGTTCGTTCATTCATTCATTCATTCCATGTGTTTAATTTTTTTTTATTATTTATTTGAAAGGGAAAGAGAGAGATATAGAGACTGGGAGAAATAGTTTCTGTCTCTGGCAATTCCCCACATGGCTGCAACAACCAGGGCTGGGCCAGGCTGAAGCCAGGAGCTTCAAACTCCATCTGCGTCTCCCACCTGGGTGTAGGGGCCCAAGCACTGGAGCCATCGTCCACTGACCCTGGAATGCGTCAGCAGGAATCTGGACTGGATGTGGAGGAGCTGAGACTTGGATTGGCACCGCCATTTGGGATGTGTTTCAAGTGGCAGCTTAACCTGCTGCGCCACATCGGCCACCCCCGTGTTTGATACCTGTGGTGTGCCGGACTCCAGGCACAACGCTGGAAACACAGGTCACAGCCCCTGTCCTGACGGTGCTTCCAGTCCAGGGATTCTGAGTGAGGCCCTGGTTGCCAGAGCAGAGGCGCCGGGCACCTGTGCTGGGCGAGGTCCAGGACCAGCCCTCCCTGTGGTTTTTAAGAGGGGGGGCTGTGCTAGAGACACGGATACTTTCACAGATGCCTGTGTCATCACCAGTGGGTTTAATTGTGACTTCTGTAAATAAATGTTGACTGAAAATAATTTTGCTTTCTTTGGCCTTAGCTCCCTGTGTTGGTGCTCTGCCTTGACGCCCCCAGCACATCCTGTGGTTGGACCAGTCAGGTGACTGCTCCCTGAGGGGGAGGGCAGGTGCACAGCAGGGGGAGCTGTGGCGAGAGGGCACCAGGTGCTGGCAGCAAGGGGGTTCGTCCTGAGGCTGGGTGTCTCAACACACCTCATTTGGGAGGATGACTCGAGTGGGACTGGCCAGGGAGAGCCGCTTGGCCCTTCCGTGGCTGCTTTGCTGCGTCCCGACGTGATTGGAGGGGGTCTTGATCCCTCAGTGTCAGAGTAGCCTCCTCTTAGGTTCCTGTTCTGTGCAGCTGCTCACGCTCGCAGCGCCCAGGTCTCTATCTGCAATGCCAGGCCAGCCCCACGCAGTGCCCAGGCCTCTATCTGCAATGCCAGGCCAGCCCCACGCGGCGAGGCCAGGCAGATAGGGCCTGCCCAGCCCCGGACAGCAGGGGGGAGGTGCTGCTTCTCACCTTGCTGGCCTCGTGGCTGCTGTGCCTCCGTCAGCTTCATCAGTCGGGCACTTTCTACCTATCTGGTTGCCCAGCAGCCAGACCGTCAGGTGCTTGGGCTCCCCACGGCGAGGAGCAGCTGCTGGAGACGCCCAGTCTGACCTGGCTGGGCGCTGGGTGCTGACGACTGTGCGCTCCCCTGTTTGCTTACGGCTCCTCTCTGGCTGCTCCCTTCTCCCGTCCTCACCCCACACCCGCTCCGGGACCTTCTGAGCGCTCTCCCTTTGCTCTGGGTTCCCTGGCCTCCTGGCCCAGGCCCAGACCTCCGGCCCCAGCCTCCCCCTCTCAGCCAGAGTCTGTTCCTTCGGGAAGCTCCCGAGCAAAACTGTCCGTGCCGTCCGTATTCCTGAACTCCTCCTCCTTCAGCTTGACGGATGTTCTGTGAACTCCGTGTTGTTTTCCTCTTCAGTGCCAAGTCCGGGGAGCCTGCGAGCTACCTCTCGGTGGGCTCCTTTCTCACCTGTCAGCCTACTTACAGCACTTGCTGGGCCCTGGATGAGGACCTGCACCTGCTCAAGGAAATACTGGCAAAGGGGTGGGAGGACCAGGGGCCTGTGGCCCGCCCTGATGGAGGCATGCGACTGAGGTTAGCCCCTGGGTCACCCTGGGGGCGAGGTAGACTCCAGGAAGGCATGCCTGTCCCTGACCCAGCAGAGAGGCCACAGACTGCTACAGTGCTGTGAGGCGGGGCCCGCTTTGGCTCAGGTTGTGCAAGGTCAGGATTGGGGGCTGAGGGGCTGAGCGGGAAGGCAGCTGGGACAGTCAGTGGGCAGAAGGCAGGGCCTGAGCCAGGACTAAGGAGTGTGGGCTTCATCCTGAGGGTGCCTGGACAAGGTTTGAGGAGGTGGGTCACGTGACCGGCGGAGGATGGGCAGTACACGGAGGACAAGCCCGAGAGGCAGAGGAGAGGAGGACGGCTTGCTTTGGAGCACAAGAGCCAGTCTGGGGAGGACAAACTCAGCTTTGAGCAGGCCTCGGCTGGGGTGCCTGTGGGCGCTGGGGTGGCGCTGGCTTGGGGTATGTGGGGCCCTTTCATGCCCTAAAGTGCTGCCCCCAGTTAAATGAGTGGTGGTGGGGAGGAGCCTTGAGAGGTTCTCAGGCCAAGGTGGCTGGAAAGTCGTGGGGACGAGGGTCTCAGGGGGTCACGCCCCAGGCCAAGACAGCCAGGCCCCCTGGGGAGGGCATGGAGCTGGCTGACCAGTGGGTAACACCCTAGCGCCCACGGCAGGAGCTAAGTAGCAAGCACAGGGAGGTGTGCGCACGGCAGTCTGCCTGGCTGAGCTGCTGGTCTCGGTTCAGGCCTGGGGCAGCAGCTCCTGTCTGTAGTTTCTTGTGGGGAAGATGGGGAGGGAGAGAACCTTTGTCCAGATCCCCGCCAAGATGGACTGTACGGCAGCCAGGAGAGCCCGCCGGGGCCTGCGGAGCGTGACGGCGAGCCGGGGGTGGGGGCAGTGACCTGTGCCACTTTCCTCAGGCCTGGACAGCAGGTGAGCCGCTCACAGACCCAATGTCCTGCCGAGCTGTGTCCAGAGGGAGCAGGTGTCAGACAGCCCTGCCGCTTCCCAGCGCGCGGCCTGGGCACCCTGTTCAGCTAGCTCGGGCAGCCTCGGGTCCCTGTCCCTCCACTGGGAGTCTAGCACACGCCGTACAGGGTGCCTGGGAAGGTGGCGAGGAAAAGGCAGGCGGGGGCAGAAGCAGAGCAAAGGATCAGCCGCTGTCATGAACCTGCAGTGTTAGTTCTGTGCTCCCGGCAGCAGGCGTGGCCACAGCTGCCTCTCCAGCTCGTGGAGGAAGTGACAGTGAGAAGAGCAAGGAGAAGGCGGAGAGCAGAAGGTCCATTTATTGGGATTTTAGTGACAGCAGGATGGCAGGAAGGCTTCCTCCCCCGAGACATGCCGTCCTCCGCCCTCAGGGCTCAGCACGAGGGTCAGACCCCGCCCCACACATCCCCAGGTAGAGCAGCACTCGAGGGTGGGGTGGGGAAGGGGGGACTCTATGCTGGGCTGGGGAGCTGGGACAGGAGGGGAGACGTGCACCCTCACCTCTTGGCTCGATCCCTCTCCCCAGGGACCTGGTGTTGCCCCCCCAGACCCTGGAGTGGGCTGGCAGACGGGCTTCATGCAACAAGTAGACGGGAAAGGCTCGGACACGCAGCCCCGGAGCCCCTGGTGGGAGGGGGAGGCTGGAGGGGCCATGCTGTGGCCAGAGCAGTCCAAACGGAGTATGTGCAGTGTACGGACAGGAGTGCTGGGAGGGGCTCCCTCAGCCCGGGACCAAAGAGAGGGGAAGTACAGATGGCACCGCCATGCCAGGGGCAGGGTCCAGTCCGCCAGGCCCCTCGAGCAGCGCGTGGACAGCTGGCGGCTCAGGCTACTCCTTGGCACGGCCGATGATGGTGAGGATGTACAGGAAGATGTTGATGATGTCTGTGTACAGGTTCAGGGCTGCAAACACGTACTCCTCTGGGCTCAGGGACAGCTGCTTGTTCCCCAGCAGCAACTGAGTGTCCACTGCCAGGAACTGGGGCGACAGCACGCGGTGTTGAGGGCCTGCCCACCTGGCACGCGGGCCCCCCAGCGCCCAGGGCCAGCCCCCACCCTACTCACGCAGGTGAAGAGCAGGGCGCCCAGCGAGGCGTACACGATCTCCAGGATGCGGTTCCGGATGAAGATGCAGAGGATGGTGAAGATGAAGAGCACCACCATGCTCACCAGGAGCACCCCCATGCACGAGGTGAAGTCGTAGCGGGTCTGGGGGAGGAGAGGGCAGGCTGTGGGCCAGCCGGGGGGAGGCCGCCGGGCCCGGGGCTGCAACCCCGCCCTGGGGGACCCCTCACCTGCATGGAGAAGATGACCACCGTGAAGCACACGGCTGTGGTGATGCCCACAGCCATGATGACCGCCTCCGTGTTGTAGAAGCTGGCGATCATGCCCACCATGTAGGACAGGCTGATGGTCAGGATCGACTGTGGGGAAGAGGGGGCGCGCTCAGCCTGGGGTGCCCGGGCAGCCAAGCCCACACAGCACGTGGAAGCCTGGGGCCAGGAGCTCAGGTTTCGGGGTTACCAGGGCAACGAGGTTCCAGGGGTGTTTTCTCCGGAAATCGCCACAACAGCTGAGGACGATGAGAGAGACGAAGAAGACGGCGTAGGAGACATAGTAGGTCCAGACGTTCTCGCGGACGAAGCTCTTCACGTTGCCGACGAAAGTGAACACGGCCACCGTGGACAAGGTCACCGACAGCTGCAGGGTCAGCACCAGGAACACCTGGGGAGCGAGCGCCTCAGAGCCAGCCCCCACCCCACCCCGGTGCCGCCCACCCCCAGGCCCCGCCCACCCACCTTGCGAATGAAGGCCTGCCGGATGCTCTTGTCGTCCCAGTTGGCCGCGGGGAAGTCTTGGTTGTCGTAGTAGGACGGGGGTCCCTCCTCCTGGTAGTTCCCGTGCTGGGGTGCTGAGGGGCAGACGGATGGGCTCAGCGCCACTCAGAGCGCCCGCGCCCCGCCCCGCCCCGCCCCGCCCCACAACTCACAGTCTGGGTCTTGTGCTGGGAAGGCCTGTGGCTGTCCATAAGGGTTGGGGGGAAAGGGGCTCTGCGGATACGGCCCCTGTGGGTAGCCCCCTTGGGGGTAGGGCCCCTGTGGGTAGCCCCCTTGGGGGTAGGGCCCCTGTGGGTAGCCTCCTTGGGGGTAGGGGCTGGGGCCGTGGGGGTACCCTGGCTGACCATAGGGGGAGGGCTGGAAAGAGGGCTGTGGGTAGGGGGCCCCAGGGTAGGGAGGCTGAGCATAGGGAGGCATGGGGGCCTGGGGACCCCCAGGATATCCAGGGTTGGGTGGAGGGTAGCTGTCCCCAGACACCAAGAAACTCTTTTCATGGGACATGGCTTCGGGTTCTGTGGACTGCCCCTAGAGGAGAGAGAGAGAAGGGTTAGCCATGCCTGTCACCGCAGCCAGCCCCGCGGCGGCCCCACCTGCAGCCCAGAACCCAGGAGGAAGGAGGGCGACCGACCTTTGCCCCCTGGCTGCTTTCGGCCATAGAGCCGGGAGGCCCAGGCTGGCTGCCCTGGGCAGGGGCTGCTCCGGGAGCAGGGGAAGGATGGCTGTCAGCCTCGGGATCCTGAGCCGTGCAGGCGCCCGCTGGCCGCCGCGGCTCCCCCACACCCCCACCCCCAGCAGGGTCAGCTCAGCCCGTTGGGGGCTGGGGGCGCGGCCTGGGATGTGTGGGGGTGTGCCAAGGTCCTCCTCTCCGCATCCGCCCCTTAAGCAGCTTTAAGGGGCCAGAGTCGGGGGCTATTTCTATCCCAGGAAATCCCCACACCATCTGTGACCAACGACAGCCCTGGCCCCCCCTGACCAGAGCAGGGCCCGCCGGTGTGGGGGGGGGTAGCAGGCCTCGATGCGCTGCCGCCGGGGTGTCTGCCAGTGGGGTACCGAGAACAGCGGGGTGCGGGGGTGTGGGGAGAGGTAGGCGTCCAGAGGGCGTGTGAGGAACAGAACAGGACTGGGGGCGAGGCGGGTGGGCGCAGCGGCCGCGGAACGCGCACCGAGGCCGGGGGGCCCCCCTGCCAGGTCGGGGGTGGGGGGAGCTCGGGGCCGTGGGTCTTGCCCCCGCCGCAGCACACCTCCCCCCCCCCGCCCCGCTTCGGGCCGCCGCGGCTCCCCGCCCCCACCGCCGCCGCCGCCGCCATCCCCGGCCCCGCGAGAGCCGCGCGACCGGCCGGACGGACTGACCGGACAGCAGGCGGCTCTGCGGGGCTGCGCAGGGCCCTCGCGGGGGCGGGGGCGGCCGGCTTGGCGGCTGCAACCGCTCAAACACCGCTGGGCTCGGACCATGGACTCACCGCTCGTGGGGCGCTGCAGGCCGGTGCGCACTGTGTCCGCTGCGCGGCCGCGCGGTGATGGCCGGTGCGCCAGCACCCGCACCAGCTCAGCGGCCGGCTCTGCTGGGCCTGCGCCTGCGGCTGGGGAGACGCAGCGGGGCCTTGTGACGGGGCGGGGCAGGGGCGGGGCTGGGGGCGGGGCTGGGGGCGGGGCCGGGGCGGGCTGGACTAGGAATGCGGGGTTTCCGCGCGGACCAAACCGCGCTCGGTTTATCTCGTGTCCCTGGTCTCAGCCCCAGCCTGGGCCCCGCAAGGCTGCCGAGGGGTGGGGTCGGGCTGTGGGAGCCGGGGGATTCTGGGGGCAGAGGCCTGGTGTAGCCAATTCGGCTTTCTGCTCGGGGAGTTTAGAAATTTATTCCTAAATGGAAGACTTGCTGAAGCAGCCAAGGACCCTCCCTCCCTCCTTGGCCTCAGCACACAGCGTTCAGCTCCCTTTTTCACTCAAGCCCCTCCAAAATCAGGAGTCCTGGGCATTTTCACCCCAACTCTGCAGGGCTCAGGTTAGACCTTATCAACCGCAGGCCTGGAGGTACAGCAGGCCTGAGGCTGGGCTAACCCTCGCCTTGGCTTGCCCTCCCCACCTGGGGCCTTGGGACCCTCCTCAGGCTATAGCCTCTCCCAACCCTGAGAGATTGGGCTCAGGCTCCGCCTTGTGCCTGGGTGGTCTGGCTCCACGTGGAAGAGGGGACTCCCGGCCATTTGCACGTGGAGGTGGTGTGCTGATTTCAAGCTACCCCAGCTGGACAGCGAGTCCACAGAAAGCACTGGAACCTTAGCAGTCTGGGCGGTGGCACTGAGAGAGAGCGAGCTTCCACTTGCTGGGTCACTTTGCAAATGCAACAGCCAGGACTGGGCCGTGCCAAAGCTGGGAGCTCCTCCTGGGTCTTGCGGAGATGCCCTAGGCCCCCAGCAGTGAGGAAGGCCCTGGTGAAAACCCGGTCAATAAGAGAACCTCTCGTGACGGAGAAGCCCCAGCCAGCGGCAGTCTGCCTCGGACACCTGGCTGCGGGCTGCCATCGCGTTACAGCAGCAGAGAGAAGCCCGGCTGGCTGCTGCTCTCTTGCAGGGTATCGTGATACTTCTACCTCAGCTCGGCCCGCTGTGCGCTCCTGCTGTCTAACACCTGTGACACGGGCGGCAGGGCTGCGAGACCTGAGCCGTTACCTGCTGCCTCCCAGGGGCAACAGCAGGAAGCTGGGTGGGAAGCAGGTGGGACTCGACCCCAGGTACTCCTGGGTGTGATTCAGGAGTCCCGAGCAGCAGCCGTAGCACAGTGCTCTCCCGGACCTCAGCTCTTACCTTCAGTGACCTCGGAAGACTGACCTTGAGGGTGGGCGAGCGTGGCAGAGGTTAAGAGGTCAGGTGCAGGTGCAGATCTGGCTCGGACCAGAGTGGGGCAGCAGAGCTGGCCCTTGGCCCCCTGGAGGAGCAGCAGTGGGGCAGCGTTTCAGGTGGAGTGAAGGACGGTGGGGGATAGAAAGCAGTAGTGTAGTGAGCATAACTCTTTTTAAAAAAGATTTATTTTCCTTGAAAGAGTCAGAGAGAGAGAGAGAGAGAGAGAGAGAGTGTTTTCCCTTCACTGGTTCCCTCCCCAAATAGACACAATGCTGGGATGCCAGAAGCCAGGAGCCCAGAGCTCCATTCAGGTCTCCCACGTGGGTGGCAGAGGCCCAAGCACTTGGTCTGTCTCCCACTGCTTTTCCAGCTGTATTAGCAAAGGGCTGGATTGGAAGTGGAGCAGCCGGGACTTGAACCAGTGCTCAGATGGGATGTTTGCATTGCAGGCAGCAGCTCACCTTGCTGCACCACAGTGCCGGCCACTGGAGGGCACTCCTCTGAGGGGCTGGAAGCGAAGCAGCTGACAGCAGGGAGCTGGCTGGGGCAGAGCGTGGATTCCAAAGGCACAGCCTGGTGTGAGGCCTGGCGTGTTCATGGGCCTGTGTGCACCCCCGCGTCCCCTGGTTGAGGGGGCATAGCCGCGGCAGTGAGGTGTGTCAGCCTGGTGCCTGTCCCCTCCTGGGGTCAGCCACGACAACAGTGACAATGACAGGTAAGAGGGGATGGCTAGGTGGGTGCCCAGGCTGGAGGGGCCTGCAGTGCTGGGATACGAGCGCTCAAGGTCAAGTGTGGGAGCTGCTCGCTCAGCAGGACCCCTGTGGGTCCCTCGCAGGCGTAATGCACCTAGAGCATTTGGGAAGGCGGCCAGGAGCTGGCCTGGAGCCCCTGCCTGGCACGCTGACGCAGGCTTCTTGGGTCTAATTCAGAGGATGATTGGCCTGTTCGGGGCCACAGGGAGAAGTGAAGGGCCTGGAGCACCCCCGGAGGGTATTCCCACCCACCCTGCTGTCTGGGGGTTTCTGGGTCAGGTTGGGGGAGGGCCCGGCCAGTGAGAAAACACCTGAGCCACAGTACCCAGGCTGCAGTGCCACAGGCCTGGCCCCTCCCTCCGCCTGCCTTCATTCAGTTTCACTTTTGTTTTCCTGGTTCCAGGCCTCCAGCCCGCAAGGCAAGCAAAGAGGGCAGGCCCCGGAGCCCGACTGCAGCTGTGTGTGGTACAGGCAGGGGGAGTGCGGGTCGGGGGGATGGGGCTGCCGGGGCGGAGGGAAAGCGGCAGAGGGCCTGGGGAGGGGCACGAGGGCGGGGCGGCGTTTCCTTCTCAGCCATCGTCCTAGGGTTGTGATGGAGGAGGTGGGGGCGGAGGCTGCCGTGGAGCTCCAAGGACTGCCCCCAGACGTGCCCGACCAGCTGCTCCTGCTCTACTTTGAGAATCGCCGCCGCTCTGGGGGGGGACCTGTGCTCAGCTGGCGGAGACTCGGCTGCGGGGGCATCCTCACCTTTCAAGAGCTCGCAGGTGAGGGGCAGGCTGAAGGGGCAGCCTGGGTACCGTACCCTGGTATCCTGACAGCTCCGACACCCTGCCCACAGATGCTGAGAGGGTCTTGGCCCAGACGGAGCATGAGCTACTCGGTGCCCAGCTCAGCCTGCGGCCAGCCCCTCCTCGTGCCCCTGCACGTCTGCTGCTTCAAGGACTGCCCCCGGACACTGCGCCCCTGCGCGTGGAACAGCACGTCCAGGCCCTGCTCCGTGCCGTGGGACACCCAGTGCAGCCCTGTCGTGCCCTGGCCAGTCCCCGGCCAGACCGGGCACTGGTCCAGCTGCCCAGGCCCCTTTCTGAGGCGGGTGAGTGCCAGGGCCGGGGCTGGGGTGCTGGCTGTGAAGTGCCCTGAGCCAACGTGACCCTCCCACAGCAGTTGCTGTCCTGGAGCAGCAGGCCCAGCATCTGGACCTAGATGGGGCCTCCGTGTCACTGGCCCCCGTGCCCCAGGCCCGGGCAGTGCGTGTGGTGGGGGACACTCCCCCTGAGGACCAGTTGCTGCTACAGTTGTACCTGGAGAATGAGCGCCACAGTGGCGGTGGGCCCCTGGAGGGCCTGCGCAGGCTGCCCGGGCCCCTGGGCACCGTCATCTCCTTCCAGCAGTGGCAGGGTGAGTGGGATGGGCAGACCCAGCTGACTGCCCCACCCCTCCCCTGCTCCAGGAGCCCGACAGCTTCCTGTTCCCTCTGTTCCCCCAAGTGGCAGAACGGGTGTTACAGCGGGACCACTGGCTGCAAGGCTCGAAACTGGACCTCGTCCCTCACTACGACGTCCTGGAACCCGAGCAGCTTGCCGAGGACGCCAGCACGGGGGACCGCCCGTCCGTGCCGGGACCTGGGGCCACTGAGCCTGCTCCCCTGGAAGCTGGAGAGCTGGCCGGGGACTGGAACGGTGCCGAGCCTGCGGCAGCGGGCTCTGGGAGGGCACCAGGGCAATCGGAGGCCTCTCTGAGGGCGGGTTCTGTGGGGTCTCCAGGCCCAGAGAACCCGGTGGAGACTGGTATGGGGCTGCCAGGGCAGGAGGGGGTGGTGGAGACAGTGCTGCCCGCGGAGCCTGCGGCAGCGGGCTCTGGGAGGGCACCAGGGCAATCGGAGGCCTCTCTGAGGGCGGGTTCTGTGGGGTCTCCAGGCCCAGAGAACCCGGTGGAGACTGGTGTGGGGCTGCCAGGGCAGGAGGGGGTGGTGGAGACAGTGCTGCCCGCGGAGCCTGCGGCAGCGGGCTCTGGGAGGGCACCAGGGCAATCGGAGGCCTCTCTGAGGGCGGGTTCTGTGGGGTCTCCAGGCCCAGAGAACCCGGTGGAGACTGGTGTGGGGCTGCCAGGGCAGGAGGGGGTGGTGGAGACGGTGCTGCCCGTGGAGCCTGCGGCAGCGGGCTCTGGGAGGGCACCAGGGCAATCGGAGGCCTCTCTGAGGGCGGGTTCTGTGGGGTCTCCAGGCCCAGAGAACCCGGTGGAGACTGGTGTGGGGCTGCCAGGGCAGGAGGGGGTGGTGGAGACGGTGCTGCCCGCGGAGCCGGGCGCCGTGCGCTTCCTGCAGCTCTACCACGAGGAGCTTCTGGCCAGCCTGGGTGAGGTCGCCCTCTTCCCCCTTGAAGAGACCGACGTGACCGGCTTTCGGGTGAGTGGCCCCATCAGAATTCCTCACCTTGGCCCTTCTCCCCTGGGGCTCTGCACCCTGCCGCGGCACACTGGCCCTCCCCGGTGCCCCTGCAGCTGTGTGGAGCGCTGGCCCCCTGCCAGGCAGCTGAGGAGTTTCTGCAGAGCCTGCTGGGCACCGTCAGCTGCCACGTTCTGTGCCTGAGGCACCCGGGCAGCACCAGGTTCCTGCTGGGCCCCGAGGGGCGGCGCCTTCTTCAGCAGCTGGAGGCTCAGTTCCAGTGTGTCCTGGGGACAGAGCGACTGGCCGGGGCCGCCCAGCACCTGGACCCTGAAGAGGTGGAGATGGAGATTGCCTCAGCCCTCCCATTTCTTACACTCTCACCAATGCCCCTGCCCTCCTCAAAGGTCTGGGACTCTGACATCCTTTCCCCTAGGTGGATCCCACCGAAGCCCTCCAGATCCTCCCTGGCCAAGTCCACACCCCGGCACCCCAAGATAGAACAGGCAGTGACCAGAATGAGAACCTGGGTAGGCTGCCCAGTGAGCCCCCGCCTAACCCGAGGCCCTCTCTTGACCCTTCCCTGTGCCCACTCTGTACTCCCGCCTGTCTCCTGGCCCTTCCCAGGGGCACCCTGTGTTCCCCAAATTCACTCTCCATCTTTCACTCATCACGCTGCATCCTGTCCCTCAGGGTCACTCTGGCTGGGCCTGATCCCTGACCCAGTGGCTTTTCTCTGTTCACAGAAGAGGTGCAAGAGCTGCTGGCCACCCTGGAGAGCCTGGACAGGGAGGAGTGGCTACCACTGGAGATGGGGGAGGAGGAGCCCGAGGAGAAGGAGCCTGTGGCCCCCAGCGCTGGAGTCCCTGGGAGGCTGGAGGAGGAGGCCGCGCTGCAGCTGGCCCTCTGTCGCTCGCTGGAACCGCAAGGCCAGCTGGTTGGGCAGGAAGAGGCTGCTGCACTGCAGAGAGCCCTGGCCATCTCCCTGTTGGAGGCAGAAGAGCCCTGTGGCAGTGGGACTGATGGCAGGGCCCAGCTGGTTGTACATGTGGCCTTCGATCAGGACGTGGAGGAACTGGGCCTGGCACTGGAGGCTGCCTTGGAGGCACAGCTCCGGGAGGAGACTGTGGGGCTGTGGGGCCGTGTGCTTCCCGTGGAGCTGTGCGCTCGCGTGGAGAAGCGCCATGATGTGAGTGTGGCTCTGTGCAGCGACTACGCCGTCCTCCGCGGCTTCGGGGCCCAGCCTGCCCGAGCGGCCCGCCACTTGGCTGCACTGCTTGCTGGCCCCTTTCCTTTGGTGGCTGCAGAGCCCACCTGTGAGTCTGCACCTTGGACTGGGAGTGGTTGGGCTGGCTATGAGGGGCTAGTGCCCAAGGCTTGGCTCTTGACCTCCTTCTCCCCATGTGTCAGTGCCAGATGAGGGGCTGCAGGGGCCCTTGGGCAGGCTGGAGGGTCTAGCAGAGAGCACCAGAGAGTTCCAGGATGTGGTGCGGGCCTTCTACGACACCTTGGATGCTGCCCACAGCAGGATTCACATCATTCGGGTGAGTCCACATCCCACATCCCTGGCCATGGCCTCCTGGGCTCTGCCATTCGCACCTTACAGAGTCTGTGGGTGGTCACTGCATCTGCTGGCCAGGAGCTGCTCAGTGAGGGCAGGCTGGGCCTCCCCACGCTCGGGGCTGTGGGGAGCACCAGGCCTCTCCAATCCTGCTTCCTTCCCAGAGGGTAGTCACAGAATCTGGGTTAGGGAGACAGAGGGAATAGAAGTTAGGGGGCCTGAACAAGGCTCTGTGCTCTGCTCTGCGTGGCCCCCTCTTCACTGGCAGTTCCTTATCCAGAGCACGGGGTAGTTCTGCCACCTTGTGGCCACTGTGAGGCTTGCTTATTCCTTGCCATGCCTCTGGCAGGGCCAGTTCAGTAGGGAGAGAGCCAGAGCTCACTCGGTAGCTTCTTCTTGTGTTCTCACCACCTTTGGCAGCCCCGAGCATGGGCATGTTTCCAAAAAGGGGCTGAAAATAGCTGGTAGGAGCCAGAGAGGAGCCCCAGGAGCCCCGGGAACACCCAGACTGGGCAGGTGAAGGGAAAAGACTTGAGAAGGGACTAGGGGAGGCCATGGAAGCATGGGCACCACCATCACCGTTACCACACCATTAACACCACCACTGTCTTCAATCCCACCACTATAACCATCACCATAACAAAACCATCACCACTGTGACCACCACTACCATCAATAATACCACCACCACCATTAACACCATGGTTACCACTGCCACTGTTTTCAATGCCATTACTACAACCATCACCATCAACAACACCACCACCACCACCATCAGTACCACCACCACTGTAACCACCATAACCATCAACAATACCACCACCACCACCATTAACACCGTGACCACCACTGTAACCACCACCACCATTAACACCATGGTTACCACTGCCACTGTCTTCAATGCCATTACAACTGTCACCAGAGAAAAGGCCACGGAAGCTGTGGGGTTCTTGTCTTCATGCAGAAAGAATTCAGGCGTGAGACCAAGAGCGGGGTGATAAGGTTTTATTGGGGACAGGGCATCCGTCAGAACAGAAGGGATAGAGAGAGAGCGCCTTGTCACTGGGACTGGGGAGAGCGAGGTTGGTGGTTGATGGAGAGAACACACCCGGGCAGGCCAGGCGGGGGCTCAGCAGGGAGCAGAGGGCTGAGTCTGCTTGCACTCCCTGGGTTTTTAAGGGAGTCTGTTTACCACCCCCACCACCTCCCCTCTCCTCCAGGACAGAGGATGGGGTTCCTCAGCTGAAGATTAGCAAATTCCCCCCAAGATTTGCTGGCCTGGGCAGAGTGGGGGGGCTCCCCTAGGGCGTCTGAGAAGGTTTCAGGGCCCCAGGTTACCAGGTCAGGCAGCCCCTTTGGTCCTGAGGAGAGCATTCTCCTGGGAGCTGTCCCTGGGGGGAGGGCTGGGAGCACCTGGGAGGTCATCAGGGTCTGGGCAGGACTCTGAAGTGGGAGACGCGGGGTTTCTGGGGCTTCCCAGTAGGTGCTGGTCCTCAGGCCCTTCTCTCACACACAGAGGCTCAGTTTCTGACTTCCTGCCTAACATAACCATCATTATCAGCGAAACCACCACCACCACCACCAAAACAACTACCGCCATTACCATCAATACCATCACCAACATAACCACCACTACCACATCAACAATACCACCACCACCACCACCGTAACCATAATGCCTCTGTCACCACTACCACTGTCACCATCAATAAAGCCATCATCGTAACCACCATCACCAGCAATACCACCACTGTCACCATCACAATTAACGCCTCTGTCACCACTACCAGTGTCACTGTCACCACCCTGCAGCACTGTGCTGTCTGCTGTTAATTATATGCACTTGGTTCTTTTAGCGAGCAGCTTCATGATGTTAGTTGGCACACTTAAATTTTTTTTCCACCTTACGACTTGACACTGCTTCTTGCCTTCCTGCATGGAAGATGAGAATGGCCCTGCCTTCTTTCTCTTCACCTCCTCTTCCACTTCCATCTCACAGTTTGGTCAGGTACATTACCTGTAGCAGGTAGAGCAGGTTCCTACACACACCCTGTAGTGTCCTGTCACTACCTGGAGGCTCAGATACGCCACAGTCACGCAAAGTTTCTACCCAGAGAGAGGGAAGTGGAGTCCTAGTTATGAACACTGCTGGCCTCGGGGAGAATGTTCCAGAACCCAAGGCCCAATGGCCCAATGACACCTGGGCTACTCCGTGTGCCACCTTGCGTAGGTCCTCCTGTTTAGGAGGAGTGTCCTGGCCTTTCCAGTGTGTGCATCCTGTAAGCTGGTGTGGGCGTCCCACCCCTGCATGTGCCAACACGTCCCTGCCTGTCTGCACTGCTCTGC
This sequence comes from Oryctolagus cuniculus, assembly GCF_964237555.1. Taxonomy (NCBI): domain Eukaryota; kingdom Metazoa; phylum Chordata; class Mammalia; order Lagomorpha; family Leporidae; genus Oryctolagus; species Oryctolagus cuniculus. Next base: position 167,809,659 of record NC_091437.1, on the reverse strand, counting down.
AGAGTTTCACTGGATGCAGTGTTTAGGTTCAAAATGTTTTCCTTCCTATTTTTGAAGATACTGCTCTTTGTCTTTTATAAAAAAAAGATGTATTTATTTATTTGAGATGCAGAGCTATGGAGAGAGGGAAAGATAAAGAAATCTTCCAACTATTGGTTCACTCCACAAATGGCTACAACATCTGAGAACAGCCCAGGTGGAAGCCGGGAGCCCGGAGCTCCATCCAGGTCACTCACGTGGCTGGGGGGCAGCAAGTACTCGGTCCACCTCCTGCTGCTTTCCTGGGCGTATTAGTGGGCAGCTGGATGGGAAGTGGAGTAGCTGGGACTAGAACTGGCACTCATATGGGATGCTGGTGTCACCGGCTGCTGTTTAGCCTGCAATACCACAATACTGACCATGTTATTTTTTCTTAAAAACTATTTTGGGGGCCAGTGTCGTGTAGGTTGAGCTGCCGCCTGTGACACCAGCATTCCATATGAGCCTCAGTTTGAGTCCTGGCTGCTCCACTTCCTATCCAGCTCCCTGGTAATGCATCGGAGAAAGCAGTGGAGGATGGCCTGGGTGCCTGGGTCCCTGCTACCCACATGGTGACGTGGAGGGAGCTCCTGGGTCCCTGCTACCCACATGGTGACGTGGAGGGAGCTCCTGGGTCCTGGCTTTGGTCTGGAACAGATCTGGTGTTGCACCTGTTTGAAGAGTGAACCAGTGGATGGAGCATCTCTCTCTCTCTCTCTGTGTAACTCTGCCTTTCAAATACATAAATAAATTTTAAAAAAACAAACAAACCTTTTTTTGGGGAAAGTTAAAAGAAAATCTCTCCATGTTTTCAGCATTCCATGTTGGTGGTTGGAAACCCAATGTTGTGCATTGACCTTGTATGTGTATTCATGCGTGTATATGTGAATGTGCACATGTGTGTATGTGTGCGCAGTAAGTGTATACACATATAAATTGTATGTATGCATGTGAAGATGTATGTGTGTATATGAGTATTGCATGTGTTAGTATGCATATACATGTTATGTATATGCATGTGTGTATTGTGTTTGCATTATTGTACATGCATTGTGTGCATTTATGTGAGTGTATGCATATATGTATTTATCTGTATATGTGCATATGTATATATGTGCATGTATATGTGTGCATTGCATGGATGTATGTGTGCATGTATGCATTTGTGTATATGTACATGTGCATGTGTGAGTGCATGTTTATGCGTGTACATGTGTATATATGTATGTGTGTATATGTGTGCATTGCATGGATGTATGTGTGCATGTATGCAATGCATTTGTGTGTATATGTACATGTGCATGTGTGAGTGCATGTTTATGCGTGTGCATGTTTATATATGTATGTGTGTATGCATTTATGTGTGCATATATGTATGTGTATATGTGCATGTGCATGTGTATGCAAATGTGTACATGTGCGTGTCCTCAGAGGGTTTCTCTCACTTTGGAGGTGCAGGTCTCCCTAGCAGGTGGTCCCACTATCTCCCTAGCAGGTGGTCCCACTGTCTCCCTAGCAGGTGCACCCACTGTCTCCCTAGCAGGTGCACCCACTGTCTCCCTAGCAGGTGGTCCCACTGTCTCCCTAGCAGGTGCACCCACTGTCTCCCTAGCAGGTGGTCCCACTGTCTCCCTAGCAGGTGCACCCACTGTATCCCTAGCAGGTGGTCCCACTGTCTCCCTAGCAGGTGGTCCCACTGTCTCCCTAGCAGGTGCACCCACTGTCTCCCTAGCAGGTGCACCCACTGTCTCCCTAGCAGGTGGTCCCATGTTGCCGCAGGCATGTCACAGATGCTCTCCTGGGGCCGCTGGGCCTCCCCTCTGTGTCCTCTCACGCTCCAGCCCCTGCCTGGGCTCCACACCTCCTCCGGTGCCCTCCGTCTCTCCGTGGCTCTGACTCCAGCCCGCACCAGCTCACTGGGTTTGGTGGGCAAGGCCCCTTAACCCAAGTACCTCTTTCCCTGTGGTTCCTGTCTCAGCCAGCCTGGCTCTGTGCCTTTGGGCCTCTCTGCCTTCCTCTGAAGGCACGAATTAGGACGGCTTCAGAACCCGAGGTGGCTCTGGGGCAGTTATCGGGTGGCTCTGCCTCTCCCGCCCTGGCCGGGCCTTGGAGCCCAGAGCTCTCCGAGCGTGGGGAGAGGCAGAGGCTGTGAAGTCCTGGGGCTCAGGGTTTCTCTGCAGAGGGCCTGGCTGCGGGCTGTGGGGTCTCCCTGGAGGAAGCCAGGCCTCTGTAGAAGCCCTCCTGTGTCACCGGGTGTCCCGTGGGGGTGGCAAGTCCCGCGGTGGACGGAGAACCGGGGGTGGGGTGCGGTGGGAGCTGCAAGGTCTCGCCCAGACCCTGAAGCCCTCCGTGGGAGGGGCCCTGACCGCCAGGCTGTGTCCAGGGCCGCAGGGCCTCCCAGAGCCTGCCTGACCGCCCCGCAGGTGGAGCGCGTGTGGAACCCGCTGCTGCAGCGGCAGTACGAGCTGCAGCGTGAGCGCCTGGAGCAGCGCTGCGCGCGGCGCCCGGCCGAGCGGGTCCTGTACCACGGCACCTCGGCGTCCGCCGTGCGGGACATCTGCGCGCACGGCTTCAACCGGAGCTTCTGCGGCCGCAACGGTGAGGCCTGAGCGGGGCGGCGGGCGGCGGGGTGGGGAGGTGGGCGCCGGGCTCCCCCCGCCTGACCGCGCCCGCCCCTCCCGCCCCGCAGGCACGCTCTACGGGCAGGGCGTGTACTTCGCCCAGCACGCCTCCCTGTCGGTGCAGGACCGGTACTCGCCCCCCGACGCCGACGGCCACAAGGCGGTGTTCGTGGCGCGGGTGCTGACCGGCGACTACGGGCTGGGCCACAGCAGCCTGCGGGCGCCGCCCCCGCGAGCCTCGGGCCACACGCTGCTGCGCTACGACAGCGCGGTGGACTGCCTCCGCCAGCCCAGCATCTTCGTCATCTTCCACGACACGCAGGCGCTGCCCACGCACCTCATCACCTGCAGGCGCGCGTCCCCGGCGTCCCCCGGGGCCCCCCTGGGGCTCCTGGACAGCTCCCCGGCCACCTGACCCCAGAGGCGGCTTTCTGGCCTGCTGCTCCCCAGGCTCCCTCCCCCGGGGACACCCCGCCTCCTGCGGCGAGCGCGCAGGGCCGAGGCCCCCTCCCGGTCTGGGCGGGTCCGGCCAGCAGAGGTCAGCAGTGTGCGGGAGGCGGGCGGGCCGGGCGGGTGGGGGGACCTCGCCCGAGCGCGGCTGTGACGTGTGTGAATAAACCTGTGCGTGAAACCAGGCGGAAGGAAGGGCCGGCCGGCGCGGCATCCGACCTCTGCGGCGGCCAGGGCACGGGCGTGCGGGGCGGGACCCCGCCCGGGAGCCACGCACGCTCGCCGCCACCGTGTCCCCTGACCAACCGACCCACCCCGACCGTAGGTGTGCGTGCGGCCCCGCGCACACGCGCGCGCGGATCGCGCGGGCACAGCTTGCTCTCGGCGGAGGGGCGCGCACGGCCCTCGCTGGGGGCCGGGGCGGGGCTATGGGCTGACCCCGCCCGCGCTGCCTCCGCGGAGCTCCTGGCCCGAGCGGTGAGGCTGCGGCGACCGAGCTTCGGCGAGCGGGGCCACCAGGCACGTAGGGCCGGACTGGGGGCGAGGGGCGCGGGGCGCGCGGGGGTTGCGAAGTGGGCTTGAGTGGGGTTCGGCCGCAGGCGACCCGGAACTCGCGGCTGCGGCGTGGCCCGCCCGCGGGAGACTGCGGAACTGGACGGGCGGTGCCTGGGATGTGGGTTGTCGGAGGCGCGGTTCGGGGCTGGGGCTGGGGCTGGGGCGGGGGTGGGGCGGGGGCGGGGCGGGAGGCCCCCGGCTCGGCGCCCGCCGTCTCCTCCCCAGCCCTGGGGCCGAGGGCGGAGGCACAGAGCCCACATTGTACCCCCACGGCTCTCCACCCCCGCCGAGACAGAGCCCCATTCACCTCCAGCACGCCAGGCCTCTCGGGGAGTGGGCACGCGTGGGCTGCGTGCGGGAGGAGCCGCGGGTGGGCTGCCCCGGCCTTGCTGCAGCCGAGCTCCCACGCCGCTGCGGGCCCGGCTATTTATAGGGCTCCACTGCGGAGCCCGAGGTGGGGCTGCGTGGGTCTGGAGGAGCGGCGGAGCGGTGGCGGGACCCAGGCGGCGTGGGGCTGGGGCGCTGGGGGGCCGGGGCTTGTCTGCAGCTTCACCTGCTTCCGGACCGGAGGAGGGGCGTCCCGGTTTGGGGTGCAGACGGAGGGCGCGCGTGACAGGGAGCAAGTGAGGGTAATCGGGGTCGTGTTTCGGGTGGGCTCCTGGGCCGGGGAGGGGGGCGACTGTGTGTGGTCAGGGCTGGTGATGCCCTTGGAGGGGGTGAGGTCAGCGCCCGAGGGGCCACTTTGGGTGTCTGCTGGGTGGGCTGGGGGAGAAGGCTGTCCACGCCTGGGTTGAGAACAGGGACAGGTGTAGGAGGGGCGTGCGTCCAGGCGATGAGGATGGGACGGGGCCAGCGTGCGGTACCGGCAGTGACCACCCCTCCCCCCCCAGGAGGCATGTCGGCCGAGGACTCCGAGGTGCGGCCAGCGGCCGAAGACAGCTCGGGCGGAGGCAGCGGCTCGCCCAGCCCTGGGGACACACTGCCCTGGAACCTTGGGAAGACGCAGCGGAGCCGGAGAAGCGGAGGCGGCTCTGGGGGCAACGGGAGCGTCCTGGACCCTGCGGAGCGAGCGGTCATCCGCATTGCAGGTAATGTGGCCGTGCGAGCTGCCCGCGCACACTCGGGCCGGCGGAGCGCTTGTGGTGTGCGTGTGCGGGTCCCCGCGGCCGGCCGGTCGGGGAGCGCCTCTCCGGGGTGCAGGTGCGGGCCGACGGCGCAGCGCCACCTGCTGGTCCTGTCGGGCGGCCGCGTGAGGCGCCGGGGATGGGCTTCTGCCTCTCCGGCTGCCGCCGCTGGCTTCATGGCGAGGGTCCAGCGCCCCGACGCCCAGTGGTAGCTTCTTGGGCTCCGGGGACAGAGCTCAGGAAGCCCTGTGGTCTCAGTTCATGGGAACAGGACAGGAGGAGGTGCCCAGGTGTCCAGAGCCCCAGCTCCTCCCTTAGCCGGGGTCTGGCCTTGCCCCCCACTCCCTGTCGTTGCCAAAAAGGGGTGGGGGAGGTGGGTCTGGCCCAGCGGGAGGCCCAGGAGAGGGGCCTGGCAGCGGACGATGGCCCTTTGGAAAGCGGCCACCTCGGGTGCTTTTGCCGGCTGTGCCAGGAAAGAGGCAGTTGAGGGTCTCCTGGCTCAGGCTGCAGGACCCCCGGCCGGCAGTAGGAGGTGTCCGCAGGGCAGCGTGGGCCCCTGCGGGAGGCCGGGGGTGCACGGAGCCTGCGGGCTGGGAACTGTGCTGGCGGCGGCCCAGCTGGGAGTGGAGTGTAGGTGCCTCCAACGCACCCCACCCCGGGCGGTCACGACCACTGCGGCCGGCCCCCAGGGAGGGGGTCCTGTGCGTCCACCCACGTTCCCGGGCCTGGGACCCTCGCGGCGGCGTAGGGACCTCCCGCGGGCGCCGGGCGGGACACGGGACTCCGCCGGTCTCAGCAGGGAAAGCAAGGCGTCTCCCTTCTTGGGGAAGCTGCCCGCTCCGGCGCTCGCGGGTGGTTTTTGGATACTGACGACACCCATCAGCGCGGCCAGGAAGGGAGACGCCCACCAGCAGCGGCGGCCGACGGAGCGAGGGAGGGAGCGGGGAGGGGGCGCGCCTGGCGGCCAGGTGAGGGCGCTCCGGCAGGGGCGCTCCGGGGTCTTGGGGCGACCCGGGCCGGAGCGGGCGCGCGTGGGACGGAGCCCCGCAGCGCCCTGAGCCGCCGGGGCCGGGCCCCGCCCCGGCCCGTGGGGCATCCTGGGTGCGCGGGCGGTGCGGGGGCGGGGCGCGGGCGGCCTCTTTAAGCGGCGCGCGCGGCCGCGGGGACAGAGCGGCCGAAGGGGGCTGGCGGCTCGCTCTGCGCCTCCACGCCGCGTCCCGCGCCGCCGGCATGGCCGCGCCGCCGCCGGACACGCAGCCGGACGAGCAGGACTTCATCCAGGCCTACGAGGAGGTGCGGGAGAAGTACAAAGGTACGGGCGCCCCGCTGTCCGTCCAGGACGCGCCGGGTCGCGGAGCCCGACAGCCTGGCGGCTGACCACCGTGTCCGCGGTGGCCGTCCTGGTCGCCACCCACACCGAGCCCCGCCACCCTGCCGGCCGTCCCGGCGTGGCGCGGCCCCCGCGGCCCCCGCTGGTGCCCGGGCAAGGGGCAGGCGCGCTCCGCTGAGCCCCCGCGGCCATGCCCTTAATAGGACATCGTGCGGCGCAGGTGGGCGGGGTGGGGGTGGGGGCGCACCGCTTGTCCCGGTCGGAGCCAGGGTCCCTGGGTGTGCCCAGCAGCCATGTGGGTCAGGGCCGAGCCTCTGCTGTCCCTCCTCCGGGTGGCTGCAGCTGCCTGGCAGTGGGTGGCATAGTTGCCGCCTCTCCTCACCTCCCGAAAGTGGCCAGAGCCGGGTTGCCACCATTCCTTGGCAGGGACCCTCATGGGACGCCTCGCCGGTTCCCTGGGGGCACAGATGTGGGTGAGGAGAGCAGGGGAGCCCCCTCCTCGCCCCTCCTCCCCCTCTCCAGCCTGGGAAGCGCTGGCCCCCTGCCCTCCTCCATGCCTTCCCGGAGCCCCTGGGGCTGCCAGTGTCCTTGCCACTGTCACCATCAGCCACTTGCTCTGGGCTGGGCCAGCTCTGAGCAGGCATGGGGACAGCCCTGGCTCCTGGCCGGCGGAGGCTTAGAGGCCTGGGGAGGGTCGAGGTGGGGCCCGGCAGAGGCGGCCAGGGCAGGTTCCAGCTCCAGGCGCTGGCTTTGCTGGCTCTGCCCCCAAGGGCAGCTCAGGGAGAGAGGTCCTGCTCGGGCCCTGCCTGAGCCTCCCAGGCAGGGTTGATTTCGCCACGCCTGGGGCTCCACTCTCTGGACAGCTGTGCCGGGCAGGGTGGACGTGCTGTGTGCCTGACCCTTAGCCTGTCTGCCTGTGGGACCACTGCGCCCTCGGGGAAGCCTTGCGGGCCCACCTGGACAGGTGCAGGGCAGGGAAGGGGCTGCCTGCCCGGGCCACAGCCTTCCCGCAGGCCTCGGGGGAACTGGTGTGAGCCCGCTGCTCTGTTGACAGGGAGACCTGGGCAGAGTGGTCCTTCTTCCGGGGTTCTCCTTGGCGGGGTCGGTGGCTAGGCATTGTGCTGAAGCCACCCTGGCCCTGGAGCTCTCCCCTGTTGGCCGAGGTGCGAGTCTGACAGGCCCCCCGAGGGCTCCCGGGGGCCACTGTGGCCCCTGTCTGCCTTCTGGGCTTGGCGGGGAGGTTGATGAGGGGCGCGGGGCCCCGATGCGGCTCCGGCCTGCAGCTGCCTGTGTGTGTGTGTCTCTGGCACTGGTGGGAGAGCGGCTGAGCAGGGGCAGCAGGTCGGGAGGGCCTCTGGGGTGCCAGACACCCGGAGTCTCCTGGGGTCCTGCTAGGGGCCAGGCTGGCACCTGTGGCCAGGAGCCACAGCCCAGGCGGAGGACTGGCCTGGGGAGGCCCCAGGTGGCCCCGTGCCCCTCACCCCTTTTCCAGGCTTGAGCTCTGTGACCTGCTTAGACCTGCTAGAGGGCTGGGGTGGAGGGGCTAGTGGGGCAATGGGGAAGGGGTGGGGGGAGGGGCTGTGTCCAGTGAGGGAAGGCAAGGGCGTGGCACCTGATGTCCTGTCCCAGTGAGTGGCTGGGAGACAGCTGGAAGGGGAGGTGGGAGTGCCCCCATGTTGGGCCCACCTCAGTGCTAAGGGCTCCCGGAAGGGAGGGAGGCAGGCCCAGGACCCCTGCCCACCTGCCACCAAACTGAGGAGGGGTGGTCTCTGTCTGATGGCCGCCACGCCCCTGTGGCACTTGCCCCCAGCCCCCCCCCACAACAGAGACATGGCTTTCCCTGTGTAGCCCCCAGGGACCTCCCCCCCCAACAGAGACATGGCCTTCCCTGTGTAGCCCCCAGGGACCTCCCCCACAACAGAGACATGGCCTTCCCTGTGTAGCCCCCAGGGATCTCTCCCCCCACCAGAGACATGGCCTTCCCTGTGTAGCCCCCAGGGACCTCCCCCCCACAACAGAGACATGGCCTTCCCTGTGTAGCCCCCAGGGACCTCCCCCCCCCCACCAGAGACATGGCCTTCCCTGTGTGGCCCCCAGCCCCACCCCACAACAGAGACATGGCTTTCCCTGTGTAGCCCCCAGGGACCTCCCCCCCCAACAGAGACATGGCCTTCCCTGTGTAGCCCCCAGGGACCTCCCCCACAACAGAGACATGGCCTTCCCTGTGTAGCCCCCAGGGATCTCTCCCCCCACCAGAGACATGGCCTTCCCTGTGTAGCCCCCAGGGACCTCCCCCCCACAACAGAGACATGGCCTTCCCTGTGTAGCCCCCAGGGACCTCCCCCCCCCCACCAGAGACATGGCCTTCCCTGTGTGGCCCCCAGCCCCACCCCACAACAGAGACATGGCCTTCCCTGTGTAGCCCCCAGGGACCTCCCCCCCACCAGAGACATGGCCTTCCCTGTGTAGCCCCCAGGGACCTCCCCCCCCCACCAGAGACATGGCCTTCCCTGTGTAGCCCCCAGGGACCTCCCCCCCACCAGAGACATGGCCTTCCCTGTGTAGCCCCCAGGGATCTCCCCCCCCCCCCACAAGAGAGACATGGCCTTCCCTGTGTGGCCCCCAGGGACCTCCCCCCCCCACAAGAGAGACATGGCCTTCCCTGTGTGGCCCCCAGGGATCTCCCCCCCCAACAGAGACATGGCCTTCCCTGTGTAGCCCCCAGGGACCTCCCCCCCCAACAGAGACATGGCCTTCCCTGTGTAGCCCCCAGGGATCTCCCCCCCAACAGAGACATGGCCTTCCCTGTGTAGCCCCCAGGGACCTCCCCCCCACCAGAGACATGGCCTTCCCTGTGTAGCCCCCAGGGACCTCCCCCCCCCAACAGAGACATGGCCTTCCCTGTGTAGCCCCCAGGACCTACCCCCCCACCAGAGACATGGCCTTCCCTGTGTAGCCCCCAGGGACCTCCCCCCCCACAGAGACATGGCCTTCCCTGTGTAGCCCCCAGGGACCCCCCCCTACAAGAGAGACATGGCCTTCCCTGTGTAGCCCCCAGGGACCTCCCCCACAACAGAGACATGGCCTTCCCTGTGTAGCCCCCAGGGACCTCCCCCCCACCAGAGACATGGCCTTCCCTGTGTAGCCCCCAGGGACCCCCCCCCCCACAAGAGAGACATGGCCTTCCCTGTGTGGCCCCCAGGGACCCCCCCCCACAAGAGAGACATGGCCTTCCCTGTGTAGCCCCCAGGGACCTCCCCCCCCCCACAAGAGAGACATGGCCTTCCCTGTGTGGCCCCCAGGGATCTCCCCCCCCACCAGAGACATGGCCTTCCCTGTGTAGCCCCCAGGGATCTCCCCCACAACAGAGACATGGCCTTCCCTGTGTAGCCCCCAGGGACCTCCCCCCACAAGAGAGACATGGCCTTCCCTGTGTAGCCCCCAGGGACCTCCCCCCCCCACCAGAGACATGGCCTTCCCTGTGTAGCCCCCAGGACCTCCCCACCCACCAGAGACATGGCCTTCCCTGTGTAGCCCCCAGGGACCTCCCCCCCCACCAGAGACATGGCCTTCCCTGTGTAGCCCCCAGGACCTCCCCCCCCCCACCAGAGACATGGCCTTCCCTGTGTAGCCCCCAGGGACCTCCCCCCCCCACCAGAGACATGGCCTTCCCTGTGTAGCCCCCAGGGACCTCCCCCCCCCACCAGAGACATGGCCTTCCCTGTGTAGCCCCCAGGGACCTCCCCCCCCACCAGAGACATGGCCTTCCCTGTGTAGCCCCCAGGGATCTCTCCCCTGGGACCCCCCACAAGAGAGACATGGCCTTCCCTGTGTGGCCCCCAGGGACCTCCCCCCCCACAAGAGAGACATGGCCTTCCCTGTGTAGCCCCCAGGGACCTCCCCCCACAAGAGAGACATGGCCTTCCCTGTGTGGCCCCCAGGACCTCCCCCCACAGCTTGGGCCCTTGCCGGACGCGTCATTCCTGGCTCCCTCCTGGGAATCCCCAGTCTCCCTGTGTGACAGTCATACTGCTGCCAGGGCATTTTCGACTTCCTGTCTGCCTGGGCCGCGCGGCTGTCTCCGGCCTTCCTGCCTTGGGCCAGGGCAGGCTCCTGTGGGGCTGAGACTGTCAGGGCCTGTGGCGTGGGCGAGCTGCTTGTGCTGTCGGGCCGGGGGCAGGTTACTTAGAGACGGCCCAGCCTGGCCCGAGATGGGTCCCAGAGGCTGGGTTGCCTTGGCAGCCTGGAGAGTCCTGGGGTCAGGCTTAGAGTGGCCAGCCGAGGCGAAGCAGTGAGCAGTCTCCGAGCGGTGCTGCAGGCACAGGGGCAGGGGCCGGCCCTGGGGTCCCGGAACAGGTGCGGGGTAGGGATGGGCAGTGGGGCCAGCCAGGGGACCCTGGGCGTATGGGGAAGAACCTTGAAGGCCACTGTGCCAGGGATGGGAGGGCAGGGGTGAGCACTGTCGGGGGGTGGAGCCCACAGGAGGCGCCTGTCTGGGAGACCAGCATTGGCCTGGAGAGCAGGTGAGGCTGGAGAGGGGCTGGACGGAGCGGCAGTGTGTCCACGGGGCGTGTGCCCGAGTGTGGCCCGGGATCTCGGCAAGGCCTGGTCGGAGGGGGCCCCACCTCCCTCCTGGGCCACGCTGGCCTGGAGCCCTCGTGCTGGCACCCTCTTGGCGCGTCCCCACCCCCGCCCTCCTCCCGGCTGGACTCCCGGCTCTGTTATCTGTGTCCCTTGCTTGGCCCTGGCGCTCGGCTGGTGTTTGCAGGGAGCTTGCATGGGTGAGCAGTGACTGTGCAGGCATTGTCCACAGTGGCTGGAGCTCAGCTGGCAGCCTGTGAGGCCATCCTGAGCCCCGTGGCCGTGCGCGCCGCTGTCCAGAGACAGACATGCTGACTTGTGGAAGCGCGTCGCCATGGGCCGAGTGTGCCGCGTGAGACATGCTGACTTGTGGAAGCGCGTCGCCATGGGCCGAGTGTGCCGAGTGAGACATGCTGACTTGTGGAAGCGCAGAAATCCCAGCTCTGACCCCGGTCTCACTGGCTGGGGTGAGAGAGAGAACAAACCGTCGTGTGGCCTTCCCTTCCCAGCAGGCTTGCCCGGGGATTCTCGCCGGAGCCGCTGACTTTCCACGTCAGTGCAGGCTAGGTCGGCCTCGTTATTTTTAAGATTTTATTTATTCATTTGAGAAGCAGAGAGAGGAAGAGAGCTTGCGTCTGCAGGTTCATTCCCAGGATGCCTGCGAAGACGGGTTGGGCTGTGCGGAAGCTGGGAGCTGGGAACATAATCCAGGCTCCCATGTGGGTGGCAGGAGCCCAGCTGCTTGAGTCATCGTAGCCTCCCAGAGCCTGCATGGCTGGGAACCGGAGGCAGGGGCTGACGCTCCAGCCTGGGACGGGCACCTTCGCCGCCAGGCTGAGCACCTGCTCCTCCTGTTATTTCTGATGGTGCCTTATTGAGCTGCACCTCAGGCCACGCCACTTCCCCAGTCAGAGTACATGATACGGTGGTTTCCAGTGCCTCCCAGGGCGGGACGGGTGCCAGGACACGGGGCCCCCAGCCCTAGCAGCACCGTCCTCTCCGTCTTCAGGAATGGGCCTGCGTTGGCGTTCCCTGGAGACGGAATCGGGGTTCTTCTCGCTCGGCACAGCGGTTCCGTGGCCAGCGGTTTGTGCCGTGCACGACTCCCTCTCCTGGGTCGTACTGCTCCGTGGTGTGCCTAAACCGGCCTTCATTCGTGCACTTGAACGTTGATGGCTACTTGGGTGCTTCCACTCTGGCTGCTGTCAGTGACGCCGCTGGGACCGTTCGTGCACGTTTTTGCGGCTGTGCGTTTGCAGTTGCCTGGGGCTGGAGCTGCCGGGTTGTGTGGTGATTCTATACTTAGATGTTCGGACAGCTGCCAGGCTGGCCCCCGAGCGGCTGCACGGCTCTGCAGGGCGACTGGTTTCTTCACGTCCTTGCCGACACTTGTTATTATCTGACTTTCTGATTGTTAGACAGCCGGTCCTAGTGGGTGTGAAGTGGTGCCTTCCCCAGAGCTAGTGAGGTGTGGTGTCTTTCCCTGGGCTCCTTGGTCTGTTCAGAACGGCCTGTTCAGAGGCTTTGTCCCTTTTAAAATTGGGCTTCTATCTTTTTATTACCGAATTACAAGTGTTCTTCATATAATTTCTCTGATTCTCTGAGTTACCTTTTTACTTTTTTTAAAAAAATCTTTATTTACTTGTTTGAAAGGCAGAGATACTGAGCGAGAAGGAGAGAGAGACAGAAACATCTTCCATCCACAGGCTCACTCCCCAGATGGCTGCAATGGCTGGGGCTGGGCCAGGCTGAAGCCAGGAGCCAGGTGCTTCCTCCAGGTCTCCCACGTGGGTGCAGGGGCCCAAGCCCGTGGGCATCTTCTGCTGCTTTCCCAGGCTCATTAGCAGGGAGCTGGATCAGGAGCGGAACAGCCGGCCCCCATGGGATGCCGGTGCCCTGGGCAGAGAGGCTTAGCCCCTTCGCCACAGCACCCGCCCACCTTCTTACCTTTTCGGAGGTGTTCTTTGAGGCACGTCTGCTTTCGTTAACGCGAGTCCGGTTTAACAGTTTTCTCTTGGTTGGCTGTACTTTTGATGCCACATCTAAAGGTCACGAAGGTTCCGCTGTATGTTTTCTTCCAAGAGTTTATGATTTTCACTCTTACATGGAACCTTAGTTCCATCTTGCGTTGACTCTGCGTGTAGTGCAGTTGGGGGTCTCTTTTCAGCGTGTTGAAACCCAGCTGTCCCAGCACAATTGTTGGAAAGATTGTCTGTCCCCCGCTGAACCTGTTTTGCCGGTGGCAGTACTCCGGTCCACGGAAGCACGGCATTCCATCTACTTGGCCACTCTAGGAGAGTGCCGCACACGCGTGCCTCCTGAACTGCCCGCTGGTGTCGGCGAGCGCGACAGGCACCAGACGCACGCTCAGCAGCGGCTTGCCGCCAGCCTCGCCCGCTGCGTGGGAGGTTCCGGCTGTGTCTTCACTGTAAAGAATCACCCTTGGTGGCAGGCGTCTCACACAGTGGTTAGGACACGGCTTGGGATGCCTGCGTGCCTGGGTTCGAGTGCCAGCTGCCTCCAGTTCCAAGTCCCTGGTAACGTGCATCCTGGGGGGCAGCAGATGATGGCTCAGGTCTTGGGTTCTGACACCCACGTGGATGCCTGGGTGGAGCCCCTCACTTCAGCCGGCCGTAGCCCCAGCTGATGATGGCATTTGAGCAATGGACCAGTGAATGGAAGATCTTTCTCTCTCCCCCAACCACTTCGCTCTGCCTTTTAAATAAAACGGGTGGGATGGACAGACAGGTGCACCCCATCCCCCCTCCTGGAGCTGGACTCCTGCAGGGGTCCTGGGGGGTGAGACTCTTCAGCTATCCCCAGAAGATCTGGGGGGGCAGCGGAAGTGGGGAGTGGCCAAGGGAAGGAGGCGGCAGGACGGGGATTCCACTTTGTGTGTGGGGGGGAGGTTGGAAACGACTGAGGCAGGAAGTATGGGGAGAGGCCAGGATGCCAGAAAGCACAGGACTGAGCTGGCGGGCAGGGCCGCGGGACCATGCCTCAGGCTGTGGTAGGGAAGGCAGGGTCCTGAACTCTGCACCTGCAGCCCCCTGGAGCCCACGGGGGCAGCCAGGAGGCAGAGGGCCAGGGCCTGGGCAGTGGACGAGTGGGTGATGAGCCAGGAGGGGGCTTGGGGTCAGGTGGAAGGGGCCGTCAGGGACCTCAGCCAGGCTGGGGTGTGGCAGCCTGGAGGTGGGTGTCCTCTGGTATGGAGCCGTGGCCCGGGGCCTGTGCTGCCTGCACGGCCTTGGCAGAACACTGACCTGCTGTCCCTGGGCAGAGGAGAGGCCTCGAAGGCCGTCCTTGGCCACAGGGGCCATGGGCACCCCCTGGCCCAGGCTGGGTGCCAGATGTGCTTTTGCCCAGCCCCTCTCTCCAGAGGCCCAGCTTGATGGCCGCTTGCCGGGGGGGCCCTGTGGTTCGGAGGGGCTGGGGCGCTTCCTCTGCTGTTGGCTCGCTGTGGGATGGGGAGGCGTGTGAGGCCGCAGAGGGGCCAAGGTTCTAGCACCTTGAGAAGGGACCTGAGGAGGCTGGGGAGATTAGTGCTGGCTGCAGCTCAGATGCCCGGGTCCCCCACCGTGATGTCCGTGACCCAGTGGACGGGCAGGTGCAGGGTTGGGCGAGCTGGTGCTGTGTGTGCCCGGTGGGGGTGTGGATGGTGAGGTCAGGTACCCAACTACCGGGCCGTCTGTAGGGGGCAGGAGGGCGGGGGTCAGGTGCTCCTTCTCACAGTGGAGGAAGGTACTGTCTCAGGAGACGGGGGCTGTGGGCCCCTCTTTCTCTCCCTCCAGTCTGTGGGTCCTGGGGTCATGGCTTAGCTGTGGGAAGGCCCTCCCAGCTGGGCGGCTCTTGGCAGGGACCTTTACTGCTTCTTTCCCAAGGCAAAGGGGACTTGGGACCAGGAAGCGGGTGGAGGCCACTTTGCCAGCTTTTCTGGTTCCCAAAGGGCGGCAGACCCAGGGCCAGTGCTGTGGGAAAGGCAGGCCCCCAGATGGCATCTGGGGGCAGGCTAGTGGCAGGCAGCGTTGTGGGCTAGGGAGGTCACCACAGGGGCACCGGGGTGGTGGGAAGCAGAGGGGGCTGGTGGGGTGGCCAGGCTTCCCCTGGGGGTCCTGGGGGATGGGGTGGAGGTGGGGTCTGTGTGCACAGGTGGGAGGCAGCAGGGGGTCCTGGGGCACGGGGTGGAGGTGGGGTCTGTGGTGCACAGGTGGGAGGCAGCAGGGGGTCCTTGGGGGATGGGGTGGAGGTGGGGTCTGTGTGCACAGGTGGGAGGCAGCAGGGGGTCCTGGGGGGATGGGGTGGAGGTGGGGTCTGTGGTGCACAGGTGGGAGGTGGCAGGGGGTCCTTGGGGGACGGGGTGGAGGTGGGGTCTGTGTGCACAGGTGGGAGGCAGCTGGTATCTCCAGTGTTGGGTTTGCGATCTTTACTCCGCTTTTGTTTTATGAATGGGTGTGTATTTTGACCTTTTTAAAAAAATCTTTTTTTGAGCCTTCTTGTTAAACGAATGACCACTTGCGGATCTGCAGGAGCAGGCGTGGGGTCCACCTCAGGAGACAGCTGAGCGTCGGTGTCGTCACCATGGCGACTTGGGGCGGTTCGCAGGGCAGGCTGTGTGCCGGCGGGCGCCACAAGAAAGCTTCTCTAAGGGGCCAAGTGGCTGGGCCGGGCCAGGAGCTGGGTCTCAATCCAGGCCTCCCACACGGGCGCAGAGACTCAGCTTCTTTCTTTCCTTTTTTTTTTTTTTTTTTTTAAGATTTTATTTATTTATTTGAAAGTCAGAGTTACAGAGAGAGAGAGAGAGAGAAGGAGAGGGGAGGGGAGGGGAGGGGAGGGGAAGGGAGGGAGAAAGATCTTCCATCCGCTGGTTCATTCCCCGAATGGCCACAACAGCTGGAGCTGTGCCGATCTGAAGCCAGGAGCTTCTTCTGGGTCTCTCATGCAGGTGCAGGGGCTCCAGGACTTGGGCGTCTTCTACTGCTCTCCCGGGCCACAGCAGGGAGCTGGATCGGAAGTGGAGCAGCCGAGACTAGAACCAGCGCCCATGTGGGATGCCTGCTGGCATTGCAGGCAGAGGTTTAGCCTGCTACACTGCAGTGCTGGCCCCCATGGATGTACTTTTGAGGGGCACCATTCAACCTGCTAAAATTTGCCTTCTGGCCTCCCAAAATTCATGTATGTCCCACATGTACAATACATTCACCCCACCCTGTCGCTCCCCCTCTTCGTGGAGGAACGACACAGGACCCTGCGCTGTTCTTTCTGTCTGCTCGGCCCTCCCCGGGTTTGCTGCTGGTTCTTCCCGGGTTGGCTACTATCCCTTCCACCTCCGTGGAAGGGCAGTTCCCCCTGGCCACATTCCCCACTTCCGCAGGGGAGCGGCACACCGCCGGCCGGCTCTTCCCGGGGGCTGCACAGGTGTTCCTTCAGCTAGATGTTCCCTTTAGATGTTCCCCGGTGCATGCCGTCTCTCTCCTCCTTTATAGTCCTGCTCCGCCAATCCTAACTCGGCTGCCCACACGCCGAGTACGCTGCTCTCCTCCAATCAGGAGCAAGTCCTACAGTTTATTAGCTGAACTGGAGGCAGCTGTGTAGAAGCTGTTTACTTCTCTTCTCAGCGCCATATTGTGGGAGAGCAGATGCATAGAATAAGTCTTAATTCCAGTAACTCAGTCTAGTCCGGATTGCTCCCCACACCACCCCAAGAATCCCAGAAGTCTCAATCAGCTCTTAAGATTTATTCGAAAGGCAGAGTTACAGAGAGAGGGAGACACACACATACACATGCACACGCACACACACACAGAGACAGAGACAGAGAGACAGAGAGAAATTGATCTTCCACCCACCAGCTCACTGCCTAAATGGCCCCCAGTGACCAGGGCTGGGCCAGGTTGAAGATAGGAGCTTCATCTGGGTCTCCCATGTGGGTGCAGGGGCCCAAGCACTTGGGCATCTGCTGCTTTCCTGGGTACAGTAGCAGGGAGCTGGATTGGAAATGCAGCAGCCGGGTCTCGAACCCGTGCCCATATGAGATGTCAGTGTCACAGGTGGTGGCTTTGCCTACTACTCCACAGTACCGGCCCCGGTCCATCAACTCTTAAGTTTAAGATTTTATCAGCTCAAAAGTCCCAGATTGGGGCTGGCACCCATGTGAGAGACCCAGAAGAAACTCCTGGCTTCGGCCTGGCCCAGCTCTGGCCGTTGCAGCCATTTGGGGAGTGAAGCATTAGGTGGAAGACCTCTCTCTGTCTCTGTCTCTCTAACTGTGCCTTTCAAATAAATACATCTTTTTAAAAAGTCCCAGACCCCTCATCTCGTTGTCTAAGTCAGGTCTGGGTGAGACTGAGCAGGGGCTGTTCGGGGACAAAGTTCTCACCCACCTGTGTACTTTTGAAACTGGCAAGCGAATTGTGTACCTCCAGTTACAGCCTCTGGCCTGGCGTAGCCCAGGCATGGGCACTCTAAAAGGGAGAAATAAAAGGCATAAAAGCATAAACAGAAGCCCAGGAGGGCAAATTCCACCTCTGCAGCTCGGCGCTGTGCCCCGCGCCTGCGGCTCTGCCGGCCTCTGTCTCTGCTCCGGGCCGCGGACCCGGCCCGAGGCTCGGCTGTCGGTCAGTCTTTGGTCTTGGTCCCGTGAGTGAGGTGAGGTCTGTCGGCCTGCTGTGGATCACATGTCTAGCACCGCCCGTCCCCCCTCCCCTCCAGGCCACGCTGAGGGCCTGTGGGCAGAACAGCCTTCTGATAAGCCTGGAGGTGCCTCCCCCTTTACAGCTGCGTGGGCTCCGTTTGGCTTTGCAGTTCCTGCCTCAGTTTCTCCTTGTTTGGGCACTTTGCTCTCGGCTGCACGCGGCAGCCGAGCCACACCCTCTGCTGGGGCATCTTCGGCTGAATGGATCCAGGCGCAGTGCCGGCCGGCCAGTCGGCCTCGTACCTGGTGGCGGAACACAGCTCAGCCCCGATGGCGCCGCTTTCCCGCGGGGTCCGCCGGCCCCCAGTTCCCGTGTTCCTTTCCTCCCGAGGCCTCCGCGGCGGCACCTCTCACCTGTCTTTGTCAACAGTCTGAGCAGGTGACCGGGCCTGGCGCTTCTGCAGACTTTGCCTGCCGCCCGCTCCCAGAGCCACTTCCGTGCTCCACGGCTCCAGTCACGGCACCAGCCTGGCAGTGCCTCTGCGTCAGCGTGCGGGGCTGTCACAGCGGAGCCTGGCCAGGCGCTCTAGGTTTGCCCTGTGCAGGTGCACGGCCTGCTCTGACCCTGTGTGTGTGTGGGGGGGGCGGCTCTGCCTTGTCCCTCTGACCCTGGGTGTGTTGGGGAGTGGCCTTGTTGCTCCGACCCTCCTGGGGGGGCTGGGCCTCGTCACTGTCACTCTGACCCTGCGTGGGGGCGTGGCCTCATGGCTCAGACCCTGTGTGTGGTGGGGGGTGGCCCGTCGCTCAGCCTGTGTTGGGCAGGCTCGGCCTCGTGGCTCTGACCCTGGTGGGGGGTGGCCTCGTGGCTCTGACCCTGCGTGGGGAGTGGAGCTTGGCCTCCTCGGCCAGTCTTGGGAGCAGGCCGTGTCCCTCAGCACCTGCCCGGCGTCTCTGTCTCTTGCAGGAACAACTGAGGCCCCCTGGAGAGTGCAGGGCGCTCTCACGCAGGGTCTGGAACGCAATCACGTCTGCAAGCCCGCTTCCAGACGAGGACGCTGTTTACCCTGCTGCCCGGGGCAGCCTGCCGTGTGCTTGGTGTGCTTCCTTCTAAAAGATGTATTTTTATTTAATTGGAAGGCAGAGCTACAGAGAAAGAGAGAGGGAGAGACAGAGAGAGATGTTCCATCTGCTGGTTCACTCCCCAAGTGACTGCAATGGCCGGGGCTGGGCCGGGCCAAAGCCAGGAGCCTGGAGCTCCGTAGGGTCTGCACTGCCCGGGGAAGCAGTGGAGCCTGATCCGAGTACTTGGGCTCCTGCCACCTGTCGGAGACCCGGATGGAATTCTGGGCTCCTGACGTCGGCCTGGCCCAGTCCTGGCTGTTGTGGGCATTTTGAGTAGTGAACTAGCAGACGGAAAGTCTCTCTCTGGCTCTCTCTTTCTCTCTCTCTCTTTTCTCTCTCTCTCTCTGTCCCCCCCACCCCGCCTCCCCGTCTCTTCTCTCTCTGTAGCTCAGTTTTTCAGATAAAAAAAATACTATTTTATTTACACAAAGGTGCCATTTTTCACCCACCATATTGGCTAAAATCTCAAAATCCAGGTTTCTGGGCTCCATGGTAAAGCTGTGGGAACTGGGCTGGCGAACGTGCCTGTCAAAACTGCATACGCAGCGCACAAGGGCGGGAAGTGGAGCTGCCATCCTCATGCGGGCTCTGGTGCTGGGCGCACACGGGCGGGAGATGGAGCTGCCATCCGGGTGCCGGCTCTGGTGCTGGGCGCACACGGGCGGGAGATGGAGCTGCCATCCGGGTGCCGGCTCTGGTGCTGGGCGCGCACGGGCGGGAGGTGGAGCTGCCATCCGGGTGCCGGCTCTGGTGCTGGGTGCGCACGGGCGGGAGGTGGAGCTGCCATCCGGGTACCGGCTCTGGTGCTGGGCGCGCACGGGCGGGAGATGGAGCTGCCATCCGGGTACTGGCTCTGGTGCTGGGCGCGCACGGGCGGGAGATTGATGGAACAGCAAGGGGACAGAATGCTGTATGTGAGGTGTCAGCTTTAGTGATGAAAGGAGGGAAACGGGTACTCACGTTCGTATTTGCTTGTGAGAGTGGTTTTCTCCTCCCTGTGTGTGTGGAGCGGGGACAGAGGACGGGGTGGTGCGGGGAGGGGCTGGGAGGAAGGGGCAGTGTTCGCTGGTGTCTTCTGGGTGTGATCAGGAGAGTCAACCAACCTTCCTTCCTTCCTTTTTAGAAATTATTTATTTATTTGAAAGGCAGAGTGGAGAGAGGGAGGGAGAGACAGAAAGATCTTCCACCCACTGGTTCACTCCCCAAATGGCCATCACGGCCAAGGCTGGGCTGGGCAGAAGCCGGGAGCCTGGAACTCCATCTGAATCTCCCACGTGGTGACAGGGGCCTAAGCACTTGGTGCATCTTCCACTGCTCTCCCAGGTGCATTAGCAGGGAGCTGGATTGGAAGTGGAGCAGCCAGGTCTTGAACCAGTGCTCGGATGTGGGATGCCGGCATCACAGAGGGTGCTTTAACCCGCTATAGCACAACTCCCACCCCTAGAAAGTTTCCCATTCACCCAAAGCTTTGTGAATTCTGAGAGGTTTGCTTGGTGTTGACGGGAGCCCTCCCCCTGCAGTACTGGGGCCCTGCAGTGCTGGGGCGGCTGACCACTGTACCGGTGTTATACTTTCAAACAAACAATACGGCTTGCCCATCTGATAAAAAACTGTGTAAGTGAGTAAATGAGGCAATTATTAACCAGTCCTGTCGTGTAGTGCGCCGGTGGGGTGGGGTGGGGCTGATGGGCATTGTGGCTGGAGGCTGTGGGGGGAGTTTCTGGACCCCTGCTTGTGGGAGCAGAGGGTCCTGGTGCAGCTGGCGCTGTGTGCTCAGGGCTTTCCCAGCGTAGGTTCCGACTTATCTTGTTCCAGAATATTCTATGTCCTGCATCGCTGACGAGGCTGTTTTCCCTGTTGTGTTTTTCTTGGTAGTTATTGCTGGCTGTGAGAAATCCCTTGGGTCTTTAAAAAATGTATGTGTGGGCGAGTCTTGGGGTGCAGTGGGTTAAGCTGCTCTTGGGTCACCCACATCCCATACCCAAGTGCCTGGGATCAAGTCCCACCTCCTTTTTACAAAAAACAAACAAACAAAAAAACTCAAACCAAAACAAACCAAAAAACCCAAAGTTTATTTATTTATTTGAAAGGCAGAGTTAGAGAGTGAGAGCTCTCCGCCCTCCTCACCCTCCAAATGGCCACAACAGCTGGGACTGTTGACCCTGGAACTCCGTCCGGGTCTCCCACTTGGTGGCAGGGCCCAAGCACTGGGCCGTCTTCTGCTGCCTCCCCAGGTGCGTTAGTTAGCAGGGAGCTGGGCTGGAAGGGGAGCTGCTGGTCAGTGTGGTGCGTGTAGGGGATGCCGGCACCACAGGCAGCAGCCCTGCAGTGGTGTGTGGCGGGTTTGTTGTTGGTGCCGGTGGGAACATGGCTGACATTGTGACTGCTTCAAGGTGCCCTGCACTGGGATGAGGGCTGCGCCTGTCTGCTCCCTCGTGCCCTCCCACACCCGGTGTCACCTCCTGTCCTGGTGGGCTCAGAGGAACGTTTATGCTCATGTTAGCACTATCACCATTTTAAATTACCACTCACTGTTATCTTCATTTCTCGGTCAGAGTCAGGGACAGATAGAGGGCAGGAGCTCCCACGCCTGGCTCACCCCTCAGATGCCCACGGCAGCTGCTAGGCCACATGCCCGCCAGAAGTGCTGGTTGATTTTTATCAAATGAAAATTTTTATTTATTTATTGCAAAGACAGAGAGAGAGCTTTATCTACTGGTTCACTCTCCAAATGCCCGGCCAGGCCAGGTCAAAGCTAGGAGCCAGGAACTCCACCTGGGTCTCCCAAGTGGGAGGCAGGGACCCAGCTCCTTGAGCCATCATCACGTCTGCCTCCCAGGGTGCCCGTGGGCAGGAAGCTGGAGCTGGAAATGGCGCCGGGACTCAAACCCAGGGATTGCGATATGGGATGCGGGGTCCCCAGTGGCATCTTGACTGCTGGACCACACGCCCACCCCAGCCTGTGCCCTGTGTCCAGTGGTGGAGGGGCAGGGGGCAGCCAGGAGACTGTTGTCTGGGAGGTGAGCAGGGTGGGTGGCTGGGCCCACCACGCTGGTGGTGGAGGCAGTGGGAAGAGGAAGGGCGTGACAGATATTTGGGGGTGACGGTGCAGATGGTGGGGCCTCCCGAGGGATGGGGCACGTGGTGGGACACAGGACATCCCCAGGTGGGTGTGTGGTGGACCCCGGTATTGACAATACTCTGCTGGGCTACAGGAGAGAGGGACAGATGGGGCCCAGAGTGACAGCCCCTGTGCCTCCTGGGCCCTCACGGGGACTCCAGGGCCCACAGGGCAGCAGGCCAGCAGGGCTGGCCCCCTGTGGAGGAGGGCTCTCCTCCCACCCAGAGGTCAAGGCCGTGTGGAGCTGAAGCTGTGGGGCAGAGGCCTGGCAGTGCGGGTGAGATGGCTCCTGCCCTCCCGCTCCAGGCACAGCACAGCGGGAGTCATGTGTGGGGAGAGACAGTCTACAGTGGGTTCCTCTGGGCCCAGGGTCTGCTGGCACAGCCTGTCCCATGTCACCTCTGTATGAGTCCCCTGGACCCCCTGCGCATGGCCCCATTCCACCCACTACCAGCACGTCCACACAGCGCAGAGTGGCTGTGGGCAAGGCTCAGAGGTAGAACCACCTCTTTGGCCTGGTCCAGTGGCCAGGCCTGGGGACTTGGGGGACTGGGGGTATGGGGGACATGGTTGCTTTGTGTCTAAACAGTGGGGCTGGTGGAAGCGGGGCAGGGGGGCTGGCTTTAGTGTCAGGGGTTGGCCTGGGTTCTGGGCCCCAAGGGTGTGAGCTGCCTCCCAGAATTTGCTGGAAGCTTCCAGAGGGTTGGGCCTTGCCCAGGGCGTGGGGAGTTGGGCTGGGTCAGATGTAGGCCCTCCGCAGAACCCCTGAGTGGTCAGGGCAAGCTGGAAACTGAGGGCCTGCCTGCTGTACCTGCTGCTGCTAAGCCCCCTGCCGTGGGCAGTCCCCCAGCTCACGGAACGGGACAGACTACAGGCTCCTCAGTGCAGCGCGCCTGTGTGCCATGGAGGGGTTGACAAGGACGCAGACCAGGACATCTGGACAGCGAGGTAGCAGTGAGCTCTGGAGAGAGGGCCAAGGCTTTGCTTCTCACCGCCCCACCCACCCCTGCCGTGCCGGAGAGCCAGGGTGCCCAGCTTCCTGTCCCCTCTGCCCCCATCCCTTGCCCCGGGCTCCCCCCGTGCCTGGCAGCTGCCTGTTCTGGTGACGTCCCTGCCTGGGGGTCCGTCTGCAGCCCTCTGGCTCACGCTACTGCTGCTGCTTCCTCTCACCCCAGGGCTTTTGCACAGCCATTTTCCTTTCTGCCCAGCTGCAGCCTATGTATCCTCCCGCTGAGAAGGACCCAGGGCGCTGGCTCATGGGTGCCCTGTGGCCCTGCCTCTGAGGCTGAGGTCACTTCCAGCTGCCATGCTGTCCTCAGACTGCTGTGGCCACCCCAGGTGGGCCACCTTCTTGAGGGGGGGATGTTAATTGCAGGGTCAGTGCTGTTAACATGAAGGCCTGAAGTACGTGTACCCTTGCTTTTGTATTTTATTTTAAGGATTTTATTTATTTATTCGAGAGGCAGAGTTACAGACAGAGAGGTCTTCCATCCACTGATTCACTCCCCAAATGGCCGCAATGGCTGGAGCTGGATGATCCGAAGCCAGGAGCCAGGAGCTTCTTCCGGGTCTCCCACGCGGGTGCAGGGCCCCAAGGACTAGGGCCCTCTTCCACTGCTTTCCCAGGCCACAGCAGAGAGCTGCATTGGGAGAGGAGCAGCCGGGACTTGAACTGGCGCCCATATGGGATGCCGGCGCCGCAGGCAGAGGCTCGGCCCACCTGCGCCATCGCCCCGGCCTGTGCCCTTGCTTTTTCACTGGCTTACAACCATGATGTTGTACCTTATGCACTCAAAAAATAGAACCAGCACCAACTTTTAAATTATTTATTTGGAAGGCAGAGTGAGAGAAAGAGGGAGAGACAGAGATTTTTCTATCGGCTAGTTCACTCCCCAAATGCCTGCGACAGCTGGGACCGTGGCAGGCCAAAGCTGGGTGCCAGGAAACGCATCGGAGTCCCCCGTGTGAGGGACAGGAACCCAAGCACTCGGCCGTGATCAGCTGCGGCCTCCTGGGTGTGTGAGCAGGAGCCGGGGCGGGAGCGTGCGGTGGCTGGGACTTGTCCCGGGCACTGCGGTATTGGAGTGTCCCAGGCGTGGCTTAACCGCTGCCCGGCTTGCTCACTGATTTTTGCTTGAGCTCCTCCGTAGCTCCTAGACCTGCTTATGAATCCCTCTTCAGTGCTCTCGGAGGCTTCGTAGCGAAGTGTTCGTCACCCGCAGGCTGCATTTGGGCTTCTCCAGAAGTGGTTGAGCGGAAGTTGTGCTTCAGTGCCTTGCTTTACCGTTGACCCAGTCTGGCGGCTGGCGTCTCCTGAACGCCATCCCTGCCCTGGACCTGCGTCCCTGTGCCATGGTCACATTCTCCAACCCAGCCCCAGGCTGGTACCCAGCGGCCCTGGGTGTACACCTGGGCAGGGGGGCCTGAGTGGCCAGAGGGGCCCTTGGGGTGAGGACAGAGGAGGGAGTAGACGTTTGTCGGGCACCATTCCCACTCCCCACTGCCCCGCAGAGGGCCAGGGTGCAGGGACGGTCCACTCGGGCCGGGGTGCTCGTCTCAGAGCACTGTTGAGGTCCGTGGTGGTGGTGGGCAGTGGAGTTGGGACCCTGCAGGTGCCAGCCTGGGGGCAGTGGAGATAGTGACAGGTGGACAGAGGGAGGCCGACGGGTCCGATGACAGCCGGGGGTTTTGGCCTGAGCTACTGGGTGGTGAGTGATGCAGCACCCAGCGCCTCCCAGGATCCGCCTGGGCGGGACTTACAGGGGAAGTTTGTCCTGCTGGAGTGCAGACAGCTCCTTGAGCCATGGGAGAGGGAGGGGCCCAGCAGGGTCGCACTTAGGGAAGGGCTAGGCCTGAGGGGGAGGGCCCAGGGACAGGCACAGCCACAGGCTCTGGGGTGTGTCAGTCTGGGGTCTGGGGCGTGACCACGGAGGCCTTCCAGTCCCTGCCCTGGAGGGTACCCATTGGGGAGGTCATCTGCAGCCCACCAGCAGGGCTCCTGCACTCCTGCAGGGAGTGGGTGGAGGGGGTTCATGGCCAGGGACAGGTCCTATGCTCATGTGGTCAGCTGGGGACTGTGTGGTGGACTGCCTGGGGGCGTCTGTATCCGGCCCCGTGGCCAGGTAGGGTGGCTGGAGTTACCCAGATTGCGTGAGGGGGAAAAGCCAGCCAGGAAGGGGGTGGGGTGGGGTGGCTTGGTGGGAGCATGCGCCCTGGCGCCTGTCCGGCGCATTGATCAGCTGAAGCTCCGCCCCTGGCATGCAAGCCCCGCCCCACACCTCCTGGCCCCTCCTCCAGGCTGCGGCTCTGGCCTGGGCAGTGTGGTGCGGGGCTGGACTCCGAGTGGCGGCAGGAAGGCCGCCCTCGGCCCCGGCGGAGGCATGGACCCCTCGCGAGCCATCCAGCACGAGATCAGTTCCCTCAAAGGTGCGGTCCGGGGGCAGCGCCCGAGGCGGGGGCTCAGTCCGCACGGTGACCTCCACCAGGGGCAGGCGCCTGCCCGGCAGCTGTCAGGGTGCGCGGCCCCCAGAGCAGCCCTGGGGGGTGCTGGGCTACAGCCTGGCGGGTATCTTAGCTCCTGCCTCGAAACGACTCCGCAGGGAGCGGAGGTGGGTTCTTGGGCGGGTGGGGGGCAGCTCCGGCCACCACGGCGCTGCAGCCCTGCAGTGAGTGTCGGGGGCGGGGCGGGCTGCGGGGACGGGGGCGGGGCGAGAGCTCAGCCTTCGCCGGCAGCAGCCGGTCAGCCCCTTCCTTCCCCACCCGGTTCGACCTGCAGCCAGGCGTGGAAGGGGGGATCGCTGGAGCAGAGGCGCCCGGCGGGCTGGCCCGGGGCAAGTCCACACTGCGGCTCTTTGTCCTGGCTTGTGGGTGCTGGGGGCTGCCCAAGGGTCTGAACTAGTTGCCCTGGAAACCCCACGGGCGGGGAGTCCGGGGAGAGGGGCCGCCCAGCCATTGCGCCCTGGCCCTCCCAGTGCTGAGTCAGCACGTGCAGCCGCCGCGGGCAGGGTGGGGGTGGGGAAGCGAGGGGCGTTTAACAGCTTGGAGCCCTGGGGGCTGTCCCCCTCACTCAGGTGGAGGGGCAGGGGTGTGCGTGCTGCAGCTGGTGGGTAACACCCTGCTCCAAGCTGCTCCCTCTCCCCCAGGTCTGAGCTGCTCTTGCTGGTGGCGGGGAGGGGAGAGTCCCCCGGCCCCACCCCCTTCTCTGGCGCCTAGCGCACTGTGGGCTCTGGCCTGGGGGCGGGTGACTAGCTGCATCGGCTGGCTACCCGGCGGCCGTCTGGCCTGGGAGCTGTGCTGCCCAGAGCCTGGACGTGGCTAGGGATCGTTTGGGGATGCTGTGGGGCATGGAGACTTGGGGGGATTGGGTTAGGGAGTGTGGGGGAACCCCGGTCAGTGTGTATGCATGTGGGCTGAGGGGCAGGGCAGGGAGTAGGAACTTGGGTGGGCACAGGGCTGTGCTGGCTGCTGGACCTCAGCTGATTTTGGTTGCCAAGCTAGAGCCCTGGTGGCTTGGAGGCTGCTCGTGGAGGCGGGGCTGCTGGCCACTCTGGTCCGGGTCCTCCTGGTCCATCTTCCCTGGGCTGGCGGCCCCGCTCCCCGAGCTGGCCCCCTTCCCAGCAGGGTGTGGCGGGGGGAGAGTAGGAAGCTGGTGGTGCAGCAGTGAGCTGGCACAGGAGGGCTCTGGGAGCAGTTAGCCGTGCCTTCAGAGTTTCCACTGGGCGGCCCCAGCCCGCGTGCGTGCTTGTGTGTGTGTGTGTGTGTGTGTGTGTGTGTGTGTCTGGAGTGCTGTTTGCAGCCTGCTTGGTGGAGCCATGGTGACAGCCCCATAAACCCGCCCCCGCGGCGCTGCCTTGTTGGCCACTGGCCAGCTGGCCAGCGCCTCCCACCGTGAGAGCCCCCACCCCCGCCCTATTTATAATCAGTTCCTGGGCTTGCAGTGCTTGGTGGGAATGGGTGTGTCAGCCTGGGGGGGGAGCGCAGATCCGGGTGGGGCGGATGGGGCGCCGCGTGCTGTGGGGTGGGGCGGGGCCAGGGTGTCTGGAGCTGGACCCTCAGTGTGGGAAGTAGGTGCTGCTGGGTGTGGCTGGCCGGCAGGCCTCACAGGGAAGCCCATTCCTGCTCTTTGCTGCTTCCCCCTGCAGCCCCTCTGGGCCACAGACAGGGCCCTCAGATGCCCAGGGTAGGAAGGCTGTGCGGGCGGCCGGGCGCCAGGCCTGGGCTGGCAGGACTCAGTCACTTTGATTCCCTGGGGCAGCTGGGAGTCCCTGGCCCCTGACAGCTGGCCTGGAGGTGGGGTGGACAGGGGCTGCCCTGGGCCCCTCTCCCGCAGGGAACATTGTGTTTCTTTGCCGCCCTGACCTGCTCTGGCGAGGGAAGTGTGCAGGCTGGAGGCTGTCCAGACTGGCATTTGAAGGTGGGAGCCCTGTTCTTCTGCCTGCCCGATGGACAGCAGCCCTCGGTGCCTGCAACCTGCTGCCCATGTCCTCTGACAGACCTCTGCTCTCTAACCCCCCCAGCGACCTCCTTCCTCTGACCCCCGTCCACCCCAGGCCCTTGTGAATCCCCCAGCTCTGGGGACCACACCCCCAGCCGCCCCTGGGCCTGAGAACCCCCCCATCTGCCATCTTTTCCTTCTGGTTCTTGGTGCGCACCACCCACCCTGCGCCCCCGACAGTTTTAGGAACCTTGGAGGAAGTGTTTAGAGACTGATGTCATTTCTGACACTGGAGCTGCGGGGCCTGGGCTGGGAGGGGGCAGCTGCCGCCTGAGGTGCCCCTCACTCTGCAAGGGGCCGGCGGCGGCTGTGGTGGGAGGGGCCGCCCCTGCTGCTGAGTCAGAGGGGCCGGGCGGGCGTCTGGAGGGCGGGCCTGAGGCTCACAGGCGGTCACAGGCAGCGGCAAGCAGGCAGTGCCGGGGGAATCCACAGATCCCGGCCCCGGAGCCTGTGGCACGCCGTGCCGAGGGAGCCTCTTAGCCTGGCTGCTGTGCCCCGCCGCGCTCACCTGCACACCCACCCAGCTCCCGGCAGCCATGGTGGCTGGCATGCTTATGCCGTTGGACCAGCTGCGGGCCATCTATGAGGTGCTCTTCCGCGAGGGCGTAATGGTGGCCAAGAAGGACCGGCGGCCCCGCAGCCTGCACCCCCACGTGCCTGGAGCCACCAACCTGCAGGTCATGCGTGCCATGGCTTCCCTGCGGGCGCGGGGCCTGGTGCGGGAGACCTTTGCCTGGCGCCACTTCTACTGGTATCTCACCAATGAGGGCATTGCCCACCTGCGCCAGTACCTGCACCTGCCACCGGAAATCGTGCCTGCCTCCCTGCAGCGCGTGCGCCGTCCTGTCGCCATGGTGATGCCTGCACGCCGCACGCCCCACGTGCAGGCTGTGCAGGGTCCCCTGGGCTGCCCACCCAAGCGGGGGCCACTGAGGGCTGAAGACCCCGCCTGCGAGGAGCGGAGGGTCTACCGCCGGAAGGACCCTGAGGAGGGGGTACCTGAGACCCCTGTGGTGCCCGCCACCACCCTGGGGACCCTGGCCAGGCCGGGCCCGGAGCCTGCCCCAGTCACAGGTCAGCTGCATCCTGGCCCCGGGCCACGCTGGGTGGGAAGGGGGACCCTGGCTGTGCAGGCCCCTGGGGTGGGCAGTGCATGTGTGGGATCTCTGCTCACGCCAGCAGATGGCAGCCTGTCTGCCTGAGGGTGTTGAGTGCCCAGGACCTTGGGGTATGGAAGGCCCAGGAGGAGCCCATGGCTGCTGCCAGCACATCCGCGGGCACAGCCTGGACTGGAGGGGCCAGCTGTGGGTGTCGCCCCGCCCGCTCCTGCCCAGGCCGCCGTCTCCGGCACTGCGCTTGCCCTCGCCCCCACCTTTCTTCCCCCTGTGCCAGTGCCCAGACTGCTGTGGGCCCCTGCGCAGGGACGGGCTGCTTGTACCCGGCAGCGTGGCCTGGCCCTGCCCCCGCGGCTGTGGGCGGAGCAGGTGGCCCTGGTCTGCTAGGGAGAGACAGACCCCAGGCGGGAGCGGGGTTGTGGGGGGGAGTTGGGGGCTGGTCCTTCCCAGGTGGGCACCAGGCCCCAGGGGCTGCCAGGGACCCCTGCTCACTCTGCTGCTTCTCTGTGGCATTCCTCTGTCCCCAAGCAGGACCTGGGCTTGTAGCCGTGCCCCACACAGCTGTCTCAGGAGCAGGCAGGCGTGATGCCTGGGAGGAGCTTGCTCTCAAGGGGCAAGGGGACGGGTGGGCAGGGGTATCGCAAGGCAGTCGGGGTTAGGGGACCCAGGGCAGGCCTGAGGTTGGGCACATCTAGCAGGGTGCTGAGACCGCCCCCCAGGCCTGGCCTCATCTGGGTTGGACCCACCGGGGCCTTGCCGAGAAAGCCCATCCGGGTCCGTCAGTGAGGGCGTGGAGTGAGAGCCGCTGTCTGGCGTGCTTGGCCTTGGCACGTGACGGTGCCTCCTTAGAGGGGATGTGGGATGGAGCGCGCTCGGCGGCGGGGTGCTCAGGTCTCAGCCAGCCCCCGGGGCCTTCCTCCAAGGCCATCCCCTCCGCCGGGCCCTTCCTGCTCTGCACTGTTGGGGGACCAGCCCCCTCCAGTGCTAAGGCCCTGTCGTGTCCTGGGTGTGGTGAGTGGAGCTCCACCCCTCCTTTCCCTCCTTCCTTGTGGCCAGGCCGGGCCAGCTGGGCCTGCAGTTGGCAATCGGGCCGGGAGGGGGGCTGGGTGTGGCCGCAGTGGGCGGGTCAGAGGGTACCCGGTCCCCACAGAGGTGACTCAGTCTTCCCTTCCCGGCCACAGCCGCTGGTGGCAGCTCAGAGTTTCCAACAGGAAATGTGCTCCTGCCCCAGGCTCCGGTCTGAGTCAGGGCCGCAGGCGCGGGCCCTCCCTCCCCTCTGCCCGCAGGCTGGGTGTGGCACGCAGCCAGGGCTGGGCCCCAGCCCATGTGGTGGCAGGGCCGTGAGGTCCACTCCCTGCTGGGCTGATTCTAACCCTACCTAACGCCATTAGCGTGTATGAGCCACGCAGACCCCAGCCTTCCCTGCGTGCAGCCCCCGCAGAGCACACACGAGGGCTGGATGGGTGGCCTCCGTCCACCCAACCCTGGCTGGGGGCTGCTTGTACCCAGTCCCTACTTGTGAGGCCTGGGTGGTCTGGGCCCCTGAGCTGTGTACACACGTGCACACACACACACCTGCCACAGGGCGCCCCCCCAACACGTGGGGCTGAGCTGGCGGGGGGAGTGAGGGGAGCAGTCAGGTGAGGAAGCGCCCTGAGCTGAGGCCTGGTGGGAGGGGAGGAGACAGCCTGGTGGAGGGAGGCCCCTGCCTGGGGTGTGTGCCTGGTGCAGAAGGCGGGGACAGTTCACCTGTGCGCCTGCGTATGTTCCAGACGGTAACAGGGAGGAACACACGCCCTGTCTCTTGGTGTCCCCTAGGGTCACAAGCCGGGGGTGCACATGGACCCCGACACGTGGGGCGCACATGCAGGTGGCGTGTGGTGGGGTCCTGGCCACGCCCGCGGTGGCCTCGCCTGCTGAGGGGTGTGTAGGACCCAAGCAGATACTCTGGGGAGCAGCGGTGGGATCAGGTCTGTGGTTTTGGGCCTGGCGTGACTGGGAGGGATGCAGGGACTGGGAGACCCTTGGCTGTGGTGCTGCGGGGGCCGGAACCCCTGGTGCCTAGGGCTGACCTGGCCGTGGGCCCCTTTCTGAGGGAATGTGGATTTCGGGGAGGGGTGGGGAAGTGCAGGGCTCTGTCTCCATGTGGCCACGTGGGCATGTGCCAGGCGCATGGATGCCTGGAATGTGGGTGGGTGGGGTGGCAGGGCCCTGCTGGTGAGGCCTGAGAGGGAAGGGGAGGCTGTGGGCTGGGCTGGGCGGGGCAGGCACATTCGGGAAGACCAGTGGGCAGTGGGCTGGGGCCTGAGGGGTGAGGGGCTGTGGCAGGCCCCTGCCCCTGAGCTGGTCCACGTGGTTGGTCCATGAGGTTTTGGCTCTGCTGGGCTGACTGACTAAGGGGTGGCTGTGAGGAGGAGCCACTGCTCCCAGAGCTGGGTGGGGAGGCCAGGGCAGGAGCGAGCCCTCCCCTGCCTCCCACCCCTTCCCTCCTTCCTGCCTGGCCTTCCTCTCTGCCGGCCCTCAGAGAAGCCCGGCCTGAGCGGCAGCCATGGACAGGTACAGCATGGAGGAGCTGATCCAGCTGGGCCAAGGTAGGGCAGGGGGGTGGGGGGAGGGACGGATGCCTGCAGCCCTGTCGCGGGGGCATCAGAGCATAGGGATGCAAGGGTGGACAGGGCCCCTCGCAGAGCCATCCCAGGGGGCCGTGGTGGGATGGGCTGGGGGTGTCCCAGAAGTGCAGCTGCTGCTGTCCCAGACCTCCCACTGCCTGCCTGGGGCATTCCTACCCCTAGGAGCCGCTTCTCAGGGCTGTGGGTACAGGTTCCCTGGAGGCTTCCTGCAGCCGGTGGGGTGGCAGGCCTGGAGGGCCCGGGACCATGCATTCTGGCTCAGCCCCCGCCTGGCTGCTGGCCACCTGCCACTCTGGGCTCCACCAGAAACTAAGCCCTCTTTGGCCTGCCTGTGGGTGACCAGTGCTACTGCCCCTCCGGGCTGCCTTATCCAGCCCAAGCCCTGGCCACCCAGAGCAGAAGCATGGGGCTGGGGAGCAGGAGGCCCAGAGCCGCCCGCTGTGGCTTTGCTGCAGGCGCAGGCTGGGTGCCCTGCGGCCCTCCTGGGCTGAAGTCACAGCCTGTGTGACACAGACCAGCTCCTGCCCCTTTGGATTTTTTAGGATGGAAGTTGAGTGGTGTTTAACACATAGGAAGTACCACCGGTGGGCTGAAGGCCGTGTGTCTGGGGGTATCAGGCCCAGGGAGGAGAGGGGAGACGCTGTGGTCCCCAACCCCACACTCACCCACGCGCACACCCATCCTGTTTCCTCGGTGCTGAGGTCCAGGTCAACACCGGACATGGAGGATGTGGCTTGGCTCTGCCTTTCGCACACCGCGGGGGCCTGGTGGAGGGCAGGGCAGACCACCCCATGCTGGGGCAGGGAGCCTGAGCCCCGGGGCGGGCAGCGTGACCCTGGGTGGGTGTTCTGTCTTGCTGGGACCAGCCGTTGTGCTGAGTGACTTGGCACAGGGCCCTCTGCCTGGAGAGGGAGCAGCAGCCGGGAGGGGTCGGGGGCAGCGCAGAGCTGCTCACGCCGTGTCCTCAGGTGATGGCACAGCCAGGTGCTTCCTCACCGGTAGCATCACCAGGTGGGGGCTCGGGGAGAGTCGGCGGCACCCTCTGGCCAGACGGGGCTCTGCGCAGGCCGCGCCCGGTGCCCTCGCACTGCACGTCATGTTCTAAGTGTGGACGAGTGACGGGCCTCTCCTGCCCTCCCTGGATATTTATATCCCCCTGGGCCCCTGCCCACCGCTCCCCTCCCCCACAACTGCTGCTGACAGTGCAGGCCGACTGTGCCCTCCTCCCACTGAGCGGAGGCCGCCGCTGCTGGGCTTGCCGCCGCCGCCGAGGGGCCTGTGACCCCACAGCCCACGCCCGCTCCCTGTCTGCCCTGTGGGCTCTGTTGCCGTCCCCAATGAAGGTCGTGCCTGGTAGGTGGGGCGGCCCTTGGGAGTCTGCGGGAGCCCAGCCTGGGCTGGGGGCTGGGGGCTGGGGGCTGGGGGCTGGGGAGAGGCTCCGTCTCCCCGCCCTCAGCACAGCCTGCTTCTCAGCCCTTCGCAGACTGGGGACGAGAGGGTGTGCCTTGGCGTGTGGTCTGTTGGCTCTGGGCCTGGGGTAGGGGGCAGCTCTGGTCAGGACACTGGCATCCATCCACCCTCGGCGCCTGGCAGCTGTCTCCAGGGCACCCTTGGGGTATTGGGGCCCCCCTGGTGGGGGCGGGGGGTGGGGGGAAGCCTGGGCTCAGCTCGGGTGGGAGGACTCGGGTCTGGGCTGTCCAGGCTGTGCTGGGGGGGGCTGCAGCCTGGCCCCTCCTCCGGGCGGGTGTGGCTGTGGGTACGCAGGGGTTAAGGCTCTCGCTAACCTTGAGCGTCTAAGCTCTGCGCAGGGACAGCTGAGCTGGGCCGTGTGGGGAGCGTGAGTGGGAGCGGCCAAGAGCCTTGGAGGAAGGAGGGCAGGAGGAGGGCGGGGGAGAGCGCAGCTGGTGCAGCAGGGCCAGGCCGGGCCGCCGTCCCCAGGCTGCGGTGGTAGTGCGGTGGGGTGGCCAGCGGGCAGGCAGGGCGGGCCCTGGTCCCGGGGCGCCCCCTCGCTCACCCTCCGCCCAGGGAGGGGACTGTCTGGCCTTGGAACAGCAGGTTCCTGGCGCAACAAGGGCTGCTGTGCCTGCTCTGCGTGGCGGTCATGGAGCAGTCTGGGAGCCTCTTCCCCTCCCTGGTGGTCTTGGGCCATGTCGTCACCCTGGCCGCCGTGTGGCACTGGCGCAGGGGGCGTCGGGGGCCGCAGGACGAGCAAGGTAAGCACCACTGGCGGCAGCAGCCGCCGTCGCTGCCGCTGGCCGCCGCCCCTGCCAGGATGCTGGGGGCGGGACAGGACGGAGGGTCCGCCTCCCTCCTCCCCTGGCTTTTCCGTGCCCTCCTCTTCCGGTCTCTGAGCTGACTGCCACAGCTTGTTTGGGAAAGCCGCTTGGCCCCCTGCCCCGCCTCCCATGCCTGTTGAAGACCCTGCCCACTTCTGGGGAGGGTGGGCTCTGCTGGGCACGTGGGTGGAAGGAGAGCCTGGGTGGGCTTTGGATTGAGGACAAGGGTAGTGCAGGGACACCTGTCCCCCGAAGAGAGGTCCCTCCTTAGCCACCGCAGGAGGGGTGGCAGAGGCCGGTGGGTGCCCAGCACGCCGCCTGTGCAGGACTCGGGGTGTGCTGGGCCCGGTGGGAGCCTCAAGGCCTCCTCACCCAGAGTGTGGGGTTGAACTGTGCAGAGGTGAGGCAGGTGCCTGCGTGTCCTCGGCCAGGACCCAGGGCCCAGGACGAGGCAGGCAGCCAGGCTGGACTCTGCCCTCCCCTGCTCAAAGTCACCGGTTCCTGGGTGACAGTCCGAGGCGGCAGCCGTGCCCAGCGCAGGACGGGGTGGGGCTGCGGGCACTGGGCTTCTTGCCGGAGGGACTGCCCTGGGGGACATCAAGGCCATGCTCAGGCCTACCCGCAGACTTGCCCGCCGTGGGGCACTGGCCAGGGCTGCCCCCTAGTGGGCCTGCCTGGTCTCAAGGCTCAAGGGTGTGGGTCGGGGCTCCTGGGCGCCGTCTGGGGGCTCCCAGGAGCCCGTGACTCAGCTGCAGACACAGGACTTCAGTGACGTGCACGGGAGGAGGTGCCTTCCCCAGACGCTGGCCCCTCCTTCCTCCCTCCACCCACTCGGTCCCCTGCCCTGTCCCCGTGTGGGGAAGGGGCTTCCCCTCAGCCTGCACCTGGCTCACTCACTGCCCCCTGTGCTGTGGGGCCAGACCGGACTGTTTCCTGCCCCCTGCGCCTGCTCCGCCCGCACCTTCCTCCTGGGTCCTGCTGGAGTCCAGATGTCTGTCTAGGGGAGTTCCTTGTACAAGGGCATCTCCTGGGGCTGCAGGGGATTTCCCTGGCTGCGGTCCCCATCCCCCGGCCCAGTGAGGTTCTCTCCCTGTGGTTTGGGGCGGGGCTTCCTGGCCTGTGCTGGGTGGGGCCTCTGTCAGGGGCCGGTTCTGCGAGTCTGGGCCTCAGGCCCGTGTTGGCTGGCGGGGGAGGATGCGGAGAGCAGAGCCGGCAGCAGGGCTGGAAGTGGAGACGCCCAGCTTGCCCCAAGGTCCCGTGGGCGACCCCAAGGCCCATGGCTGCGACAGGCGCGTGGAGGGCGGGGGGCACCTTCGCCTTGCAGCGAGAGGTTGTGCTGGAGAGGCCACACTGGCTGGACGGGGGCTGCGAGCAGGCCCGCAGGGGCTACCTCTACCGGCAGCTGTGCTGTATAGGTGCGTAGAGCTCTGATTGGTGTGCAGTGGGGGGCGGTCACCTGGCGGGGCGGGGTCTCTGCGGGGACCTGCGAGCTCGGATGGGGCAGTGCCTAGTCCTCCACACCCCCCTGAGCTCCGGAAACACCTGGGGGTGGGGAGGTGCTGAGGGAGGTCTGCTTGTCTCTCGAGGTGGGGATGGGAGGGGGTGGGCAGGCAGCCCAGCCCGCCTCCCACTGCCTGGGCAGTGGCCTTGGTTGCCAGGCGCCAGACTTTGGGACACGTGGGGTGGGAGGGAGGCACAGAAGGCGGGACTCCAGGCCTCCTGGGGATTCGCGGTTGTCCGCCCACAGCCTTCCTTCCCCACAGGCCTGGGAGTTTCCCTCCCCCATGGAACTGGCTCCACCTACTGTGCGGCCTCCTGCCTGTCACTGCGTCCTCCAAGGGCCGTGGGCAGCTCCTGCCGGGGACGCCAGCAATTCAACACCAGTGCTGGCTGGTCTGGGTGGGCGTCCTGCAGTCCTTGTGGCCTGGGCTTAGCTGGCCTGGGGGGAGAGTGAGATCGAACAGGGTGCACAGGGGAGGGAGGGGCGTCCACAGTAGGCAGGACTGGGAGTGAAGGTTGAAGGGTGGACGATCTCTGAGTCCCTGGGCTCTCTCTGGTAGCTGCCCTGAGAACGTGGGAAACCGCGCGCCTGGGGCTGGGCTGGGGTTCACGTGACAGGCTCTGGCTGCTCCAATTCCAGCTGTTCCCAAGCCCCCCCGCCCCATGCCCAATCCCATTCCATTCCCAGAGCACAGGGTGTCTGTGCCCCAGACTAGGATGACAACCCCATGCCTGCAGGCAGGAGACCCATCCGGTTCCACTGGTCGCTGAACACCGGAGGATCTCTGTGTGGACAGCTCCTGGGCCGGGTTCTTGGGAGGAGCAGGGTGTGAGAGGCCTCAGGGTATGCTGTACGGGGACCACTGACCAGCACGAGCCAGATGTGGGGCTCTGGAAGGTGGCCAGCTGCTGTCTGCGGAGTCACGGGTGGGGCAGCTGGGCCTGTAGCTTGCACTGGGCTCGGGCGTAGTCCAGGCTTGGCAGGTGTAAGACAGTGGCCACGGGCCTGGGGGAGCACCTCCGTCACCTGCCCCGGCTTGGGAGCCCCCCTCCCCACCATGGGGCTTTGGTGCCCTCTTGCGGCCGTGGGGCAGCAGGAGTGGGAGGGTGAGCTGTTCCGGGAACACAGGCTAGGCCCTGGGGGAGGCCTTTCTCAGCAGCCTGCAGCTGGATCGCACACAGCTGGAAAATTCTTGTGGTTGGGTGGTGCATTCTTTCCTACAGTGGCTGGGCGGGTGGGGCGGTTCCAGCTGCTGGCCACTGGTGCTCCTTCCTGGACCAGAGGGAGAGGGAGATGGAGACCCCAGCAGGCAGGCCCTGGGGCCTGGCGCCCTTTGCCCATAGCATCCACCTTTACTGCCCTGAGCAGCTGCTATCTGCAGGCCTCACCCTGCCACAAACAGCCCCTCCGCCCGTCCTGCCCCCAGGTGTGGCTTCCTGTCCAGTGAGTCAGCGCTTGCCCCCTTCCCAGCCCTGACTCATTGGCAGTGCCCCTTGGGGGCTTCCCACTGCCCCCGCACCCCCCCACCTCCCACCCCCCGCCACCCGCCGTGGGGAGGTGGCCTGCAGTTCCTGGTGGGACGGCCTGCCTGGTGACTCACCGCTCAGCTATGCGCCGCTCTGCCCGAGGTGTGCTCTCTGCCTGCCTGGGCTTGGGCTCAGGGCGGGTGCTGCTCCAGGAAGCCCAGGCGTAGGACCCCTGTGCTGTAGGACGGGGGCCCAACAGGTGGGGGCCACAGAGAGGGGCATGGTTGCTTAATACAGATCTGAGGTGTGATTTAGGGGCTACAAGAAACAGGCCAGCAGCTGGCCCCTCCCCCTGTCCAGGTGTCACTCAAGGTGGGGTTTCTTCTTGGAGTCAGATCCCAGCGGGGTGGTGGGCAGCCTGGAGGTGGCCCTGGGCTGAGGCCTGAGAGAGTATTTTCTGAAGTCACACTCTGGGACCCCAGACTGGGAGGGGGCCCTCCTAGTGAGAAGGGGTCCTTCTGAGGGGCTGTATGCGTGGCAGCAGTGCCAGCCCCCCCCACCCCTCACCCCACCCCCCGTCTCTAGGTCCTCCCCTGTCCTGCTGCAGTGGGCAGGGTGGGTAAGGAAACCCCGGTTTCCTGTTTCTGGCGGGCTAGGGCGTGGCCTTGGGGGGAGGGGCCGCATTCTCCTTCCCGCTGGGACACTCCCTGCTCTGGGGGGGGGTGGGCAGGGCGAGGTGGGGCGCCTGGGTTGGGCTCCTTGTTAGGGAGCGCAGCAGGCAGGGAGTGGCCACAGGCACTGGTGCTCTGACCTGAGCCTGTGCCTGTGCCGAGAGCGGCCTGTGTGGCTGCAGCCTCTGCTGCCGTGTGCCACAAGGGGCTGCCTGGAAGCCAGTGTCTGAGGCCTGGGCCGGGTGGCCAGGGGAGGGGCAGCCATGTCTCAGCACCGGCTGCGTGTGCCGGAGCCTCAGGGCCTGGGCTACAAGAGGACCAGCTCGGAGGACAACCTCTACCTGGCTGTGCTTAGGGCCTCCGAGGGCAAGAAAGGTAGCGGGCACCCCTGCTGGGCAGGGCGGGGCGGGGCGGGCCTGTGCTGCAGGAAGTCTCGGCGCTGGGGCTGGGGGCACCCCGACTCCAGGGGTCTGAGTTCTGGGGACAGACTCAGATGGGACGCAGTGTGTGTGTGTGGGGGGGCATGGACCAGGCTGGCCCACGGGGGCCCTGAGCCTTGGGTGCAGGCGGGGAGGGTGGGGGCTCTGTGCAGCATGGTGAGGGCTGCTGCCCCGTCTCGGAGCCCCCTCCCCAGCCTGTGTCCCGGCCACGCGGTGCCCTGCTCGTCTCGGGCGGCATGTGGGGCAGGGGCAGGCCGGGACTTGTGTGCCCAGGGCTCTGGGTGCGCCGCCTGCTCTCCTCCCTCCCTCCCTTGGGAGAAACAGGAGGAAGCCTGATAGTGGCGCCGGGCTGGGTCCCCCTGTGATGTGGTAGAGGCCGGGCCCTCGGGCGAGGCTGGGCTGCCTGGCTGCTTTGTCAGCGCAGTGGTCACCTTCTTTCCCCTAGATGAGCGGGACCGTGTCCAGAAGAAAACCTTCACCAAGTGGGTCAACAAGCACCTCATCAAGGTGGGTGGCACCTGCTTGGGGGGGGTCCCCAGGCTGAACAGCCTGGGGGGGGCTGGGGTTGTCCCCGCCCACCCGCAGCTGCCCCACTGCCCGTGTGCTCACCTTTCATCTCTGAAACCGGTTGTTTTCTGTCCTCTCCTCTCCACGCCTGCTCCTGTCTCTTTCCTCTTCCTCCTCTTCCTCCTGGTCTCTCCTGGTAGCACTGGAGGGCAGAGGTAGGTGTCTGTGGGCCGGGGGCATGCTCTGGGGCTTCTGAGGGACCCTCCCTGCCTTTGCCCCTGGGGCTAGTGCCAGCTGCTTGGTCAGTCCCCACCCGGGACCCCGTTGGTGGCTCTGGTGGTCTGTCGTCATCCCAGCCCCCGCTGTCCCTTCAGGCCCAGAGACACATCAGTGACCTGTATGAAGACCTCCGCGATGGCCACAACCTCATCTCCCTGCTGGAGGTCCTCTCGGGGGACAGCCTGGTACGTGTGCCCCTGCCCTCTCCTGTGCCCTGCTGTGTCCACCTGGACGCCCCTGCCTGCCTGCCTGCCCGCCCTCCTCGGGCCCTCTCCCAGCTGCCTACTCTGTCCGGCTCAGCCCCCTTCTGCTTCTTCCCCGGGAGCAGCCCGGCCTCGCCCACGTGCCTCCCAGTCCAGGTGTCAGACCTCCCAGCCAAGGGCCCGACACGAGAGCGGCCACAACCCCAAGCCATGGCCCTTCCGGCCCTTGCTACCCTCCGCACTGGAGCCCTAACACAGTAACCTCATGCTCTGCTCTGCTTTGGTTTCTCTGCTGCTTGGACTCTGAACCTTGACCTCTGCCCTTTACCCTTTGCCCTGCTCTGGCTGGGCAGCCAAGGGAGCGGAGGGAGCGGGACGTAATCAGGAGTTTGCGCCTGGTGAGTGCTTGTGCCCACTGGCCCCGGCGGCACGTGGGCGCCCCAGGACAGCAGAGCCCAGCTCACGGGGGCTGGCAGCCAGTCCACCCCGACCCACGCCTGGCTCCTGGGTGGTAGATGGCTGTGTGTCGGACTGCCTGCTGTCCTGCCTGCTGCAGTACCCGGGGCTGGGCCTGGGACCCACCAGGAGCTGCAGTGGCCACGCCCCCCGGGCAGGAGGAGCACCCCCCCAGTGCCTCTGCCCTCCACCCAGGGCTTCCTGGCTATTGTCTCCTCCCTACCCCTTTCCTTCCTCACCCCAGCTGGGGTCACTAGACTCCCCAAGCCCCTGCTGGGCCTGCCCTGGCCCTTAGGCTGGGGGGGAGGGTAACCCCTGGGTACGGGAGTGGCCACTGCCCTCTGTCGTGGCGGCTGCCGGGGGGCGGTGCCGGGGGCTGCAGCTGGCCTGCAGAGGCTGACCTTCCGTGCCCCCTCACAGCCCCGGGAGAAGGGGAGGATGCGCTTCCACAAGCTGCAGAACGTCCAGATCGCCCTGGACTACCTCCGGCACCGCCAGGTGAGGCTCTGCCCGCCAGGTACCCGCCCCGGGCCGGCCCCGCGTGTGGGCTGAGACCGCTGCCCCCCCCCCCCCAGGTGAAGCTGGTGAACATCAGGAATGATGACATCGCCGACGGCAACCCCAAGCTGACCCTCGGCCTGATCTGGACCATCATCCTGCACTTCCAGGTGGGCCGCTGCCCCCGGGGGCGCCCTGGCGTGGGCCGCCCGATCTGCAGGG
The DNA here is from genome assembly GCF_964237555.1 of Oryctolagus cuniculus. Classification (NCBI taxonomy): domain Eukaryota; kingdom Metazoa; phylum Chordata; class Mammalia; order Lagomorpha; family Leporidae; genus Oryctolagus; species Oryctolagus cuniculus. The sequence continues at coordinate 167,770,348 of NC_091437.1, read as the reverse complement.
TGGGGCGGCTCGGGAGGTGCCCTGCACAGACTCCTTGGCCCTGGGGTGCTGACGGGGCAGGGCCTGCAGGGAAGCTGCTGCAGCTGCCCAGGCTGCCCCAGCTGACTCAGTGTTGCCTGTGCTGGCTGCACAGGAAGCCACAAATCGGAGATCTGGGCAGGCAGAGCCAGGCTGGCATGCGCGCTGAGTCACACAGGCTGCCAGCCGCCAGACAGGGGAGGCCGGGGGCACCCACAAGGGAGGCAGGCAGACAGAACCAGGCCTGAGGGTGGCTCCCAGTGCAGGGCCGGGCAGGGCGGCCAGGGGTGCGCGCCAGCCCGGTCCACAGAGACCCCAGACACTCCGCCTGCAGCCGCAGAGGGGGCGTGGCCTGCTCTACCCTTCCCTGACAGCCTGTCCTATGCCTGGAGGGTCTGGGCCAGCTTTGGGGCCTGCAATGACCCTTGTGCCTGCCGTCCACCACTCAGCTCCGTGTCAGCCTCAGGGGTGCACCCAGAGCTCACGGGAGCCCAGGGCACCTACCTGCTGGTGGCAGTTCTGTGGCAGCTACTGGCTGGAGTGCCCTAGTGTGGCTCAGTATTATGTGGGAGGGGCCCTGGGAGTCTTGCTGGCCAGCCGTGAGCAGTCGTGGTCACCTAGTGGGGTGGGCTGGGTAGGCTGGGCCCCAGGACTAACCTCCAGCCTCCTGCGTGTGCCATGGGGCAGATCTCAGACATCCAGGTGAGCGGGCAGTCCGAGGACATGACGGCCAAAGAGAAGCTGCTGCTCTGGTCACAACGCATGGTGGAGGGCTACCAGGGCCTGCGCTGTGACAACTTCACCTCCAGCTGGCGGGACGGCCGCCTCTTCAACGCCATCATCCACCGGCACAAGTACGTGGCCCCGGGGGCAGAGGAAGCCACAGGAGGGGTGTGTGTGTGTGTGTGTGTGTGTATATGCACGTGCGCACACCTGGAGCACTTCAGCCAGGAGACTTCAGACAGATGGGGCAGGGAGGTCGGCGGGATCATGCCTGCCTGTCTGGGGCCTGGCCTGTGGGCATGGGTGTGGGTGCCAACAGCTGCTCCCAGGAGGCACAGGCGAGCAGGCCCGACCCCAGCCAGCCCCTGCCAGAGAACAGTGCAGCTTCTTGGAGGCCTGAGGCCTGGTGGGCAGGGCGGCTGCTGGGAGCCTCTGCCCGTGTTGCTGTAGGCCTTGGGCTCCCAGGGTGGGGAACAGAGCCCGCTGCTGGTGGCTGTTAGCGGGCAGGCAGGGAGAGGCAGGGTTGGGGTTCTTCGTTTGTCGGGGTGCGTGACCCACTGCCTGTGTGTCTGCAGGCCCATGCTCATCGACATGAGCAAGGTGTACCAACAGGGCAACCTGGAGAACCTGGACCAGGCCTTCTCCGTGGCCGAGCGGGACCTGGGAGTGACTCGGCTCCTGGACCCCGAGGGTATGAGGGTTGGCCCGGTCCTCCCCTGCCCCCTCGTCCGGAAGCCACTCCACAGGCCGCTCTGACCCCACCCCTCCCCCGCAGACGTGGACGTCCCTCAGCCTGACGAGAAGTCCATCATCACTTACGTTTCATCCCTGTACGACGCCATGCCCCGTGTGCCTGACGTGCAGGACGGGGTGAAGGCCAACGTGAGCCTGGGCCCGGAGGGCTGGGGGGGCGGCAGGGCCCGGTTGCCTGGGGCCTGGAGGGGGTGGTGGGCGGTGGAGCCCGGAGGCCCCGACAGCCCTGACGACCCTGTGGTGCAGGAGCTGCAGCTGCGCTGGCAGGAGTACCGGGAGCTGGTAATGCTGCTCCTGCAGTGGATCCGGCACCACACTGCTGCCTTTGAGGAGCGCAAGTTCCCCTCCAGCTTCGAGGAGATCGAGGTGGGCCTGCCTTCCCGGTGGGGAGGGGTCCATGCCTGCCTTGGCAGGGCTGCTGATGCCCTCATCCCTGCAGATCCTGTGGTGCCAGTTCTTGAAGTTCAAGGAGACGGAGCTTCCAGCCAAGGAGGCGGACAAGAACCGGTCCAAGGCCATCTACCAGTCCTTGGAGGTGAGCGCCGGGCACGCAGAGCCCCAGGGCCAGGGGCCCCACTGGAGCTCCACCCGGCCTTGCCTCTAGGACAGGGGCTGTTCTGGGACCAGTGGGCCGAGGACCCCGGGCCTGGTACCCCCACCCCTCTGCCGCTCAGGCCTGAGCTCAGTTTGCTGCCCACAGGGGGCAGTGCAAGCAGGCCAGCTCAAGGTGCCCCCTGGCTACCACCCTCTGGACGTGGAGAAGGAGTGGGGCAAGCTGCACGTGGCCATCCTGGAGCGGGAGAAGCAGCTCCGCAGTGAATTCGAGAGGTGGGTGTGGACAGGCGGCTGCCGGGTGGGGCCCTGTGGTGGCAAGGGAGCCGCAGGACGGTGAGTCACTGCTTGGCGAGGAAATCCCCCCCAGGCAGCTGGGCGCGGGGCAGTGGCCCGCAGACAGGCAGGGAGCCTGCAGCCGGAGGGCAGCTGGCTGTGCGGCGGGGAGCGCAGCGGGCCCACCGCTCACGGCGTCCCGGGGGGCTTGGGGCTGCAGGCTGGAGTGTCTTCAGCGCATCGTGAGCAAGCTGCAGATGGAGGCCGGACTGTGCGAGGAGCAGCTGAACCAGGCCGACGCCCTGCTGCAGTCGGTGAGGGGAGGGCAGGGAGGGGCCAGAGGCAGGAGGGAAGTGGGTGGAACCCCAGAGCCCGGAGAGGGGTGGGCCCACAGGCAGGGGTGGGGCACTCGGGTTCGGGGAGCCAAGCTGAGCTCCTCCCTCCTGGTGCGCGGCCAGCTCTGCCTGTCTGCGCTGGAGGAGAGTTGTTTGGGCAGCAGCAGGACCCAGAGAGGCTGCCCTGCCTGCCCCCGGGCCTGCTCCTCCCCCACAGCACACAGGGCCGCAGGCGCAGGGCTGGGTGTGCCCAGGCCGGAACCTGTAGAAGGGAGGGATTCTGTGGCCGTGAGGGGCTCTCAGTCCTGGACCAACAGGACTCCTCTGGACTTGACTGGCTCCCTGCAGAGCCAGCAGGTGGACAGTTTGTCCAGAGTGTGTCTGTAGGGCAGGGAGAGAAGGGGGAAGATCAGGGTCCTGGCCAGCTGAGGCCTGGGCCTTCGGGCTGGGGAAGCGGGCAAGGGTGACCACCATGGACAAGGTCCCTGTGTGGTCGGGAGGTGGGCCAGCCAGGCTGAGTCACAGACCACCGCTTGGCAGGATATCCGGCTGCTGGCCACAGGCAAGGTGCCACAGCGGGCAGGGGAGGTGGAGCGGGACCTGGACAAGGCCGATGGCATGATCCGACTGCTGTTCAACGACGTGCAGACCCTCAAGGATGGACGGCACCCACAGGGCGAGCAGATGTACCGCAGGTGGGCCTCCCCCAGCCCTGCCCCGGCGCCGGCCGGCACTGGGCAGCTGGGGCCCGCTGACCTCCCCGACTCCTCCGCCCCAGGGTGTACCGCCTGCACGAGCGCCTGGTGGCCATCCGCACTGAGTTCAACCTGCGGCTGAAGGCGGGCGTGGCTGCCCCCGTGACCCAGGTGACTGTGCAGAGCACACAGAGGCGCCCGGAGCTGGAGGACTCCACCTTGCGCTACCTGCAGGACCTGCTGGCGTGGGTGGAGGAGAACCAGCGGCGGCTGGATGGGGCTGAGTGGGGTGTGGACCTGCCCAGCGTGGAGGCACAGCTGGGCAGCCACCGAGGCCTACACCAGTCCATCGAGGAGTTCCGGGCCAAGATCGAGCGGGCGCGGAACGATGAGGTGAGTGGCGCCTGTTGGGTGGTAGCGGTGGGCGGTCTGGGGACCCCGCCGCGGGCCTCACCCTCCCTCGTCTCCTGCAGGGCCAGCTCTCACCCGCTGCCCGGGGCGCTTACCGGGATTGCCTGGGCCGGCTGGACCTGCAGTATGCCAAGCTGCTGGTGAGCGAGTTGGCGGGGGCTGGGCGGGGGCGGGGGAGGCGGGCCAGTGGGTTGGCGTCGGTTCCCATGCGTTCCTCTTGCCCGCAGAACTCCTCCAAGGCCCGCCTCCGGTCCCTGGAGAGCCTGCACGGTTTCGTGGCAGCCGCCACCAAAGAGCTGATGTGGCTGAACGAGAAGGAGGAGGAGGAGGTCGGCTTTGACTGGAGCGAGCGCAATGCCAACATGGCCGCCAAGAAGGAGAGCTACTCGGTGAGGATGGCCGCCCCCCGCCGCGGGAGCCCCTCGGGGCAGACCCCGGCCCCTGAGCCCTTGTGCCCCTTGTCAGGCCCTGATGCGGGAGCTGGAGCTGAAGGAGAAGAAAGTCAAGGGGACCCAGAGTGTGGGGGACCGGCTGCTGCGTGAAGACCACCCCGCCAGGCCCACAGTGGAGGTGGGTGCGGGTGCGGGGCCGGGGGGCCCTCCCGGGGCCCCAGGGCGGTGGGGCGGGGCCTGATGAGGCTCCGCCTCCTCTCGCAGTCCTTCCAGGCAGCCCTGCAGACCCAGTGGAGCTGGATGCTTCAGCTGTGCTGCTGCATCGAGGCGCACCTGAAAGACAACACTGCCTACTTCCAGGTGAGGGCCCCCCTGCCCCTAGCCCTCGGGGGCTCCGCGCCCCCTCCTCAGGCCCCTGACCCCTCCCGCCACCCCAGTTCTTCTCAGATGTGCGGGAGGCCGAGGAGCAGCTGCGGAAGCTGCAGGAGACGCTGCGCAGGAAGTACAGCTGCGACCGCTCGGTCACCGTCACCCGGCTGGAGGACCTGCTGCGGGATGCGCAGGTGGGGCAGGCGCAGGGGCAGGGGCAGGGAGGGACTGGGAGGTGGCCGGGGGCCAGCAGAGCTGGTCGTGCACCCCGCTGTGGAGCCCACAGAGGAGTGAGGCGGGAGGCGGTGCTGGGGCTGCTCTTGTGGGCGCGCGCACACCGACAGCCTGCAGGGCCCTGGAGGGCCGAGTGCGCTGGGTGTGGGGCCCGTGAGTCCTGGGGTGGAGGTGGGGGACACCCAGTGGGGTCTCAGCGTGCTCGGCGGACAGTGCTGGAGGGAAGGGGGACCGAGGCTGGTCCCTGTGGTCAGCAAAGGCTGGGCCTCAGCCATAGCGTCATCGGGAGTGAGCGGCAGAGGTGCAGGCAGCTCCGGGCTGAGGCCGCTCCAGGCTGGGCTCTGACCTGTCCTTGGTGGGGTTTGGCCCCCCCATGGGGTTGGGAGGGAGGAGGGAAAAGGATGTCACAGGAGCTACAGCTCAGCCAAGCTGGGCCACCCAGGGGATGTGGGGACGGCTGTGGGCAGTGGGGGCTCCAGACCTGGTCAGAAAGGACATTGTCAGCGGCATCTCTCCGGGGACCAAGCCTCTCGGCTCCCCGTGTCCCCAGCCCGCAGCACTGGGAGGAACGCACAGACCTGGCCATCCCCAGATCTGGGTGGGTCCTGTGCTCCCGGGTGCCAGGCGTGTCGCCCTTAGCTGCCCCTCCCCTACAGGATGAGAAGGAGCAGCTCAACGAGTACAAGGGCCACCTCTCAGGCCTGGCAAAGCGGGCCAAGGCCATCGTGCAGCTGAAACCACGCAACCCAGCCTACCCCGTGCGTGGCCACATACCCCTCCTGGCCGTGTGTGACTACAAGCAGGTGGAGGTGAGGGCTGCGCCAGGCGGGGCCCCCGTGGGAGGGGTGAGCGGGGCTGTGGGTGTGGCCACATCGTCACTGACTCTGACGTCCCAGGTGACCGTGCACAAGGGTGACGAGTGCCAGCTGGTGGGCCCCGCCCAGCCGTCCCACTGGAAGGTGCTCAGCGGTTCCGGCAGCGAGGCAGCCGTGCCGTCTGTGTGCTTTCTCGTGCCGCCCCCCAACCTGGAGGCCCAGGAGGCTGTGGCCAGGTGGGTGGCCCAGGGAGCTACAGCTGGAGTGGGCGGGCAGCGGTGGGGCCCCGATGGCCCTGACTCTGGCCCTCACCTGCCAGGCTGGAGGCCCAGCACCAGGCCCTGGTCACGTTGTGGCATCAGCTGCATGTGGACATGAAGAGTCTTCTGGCGTGGCAGAGCCTCAGCCGTGATGTGCAGCTGATCCGCTCCTGGTCCCTGGTTACGGTACGGTGACGCGCTGGCCACGGGCACTTGGTGGGGGAGAGGCGGGGCCCCCCTCCATGCTCAGACCCGTGCCCTCCCCACCAGTTCCGCACCCTGAAGCCGGAGGAGCAGCGCCAAGCCCTGCGCAGCCTGGAACTGCACTACCAGGCTTTCCTGCGGGACAGCCAGGATGCAGGGGGCTTCGGGCCTGAGGACCGGCTCACGGCCGAGCGCGAGTACGGCTCCTGCAGCCGCCACTACCAGCAGCTGTTGCAGAGCGTGGAGCAGGGTAAGGAGCGGGCAGCACCCGGGGGTGGGCACGGGGGCCGGGCAGCCGCGTGACCAGACGCGCCCCCAGGTGAGCAGGAGGAGTCCCGCTGTCAGCGCTGCATCTCAGAGCTCAAGGACATCCGGCTGCAGCTGGAGGCCTGCGAGACCCGCACGGTGCACCGCCTGCGGCTGCCGCTGGACAAGGAGCCCGCGCGGGAGTGCGCCCAGCGCATCGCCGAGCAGCAGGCAGGTCCCCCTCCCCTCCCCTCCCCTCCTTGGGCACCGTGCGTTGGGCCGGGCCATGGTGGTCAGCGTGCTCCCTGCTCGCTTCCTCCTCAGAAAGCGCAGGCCGAGGTGGAGGGGCTTGGCAAGGGGGTCGCCCGGCTCTCTGCCGAGGCCGAGAAGGTCCTGGCGCTGCCCGAACCTTCGCCCGCCGCCCCTACTCTGCGTTCGGAGCTGGAGCTGACACTTGGCAAGCTGGAACAGGTCCGCAGCCTGTCTGCCATCTACCTGGAGAAGTGAGTGTGGGGGGCGGGGGCTGTGCCTGGGGAAGTGAGTGTGGGGGCCGGGTCATGGCGGGGGGCTGTGCCTGGGGAAGTGAGTGTGGGGGCCGGGGCCCGGGCGGGGGGCTGTGCCTGGGGAAGTGAGTGTGGGGGGCCGGGGCCCGGGCGGGGGGCTGTGCCTGGGGAAGTGAGTGTGGGGGCCGGGTCATGGCGGGGGGCTGTGCCTGGGGAAGTGAGTGTGGGGGCCGGGGCCTGGGCGGGGGGCTGTGCCTGGGGAAGTGAGTGTGGGGGCCGGGGCCTGGGCGGGGGGCTGTGCCTGGGGAAGTGAGTGTGGGGGCCAGGGCCTGGGCGGGGGGCTGTGCCTGGGGAAGTGAGTGTGGGGGGCCGGGGTCATGGCGGGGGGCTGTGCCTGGAGAAGTGAGTGTGGGGGCTGGGCCCGGGCGGGGGGCTGTGCCTGGGGAAGTGAGTGTGGGGGCTGGGTCATGGCGGGGGGCTGTGCCTGGAGAAGTGAGTGTGGGGGGCCGGGGCCCGGGCGGGGGGCTGTGCCTGGGGAAGTGAGTGTGGGGGCCTGGGCGGGGGGCTGTGCCTGGGGAAGTGAGTGTGGGGGGCTGGGCCCGGGCGGGGGGCTGTGCCTGGGGAAGTGAGTGTGGGGGCTGGGTCATGGCGGGGGGCTGTGCCTGGAGAAGTGAGTGTAGGGGCGGGGGGCTGTGCCTGGAGAAGTGAGTGTGGGGGCCGGGTTGTGGTGGGGGCTGTGCCCAGAGAAGCGCCCTGAGCCAAGGAAGGCCCATGGGGAATTGGAGTTGTCTGGCCAGGAGATAAGGGGCTCAGAGCTGGTGGCTGAGGAGGTGGCAGCCACAGGACTTCCCAGGGATACCTGCCTTTGGGGGTAGAAGGGAAGGGTGGGGAGGGGGGCAGACCCAAGGAGGAGCTAGAGGTCAGGAGGGTGCACACATCCCTGCGTAGTGGGTTCAGAGTGGGGAGGGGTGGTCACACAGCAGGGGGTTCTGCAGGCTCCAAGGGAGGGCTTCTTGGGCGGCAGCAGGTGCAGAGGGTGGGACAGTGGAGGCACGAGGGGCAGTGTAACCAGCCTTCCGTGCCCTACAGTGTCCTCCCCTTGCCCGGGGCCCACAGGGCAGTGCCCAGGCCCCCTCTTCTGCCTGCCCTCAGTCCCCAGTCCAGCCACAAGGCCTCAGCTGTCCTTGCTTTGCTGTGTGTTTCTGTGCATTCCTGGGGACCGGCTTTCAGAGGTGCCGTGGGAGGCCTGCCTGCATGCCTGCCCTGTCGATTCTGACTGGCCTCCAGGGGCCTCCAGGGGCCCCGAGCGGCCCACCTGCTATTTCAGGGTCTCCTGCTGTGTGGTCAGCACTGCGTCCCATTTTATCCCTTTGTGCACAAACAGTGTGTTGGAGGGGAGGGTCGCAGGCTGCTGTGGGTGCCCTTTCCACACTGAGTGTCTGGCTCACCCAGTGTGGGCTGGACCGTGAGGACCACACTGCCGCCAGCCAGCTCCACCTGCCCAGGCCTTTGTGTGGCCTCTGTGCAAGTCTTCAGGCTGGAGCTTGGTGTCCCTGAGCACCTCCTCGTGTCTGTTCTCCCTGAAGCCTGTGGCCACGGGACGCTGGCCTGGACGGAGTGCGGCCCGGCAGGCAGCGTCCCGCTCCCTGGGGCTCTGGCCCCACCGCTGTGGGCCTGCCTCTCCAGACGCAGCCGTCCTGACCGAGCCCTCCCTTCCGCAGGCTCAAGACCATCAGCCTGGTGATCCGCAGCACCCAAGGTGCCGAGGAGGTGCTCAGGACCCACGAGGAGCAGCTCAAGGAGGCGCAGGCCGTGCCTGCCACCCTCCCGGAGCTCGAGGCCACCAAGGCCTCGCTGAAGGTACTGGGACCGGACTCATGCCTGAGCGGGTGCGGGGCGTGCGTGGCGGGGGTCCCTGGCTGAAATGGCTTCCGCGCCTCCTCACTGCAGAAGCTGCGGGCCCAGGCAGAGGCTCAGCAGCCCGTGTTCGACGCCCTGCGGGACGAGCTGCGGGGGGCGCAGGAGGTGGGCGAGCGGCTGCAGCAGCGGCACGGCGAGCGGGACGTGGAGGTGGAGCGCTGGCGGGAACGGGTCCAGCAGCTGCTGGAGCGCTGGCAGGCTGTGCTGGCCCAGACCGACGTGCGGCAGCGCGAGCTCGAGCAGCTGGGCCGCCAGCTGCGCTACTACCGCGAGAGCGCGGACCCGCTGGCCGCCTGGCTGCAGGATGCCAAGCGGCGGCAGGAGCAGGCCCAGGCCGTGCCGCTCGCCAACAGCCGAGATGTGCGGGAACAGCTGCGACAGGAGAAGGTGGGCCCGGTCAGGGTGGGTGGGGGTAGGGGGCACGCCTGCGCCTGGCTGTGCTGACCACCGCCCCCCCCCCCCAGGCCCTGCTGGAGGAGATTGAGCGGCATGGCGAGAAGGTTGAGGAATGCCAGAGGTTCGCCAAGCAGTACATCAATGCCATCAAGGTGTGGCCCCCAGGCCTGGCCACGCGGGGAAGCCCATGGGTGGGTGCTGGGGGGCAGGCCTGGGGGGCGGAGCCAGTGACCGACCGCAGCGTGCGCCCACAGGACTACGAGCTGCAGCTGGTCACGTACAAGGCACAGTTGGAGCCAGTGGCGTCCCCAGCCAAGAAGCCCAAGGTCCAGTCTGGCGCAGAGAGCGTCATCCAGGAGGTAGGACCAGGGCCAGCGGGCCTGAGCTGGGTGAGGGGCTGGTTGGGCCCCACGGGGATGTGGCTCCGGGCAGGCCTCACCCTGGCGCTCCCTCCCGCCAGTACGTGGACCTGCGCACGCGCTACAGCGAGCTGACCACGCTCACCAGCCAGTACATCAAGTTCATCAGCGAGACCCTGCGGCACATGGAGGAGGAGGAGGTACAGCCGGGTGGGGGTGGGGGTTGGGGTGGGGGCCGGTGGGCATGGGGAGGCCATCCTGCCGCCTGCTCCACCCCAAACGCAGCGCACAGGAGCCCGTCCCAGGCTGTTAGCTGGTGGTAGCTCTTCCTACTGCTGCTGCCTGGTGCCACGTGGTGCCTGTCCCCCAGCACGCCACCCCAGGCTGCCTCACCGGCGGCCCTCCCTGGCCTGGTGCTGTGCTGCTCCCTGCGGTGGCTGGCGCCCCTCTCTCCTCTGTGCCGCCCCTCCTGCTTCCCACTGACCCTCCTGCGGCGTCTGCGCTGGTCTCCTTGCCTGGGCCCCTTTGGGAAGCCAGGCAGGCAAGGTGTTCAGCAGGCGGTTCCTCCTTGCCTTCCCGGGCCCCGCCGCCGTTGGGCCTGCCTGCAGCCAGCCCTGCCTTCTCTGCTTGAGCTGCAGGCTCCAGGGCCCCCCCCCCTCTGGAGCTGGCTTAGGTCCGCACCGCCGGGTTAGGGTTGGGTGGGGTCAGGGGCCCTGTGGTAAGAGCCAGGCCCCAGTGTCCAGCAGAGCCCAGGCGGTCTGTGCGGAGGGTGTGGCTTGTGGGCCCCACGAGCCTCCTGCTTTGCTCTCTTTCTCTCTCCCCCATCTGTCTGTCTGTCTCCGTCGCCTGTCTGCGGGAAGAGGGGAGGACGCCTGGGCCTCCTTCCCCAGGCTGGTGAGCATGGTGGGGCCAGCTGCGCTCACTGCCTGAGTGCCCTGGGCGGGTGCACGCTGTCTCCTCGGCCGGGCCGGGACCTCTGTCCTCCCTGACCCCTGCGCACCGCGCTGTCCGAGTGAACTGTGGTGGTGCCGTGTCACGTGACCCGTCTGGCGCCTGCTCCGGGCTCACGCTCTTTCTGGTTCTCTTCCTCTCTGCCACGGCCGCAGAGGCTGGCAGAGCAGCAGCGAGCCGAGGAGCGGGAACGGCTGGCCGAGGTGGAGGCCGCGCTGGAGAAGCAGCGGCAGCTGGCCGAGGCACACGCGCAGGCCAAGGCGCAGGCGGAGCGGGAGGCGCAGGAGCTGCAGCGACGCATGCAGGAGGAGGTGGCTCGGCGGGAGGAGGCGGCGGTGGACGCACAGCAGCAGAAGCGCAGCATTCAGGAGGAGCTGCAGCACCTGCGGCAGAGCTCGGAGGCCGAGATCCAGGCCAAAGCCCAGCAGGTGGAGGCGGCGGAGCGCAGCCGGGTGCGCATCGAGGAGGAGATCCGCGCCGTGCGCCTGCAGCTGGAGACGACCGAGCGCCAGCGCAGCGGGGCCGAGGGTGAGCTGCAGGCGCTGCGCTCGCGGGCGGAGGAGGCCGAGGCGCAGAAGCGGCAGGCACAGGAGGAGGCCGAGCGCTTGCGCCGGCAGGTGCAGGAGGAGAGCCAGCGCAAGCGGCACGCGGAGGCGGAGCTGGCCCTGCGCGTCAAGGCCGAGGCCGAGGCCGCCCGGGAGAAGCAGCGGGCCCTGCAGGCGCTGGAGGAGCTGCGGCTGCAGGCCGAGGAGGCGGAGCGGCGGCTGCGGCAGGCCGAGGCGGACCGGGCCCGCCAGGTGCAGGTGGCCCTGGAGACGGCGCAGCGCAGCGCCGAGGCGGAGCTGCAGAGCAAGCGGGCCTCCTTCGCGGAGAAGACGGCCCAGCTGGAGCGCACCCTGCAGGAGGAGCACGTGGCCGTGGCGCAGCTGCGCGAGGAGGCCGAGCGGCGGGCGCAGCAGCAGGCGGAGGCCGAGCGTGCCCGCGAGGAGGCCGAGCGGGAGCTGGAGCGCTGGCAGCTGAAGGCCAACGAGGCGCTGCGGCTGCGGCTGCAGGCAGAGGAGGTGGCGCAGCAGAAGAGCCTGGCGCAGGCCGAGGCCGAGAAGCAGAAGGAGGCGGCAGAGCGCGAGGCGCGCCGGCGGGGCAAGGCGGAGGAGCAGGCCGTGCGGCAGCGGGAGCTGGCCGAGCAGGAGCTGGAGAAGCAGCGGCAGCTGGCTGAGGGCACCGCGCAGCAGCGCCTGGCCGCGGAGCAGGAGCTCATCCGGCTGCGGGCCGAGACCGAGCAGGGGGAGCAGCAGCGGCAGCTGCTGGAGGAGGAGCTGGCCCGGCTGCAGCGCGAGGCGGCCGCGGCCACGCAGAAGCGCCAGGAGCTGGAAGCCGAGCTGGCCAAGGTGCGAGCCGAGATGGAAGTGCTGCTGGCCAGCAAGGCCCGGGCCGAGGAGGAGTCGCGCAGCACCAGCGAGAAGTCCAAGCAGAGGCTGGAGGCCGAGGCCGGCCGCTTCCGCGAGCTGGCCGAGGAGGCCGCGCGCCTGCGCGCCCTGGCGGAGGAGGCACAGCGGCAGCGGCAGCGGGCGGAGGAGGACGCGGCACGGCAGCGGGCGGAGGCCGAGCGCGTGCTCGCCGAGAAGCTGACCGCCATCAGCGAGGCCACGCGGCTCAAGACGGAGGCAGAGATAGCGCTCAAGGAGAAGGAGGCGGAGAACGAGCGCCTGCGGCGGCTGGCGGAAGACGAGGGCTTCCAGCGGCGGCGGCTGGAGGAGCAGGCGGCGCAGCACAAGGCTGACATCGAGGAGCGCCTGGCCCAGCTGCGCAAGGCCTCCGAGAGCGAGCTGGAGCGGCAGAAGGGCCTGGTGGAAGACACGCTGCGGCAGCGGCGGCAGGTGGAGGAGGAGATCCAGGCGCTGAAGGTGAGCTTCGAGAAGGCAGCGGCGGGCAAGGCGGAGCTGGAGCTGGAGCTGGGGCGCATCCGCAGCAGCGCCGAGGACACGCTGCGCAGCAAGGAGCAGGCGGAGCTGGAGGCCGCCCGGCAGCGGCAGCTGGCGGCCGAGGAGGCCCAGCGGCGCCGCGAGGCCGAGGAGCGCGTGCAGAAGGGCCTGGTGGCCGAGGAGGAGGCCGCCCGGCAGCGCAAGGCCGCGCTGGAGGAGGTGGAGCGGCTCAAGGCCAAGGTGGAGGAGGCCTGGCGCCTGCGGGAGCGGGCGGAGCAGGAGTCGGCGCGGCAGCTGCAGCTGGCCCAGGAGGCGGCCCAGAAGCGCCTGCAGGCCGAGGAGAAGGCGCACGCCTTCGCCGTGCAGCAGCGGGAGCAGGAGCTGCAGCAGACGCTGCAGCAGGAGCAGAGCATGCTGGAGCGGCTGCGTGGCGAGGCCGAGGCGGCGCGGCGCGCGGCCGAGGAGGCCGAGGCGGCGCGGGAGCAGGCCGAGCGCGAGGCTGCCCAGTCCCGGCAGCAGGTGGAAGAGGCCGAGCGGCTGAAGCAGACGGCAGAGGAGCAGGCGCAGGCCCGGGCGCAGGCGCAGGCCGCCGCGGAGAAGCTGCGCAAGGAGGCCGAGCAGGAGGCGGCGCGGCGGGCGCAGGCGGAGCAGGCGGCTCTGCGGCAGAAGCAGGCGGCCGACGCGGAGATGGAGAAGCACAAGACGTTCGCGGAGCAGACGCTGCGGCAGAAGGCGCAGGTGGAGCAGGAGCTGACGACGATGCGGCTGCAGCTGGAGGAGACGGACCACCAGAAGCGCATCCTGGACGAGGAGCTGCAGCGGCTGAAGGCGGAGGTGACGGAGGCAGCCCGGCAGCGCGGCCAGGCCGAGGAGGAGCTCTTCTCCCTGCGGGTGCAGATGGAGGAGCTGGGCAAGCTCAAGGCTCGCATCGAGGCCGAGAACCGCGCGCTCATCCTGCGCGACAAGGACAACACGCAGCGCTTCCTGGAGGAGGAGGCCGAGAAGATGAAGCAGGTGGCCGAGGAGGCCGCCCGGCTGAGCGTGGCGGCGCAGGAGGCGGCGCGGCTGCGGCAGCTGGCCGAGGAGGACCTGGCGCAGCAGCGGGCCCTGGCGGAGAAGATGCTCAGGGAGAAGATGCAGGCGGTGCAGGAGGCCACGCGGCTGCGGGCCGAGGCCGAGCTGCTGCAGCAGCAGAAGGAGCTGGCGCAGGAGCAGGCCCGGCGGCTGCAGGAGGACAAGGAGCAGATGGAGCAGCAGCTGGCGGCGGAGACGCAGGGCTTCCAGCGGACGCTGGAGGCGGAGCGGCAGCGGCAGCTAGAGATGAGCGCCGAGGCGGAGCGCCTCAAGCTGCGCGTGGCCGAGCTGAGCCGGGCCCAGGCCCGCGCCGAGGAGGACGCCCAGCGCTTCCGGAAGCAGGCGGAGGACATCGGCGAGAAGCTGCACCGCACCGAGCTCGCCACCCAGGAGAAGGTGACGCTGGTGCAGACGCTGGAGGTGCAGAGGCAGCAGAGCGACCGCGACGCCGAGCACCTGCGGGAGGCCATCGCCGAGCTGGAGCGCGAGAAGGAGAAGCTCAAGCAGGAGGCCAAGCTGCTGCAGCTCAAGTCCGAGGAGGTACCGGCCCCCGGCGTGCAGGCGGGCAGGCCCGGGTGTGCCCCTGGGGTGGGTGGCGGGCGTGCCGGGGCCCCCGTGGGTGCTGACGCGCCGCGCCTGCCTTCCCTCCCGCTCCCCCTAGATGCAGACGGCGCAGCAGGAGCAGATGCTGCAGGAGACGCAGGCCCTGCAGCAGAGCTTCCTGTCGGAGAAGGACCGCCTGCTGCAGCGGGAGCGCTTCGTGGAGGAGGAGAAGGCCAAGCTGGAGAAGCTGTTCCAGGACGAGGTGGCCAAGGCCCAGCTGCTGCGCGAGGAGCAGCAGCGGCAGCAGCAGCAGATGGAGCAGGAGAGGCAGCAGCTGGCGGCCAGCATGGAGGAGGCCCGGCGGCGGCAGCACGAGGCCGAGGAAGGCGTGCGGCGCAAGCAGGAGGAGCTGCAGCGCCTGGAGCAGCAGCGGCAGCAGCAGGAGAAGCTGCTGGCCGAGGAGAACCAGCGGCTGCGCGAGCGGCTGCAGCGCCTGGAGGAGGAGCACCGGGCCGCGCTGGCGCACTCCGAGGAGATCACCGCCCTGCAGGCCGCCGCCGCCGCCAAAGCCCTGCCCAACGGCCGGGAGGTGCCCGATGGCCCGGCCGCGGCGGCGGAGCCCGAGCACACCTTCGAGGGCCTGCGGCGCAGGGTGCCGGCCCAGCAGCTGCAGGAGGCGGGCATCCTGAGCGGCGAGGAGCTGCAGCGGCTGGCGCAGGGCCGCACAACGGTGGCCGAGCTCGCGCGGAGGGAGGACGTGCGGCGCTACCTGCAGGGCAGCAGCAGTGTCGCTGGGCTGCTGCTCAAGCCCACCGGCGAGAAGCTGAGCGTGTACGCGGCCCTGCGGCGGCAGCTGCTGAGCCCGGGCACTGCCCTCATCCTGCTGGAGGCCCAGGCGGCCTCAGGTTTCCTGCTGGACCCCGTAGGGAACCGGCGGCTGACCGTCAACGAGGCCGTGAAGGAGGGCGTGGTGGGCCCCGAGCTGCACCACAAGCTGCTGTCAGCCGAGCGCGCCGTCACGGGCTACAAGGACCCCTACACGGGCGAGCAGATCTCGCTCTTCCAGGCCATGCAGAAGGACCTGATCGTGCGCGACCACGGCATCCGGCTGCTGGAGGCGCAGATCGCCACGGGCGGCATCATCGACCCCGTGCACAGCCACCGCCTGCCGGTGGGCGTGGCCTACGAGCGCGGCTACTTTGACGAGGAGATGAACCGCGTGCTGCAGGACCCGAGCGACGACACCAAGGGCTTCTTCGACCCCAACACGCACGAGAACCTCACCTACCTGCAGCTGCTGGAGCGCTGCGTGGAGGACCCCGAGACGGGCCTGCGCCTGCTGCCGCTCACAGATGCGGCCGCCAAGGGCGGGGAGCTTGTCTACACCGACTCCGAGGCCCGGGACGTCTTTGAGAAGGCCACCGTGTCGGCGCCGTTCGGCAAGTTCCGGGGCAAGACGGTGACCATCTGGGAGATCATCAACTCGGAGTACTTCACGGCCGAGCAGCGGCGGGACCTGCTGCGGCAGTTCCGCACGGGCCGCATCACGGTCGAGAAGATCATCAAGATCGTCATCACTGTGGTGGAGGAGCACGAGCAGAGGGGCCAGTTGTGCTTCGAGGGGCTGCGCGCCCTGGTGCCCGCCGCCGAGCTGCTGGACAGCAAGGTCATCGACCACGACCTCTACCGCCAGCTGCAGCGCGGCGAGCGCTCCGTGCGGGAGGTGGCCGAGGTGGATGCCGTGCGGCGGGCCCTGCGGGGCACCGGTGTCATCGCGGGGGTGTGGCTGGAGGAGGCAGGGCAGAAGATGAGCGTGTACGAGGCCCTGAGGAAGGACCTGCTGCAGCCGGACGTGGCCGTGGCCCTGCTGGAAGCCCAGGCCGGCACCGGGCACATCATCGACCCCGCCACCAGCGCTCGGCTGACCGTGGACGAGGCCGTGCGAGCCGGCCTGGTGGGTCCTGAGCTGCATGAGAAGCTGCTGTCGGCCGAGAAGGCCGTGACGGGTTACAGGGACCCCTACTCGGGGCAGAGCGTCTCCCTGTTCCAGGCCCTGAAGAAAGGCCTCCTGCCCCGGGAGCAGGGCCTGCGCCTGCTGGACGCCCAGCTGTCCACGGGGGGCATCGTGGACCCCAGCAAGAGCCACCGTGTGCCCCCTGATGTCGCCTGTGCCCGGGGCTACCTGGATGAGGAGACCAGTAGGGCCCTGTCGGCACCCGCAGATGACGTCAAGGCCTACCTCGACCCCGGCACGCGGGAGCCGGTCACGTATAGCCAGCTGCAGCAGCAGTGCCGGGCTGACCAGCTGACCGGGCTGAGCCTGCTGCCACTCTCTGAGAAGGCCGCCCGGGCCCGGCAGGAGGAGGTCTACTCTGAGGCCCAGGCCCGGGACACCTTCGAGAAGGCCGCGGTCGAGGTCCCGGTGGGCAGCTTCAAGGGCCGGCCGGTGACGGTGTGGGAGCTCATCAGCTCCGAGTACTTCACGGAGGAGCAGCGGCAGGAGCTGCTGCGGCAGTTCCGCACGGGCAAGGTCACCGTGGAGAAGGTCATCAAGATCCTCATCACCATCGTGGAGGAGGTGGAGACCCGGCGGCAGGAGAGGCTGTCCTTCAGCGGCCTCCGCGCCCCCGTGCCGGCCAGTGAGCTCCTGGCCGCCCGCGTCCTCAGCAGAGCCCAGTTCGAGCAGCTCAGGGATGGCAAGACGTCGGTCAAGGACCTCTCGGAGGTGGACTCCGTGCGCACGCTGCTACAGGGCAGCGGCTGCCTGGCCGGCATCTACCTGGAGGACTCCAAGGAGAAGGTGACCATCTACGAGGCCATGCGCCGGGGCCTGCTGCGGCCCAGCACGGCCACGCTCCTGCTCGAGGCACAGGCAGCCACTGGCTTCCTGCTGGACCCCGTGCGGAACCAGCGCCTCTACGTCCACGAGGCCGTGAAGGCAGGTGTGGTGGGCCCCGAGCTGCACGAGAAGCTGCTGTCGGCGGAGAAGGCCGTCACAGGCTACAAGGACCCCTACTCGGGCTCCACCATCTCGCTCTTCCAGGCCATGAAGAAGGGCCTGATCCTGAAAGACCACGGCATCCGGCTGCTGGAGGCGCAGATCGCCACGGGCGGCATCATCGACCCCGTGCACAGCCACCGGCTGCCCGTGGACGTGGCCTACGAGCGCGGCTACTTCGACGAGGAGATGAACCGCGTGCTGCAGGACCCGAGCGACGACACCAAGGGCTTCTTCGACCCCAACACGCACGAGAACCTCACCTACCGGCAGCTGCTGGAGCGCTGCGTGGAGGACCCCGAGACGGGCCTGCGCCTGCTGCCGCTCAGGGGCGCTGAGAGGGCCGAGGTGGTGGAGACCAAGCAGGTGTACACCGAGGAGGAGACCCGGAGGGCCTTCGAGGAGACGCAGATCGACATCCCTGGCGGCGGCAGCCACGGCGGCTCCACCATGTCCCTGTGGGAGGTGATGCAGTCGGACATGATCCCCGAGGAGCAGCGGGCCCGGCTGCTGGCCGACTTCCAGGCCGGCCGCGTGACCAAGGAGCGCATGATCATCATCATCATTGAGATCATCGAGAAGACGGAGATCATCCGGCAGCAGAACCTGGCCTCCTACGACTACGTGCGCCGCCGCCTCACCGCCCAGGACCTCTACGAGGCCCGCATCATCTCCCTGGAGACCTACAACCTGCTCCGCGAGGGCGCCCGCAGCCTGCGGGAGGCCCTGGAGGCCGAGTCTGCCTGGCGCTACCTCTACGGCACAGGCTCCGTGGCCGGGGTCTACCTGCCCGGCTCCAGGCAGACTCTGACCATCTACCAGGCCCTGAAGAAGGGGCTGCTAAGCGCGGAGGTGGCCCGCCTGCTGCTGGAGGCCCAGGCGGCCACGGGCTTCCTGCTGGACCCGGTGAAGGGCGAGCGGCTGACCGTCGACGAGGCTGTGCGCAAGGGCCTGGTGGGCCCTGAGCTGCACGACCGGCTGCTCTCGGCAGAGCGGGCCGTCACCGGCTACCGCGACCCCTACACCGAGCAGACCATCTCACTCTTCCAAGCCATGAAGAAGGAGTTGATCCCCGCTGAGGAGGCCCTGCGGCTGCTGGACGCCCAGCTGGCCACCGGCGGCATCGTGGACCCGCACCTGGGCTTCCACCTCCCGCTGGAGGTGGCCTACCAGCGGGGCTACCTCAACAAGGACACGCACGACCAGCTGTCGGAGCCCAGCGAGGTGCGCGGCTACGTGGACCCCTCCACCGACGAGCGCCTCAGCTACACGCAGCTGCTCCGGCGGTGCCGCCGCGACGAGGCCAGCGGCCAGCTGCTGCTGCCGCTCTCCGACGCCCGGAAGCTGACCTTCCGCGGCCTGCGCAAGCAGATCACGGTGGAGGAGCTGGTGCGCTCCCAGGTCATGGACGAGGCCACGGCGCTGCAGCTGCAGGAGGGCCTGACGTCCATCGAGGAGGTCTCCAAGAACCTGCAGAAGTTCCTGGAGGGCACCAGCTGCATCGCCGGCGTCCTCGTCGACGCCACCAAGGAGCGGCTGTCCGTGTACCAGGCCATGAAGAAGGGCATCATCCGGCCCGGCACGGCCTTCGAGCTGCTCGAGGCGCAGGCGGCCACCGGCTACGTCATCGACCCCATCAAGGGGCTCAAGCTGACCGTGGAGGAGGCCGTGCGCATGGGCATCGTGGGGCCCGAGTTCAAGGACAAGCTGCTGTCGGCCGAGCGCGCCGTCACGGGCTACCGGGACCCGTACTCGGGGAAGCTGATCTCGCTCTTCCAGGCCATGAAGAAGGGCCTGATCCTGAAAGACCACGGCATCCGGCTGCTGGAGGCGCAGATCGCCACGGGCGGCATCATCGACCCCGAGGAGAGCCACCGGCTGCCCGTGGAGGTGGCCTACAAGCGCGGCCTGTTCGACGAGGAGATGAACGAGATCCTGAGCGACCCTTCGGACGACACCAAGGGCTTCTTCGACCCCAACACGGAGGAGAACCTCACCTACCTGCAGCTGATGGAGCGCTGCGTGGAGGACCCCCAGACGGGCCTGCGCCTGCTGCCGCTCAAGGAGAGGAAGCGCGAGCGGAAGACGTCCTCCAAGTCCTCGGTGCGCAAGCGCCGCGTGGTGATCGTGGACCCCGAGACGGGCAAGGAGATGTCGGTGTACGAGGCCTACCGCAAGGGCCTCATCGACCACCAGACGTACCTGGAGCTGTCCGAGCAGGAGTGCGAGTGGGAGGAGATCACCATCTCGTCCTCGGACGGCGTGGTCAAGTCCATGATCATCGACCGGCGCTCCGGCCGCCAGTACGACATCGACGACGCCATCTCCAAGAATTTCATCGACCGCTCGGCCCTGGACCAGTACCGCGCCGGCACGCTCTCCATCACCGAGTTCGCGGACATGCTGTCCGGCAACGCCGGCGGCTTCCGCTCCCGCTCCTCCTCCGTGGGCTCCTCCTCTTCCTACCCCATCAGCCCCGCCGTCTCCAGGACCCAGCTGACCTCCTGGTCCGACCCCAGCGAGGAGACGGGCCCCGTGGCCGGCATCCTGGACACAGAGACGCTGGAGAAGGTGTCCGTTACGGAGGCCATGCACCGCAACCTGGTGGACAACATCACCGGGCAGCGGCTGCTGGAGGCGCAGGCCTGCACCGGGGGCATTATCGACCCCGTCACCGGCGAGCGCTTCCCCGTCACCGACGCCGTCAACAAGGGCCTGGTGGACAAGGTCATGGTGGACCGCATCAACCTGGCCCAGAAGGCCTTCTGTGGCTTCGAGGACCCGCGCACCAAGACCAAGATGTCGGCCGCCCAGGCCCTGAAGAAGGGCTGGCTCTACTACGAGGCGGGCCAGCGCTTCCTGGAGGTGCAGTACCTGACCGGGGGCCTCATCGAGCCGGACGTGCCGGGCCGCGTGTCCCTCGACGAGGCCCTGCAGCGCGGCACCGTGGATGCCCGCACCGCCCAGAAGCTGCGCGACGTCGGCGCCTACTCCAAGTACCTCACCTGCCCCAAGACCAAGCTCAAGATCTCCTACAAGGACGCGCTGGACCGTAGCATGGTGGAGGAGGGCACGGGGCTGCGGCTGCTGGAGGCCTCCGCCCAGTCCAGCAAGGGCTACTACAGCCCCTACAGTGTCAGCGGCTCCGGCTCCACCGCCGGCTCCCGCGCCGGCTCCCGCACCGGCTCCCGGGCCGGCTCCCGCCGCGGCAGCTTCGACGCCACCGGCTCCGGCTTCTCCATGACCTTCTCTTCCTCCTCCTACTCTTCCTCAGGCTATGGCCGCCGCTACGCCTCGGGGCCCTCGGCCTCCCTGGGGGGCCCCGAGTCTGCAGTGGCCTGACCCCCTGCCTGCACCCTGCCCCTCCCGCTCTGCATGCGTTCAGGCTCCCTGCCCAGGGCCGGGGTCTCTCTCGAACGTTTAAAGGTGTCTTCCTCCCAAGCTGTGCCTCAAGTTTAACCAAAAAAGACCAGACTAACACGTTAATCTCTCTCTTTCTCTCTTCCTCTCTCTCTCTCTCTTCCTCTCTCTCTCCGCTGTCCAGGCAGCTTGTAGTGGGGGGGCAGGGCCAGCCCAGCCTCACTGACCACCTCACCCTCCTCGGGTCTCCCCACTCCCTTCTCCTTGCCACTCACCACAGCCAGGTGCCTTGGAGGGTCCAGAGCCGAGCCCCCAGCCCACTCTTCCTCTCTCCCCAGGGAGGGCTCTGTCTAGGCAAGAGCCCCAGTCCCGTGAGAGCCAGCACCCCCCCCACCCCGTGCCCACCTGCCAGCCCTAGCTGCCGAGGACTCCCCGGGCCATCCCAGGCCAGCCGGCGTCTGCTTCCCGGTGTGTTGCCAGGGCAGACCCGTGGGTGTTGCTGGCGAAGGGCGGATGTCCCTGGCCGGCGTCTCTCCCCGCCTGCCCGGAGCAGCTGCTTCCCCATGGGAAGAAGAGGGTTCAGGCTGCAGAGTCAGCTGGCCCGGGCGTGCCACAGCCCGGTCAGCCCCTGCCCGGCTCCCGCAGCTGCTCACGCCCGCTTCCCCGCCACACATGGCCCCGGGCCCCGGGCCTCTTGGCTTCAGCCTCAGCTCCCTAGAAAGTGCCTTCCGTGTCTCTCCTGCTGCCCCAGGCCCACGGACTGACCCAGAGTGGGAAGCGGGCACTCCCCGTGGGGCGTGGCTGGGGGGGGTCCTCCTGCTGGGGTGCTACCGGCCAGGCCTGCTCCCAGGGAGCCCCAGCCCCCAGAACAGACTCAGCTCCTACTTGGCCCGGGGACATTGGCCGGGCTGCCTTCTGACCCTAGCACCCCGCTGGTGCCCCTCGCCCTCCCCTGTTCCACCCAGCCCTTGCCCTTGGTGGCTCCCACCCCTGCTCCACCTCTGGCTGAGCTTTGCATGTTCCACTAACCTGGGCTGGCGGCAGGTGGAGGTGCCAGGTGCGCGGCGCCTCTGTGAGGGCAGAACACTAACCTGACCATGGGCGGGGGCCCTGCGGCCTCTGCCCCCAATAAAAGCAATTCCAGTCTTCCTGTGGGTCCTGCCTCATTTCTGTGTCCCTGGGTCAGGGTGGCTGCTGCTGCCCCAGGCTCTGAGCTTGGCCGAGACGGGAGGAAGTGAGTGTCCATGGGCAAGAAAACCCGGTGGTGGCTGGTGTCCAGGGTGGGGCCATGCCCAGGCCTGGCCTGCTGATGGTGGCCTGGCCCTGCTGCCCGGGCCGGCCCTCGGCCCAGGGCTGGCGCTGCGGGTGCTTGGGTCTCATGCCCCCCCGCCCCGCGGGTGAGCTGGCCCCTGCGGGCCAAGGGCATCTCTGTCTGGGGAAGGGTCTGCCTTGCAGCCTCAACCACTGTCTGCGCCTGGCCCATCGGCCCCACACTTCCTGTGCTGAGGTTGCCCGACCTGGACTTGCTTCTCCAGGGCTCTGACTGGGTGCGGTTTCTGGGGGGACACACCCAGCCCTGCTGCAGCCGCTGGCCCTGGGGCCAGAGAGATGGCGCCTTCCTGGACCCAAGCTCTGGCTCCACTTTGCCCACGTGAGAGCTTCCCAGCTGCGGCCTGTTGGTGGTCCGGGACCCCTGCCACACTACAGCTGTGTGCACCCGGGCTGGGGGTGGGGCGGCCACAGCTCTCCTGTGGGCCCAGGACCCCTGAAGTGGCAGGGACGGGAGGCGTGTTCCCCAGCGGGTCACGGGGTGGTGGGAGCTGCTCCAGCTCCCACCCCGTGGTTCCTGGACCTGGACAGTGGACGGTCACCCCGTGGCTTTGGAGTGGACCTTGTCCTGGAGCGTGGCAGCACGGTCCTGAGATGTCGCCAGGACGGCGATGCCCAGCAGTGGCTCCTGGGAGGGGGCAGGAGACGTGAGTGCACAGCTGACCCCGGCTGACTCCTCTGCAGGGGGGAGGGGCCCGGCCAGCGCCTGAGTCACGTGGCTCTGTGGCTGGTGAAGCGTCAGAGGCCTCTGGAGGTCTACACCGCTGGAGACAGGATGTTCTGCTGGGAGAGGGCGCCATGGCCCGCCCATGCCCCTGCACCTTGGTGGCTCTGGGAATTCTGGGTAGCTGGTGTCTGCTGGCCAAACCATTGGTCCATGAGTACTTTGGTGTCCTGGTACACATCAGCTCTCAGCGAAGATCCCATGCCCTGTGTCCATCTGGTGCCTCCTCTCCGTCTCCTGGTCCTCTCAGACCCTGACCAACCAGCCTAGTCCCTCCCTACGTGAGCTGCCGTCCTGGGCCTGTGAGGTGGACGGCCCAGTGCCTGGCAGAAGCTCTGGCCAGGGATTGCCCTACCCTGTGTCCCGGCGCTGGGCCTGGGTGGAGCCCAGCAAAGCACACTGGCTGCCGTGAGCAGACCTGGACTTTGACCACTTCCGTCACCTGTCACAGGGCCCCTCTGTGAGGCCAGGGCGTGGGGGGGGGGGGTGCTGGGACACCCACCCATGCAGCCTTCTGGCCTGCGCAAGCCTGCACCCAGGTGTCCACCTGGCCTTACCCTGGGTTCTCACGGAGCCCACCACCCTGGGTGCCTGCTGGGTCCGATGCGCTGGCTCCTGACCGGGGCTGGGGCTGCACAGTCGCCACTCACTTCATGGCAGACGGGACACCCTCGCTTCAGAACCGAGGGCCTGGGCTGCCGGCTCGGAGACCCCACGCCCCCCCCCCACATGGGTGGGTACTTCCCGTACGAGGGGCCCGCGGGGCGTCTGGGCTAAGTGGTGGGACTCGGCGTCACAGCCCCTGTCCTCGTCCCAGTCCCCTCTGGGAAGCAGAGGCCTCCACGTGGCCTGGCGAGTGTGTTGTGAGCTGTGAAACCCAGAGAGCTCTGCGTGGAGGGCCATGCCCGACATGCCCAGGCCTGCCACAGCCTTTGCCGAGGTGCCCGCCTCGAGCCTCGGCCGGCTTCTCCCACTCCGAGTGCGCTCAGAGTCCCCGCTGCTGCCCGCGTGTCAGGCTGGCTTAGCGGGCGGGCGTGTCCTCTGTGAGGCAGGCAGCCCACGCCCGTCAGAATAGACTGAGACGAGACAGGGCCGAAGGGCTGTGTGCTGGCCTCTGTGCCCACATGACCGTGCACCTTTGTCCCCACCCCACCCCGCCCCCGACCAGGTGCATGCAAACCCTGACCTCCTGTCTGTAGGGAAAAGGGACCGTGACCGCATCACCGACAGAGACCTTGTCAGGACGGGAGCGGCTGCAGGCGGAGGCCTTCGTGGCACGCTGGATCCGCTCAGGTCGTGTAGAGAGCTGACCAGTGAGTGGGAAAATGGTGACGTCGCCCTATCCTCTGCGTGTTGGCACTGCTGCTAGGCTGGGCTGCTCCAGCCGAGACGCTGTGCTGTTTGTAGCTTGTGATCCTGGCTATGGTGGGTGGACTCCTCCTCCTAATAGTGATTTTTTTCTTTAAGATTTATTTTATTTATTTGAAAGAGTTACAGAGATGTAGAGACAGAGAGGTCTTCCACCCACTGGTTCACTCCCTGGATGGCTGTAATGGCCGGAGCTGCATCCATCCGAAGCCAGGAACCAGGAGCCTCTTCCGGGTCTCCCAGGTGGGTGCAGGGGCCCAAGGACTTGGGCCATCTTCCACTGCTTTCCCAGGCCACAGCAGGGAGCTGGATTGGAAGTGGGGCAGCCGGGTCTCGAATTGGCACCTGCCCCGGCCCGCGGGGTAATCAACTAGGACACGAAGGAGGGCAGACCTGAATGGAGAGACAAACCAGACACGAGAAGGGAGACCAAGACAGTACTCTGATCAAGGTCTCACTTTATTGGAGAAGGAAGTGGCTTATATAGTACAAGGCAAGAATTGTACAGTGGAGGGTAAGCAGGGGTCATCTCACAACATAGATCAAAGGAATAATTTCACAGGAACCAGCATCAATTTGACAAAGGGAGTTACAGCGAGGTCTTACAGCTACCAGACGTGCTTATCAAGGTACAAGAAAGAGAGCATTGAAGCCAGATGGCCAAGCGCTAACCATATCAGTGAGCTGTACAAATGGAATTTTCTAGTGAATCCTCCTTACAGGAACACAGCTGAAGGTTAGTCTAAACAAAGGCCTATACAGGGAAACCAGCACAGTGGCTCCCAACAGGCGCCCATATGGGATGCCAGCGCTTCAGGCCAGGGCGTTCACCCGCTGCGCCACAGCGCTGGTCCCACCAGCTGCTTTTCTTTTTTAAAGATTTGTTAGTGCAGCCAGGGCTGTGCCACAGTGGGCTAAGCTGCTGCCTGCAACGCCGGCATCCCATAAGAGCGCCAGTCCACATCCTGGCTGCTCCGCTTCTTGTTTTTTATTTTCCTACATTTTATTTATTTATTTTGATTAGGTAATAACATTCACATGATTTAAAATCGAAAAGGAACAAAAGGGCAGGAAGACGAAAACATTCCTCCCTCCCTGTCTCCCGGGTCCCTGCCCCATAGGTAGCTAACAGCCGCTTTCTCACAGATCTTTTTTTTTAACATTTACTTCTAGTTTGTTGTTTATTTTTAGAAAGCTTTTATTTAATAAATATGAATTTCCTAAGTACAACTTTTGGAATATAGCAGTTCTCCCCCCCCCCATGCTGGCCCTCCCACCCCCAAACTGTCCCACCTCCTATTCCCTCTCCCATCCCATTCTTCATTAAAATTCGTTTCTAATTCTCTTTATATACAGAAGATCAACTCTATACTAAGTAAGCATTTCAACAATTTGTACCCACACAGACACACAAAGTACTGTTTGAGCACTAGTTTTGCCGTTAATTCTCATAGTACAACTCATTAAGGAGAGAGGTCCTACATGGGGAGTAAGTGCACAGTGACTCCCATTGTTGATTTAACAATTGACATTCTTATTTATGACATCAGTGATCACCCGAGGCTCTTGTCATGAGCTGCCAAGGCTATGGAAGCCTCTTGAGTCCACAAACTCCATCAGTATTTAGACAAGGCCATAGTCACAGTGGAAGTTCTCTCCTCCCTTCAGAGAAAGGTACCTCCTTCTTTGATGGCCCCTTCTTTCTGCTGGGATCTCACTCACAGAGATCTTTTATGTAGGCCATTTTTGTTTTTGCCGCAGTGTCTTGGCTTTCCATGCCTGAGAAACTCTCATGGGCTTTTTAGCCGGATCCGGATGACTTAAGGGCTGATTCTGAGGCCAGAGTGCTGTTTAGGGTATTTGTCATTCTATGAGTCTGCTGAGTATCTCGCTTCCCATGTTGGATCATTCTTTCCTTTTTAATTATATCAGTTATTATTAGCAGACACTGGTTGTTGCTGTGGATTCGTTCTGAGAGGAGCATGGTGGGGGCGAGAGGCATGGAGTCACCACACAGAACCCAGGAGTCGGGTGAAAGTGGGCCAGAAGCAAACAGCCTGCAGACTCATTTATTTCAGTTGCTACAGCAGCTTAAATAGCCAAGGCAGCCAATCTGGTCATGGGGCGGTCTATGCCCTAACCAATCATACCCTGTTGCCATGCAGTTTCCGAAGCCATCCAGTCACAGCCTGTTGCCAGGCAGGCTCCATTGCCAGTGGCCATCCTGGATACAGCCTTCTCATTCCACCACATTTCCCCCTTTTCATTTATTTTTGAGCAATGGGAGGCATGATTCTTGACCATACCATTGTTGACCCTGTTTCCATGTGGTCTCCGTTCGTGGCTATGCCTGTCTTAGGTTGTCCCCCAGGGGATCTTATCATCATTGACTAACAAGCGCTCAAAATGGGAGACCACAGGAGTGCTTGCTCAGATGGGGATAGGAATGAGGAACGGTGGTAATCAGGAATGGCATGACTGCACACAGGCTGTGGGCCGTTCGAGTGGCTGACCAGAGCTTATTTATATGATCCCTTTGACACTGATTCCCATCTTTATAATCAGTTATGCACTTAAGCTGATCACTTTAACTAGTAAGATGGCATTGGTACCTGCAGTTTTACCCTTAGGGGTAAGTCCGTGGGAATGTGTGCCAAACTGTACATCTCCTCCCTCTCTTATTCCCACTCTTATTTTTTACAGGGATCAATTTTCAATTGGATTTGAACACCTAAGAATAATTCTGTGTTACATAAAGAGTTCAACCAATGGTAATAAGTAGAAAAAATAAATACTAAAACGTATAAAATAGTAAGCTGTTCCTCGACAGTCAGGACAAGGGCTATCAAGTCACTGTTTCTCATAGTGTCAGTTTCACTTCTGCAGGTTTCCTCTCAGGTGCTCAGTTGTCACAGATCAGGGAGAACATGTGATATTTGTCCCTTTGGGACGGGCTTATCTCACTCAGCAGGGTGTTCTCCAGATTCCTCCATTTTGTTGTGAATGACTGGATTTCATTTTTTAACTGCTGTGTAGTATTCTATAGAGTACATGTTCCATAATTTCTTTATCCAGTCTTCTGTTGATTCCATGTCTTAGCTATTGTGGATCGAGCTGCAATAAACATGGAGTGCAGATAGCTCTTTTATTTGCCAATTTAATTTCCTTTGGGTAAATTCCAAGGAGCGGGATGGCTGTGTCATGTGGTAGGGCTATATTCAGGTTTCTGAGGAATCTCTAAACTGTCTCCCATAGTGGCTTTACCAGTCTGCATTCCCACCAACAGTGGATTAGTGTGCCTTTTCCCCACATCCTTGCCAGCACCTGTTGTTAGTTGATTTCTGTATGTGAGCCATTCTAATCGGGGTGAGGTGAAACCTCATTGTGGTTTTGATTTGCATTTCCCTGATGGCTAGTGATCCTGAACATTTTTTCATGTGTCTGTTGGCCGTTTGGATTTCCTTCTTTGAAAAATGTCTGTTTAGGTCCTTGGCCCATATCTTAGGTGGGTTGCTTGCTTTGTTGTTGTGGAGTTTCTTGATCTCTTTGTAGATTCTGGTTATTAATCCTTAATCGGTTTCATAGTTTGCAAATATTTTTTCCCATTCTGTTGGTTGCCTCTTCACTTTCCTGACTGTTTCTTTTGCTGTACAGAAACTTCTCAATTTGATGTAATCCTGGTTGTTAATTTTGACTTTGGCTGCCTGTGCCTCTGGGGTCTTTTCCAGGAATTCTTTGCCTGTGCCTATATCTTGCAGGGTTTCTCCGATGTTCTCTAATAATTTGATGGTGTTGGGTCATAGATTTAGATCTTTAATCCATGTTGAGTGGATTTTTGTGTAAGGTGTAAGGTAGGGGTCTTGCTTCATGCTTCTGCATGCGGAAATCTAGTTTTCCCAGCACCATTTGTTGAATAGACTGTCCTTGCTCCAGGAATTGGTTTTAGATTCTTGATCAAATATAAGTTGGTTGTAGATGTTTGGATTGACTTCTGATGTTTCTATTCTGTTCCATTGGTCTACCTGTCTGTTTTTGTGCCAGTACCAAGCTGTTTTAATTATAACTGCCCTGTAGTATGTCCTGAAATGTGGTATTGTGATACCTTCGGCCTTGTTTTTATTGTATAAGATTGCTTTAGCTGTTCGAGGTTTCCTGTGCCTCCATATGAATTTCAGCATCATTTTTTTCTAGATCTGAGAAGAATGTCTTTAGTAATTTGATTGGTATCACATTGAATCTGTAAATTGCTTTTGTAAGAATGGACATTTTGATGATATTGATTCTTCCAATCCATGAACATGGAAGATTTTTCTCTTTTTTTTTTTTGTATCCTCTTCTTTTTCTTTCTTTAATGTTTTGCAATTCTCATTGTAGAGATCTTTGACATCCTTGGTTAAGTTTATTCCAAGGTACTTGATTTTTTTGTAGCTATTGTGAATGAGGTTGATCTCAGAAGTTCTTTCTCAGCCATGGCATTGTCTGTATATACAAAGGCTGTTGATTTTTGTGCATTGATTTTATATCCTGCTACTTTACCAAACTCTTCTATGAGTTCCAATAGTCTCTTTTTAATTTTTTAAAGATTTATTTATTTATTTGAAAGTCAGAGTTACACACACACACACACACACACACACAGAGGGAGAGGTCTTGCACCCGCTGGTTCTCTCTCCAGTTGGCCACAATAGCCAGAGCTATGCCAATCCAAAGCCAGGAGCCAGGAGCTTCCTCCAGGTCTCCCACGCGGGTGCATGGGCCCAAGGACTTGGGCCATCTTCTACTGCTTTCCTAGGCCATAGCAGAGAGTTGGATCAGAAGTGGAGCAGCGAGACTCGAACTGGCACCCATATGAGATGCCAGAACTGCAGGTGGCAGCTTTACCCACTATGCCACAGCACCAGCCCCCCAATAGTCTCTTAGTGGAGTTATTTGGACCCCCTATATAAAGAATCATGTATCTGTGAATAGGGATAGTTTGACTTCCTCCTTCCCAATTTGTATCCCTTTGATTTCTTTTTCTTGCCTAGCGGCTCTGTATAAAACTTCCAGGACCATATTGAATAGCAGTGGTGAGAGTGGGCATCCCTGTCTGGTACCAGATCTCTGTGGGAATGCTTCCAACTTGTCCCCATTCAATAGGATGCTGGCCGTGGGTTTTTCATAAACTGCCTTGATTGTGTAGAGGAATGTTTCTTCTATACCCAATTTGCTTAGAATTTTCATCATGAAAGGGTGTTGTATTTTATCAAATGCTTTCTCTGCTTCTATTGAGATAATCATATGGTTTTTCTTCTGCAGTTTGTTAATGTGGTGTATCACATTGACTGATTTGTGAACGTTGAACCATCCCTGCATGCCAGGGATAAATCCCAGTTGGTTTGGGTGGATGATATTTCTGATGTGTTGTTGAATTCTATTGGCCAGATTTTTATTGAGGATTTTTGTGTCTGTGTTTGTTGCTCCCCGTCTTCGTGGAGGAACGACACAGGACCCTGCACTGTTCTTTTGTCTGCTCGGCCCTCCCCGGGTTTGCTGCTGGTTCTTCCCGGGTTGGCTACTGTCCCTTCCACCTCCGTGGAAGGGCGGTTCCCCCTGCCACTTTCCCCACTTCCACGGGGGAGTGGTACACCACCGGCCGGCTCTCTCGGGGGCTGCTCAGGTGCTCCTTCAGATAGATGTTCCCCCTAGATGTTCCTCGTGCATGTTGTCTCTCTCCTCCTTTATAGTCCTCATCCACCAATCCCATCTCTGCTACCCACACGCCGAGTATGCTGCTCTCCTCCAATCAGGAGCAGGTCCTGCTGTTTATTGGTTGAACTGGAGGCAGCTGTGTAGAAGCTGTTTCCCTTCTCAGCACCATATTGTGGGAGAGCAGATGCATAGAATAAGTCTTAATTCCAGTAACTTAGTCTAGTCCGAGTTGCTCGCCACAGATCCCCCTTTTTATTTTTGGCGTTGATATGCGCCTGTCTTCGGTGCCCCGCGGCACACACTCTGCTCTGCTTGCTAGAGTTGCCCACAGGTGCTTACAAGCCCTACCAATCAGGCAAACCGAATCCGGGTCCTCTCTTCGCCATGTTGTGAGGAGGTTTTTAGGCGCTGATGCGTGCCTGTGTTCGGTGCCCTGCAGCACATGCTCTGCTCTGCTAGAACTGCCTGCAGGTGCTTACAAGCCCTACCAACCAGGCAAACCAAATCCAAGCCTTCTCATTGCCGTATTGTGGGGAGACTTATTGATGTTGATTCGTGCCTATCTTCGGTGACCTGCAGCCGCCCACAGGTGCTTATCGTCTTACTAATCAGGTAGACCGAATCCAAGCTCTCTCATTGCTGTGTTGTGGGGAGGCCTTATTTTTCTCTATTTCTCTACCTCCGGGCATTCCTATCTCTCCTATTTTACTTCTATCTGCCAGCATTCCTATTTCTCTCATTTTACTTCTAAACTTCTGTTTCTCTTATCCCTGCGGCTTCCCGGCACCCGCCCCGAGGCTGCTTCTTGGCGCCTCGCCGCCCCGCGGCGGCTTCCCGGCTTTGCGCCGCTTCAGCCCGCGCTTCTCTCATCTGCGCGGCTTCCCGGCACCCGCCCTGCGGCGGGCTCCCGGCTTTGCACAGCTCGGCTTCGCGTGCTCCGCGGTCTCCACGCCCTTCGACCCCGCACCACGGCCTTCGCGCCAGCCCCGCGTTCCCTATCTATTCACGCCCCGTGCTCTCTGCACGCGGCGGCTTCCATGAATCACACAGCGTAGCTCACGTTTCCGCCACCGGCATTCAGTCCAAGTTCCCCGGACTAACCTGGCGAATTCCAACCTGGCGGCCCACGTCTCTGCCTCTGGTTCCAGATTTTCGCCTTTTGCTCCCCGGGCTGACTTGAAGAATTCCAAGCTGGCTTACGTTTCCGCCTCGGCCTGCCCCCGCGGCTTCAATTTCCCTAACATTTTTCTCTACCCGGTATGTTTCCTAACTTTTCTTCCAACAATATTCCTCCCTCATTTCTCCTGGCTTCTCCCCACAGTCTGTATCCAAGTCTGTTTGTTCTAGCTTTTACTTTCGCTTTTGACCTTAGAGATTTCTCCCAGCTTCCCCCCGTAGTCCGTATCTGAGCCTATGCCTAGGCTTTTGATAGCTTCTTCCGGCACCTTTTCCATCCAGCTTTTCCCTAGGCTATTTGCTAGTCTCTCTCTCTGGTATTTTCCCACTTCTTCCCATTTCTTCCCTCCTAAGTTCCCTATCTGAGTCACAGCACCATTATGTCGCTCCCCCTCTTCGTGGAGGAACGACACTAAACCCTGTCTAGGCTTCATATCCGAGTCACGGCACCATTATGTCGCTCCCCGTCTTCATGGAGGAACGACACAGGACCCTGCACTGTTCTTTTGTCTGCTCGGCCCTCCCCGGGTTTGCTGCTGGTTCTTCCCGGGTTGGCTACCGTCCCTTCCACCTCCGTGGAAGGGCGGTTCCCCCTAGCCACTTTCCCCACTTCCACGGGGGAGTGGTACACCGCCGGCCAGCTCTCTCGGGGGCTGCTCAGGTGTTCCTTCAGATAGATGTTCCCCCTAGATGTTCCTCGTGCATGTTGTCTCTCTCCTCCTTTATAGTCCTCATCCACCAATCCCATCTCTGCTACCCACACGCCGAGTACACTGCTCTCCTCCAATCAGGAGCAGGTCCTGCTGTTTATTGGTTGAACTGGAGGCAGCTGTGTAGAAGCTGTTTACTCCTCTCCCAGCGCCATATTGTGGGAGAGCAGATGCATAGAATAAGTCTTAATTCCAGTAACTTAGTCTAGTCCGAGTTGCTCCCCACATGTGTTCATCAGGGAAATTGGCCTGTAATTCTCTTTCTCTGCTGCATCTTTTTCAGGGTTAGGAATTAAGGTGATGCTGGCTTCATAGAAAGAATTTGGGAGGATTTTCTCTCTCTCAATTATTTTGAATAACTTGAGAAGAATTGGAGTTAGTTCTTCCTTAAATGTCTGGTAGAATTCAGCAGTGAATCCACCTGGTCCTGGGCTTTTATTTGTTGGGAAGGCCTTTATTACTGAATCAATTTTCATCTTGGTTATGGGTCTGTTTAGGTTTTCTATGTCTTCCTGGTTCAATTTAGGTAGGTTGTCTGTGTCCAGAATCTATCCATTTCTGATAGATTTCCCAGTTTGCTGGCATACAACTCTTTGTAGTAATTTCTGACGACTCTTTTTATTTCTGTGGTGTCTGTTGTTACATTCCCTTTTTCATCTCTAATTTCATTGATTTGGGTCTTCTCTCTTCTTTTTTTGATTAGTTGGGCCAATGGTGGGTCAATTTTATTTTTTTTTTCAAAAAACAGCTCTTTGTTTTGCTGATCTTTTGTATTTTTAAATTCAATTTTGTTGATTTCTTCTCTAATTTTAATTATTTCTTTTCTCCTACTAGTTTTGGATTTGGTTTGCTGTAGTTTTTCTAGATCTTTGAGATGCACTGATAGCTCATTTATTTGGTGCCTTTCCAATTTCTTGATGTGGGCACCTATTGCTATAAACTTTCCCCTTAACAATGCTTTTGCTGTATCCCATAAGTTTTGATGTGTTGTATTGTCATCTTTGTTTCCAGAAATGTTTTGATTTCTCCTATGGCCCACTGTTCATTCAGGAGCGTGTTGTTCAGTCTCCGTGTGTTTGCATATATTCTAGAGATTCCTGAGTTGCTGATATTCAGCTTCATTCCATTGTGGTCTGAGAAGATGCATGGTATGATTTTGTTTCTTTTGAATCTGCCAAGACTTGCTTTATGGCCTAGTATGTGGTCAATCCTAGAGAAAGTTCCATGCACTGCTGAGAAGAATGTGTATTCTTCAAGTGTAGGATGGAAAGTTCTGTAGATATTTGTTAGGTTCATTTGGTCTACAGTGTCGATTAACTCTGCTGTTTCCTTGCTGATCTTCTGCCTGGTTGATCTGTCCATTGCTGAAAGTGGAGTACTGAAGTCCCCCAATACTACTGTATTGGAGTCTAAGTCTCCCTTTAGATCCCTTAACATTTCTTTTAAATAGCCAGGTGCCCTGTAGTTAGGTGCATATATGTTTATAATAGTTAGATCTTCCTGTTGAATTGATCCCTTAATCATTATATAGTGCCCTCTTTGTCTCTCTTAACAGTTTTTGTGTTAAAGTCCATTTTGTCTGATATTAAGGCTACACCAGCTCTTTTTTGTTTTCTGCTGGCATGGAATATCTTTTTCCAACCTTTCACTTTCAGTCTGCATGCACCTTTATCAGAGAGATGTGTTTCTTGTAAGCAGCATATAGATGGGTTTTGTTCCTTAATCCATTCAGCCAGTCTGTGTCTTTTAACTAGGGAGTTGAGGCCATTTACATTTAATGTGACTATTGATAAGTAATGACTTTGCCCTGCCATTTTTCCAAGAATATTCCCAATTTATATTTTGAACGTCCTGTGATCTTTTACTGGGAGGTTTTCTTCCTTTCCCTTCTTTCGTATTGATGACCGTGTTTCTGTGTTTCTGTGTGCAACACATCTTTAAACATCTTTGCAGGGCTGGACGAGTGGTGACAAATTCTTCCAATTTCTGTTTGTTATGGAAAGTATTTATTTACCTTCATTCATAAATGAGAGCTTTGCAGGATATAATATTCTGGGATGGCTGTTTTTTCTCTTAGGACTTGGGCTATATCTCGCCATTCCATCCTAGCCTGTGGGGTTTCTGATGAGAAGTCTGCTGTGAGTCTAATTGGAGATCCTCTGAGAGTAATCTGACGTTTCTCTCTTGCACATTTTAGAATCTTTTCTTTACGTTTCATTGTTCTGAGTTTGATTACAACGTGTTGTGGTGAGGATCTCTTTTGGTCATGTTTACTGGGGGTTCTCTGAGCTTCCTGTACTTGGATGTCTCTGTCCTTCTCCAAACCTGGGAAGTTTTCTGCTAGTATCTCACTAAAAAGGCCTTCTAATCCTTTCTCTCTCCCCATGCCTTCAGGAACTCCTAGAACCCAATTTTTTTTTTATAGTTTCCTATAGATTCCCAACAGTGTTTTCTAGTTTCCCAACTAGTTTTCTAGTTTCCTTTTTCTTTGTTTTGACCATATACTTTCCTGCGCTTTGTCTTCTAAGTCCAATATTCTCTCTTCTGCTTTACTGATTCTTTTTTTAAGGCTCTCCACTGCATTTTTATTTCTTCCATTGAATTCTTCATTTCATTTTGATTCCTCTTTAAGATCTCAGTTTCATGGGAGAAGTTTTCTTGCATGTGCTGCTTGGATTTCGGTAGTTTGTGTGTTTGCTTTTGATTACTTCTATGTAATCTTATGATCAATTTTTTGAGTTCATTTTTTGCATTTCTTCTATCTTGTCATCTTCATAATCGAGTATTGAAGTGTTGTGTTCTTTTTGGGGTGTCATGTTGTCTTCCTTGTTCTTGTTTCTTGCATTGCTGCATTTCTTGTTCAGCATTTGTGGAGATAACCATTGGTTTCATCTTCTTTTTTTTTTTTTTCTGCTGTGGTGACTTTTATCATTGTACTATGACTCTGTAGATAAGTGGAATGTCTACCTTCAGTGAATCTCTAGAGGCTTGTGGTGGGTGTGGCCAGAGAGGTCTGTTCATTTCTCCAGGGTTAAGGGTGTGCGAAAGGTGACACAGCCAGGTTTGATGTGGTAGATCTTTCTCTCTCTCTCTCTCTCTCTCTCTCTATCAGAAGGGAGGTATATTCTGCTCAGCCAAGCTCTCCTCAGTGGAGTCCAGAGCCTGAGTGCTAGCCCCAGGGGGTATAACATTCATCTGCTCTGTCCCAAGGACCACACGAAGGATCTGTGCAGTCCTCACTGTGAGTTCAGATTCCCCAGCACTGTCTCTCACCAGGTAACCAGGAACCCCCAAGCTGTGGTGTCTCCCACGGGACTGCTCAGAGTCCCAGCCACACCCTCAGTTTTTTTCACAGTCCATGTTCAGAAGTGTCGTTCCCCCTCTTCGTGGAGGAACGACACTAAACCCTGCCTAGGCTTCATATCCGAGTCACGGCACCATCACGTCGCTCCCCGTCTTCATGGAGGAACGACACAGGACCCTGCGCTGCTCCCCTGTCTGCCCGGCCCTCCCCGGGTCCGCCGCTGGTTCCTCCCGGGCTGGCCGCTGGTTCTTCCCGGGTTGGCTGCTGGTCCTTCCCGGGCTGGCCACTGACCCCTCCACCTCCGTGGAAGGGCGGCCCCCCCTAGCCACCCTCCCCACCTCCGCGGGGGAGCGGCACACCACCGGCCGGCTCTCTCGGGGGCTGCACAGGTGCTCCTTCAGGTAGATGTTCCCTTTAGATGTTCCTGGTGCATGTTGTCTCTTTCCTCCTTTATAGTCCTCTTCCACCAATCCCAACTCGGCTGCCCACACGCCGAGTACGCTGCTCTCCTCCAATCAGGAGCAAGTCCTACAGTTTATTGGTTGAACTGGAGGCAGCTGTGTAGAAGCTGTTTCCTCCTCTCCCAGCGCCATATTGTGGGAGAGCAGATGCATAGAATAAGTCTTAATTCCAGTAACTTAGTCTAGTCCGAGTTGCTCCCAGTTGCTCCCCACAAGAAGCTACACAGTCACAAGCTCCTATCCCCCTCTTGGTTCTCCCCACCAGAGTCAGGAGTCTCCACTCAGCTGGTTGCCCTGCACAGACATGAGCAGGTGCAGCTGTTACATATGTCCAAAATGGCGCCACTCTATTGACTTGTACGCCTTTGTAAGGTGATCGGAGAGCCGCTCCACTTCTGATCCAGCTCCCTGCTAACGTGCCTGGGAACTTGGTGGAGGATGGCCCAAGAGCCTGGGCCCCTGACCCACGTGGGAGACCTGGAGGATGCTCTGGGCCCTGGCTTTGGCCTGGCTCAATCCTGGCTGTTGGTGGCCATTGGGAGAGTGAACCAGTGGATGGAGGATATCTCTCTCGCTCTGTTTCTCCTCCTCTATGTGTAACTCTTTGGACTAACTAAATAAAAATTTAAAAATTTGTTTGAAAGGCAGGCAGGACAGGAGACACACACACACACACACACACACACACACACACAGATCTATCTATCTATCTATCTATCTGCTGGTTCACTCTCCAAATGACCACAACAACCAGTGCTGAGCCAGGCTGAAGCCGGGAGCCAGGAGCTCCATCCACATGGGTGGCAGGGGCCTAAGCACGTGGGCCTTTCCAGGTGCATTAAGAAGAGGCTGGAGCAGCAGGGACTCAAACCTGCGCTCCAGTATGGGATGCTGGTGCCATGGTGGCGTAACCTATGGCACCACAGTGCTGGCCTGTGTCCACTGTTAAGTGTGGCTATTCCAACGTGTTCTTCTGTTTTCTAATCTTGCTTACTGTAGCTTTCTTTTTTTTGAGATTTTTTTTTTGAGAGGTAGAGTTATAGACAGAGAGGTCTTCCATCTGCTGGTTCACTCCCCTGATGGCCGTAAATGTTTGAGCTGCACTGATCGGAAGCCAGGAGCCAGGAGCCCACGCAGGTGCAGGGGCCCAAGCACTTGGCCATCCTCCACTGCCTTCCCAGGCCACAGCAGAGAGCTGGATTGAAAGTGGAGCAGCTGGGACTCAACCCAGTGCCCACATGGGATGCCGGTGCCACCGGCAGAGGCTTAGCCTGCTTTGCCACAGTGCCGGCCGCCCAGTGATGGGTCCTTGAGCTGGGACATGATCCCCTGGGGGAGCGACCCCAGCCAGGGCTCCGTTCATCTCTTGAGCCCCGCGTCCCATCCTCAGAGAGGGAGACTGGGAAGCCGCGTTCCCACCTTGGCCTGAGGGCGCCCTGCAGGGTCGTCCAGACGAGACTCACCGCTGGTTCCTCTTCTCCTGCACCGACAGCCCCTGGGGGAGGGAATTGGCTCCAACAAACACAAGCAAGCGGCTGTGTCTGGAGTGGCCTCCGCCGTGCCTGCCGCCATTTCTCTGGACTCTAGAAGCCCCTCTGCACCGCAGCCTCGGGCCGCCTGGGGGCTTGTGGGTGCAAAGTCTCGGCCCGCCCCAGAGCGGTCTGCACTCGAGGCGAGCTGGCGTCTGAGAAGCACAGCCAGAAGCCGCGCCTGTGCAGGCTGCCCGTCCGCCCTGCCCCCGGGAGCGCTCTGTGCTGCGAGGCGCCCTGAGGTGCCCGCGGCTGGTGCTCTGACCTCGTTGCCCGTGGGAGCCTTTGAGCAGCAGCAAAGTTCTGCCAGCTGCCAGGACTGACAGTGTCCACCCCCTCCAGAGCCAGGGCCTCACCGCCAGCCCACGCGGGGGGCCAGCCCCTCTCACCCTCGCAGGACATTCCTGGTGCCACGTGCCTTGGGCCGGCTTCCAGGAAGCAGAGCTGGCGGCGGTAGCACAGAGGCCTGTGGTCTGTGCCCGGAAACGGGGTGGGAGGCCCAGCCCTAGCCTGACCCCCGGACACTCAGGGACACACCCCGGAGGCCCTCCTCTCCAGAGACCAAGGGTCCAGGCTGATGTCCCCATCAGTCCAGCCCTGGTTGCAGGCTGCTGGGGGCGGGACATCTCGGGGTAAGGCCCTCGGGGGTGGGGCATCTCAGGGTAAGGCCCTCGGGGGCGGGGCGTCTCAAGGTAAGGCCCTCGGGGGCGGGGCGTCTCAGGGTAAGGCCCTCGGGGGCGGGGCGTCTCAGGGTAAGGCCCTCGGGGGCGGGGCGTCTCAGGGTAAGGCCCTCGGGGGCGGGGCGTCTCGGGGGGGGGGGGCGTCTCGGGGTAAGGCCGCTCTCAGCATCCCAGGGCGAGCTACCGCAGAAGGGGCAGGGATGGCAGCAGCGGGGACCCCAGCTGGGGCTCCCTCTGCCTCCGCAGCAGCCCCAGCAGGAGAGCAAGGTGGCCCCTGCTGTCGGCCGTTCCCCAGGGAGAACCTGGCAGAGGCCACGCAGGGCACACCTGAGGTCGCAAAGCAGAAAAGGAAATCCTGGATGAGCAATGGACGGGGATTCCCCTGGGAGCCCAAAGCCTTGGGTCTGCACAGGTCCTCGGGCGCAGGCGGCAGGGGCGTGGCCCGCACAGCACGGCCCCTCTGCGGCATCTGGCGCCTCAACAGGCTGTGCCCAGCCTAGAGCCAGGGACTGGCAGATGATGGCGGGGGCAGCTGGGGCTTCTGGCTGGGCCCCGGGGGCGTTTACAACCTGCGCCTTCCCCGGTGCTCCGCGGCGGACAGCCTGGGTTTGATTCCCGGGCCTGCTCCTGCTGCTGTATGTCCTGGGGTGTCGTGGTGATGGCTCAAGTACCCGGGCGTCTGCACCTGCGGAGACGGGGTGGAATTCCTGGCTTCCAGCTGTGGCCTGGTTCCGCCCCAGCTGTTACAGGCATCTGGGGACTGCCCAGAAGAGGGGGGGTCTTTCCATCTCTCTGCCTCTCAGAAACAAAACAAGTTACCGCAGCCAGGGAGAGAAGCCCAGTTACCCGCCAGAGCCTGGCGTGGCGGCCAGCAGCGGCCTCGCGGCTGTGGCAGGAGCTGGGGCAGCGCTGAGGGGCGCTGGGAAGCGCGGAGCCTGGGGCCCCCACAGACCCAGCGACCAGAGCCTGCATCCTGCCGTATCCCCCGCTGCTCGTCCAAAGAAGATGCAGAGAGGGGGCACGCACACGGGGAGGGGGCTGCTCCCGCCCCAGCCCAAGCACCCCGCTGGGTCACTCAGCAACAGCAGAGGGAGCTGCTGCAGGCCGGCTGGCCTTCTCTAAGGTCACTCACCCACCGTGAGGTCTTGACCCCACCCCTGTCTTTGAAAACATATTTAAAACTTTTTTTTTTTTGATTTACTTGAGAGGCAGAGAGACACAGGTAGGAAGAGAAAGAGAGCTCCTATGTGCTGATTCACTCCTTAAAATCCCGCAAGGGCCAGGGCTGGCCAGGCCGAGGCTGGGAGCCGGGAGCTCCTTCCAGGTCTCCCGCGTGCAGGGGACGGGGACAGTGACTTGAGCCATCACTGCTGCTTGCCAGGGTCTGCACTGGCAGGAAGCTGGAGTCGGAAGCAGAGCCAGGAGTTGAGCCGGGCACTCCGCTGTGGTGTCGGCATCGCACCTGCTGGGCCACCTGCTCTGCTCCCACCTCGTAACAGTGTTGGGGCCGGCACTGGGGCGTAGCAGTAGAGCCTCCGCCTGCAGTGCCAGCATCCCATGGGCGCCGCTTCGAGTCGGCTGCTCCTCTTCCGATCCAGCTCTCTGCTGTGGCCTGGGAAAGCAGCAGAAGATGGCCCAAGTCCTTGGGTCCCTGCACCCATGGGGGAGACCCGGAGGAAGCTCCTGGCTTCAGACCAGTGCAGCTCCGGCCGTTGTGGCCATCTGGGGAGTGACCCAGTGGATGGAAGACCTCTCTCTCTCTCTCTCTCTCTCTCTCTCTGCCTCTCTGCCTCTCTGTAACTCTGCATTTTGAATAAATAAATAAGTAAATCTTTTTTAAAAAGTGTTGGATTGGTGAGTAACTTTCAGGGGAATTTTGGCGGGGGCACAACTTCGAGGAGTAGCGACGCAAGCCGTGAGCCGTCGGGGAGGGAGGGAGCGCCACAGCGGGGCCACTTCACACCCACCTGGGTGGCTGCCACGGAGCAACGGCAGCGGCGGGGGAGGCCGTGGAGTCAGGAGCCCTCGCCCGCTGCTGCGGAAAACTGTCCAGGGGCCCTCAAAAGTGAAGCGGGGAGGTGCCCCACGCCCCCAAGCCTGCTCCTAGGTGTCACAGCCAGGAGAACTGAAAACCTGTCCGACAAGAAGACCCCACGAGAGTTTACTGCAGCAAAATCCATACCAGCTGCACGGCAGAGACACGTCAGCATCTGCCACGCCTTCCGCACGGAGGACACGTGGGCGTCCGTCACGGCTTCCGCACGGAGGATGCGGGGGCGTCCGTCACGGCTTCCACACGGAGGATGCGTGGGCGTCCGTCACGGCTTCCACACGGGGGACACGCATCGGCATTTGTCCTGGCGGCCACACGGAGGACACGCCGTTACTCAGCCTGATAGAAAGGAAACCCCGTGGCAGGGAGCGTCCGTCAGACAGACACAGGTGCACTTGTGCGTGCTGCCGCGGCAGGCGGACGGCGGGGCTGGTGGGGCGGGTGCTGCCGAGCGGTGGGGTTTGAGTGCTGCAAGATGGAGACTTCTGGAGACGGCGGTGACGATGGCTGCACCGCGCAGTCAGAGTGCTTGATGCCCAGAGCTGCACACTCAGAAATGGCGGATCCGGGGCCGGTGCTGTGGCCCGTGCGGCCCGTGTCGGTCCGACACCTCCGTCCGTTTCCAGCCCAGCGCCTTGCTGATACACCTGGGAGGCAGCAATGGAGGCCCCAGTGCTTGGGCCCTGCACGTCGTGAGAGACCCGCGTGGAGCTCCTGGCTCCGGCCACGCCTGGCCCAGCCCTGGCTGGTGTGAGCGTTTGCGGCGTGAACCCTCGGGTGGAAAATCTCTCTCTCTCTCTCTCTCTCTCTGGTACCCT
Source organism: Oryctolagus cuniculus (assembly GCF_964237555.1). NCBI lineage: Eukaryota > Metazoa > Chordata > Mammalia > Lagomorpha > Leporidae > Oryctolagus > Oryctolagus cuniculus. Next base: position 167,730,196 of record NC_091437.1, on the reverse strand, counting down.
GCCTTTCAAGTAGGTGGGAATAAATACATAAAATTCATGGAAAATGCAATTTAAATATGTAACTTTTATTTCTGTTTTACCACAATTAAAAAAAAAACAGCAATAATGTTGAATTTGGAGGTTAAAAAAGATGGAATTGGACTTTTCTAAGAGGGGACCAATTTACCATCCAAGCAAAGTGCATAAGAGAATTTTTTTTAAAGATTTATTTATTTATTTGAAAGGCAGAGATACAGAGAGAGAGAGAGAGAGAGTGAGCGAGAGCGCTCTTCCATCTGCTGATTGGTTCACTCCCCGAATGGCCACAGCAGCCGGGCTGGGCCAGGTCAAGCCAGCAGCCTCTTCAGGGTCTCCCACGTGGGGGCAGGGACCCCAGCACGTGGGCGTCTGCTGCTGCTCTCCCAGGAGCCTCAGCAGGGACTGGAGGTGGAGCAGCGGGACTGGAGCCCGTGCCCACAGGGGACGCCGGCGCTGCAGACGCTGGACGCTGGCAGTGAGGTCGGTGGTCCCGGAGAGGCAGGGCGCCAGCCAGCTGAGCCTCGGGTGGGTGCCCCTGCCTTGGCCCAGCAGACCCCAGGCTGAAAGGACGCGGGCGTGCAGGGAAGCGTGGCAGGAGTCGAGGGCAGAGGCCCGCGCGGGGGGAAGGGGCTGCACGGCGAGGCCCTCAGGACGGAGCTGGGCCCTGCGCAGCAGAGGGCAGGCACCCACCGGGCCTGCAGACGGCTCTGGACCAGGCGCCACCGCGAGGCCCGTGGGCGGGGCAGGCTGCCCACTCCCCCCAGCCAGGATGGACGCCCCGGGTGCACGGAGCTCCGGGCAGAGGCCAGAGGGTCCTGCCTGGCAGAGCTCAAGGGCAAGACGTTGCCGAGGCCGGAGAGGCCCAGGCAGCAGAGTATTAGCACCTAACGAGGAAAACACCGGTGCCTGGCCGAGGGCAAACCGGCGAGGAGGAGGCCATCTGCGGGCAGAGGGAGCTCAGTGCGGGGGCGGCGGCAGCTGCGCGGCGTCACCCGCATCCCGAGGAGCCTGAGGAGGGCCCGAGCCCGCTGTACAGACAGGAACCACCCAAAAGGAACCGAGCTGGGGAGCCACGCCCAGGGGTTCCCCGCCCCGTCGGCACCTGGGTCCCGTGCTGCCGGCGTCCAGTGCCGCTCTCTGGCTGGGAGACCTTGGCCCGGCTGGGAGACCTTGGCCTGGTTGGGAGACCTTGGCCTGGCTCCGCCCGGCTGCGGCAGGCTTTGGGGGGGCCGGACCCGCAGAGGGAAGTGCGTGCTGGCGCTCGCGCGCTCTCTCGCTCTGCCCCCTCCCTGCCTCTCCCGTAAAGTAGAGGAGGGTGAAGAGGACCAGGCTGGGCTTTTAGAAGCCGAGCCTGGGCCTGAGACCACACAGGCGTAGGCGCTGTGGGCGTGGTAACCGCGGGGCAGCCGCTGCGGACGGAAGATCCCTGACCGCAAAGCGGCCGCGGGAGGGGACCGAAAAGGAGAAGTGAAACAACCCCGTGAGGAGGTGGTGGTGCCTGAGTGGGTGTCACGCGTCTGCCCCCGGAGGGGTGGGGCACGGCGTCGCCGGGTGCAAGTGCCGCCCCGTACAGAGGAGCAGAGGCAAAGGTGACCGCGTTCACTGTGGACGCGGGGCAGTGAGGAGTCAGAGACAAAGCCTGCCCATCAGAAGTGCTTGCGGGGGGGGGGGGCATTTCCTGCCGCGGTCAGGCTCCGCAGGTGCCCACCCTGGGATGCCTTAGGTACGGCCCCTGCCCCCTTGGTCTCCTGGCCTTGGCCCTGCCCATGTGGGCATCTGGGCAGTGGACTAGCGGATGGGACAGCTCTCTGCTCTCTCCCCCGGCCGCTGCTTTTAAATGGAGGAGTGAGGATGAAATACAGAGTTTGCGCCGTCGGAAGCAGAGAGAATGGCTCGGCAACGCACAGGAAGACTGAGGCCGCCGCAGCCATGGCGGCTGGGAGCTGGTCCCACGCAGTGGATGGAGGAGAGTGAGGTGCTGAATGGGTGCGTGTCTGCTTCTTCTGGGTTCTGTAACGCGCTGCAGAGAGCGGACGGCGACAGCAGCTCCGAGGCCAGGGAGCGGGGAGCAGCCTCGCGGGGTCCCTGTGCGGCAGGAGGATGTGGCGGGGGGGCGGGGCAGGCGCCGCGGGAAGCAACCAGAGCAACACGACCAGCAGTGACAGCTCCGGGACCAAGCGCAGAGCAAAACGGAAGCCGGCGGAGTCATGCGGACGAAGGCAGAGACCGCAGACAGACAACCGACGACAAACTGCAAAGGCGCACGACGCCTGCCAGGCTGCACCACGCTCACAGGGCTGTGCGCGGCTGGCCCTGCGTGAGCGGGCGGGGGCCGGGCAGCCGTGGAAAGCAAGACCCTGCTGGGTGCTATGTCCCCCACCCCCCACCCCGCTTAAACATGGAGAGGCACAGAGAGGCAGCAGGACCCCGCTGGGTGCTATGTACACCCCTCCTTAAACACCCAGACGTACAGAGGCAGCAGGACCCCGCTGGGTGCTATGTCCCCCCACCCCCACCCCGCTTAAACATGGAGAGGCACAGAGAGGCAGCAGGACCCCGCTGGGTGCTATGTCCCCCCACCCCCACCCCGTGTAAACACCGAGAGGCACAGAGAGGCAGCAGGACCCTGCTGGGTGCTATGTCCCCCCACCCCCACCCCGTGTAAACACCGAGAGGCACAGAGAGGCAGCAGGACCCTGCTGGGTGCTATGTCCCCCACCCCCACCCCGTGTAAACACCGAGAGGCACAGAGAGGCAGCAGGACCCTGCTGGGTGCTATGTCCCCCACCCCCACCCCGTGTAAACACCGAGAGGCACAGAGAGGCAGCAGGACCCCCCCCCACTTAAACACGGAGAGGTACAGCATCTGTGCTCAGGTTCCCGGGGCCAGGCAGAGCCGTGGCCGCAGCCGGAGGCCCCAGCAGCCCCGCTTCAGGAACCCGGAACACGGCGCCAGTGGGGGAGGGGGCCCTCCCGGCCGGGCTGGCGGCCACGGAGCCCTCCCCGGCGGCGCCCGCGCCTTCCACACGGAACCCTTACCAGGACGCGTGAGCCCCGGCGACGCGTGTCTCCCCAGAAACGCGCCCGTCGCGTCGCTTGCCGAGTCTGTTGGCGCCGGCTTGTCCGTGGGACTCGTCTTCCGTCTGTGCGGTCAGGAGCGCCGCGGGGGCACCCGCTGGGGCCTGCGCTGGGGTCCGTCCCCGTGGTCTCGCAGGTCTGGCGCTGGGGTCTGTCCCCGTGATCACGGTGGCCGGTGCTGGGGTCTGTCCCCATGGTCTCGCAGGTCTGGGGCTGGGTTCCATCCCCGTGGTCACGGTGGCCAACGCTTGGGTCTGTCCCCGTGGTCTCACAGGTCTGGGGCTAGGTTCCATCCCTGTGGTCACGGTGGCCAGCACTGGGGTCCGTCCCCATGGTCTTGCGGGGCCGGCCCTGGATCCATCCCCATGGTCTCGGGGGGCCGGCACTGGGGTCCGTCCCTGTGGTCACGGTGGCCGGCACTGGGGTCCGTCCCTGTGGTCACGGTGGCCGGCGCTGGGGTCCGTCCCTGTGGTCACGGTGGCCGGCGCTGGGGTCCGTCCCCGTGGTCATGGTAGCCGGGACCCGTCTCAGTTTCCATGCTGTGTCTCCTGCCCCACTGACCTCACTGACCACTGCTCAGCCCCCTTCACCGCAGCTTGTTTCTCACGCGGGAAGTGAGGCCGCTATACAGTTTTTTTAAAAGATCTATTTATCTGAAAGGCAGAGTTAGAGAGAGAGAGAGAGAGAGAGAGAGAGAGAGAGGTCTTCTATCCGCTGGTTCACTCCTCAGATGCCCACAACATCCAGGCCCGGGACAGGAGCCTTGGACGTCCTCCTGTTTCCCGCGACACGGGCAGGGACCCAAGCACTTGATCCGCCTCCTGCTGCCTCCCGGAGCGCCCACGGGCAGCAGCCAGGGCTCCGGGGCGGGCGCAGGGCCGGGCGGTGGTTCCCCTCTCGGCAGCCCTGGCCTCGCCATGAGCGATCTGGCAGCCCAGCGTTCCGCTGCCAAGCAGGGGGGTGGGGGGTGGGGGGTGTGTGTTTCCGCACGATCTGTGCTGCGGGTTTGGCGCTGAGCCCTGCCTCAGACGACACCGGCCTCTGGTGAGGGCCCGGGCCTCTGTGATCGTCAGTTATGCGAGGACCCGACATTCGCTCGGAGGCGCCATCAGGGCCCTGAACCAGCCCAGGTCGGGCCGCCCTCACTCCCAAGCACACTGCTGCGGACCGAGAAGTCGGGCCCCGGACAGGGTAACCTGTAAGTCACAGGCCAGCCGCGGCCACCACGGCGGAGCGGAGACCCCGCGGTGACAGGCGCTCACGCCGGCTGTCGTCCTTGGAGGACGCGGCGCGGGGTCGACTCCCACGGGCTGCTGTGGCTGCTGCTCAGGGCTGGGCCCAGCTCCACCCAGAGAAGGCCACAGGAGGCCCGGCCCGGAAGTCACTAGAAAGCACCCACACGTGTGCCATGGTGGGTGGGCGTCGCCCGGCGGAGGACAGCAGAGCGACAGCCAGGAGCAGGGGAGACTCGTCCCAAACCATCACGCGGGCTCCCTTCACCTGAGACACAGGAAATGCCCGGATCTGTGCCAGACGGCTCGTGGGGGCGGGAACACCAGATCTGTGGTGAGGGATGGCACATGGGGCGGGAACAGGCCAGATCTGTGGTGAGGAATGGCACGTAGGCCCGGGAACACTGGCTCTGTGGTGACGACCGCACGTGGGGGCAGGAACAGATCTGTGTGATGGACGGCACGTGGGGGCGGGAACGCCGGATCTGTGTGATGGATGTCACGTGGGGGCGGGGACGCCGGATCTGTGTGATGGATGTCACATGGGGGCGGGAACAGGCCAGATCTGCGGTGAGGGAAGGCACGTAGGCCCGGGAACACTGGCTCTGTGGTGACGACCGCACGTGGGGGCGGGAACAGATCTGTGTGATGGACGGCACGTGGGGGCGGGAACGCCGGATCTGTGTGATGGATGTCACGTGGGGGCGGGGACGCCGGATCTGTGTGATGGATGGCACGTGGGGGCGTGGGCATCGGTGCCCACTTATTTATGAGCTTTGTGTTAAGATTTCCCTGTTCATGTGAAAGGCAGAGTTATGGAGAGCGAGAGCGAGCTATCTTCCACTGCTGGTTCACTCCTCAAGGCCGCAACCGCCGGCGTGGGCGGGCTGGAGCCAGGTCTTCTGTGTCTCCCACGTGGGCACAGGGGTCCAGGCACGTGGGCGTCCTCACCGCTCCTGCAGGGCACAGCAGGGAGCTGCCGGGACTTGAACTGGCAGACGCAGGCTGCAGCACCGGCCGCACGCTTATTTGAAAACATCCCCGCAAAGGATGGGACAGGTGGGGGCCCTGCGGCACGGCCTGAGGTGGGCCGCGGGCGGCCCCTTGGTGTCTGCGCCCGCCCCGCCCGCCAGGTCAGGGGCAGGAGGGTGGCTGGCGCCCTCATGGCTGCGACGGCGCCTCCTCTTTTCCCGGTCCTGTCTTGCGAGTGCCCAGCAGGTGGCAGCAAAGGCGCTGACATTTTGTCCTGATCCCAGCAGAAGAGTGAGGCTCTGGTGGGGACGTCTAGCGGTCTAGCGTGAGGAGTCCCCCCAGGCCGCCCAGGGACGTCCCCCCGGCTAACCCGCAAGCAGCGGCCCCGGGTGGGAGGTTTTGGAAACGTACTGAACACGAATTCAATACCAGGGTTCCAAAAAGTTCACGGAGAAGGAGTTAAAAGGTGAGCGGTCTCAGCACAGAAAGTTTTCTCAGGACGCGTCCTTGTGGACGGTGTGGCGAGGGTTCTGGATTTTGTTTTTAAAGATGTTTTGTTTATTTGAAAGGCATACTTACAGAAAGGCAGAGAGAGAGAGGGAGGTCGTCGATCCGCGGGCTCACTCCCCAAATGACCACAACAGCCAGGGCTGGGCCAGGCAGGAGCCAGGAGCCAGGAGCTTCTTCCTGGTCTCCCACGCGGGTGCAGGGCCCAAGGACCTGGCCCATCCTCCCCTGCTTTCCCGGGCCACAGCAGAGAGCTGGATCGGAAGAGGAGCAGCTGGGACTCGAACCGGCGCCCATGTGGGATGCCGGCGCTGCAGGCGGTGGTTTTTCCCGCTGTGCCACAGTGCCAGCCCCTGGATTGTGTTTTTATTTCAGCCTCTTTGGACAGGGAATGCTCAAGTGACAGAGAAGGGCTCTGCGGCGGCCGCTGAGTGCAGAGCCAGGCCTCGCGGGCAGCCCCAGGCCCCTGCGCCTTCGGCAGCCCTGAGCTCGGCACAGCCCACGTTCTCACAGGAGCGGCTCACGAGTCACGGAAGGCACACCGAGGCTCCCCACAGCCTGTTGTTGATTTCCGAGGACAGCAGCATGAAAGACTCCTGCGTGCGCGTTGCTGGGGCTACTGAGATGCACGTCTTCTCCGAAGCTGCCTGGGAACCCAGCGGGGTAAGCAGCTGCCTGCGCACCGCGTCCCATCTGAACAACCACTCCAGTCCCGGCTGCCCCACTGCTGGTCCAGCGCCCCGCTCATGGCCTGGGAAAGCAGCAGAAGATGCGGGAGGCCCCGCCCCAGCTCTTGTGGGCCCTGGGGGTGGAGCCAGCAGTTAGGAACTCTCCCTCTCTCTGCCTTTCAAATGAATTAAGTAGATAAAAATGAAACCTAGAGGTGCTCAGTGTCCGAGTTGTCCCCCGTAGGGGCGCCGTGGGCTCCGCCTGTGCTGGGCTCAGCTTCCAGCCAGGCAGAATGCGGGGTCGGGGCCACTGCACACGTGGGCCGCGGCAAATCTTTTACGTTGGCAGAAAACGCAGCTCAATTCGGTAGCTGGGCGCCAGAGCCCTCACGCTCAGAACCAACTGCAGACCCCTGGGTGGGGGCCCCGGCGCTGCGGGGAGGGCTGCACCGCCTGGCCCCTGTGTCCAGTCTGGTGGGACAGGAAGCGTTTCCAGGGCGCTGCTTGGCCGGCAGGAGCCGTGGTGAAGATGCCCAGCGCCGCCGCCTCGTGCGGACGAGCAGAGGCGGTGAGGGCGGTGGCACGGGGACGCCGGGGTCCCCAGAGGAGCCGCAGACCGGGGCTCCTGTGAGTCCCCACTGCCCTGCTTGCCGTGGGCGAGCAGACCCCAGGCCGGCGTCCCAGGAGCTGCAGAACAGCTCGAATAATCCCGAAAGACGAGAGCCGCGGGGCCCCTCTTCCCCACCCACGTCTCACGGCACGGCGCCGGTTCTGGAGACAGCCTGGCACCGGCGCAGGACCGTCCCGGCGCAGCCGGCCTGGGACCAGGGGCCAGGCCATCAGCAGGCAAGGCCCGGCACTGGACAGTGGCCTCCGCACTGGGACCAGGGGCCAGGCCGTCAGCAGGCAAGGCCCGGCACTGGACAGTGGCCTCCGCACGGGACCAGGGGCCAGGCCATCAGCAGGCAAGGCCCGGCACTGGACAGTGGCTCTCCGCACGGGACCTGGGAGTGGACTGAGGCCCAGGAGTAAGACCTGGAGCTGCTGACCTCACAGGAACAGGCGCGCGTGTCTGCTGCCGTAAACTCCCAGACGTGGCTCCGGAGGCCCAGGCAGCCAAACGGGACGTCAACGTGAGCACTCGGTGCCTCAGGAAGACGCCCCTGGCGGAGCGGCCGGTGGAAACCAGCGCCGGCCCCGGGGGCCCGGGGACGCCCTCAGGCAGAGGACGGGAGAGGTGTGGGTTCTGCAGGGCCGTGGGACGTGCGCGTCTTGAGAACACCTGTGGACTGAGGCTGTCTGCATCAAAAGCGCACTGACTTTTTAATTGTTTCCCATGCGCGTCCTGAGGGGCCCGGATGCAGGCAAGGCAGAGAGACGCGGTGTGGCAGCGCCCGCGGGAGCAAGCTGGTCTCAGGACTTCCCAAGTCCACATTTCTTTTTTTTTTTTTTTTTTTTTAAGATTTGTTTATTTATTTGAAAGCCAGAGTTACACAGAGAGAGGAGATGCAGAGAGAGAGAAAGAGAGAGAGAGAGAGAGAGAGAGGTCTTCCATCCTCTGGTTCACCCCCAGATGGCTGCAACGGCCGGAGCTGCGCTGGTCCGAAGCCAGGAGCCAGGAGCTTCCTCAGGGTCTCCCATGCGGGTGCAGGGGCCCAGGGACTCGGGCCATCCTCCACTGCCTTCCCGGGCCGCAGCAGAGAGCTGGATCCAAAGTAGAGGGGCCAGGACTCACACTGGCGCCCATATGGGATGCCGGCACCGCAGGCAGCGGCTTTACACGCTACACCACAGCACGGGCCCCAGTAATTGCATTTCAAAGAGGCAGAAGAAGCGCTGGCGCCGGCTCACTAGGCTAATCCTCCGCCTTGGTGCGCCGGCACACCTGGTTCTAGTCCCGGTCGGGGCGCCAGATTCTGTCCCGGTTGCCCCTCTTCCAGGCCAGCTCTCTGCTGTGGCCGGGAGTGCAGTGGAGGATGGCCCAAGTGCTTGGGCCCTGCACCCGCATGGGAGACCAGGAGAAGCACCTGGCTCCTGCCTTCAGAGGGTGAACCAACGGCAAAAAGGAAGACCTTTCTCTCTGTCTCTCTCTCTCTCACTGTCCACTCTGCCTGTCAAAAAAAAAAAAAAAAAAAAAAAGCAGAAGAAGAAGCGGCAGCGAGAACGTGGAGGAACTGACGTCCGCATGCCTGGCTGGCGCCACTGTGAACGGGGACGGTGCCTGGGAAAGTTAAGCCCGGTCCACCTGGGTCCACCGTGCGACCCGAGCGCTCACACACCCCTGGATGGCCTGGCTCGGCCTGGCTCCGTGGGAGAGTGCGGCATCTCACGCAGTGGAATGTCACTCAGCCGACAAAGGGCGACCCCGTACCCAGCACGGTGGGCACGAAAGGCCACGCGGCCACGTGTGTACCGACACGCACGGCCCGGAGCAGGAGGAGCGCAGACAGACGCGGACTCGCGCTTCCCGGCGTGAGGCCTGGATGGGTGATGGCTCCGCAGCCTCCCACTTGGCTGAGAACCGCCGCCCTGCGCACTTCAGGCTATTGAAGATGGAGTTGATGACAGCACAGCGGCGTTAGAGCCTGGGCCTGGGCCCGGGGTGGGAACGCCGCCTTCGTTCAGGGCACCGGAGACAGCGCGCGCCGGAGCGCTGGGTGACGCAGCCGGCCCAGCGGGGGCGTTCCCTGAGGCTGAGCAGCAAAGCCACGTTTCTTACGATTTTTATGTTGGCGGCGGTGGGAGGGGCAGGCTCTTCACGAGAAAGAATTCAGGCGTGGGACAGAGGGCGGCGGTCAGCAGGGGACAGGGGTACGGTGGGACAGAGGGCGGCGGTCAGCAGGGGGCAGGGGTACGGTGGGACAGAGGGCGGCGGTCAGCAGGGGGGCAGGGGTACGGTGGGACAGAGGGCGGCGGTCAGCAGGGGGCAGGGGTACGGGCGTCGTCAGAACGGGGTGGGGGACAGAACCTGAGAGAGAGCGCCCGTCACTCAGCCTGGGGACGGCGAGGCCCGTGGGTAAGTGGAGAGGGTGCACCCGGCGGGGCGGGCGGCAGAGCTGAGCGCGCAGTGGTCAGACTGCGGCTGATAAGGGAAGGGTCCAGGCCTTCCCGCCGTGCCCCTCCCCCCCCCCCAGGACAGAGGTGTGCTGAGTGTCAGTGAGTGGACTCCTCCCGGCGTTCCCTGCTCAGTGCTGTCAGACGGGGAGCCCCCTGGGCGGGCAGAGGAGCCTCCCTCGGGCGCCCGCCCTGGAGGAAGGACGTGACGGATTTATTGCTCCGTGTGGTCAGGCCGGGCCACCCGTGGGTGCTGAGAGAGGGCTGTCCGGGGAGCCTTCCCTGGGGGCAGCCGGGACCCTGTGCGTCATCGGGGTCAGGCTGCGTCTGAGGCGGCTGCGTTCCCCTCCCCAGGCCCCTCACAGGCTGCTCCCACCTGACATTTGCAGGCTCAGCGGCGTCACACCTTAGGCGTCTCAGCGCTGCTGGTTTGTACGGCAGCCTTCCTGTGGTCGGGGGTCCGGCGTGTTCACGACAGAGACGCCCGGGGCAGGTTTCGAGGACAGATTTAGGACTGGAGCTTGGGAAGGCGGAGCCTGGGCCATCCCCTCCCTGCACGTGAGCAGGGAGTCACCGGGGGTGACCACGGCTGACCCCCTCACTTGTCTCTGGTTGCGGCCCTATTTTCTCTACACCAGGGCTGGCCGGGCTGAAGCCAGGAGCCAGGGGCGCCATCCAGGCCTCCCGTGTGGGTGGCAGGCACGCAGGTCTTGGGCCCATTCCTGTGCGTTGCAGGTGCGTAGGCAGGGAGCGGGGTCTACAGCGGAGGATGCGGTGTCACGGGCGGTGGCCGCTGTGCGCCTTACGGGGGTGAATCTCATGTGGGTGATGGCGAGCGAGAGGGTTAGGCAAGAACGGGCTGGTTTGCAAGAGGAGTGATGGGGAAGGGAGCCAGCCCCAGCCACCAGGGGCGAACGGCGCTGGAGGCGGCCTGCTGCGGCCCAGCCCAAGTCAGGGACTTGGCCAGGGCGCGGCGGCACACCCATGGCTGAATTCGGGCGGATTAGGCAGGCGCCTGGCAAATCCTTTCAAGTAGCGAAACGGCTCAAGGAGAACAGATCAAAGGGCCCGAAGTGACCCAAGTGCTGGGATGAGGGGCAGGACCAGGGCGCGGCTGCACAGAGCAGGGTGGCCGGGCCTTACGGGGCCGCGAGCGCTGCGGGAAGCCCGTTGGTTTTATGGTCTCTGGGACACGCACGAAGCCGTCCTCCTCCACCTGCGCCGCCCATGCCGCTGCACTCTGAAAACTGCCTGGAAAATTCCAGAAAGGCGCGCGGCGTGCGTTGCAGGCGCCTGCCGGTGTGGCCACGCAGGGACAGTCGGGCGGGAGCCGTTGCTGCTCTGGTGGACAGCGAGACCACCGTCTCTCTCCCCACAGGGCTCTGCTGGCATCTGAGAAGCAGGGAGACAGAGAGAGGGCCCGGCGGCAGGCACCCTCGCGCGGAGCCCTCGCCACAGTCGGCCGGCGTCGCCCCCCACCCTCGGGCCCTTCACCGCTCCGTGTCCCGTGTTTCCTTCCAGAATTTGCCGCGACTGCCAGCATGGCGCAGCCTGGGAGCCGCGGCTGTGAACAATGGCCCAGCTCTCCCGTTGCCTGTCAGCGCCAGGTAAGGTGCCGGGAGGAAACAGGCGTTTGATGGTGGATCCGTGGGTCTTCGTGTGTAGACGGAGCCAGCGCCTCCAGCCTCTGCACAAACTGAACCGGGCTGAGAGTGTCTGGGGCCCGGGCGCCTCAGATGGTGCGGTGTGCGTGGCCCATGGCTGGCTTCAGAGTTCCGACGCCTGGGGCCCACCAGGGGCCGGCCCCTCCCCCACCTGTGCACCCTGGAGGCACCATCGCCGTCCTGGTGCCCAGTTAAGGCCGTGCAGGGTCCTGGGCTCTGCAGGGAAAATGCAAGGCCGGACAACACCCTGGCCATGCCTGCGGCCAAGCCCTGGGAACCGTGGTGGGCGGCACCGGCGGCAGGCAGCTGCGGCCCCCCGGGACTTCCGTTAGCGGTTTCTGAACGTAAGGCAGCATGCTTGCGAGCTCGGAGCAGAGTCTGCGTGAGGCTTCCTCCTGCTCTCATGAAGGAGCCCGAGCTCCCTGCGCCCCGCGTGCACCGTGAGATGTGGCCGCAGGGGATCCCGCCCCACCTGGCCCCACCTGGCTCCGGCGGGGGTAGACGCAGACCAGGGTGCTTCGCTGGGTTATGGGAGATTGGAGATCAGTTTGCCTTGAGGCAAAATTTTGAAAGGGGGACTGGCGCTGTGGTGCAGTGGAGTAAAGCCCCAGCCTGCAGTGCCAGCGTCCTGGACGGGCGCTGGTCAAGTCCCGGTGGCCCCACTTCCGATCCAGCTCCCTGCTAATGCGCCTGGGAAGGCAGTGGAGCAAGGACCAAGTGCTTGGGCCCCGCCCCCACGTGGAAGCTCCTGGCTCCTGGCCTCCCCGCCCCAGCCCTGGTCATTGCGGCCATCTGGGGAGTGAGCCAGCAGTTGGAGGACCTCTCTCTCTCTCTCTCTCTCTCTCTCTCTCTCTCTCTTTCTCTCTCTCTCTCCCTCTCTCCCCCCCACCCTGTAGCTCTGCCTCTCAAACAAATAAAAATAAATCTTAAAAAAATTCTTTGAAAGGAATGGCGTTGTGACACAACCACGGTGTGCGGTGCTGGCGTCGCGTATGAGCACCGGCCTGAGTGCCGGCTGCTCCACTTCCGACCCGGCTCCCTCTGGCGCACCTGGGAGCGCAGCGGAGGATGCCCAAGTACCTGGGAGACCCGGATGGAGCTCCCGCTCCTGGCTTTGGCCTGGCCCAGCCCTGGCCATTGTGGCCATTTGGGGAGTGAACCAATGAATGGGAGATCTCTCTGTAACTCTGCCTTTCAAATAAACAAATAAACAAATCATAAAACATTTTTCAAAAACCCATGGATACAAGGGGTCTTCAAAAAGTCTGTGGGAAATATGTTTTATGAGAAAGCCATGCCTAGATTTCCCCTTTTTTTAAGATTTATTTTTTATTTATTTGAAAGGCAGAGTTACATAGAGCTTGCGCAGACCCCTGCAGCGCGTCCTCATGTATATATATACACATACATACATACATATATATGGGGGGTTTCCTTCCACTGGTCCACTGCCCGAATGGCCACAACGGCCGGAGCTGTGCCAATCAGGAGCCAGGAGCTTCTTCCGGGTCTCCCACGCGGGTGCAGGGGCCCAAGCACTTGGGCCATCTTCTACTGCTTTCCCAGGCCACAGCAGAGAGCTGGATCAGAAGTGGAGCAGCCGGGACTCAAACCGGCTCCCATGTGGGATGCCGTGCTGCGGGCGGCGGCCTTACCATCTACGCCAGAGCGCCGGCCCTACCATCTACGCCACAGCGCCGGCCCCTGTCCTGCTCTCATCCCGCCCGGCCCGCGTTCCTCCGGAGCAGGCTGGGCTATTTCTGCCTCCCCAGGGCGCGTTCTCTGCCCCTCTCGCTTGCTGTGGCCGAGCACCCCTGGCGGCCCCTCCGCGGTGGACGTGGGGAGCCAGTGAGGAGCTCAGGCCCCCGCAGCCTGCGGCCCCACAGCCGTACAACAATGCCCCATTGTCCTGCTGCCAGCGCTGCTCCCTGGAGCCGGCCGGTGGGCCGCCAGCCTGGGCGCTTGCCTCTGAGCCTCTCTGCCAGGCTGCCACCCCCGGCCTCCCAGCGCCGGGAAGCCGGTTCTGTTTCTCCCCTGACTGACGGGCTTTGTTCCCCTCCACCCCCGCAGCGCCAGCCGCTGCCAGCAGCAGCAAGGCCCGGCCGGCAGGAGTTCTTGGCCTTGCCCGGTGTCCCCCTGGCTCCCGTGGCTTCCTTCCCCATGTCCTTCGTGTCCTCTCAGCACCCGGCTTCCGGCTCACGTGCTGCCCAGCTGTCGAGATCACGGTGTCACCGCGTTGGTTCCCTGTGGGCTCTTGGCCAGCTCCCTAGGGTGCCCCGGGCTTGTGTGGACCCATGCAGCGCGTCCTCACCGCCTCTGTCACCAGGCACAGTGGCCAGGCCCGTCCCCCGTCCACTGTGACCTCCTCTCAGCCACCGTACAAGTTCACATTCTGGGGTGCAGAGCTAGGCCTCAGCACAGCTCTTGGGGGACACAATGTGCGCCCACCAGCATTGGGTGAGAAGCGGGCATGGGTGGGGGTGATGACTCCGTGTCCCTGCTGTGAGGGCAGGGGGCACCTGTGACACCACTTCAGGAAGACCCCCAGGTGTCGGGTGCACGCAGGTGCGCGGCAGACACACGGCCGTGCACGCTGCAGACACACGGCCGTGTACAGTGCAGACACACGGCCATGTACAGTGCAGACACACGGCTGTGCACGCTGCAGACACACGGCCATGCACGCTGCAGACACACGGCCGTGCACGCTGCAGACACACGGCCGTGTACAGTGCAGACACACGGCCATGCACACAGCAGACACACGGCCATGCACGCTGCAGACACACGGCCATGCACGCTGCAGACACACGGCCGTGCACGCTGCAGACACACGGCTGTGCACGCTGCAGACACACGGCCATGCACGCTGCAGACACACGGCTGTGCACAGTGCAGACACACAGCCATGCACGCTGCAGACACACGGCCATGCACGCTGCAGACACACGGCCATGCACACAGCAGACACACGGCCATGCACAGTGCAGACACACGGCCGTGTACAGTGCAGACACACAGCCGTGCACAGTGCAGACACATTGCCATGCACGCTGCAGACCACAGCTGCCCCGGCGGCCTTTCTGTGGCCATGAGGGTTGAAGCAAAGCTGAGAATGTCAGACCAGAAGCAGACGGAGCCCGAGTCTTGGACAGCTGTCCGTCGAGTCTGCTTCCAAGGCCCACTGGCCGTGGGTCCATTTCAGGGAGAGAATGCCCCCCGCACATGAGCCTGGCTGCACGGCAGGCATCCTGTAAGCCTCTCGGGCCGGCTCCTCTGAACGGGGCTCAGGGCAGGCAGCTTGGGCCCAGCCGGCTCCGGTCCCTGGGCAGAGGGATCTGTGCAGACTCAGAACCCTTCAGAGCACCAGGGCGGCTGCCGCTGGGCCCTGGTAGAGGCGAACCACACGGCAGGGAAGCTGGGAGTTACCGCTCGCTGGCCGTGAAGGTGTGCGTGGGCACCAGGCACCAGCAGAGCCCAGGGCTGGGCTGCGGGCAGGAGCGGGTGGAGCTGGGAGGCGGCAGACGACTCTACCCCAACCGGATCTCGGCCCCAGCTGCAGACAGCTGCACCCGGCCAGAGGGGCCTGGAGAGGCAGGGGGATCTGCGCCCAGCCCCAGCGTCTCAGGCCCCCTGCCTGCTGTCCGCAGACCCTGAGGGGGGCTGCTCAGGGACGGCCAGTGCTTAGGTGGATGGACAGACACGTGGGAGGCCAGGGCAGGTGTGCAACAGCTGGGGGTGGGGTGGGGGCTGCGAGAATGCACCTGCTGGCACAGACAGAGGACACCTTGCCTGTCACCTGGGGCATGGGGGTGAGGCTGGGGGCCCGGGGGCCTCAGTTCAGCAGAGGGGACACGGGGGCTGTGACAGGCACCCCCTGACGTCTGTCTTGTTTTTCGGTTTCCAGTGGCAAAGGAGGGGACGAACGCGATGACTGACGGCTGGGGCTCAGCTCTAACTCACCCCCACCTCCCCAGGAATGCCCTACGCCGGCCACGGCCGGGGCCTCTGGGGGGTGGGGGCCCCGGTTGTAAGCTACAGAGACTCAGGCACAAGACAATCTGTTGGAAAAGACTGGAAGGCCTGCGGGATTGGGAGGGGCTTGGAGGGGGCTCGGGAGGCCAGAGGCAGGAGGGCAGCGGCCGGAAAAAGCCGGAGCCGGGGCCAGAGTCCCCGAGCCTCCACAGGCCGTCCTGGCCGGGAGCAGCCTGGCGCCTTTGCCCATCCTGAGACCAGGTCCTCAAAGGCACCGCCCTGACGGGGTCCGGGAGAGCCCGGTCACCTCGGAGGGTGAAGCCCCGGTGTGCGTGGAGGGAGGCCAGAGCCCGCAGCCCCTCGAGAGGCTGGCCCAGGTCTTCTTGCCCAGGTGCCGCCACACCTGGGTTGGATTGGATTAATTCAGCATTAATTGTGTGCCTGCTGTGTGCCTGGCTCTCGTCTGGACAGAGGCAAGAACCTATCGGGTGCCGCCCGCGTGCCCGCTGTGGGGCCTGGCTGGGATCTAGGTGAGAGGGCGTGGGAGGGGAAGCAGGGGGGGAGGGGGAGGGGGAGGGGGAGGCGGCTCACACGCATGTGGGTGTCGCTCTGGGGCAGAATTACTGGGTCCTCCCCTCCCCTGCAGTGGCTTTTGTCTGTCTGGGTTCCCAGGCCCAGTGGCTCCCAGAGCCTGCGTGCCGAGCAGCCGGGAGCGGCCAGGGCCCTGGGGCTGGACGGCCTTTGCCGCGGCCCACAAGGCCCCTCAGATGCACTCACTCCTCATACCAAGCTCATTCCACGGATTCCTCCGAATCGGGCTGCCAGGGCTGCCAGATTTCCGGGGAAGATAAGGACAGCTACAGCCCCTGCTGCGGCTGCCTGTTCCCCGGGCCGCAGCCCGGCCTCCGCCCCACCGCTCCGCCCCGCCCTGGCCTTCTGACCAGCCCGGGCCGCATCCAGGTGACCCCGGCCCTCGGTGTCTGGGTCCCTGGTCACCCACCCTCTCAGGACGGCTGCATCCAGGGCTGACCCCGGCCCTCGGTGTCTGGGTCCCTGGTCACCCACTCTCTCAGGATGGCCACGTCCAGGGCTGACCCCCCCCCTCGGTGTCTGGGTCCCTGGTCACCCACCTTCTCAGGACAGCCGCGTCCACGTGACTCTGCCCCTCGGTGTCTGGGTCCCTGGTCACCCACCCTCTCAGGACGGCCACGTCCAGGGCTGACCCCCCCCTCGGTGTCTGGGTCCCTGGTCACCCACCCTTCTCAGGACAGCCGCGTCCAGGTGACCCCCCCCCCTCGGTGTCTGGGTCCCTGGTCACCCACCCTCTCAGGACGGCTGCATCCGGGGCTGACCCCGGCCCTCGGTGTCTGGGTCCCTGGTCACCCACCCTCTCAGGACGGCCAGGCCTTGTGGTGGCTGCACTGCTCAGGCCCAGAAGCAGCAGCAGGTGCCAGGTGCTCTGGGTGCTGCTGGCCAGCTCCCGCACCCGCCCCGCACAGCCGGGCCCGAGAGGTCCCCAGTGACCTGCTGGTACCTGAAGCTTTAGGGACAAGGACCCTGGCTCTGTCTCCCGCCTGCCGCCTCCACTCCCAGACCCAGGGGTTCCCCTACGGGGGACACGACACCGCCCACCGATGTCCACCTTACAGAGTGACTGCCAGGGTGGCACCTTAGCTGTGGCTGTACCAGGCGGCTCCAGAGAGAGAGAGCGAGAGCATCCATCTGCTGGCGCACTCCCCAGATGGGCCAGGCTGGAGCCAGGAGCCAGGAGCTCCATCCGGGTCTCCCACGTGAGCGGCACAGGTGTGGGGACGTCTTCTCGGGCCACCACCGATGCCTCGCAGGTGTGTACCCAGGACGCCCATGGAAAGTGGCGTAGCGGGATGGAGCCCCCGCTCTGATACGGGTGTGGGTCCCAAAAGGCGGCTTAACCTCTGCACCGATGCCAGCCGTGCGCCCGCCCCACCGCCTTCCCCACCAGAAGCAGGCCTGTGGTTTAGGTTAGGCCATGGGGAGCCCCTGTGGCAAATCCCTCTCGCATCTGGCATTGCCACGGGGAGAGGGCAGACGGGACCCCCATTCCTGGGAGGGGTAACAGTGCAGGTTCAGTCTCTGCCACGAGACGACCCCAGGGCTGTGCAGCCCGGCTGTCCCCAGGGTGCCACCGAGGTTGTCGCCAGTGGTGGCCGTGGAAGCTGCCCAGGCACCAGGAAGGGCTGCACTGCGTCAGGTGCCGAGTCACGCGCCAAGGGAGTCGCCTGGAGCGGACGGCCGGGGTCGGGGGCGTGGGGCCTGAGGGTTGAGGTGGCCGCCTCCAGGGGTCAGTGCCCGCCCTGAGTCCCAGACTCCAGCTCCCTGCTCCTGCACGCCCTGGGCGGCAGCAGAGATCCTGCAGGACTGGGGTCCCTGTGTCCCCTCCTGCCTGACCGCTCCCAGCCCTGAGCTGCAGGCTTTAGGAGGCAGGCAGAGCCAGCGATGGGAAGTCTGTCTGTCCGTCCGTCCATCTGTCTGTCTCTGCTCCTCAGGAAATGAGACGTTTTACAAAGCGTGGGGAGGAGGTGGAGGCCCGGGCTGGGCCCTCGGCACACGTGGCTGACCACCGGGTGGCCCCCGAGTCCAGCACCGTCAGACACTCGCCAAGGGCCCCTCCTGCCCAAGTCCCACCCGCAGGGCTGAGCCGGCCCCTTCCTCCCCCAGACCACAGGGCATCAGGCCGCCGCCCCCCCCAGACCACAGGGCATCAGGCCGCCGCCCCCAGGTCCGACCCCAGACCACAGGGCATCAGGCTGCCGGCCCCCTCCTCCCCCAGACCACAGGGCATCAGGCCGCCGCCCCCCCCCCCCAGACCACAGGGCATCAGGCTGCTGGCCTCCTCCCCCAGACCACAGGGCATCAGGCCGCTGGCCTCCCCCCGCCCAGACCACAGGGCATCAGGCCGCTGGCCTCCTCCCCCAGACCACAGGGCATCAGGCCACCGGCCTCCCCCCCCCCAGACCACAGGGCATCAGGCCGCCGGCCCCCTCCTTCCCCAGACCACAGGGCATCAGGCCGCCGCCCCCAGGTCCTCCAGACCACAGGGCATCAGGCCGCCGCCCCCAGGTCCGACCCCGGCACACTGGGCGGCTCTGAGAGCAGAAACTTGAGCTGGTGGTGGCGGTGGCCCAGGGCAGGGCTGCTCTCCCTGCCGCGCGGCGACGCCTCGCGTCTCTCCCAGCCCCGGCGGGTGCAGCCGCCCTGGGCGGCCCGGCCTGCAGCGGCAGCTCCTCCTTGGCTTCACTGGGCTGTGAAACCCTGTTGCCAAATGAGGTTCCGGGTTTAGGTCCCGGGCCTGGCACTCAACAATGGAGCCAGGACAGCAGGCGGCCTGCTCTAGAGCCTGGGCAAGGGGCGCGAGGTGCCCCCCCCCCAGTCCTCTGGTTGTTTTCCGTGCTCCAGGCCAGCGGGAGCCGGTTTCTGTGGCCGTCTCCCCGAGGGGGCTGTGGGGCAGGTGCCCCGCTGATGGCTGTTGCAAAGGCACAGGCTGGGGCGGCTGGGTCTCCCTGCCGACAGGGCCCGCGTGCTTCCCTTCTCTGCGCCACGGCCCTGCTGCAGAGCTCCGGGCCCCTCCCCGCCAGGCCGGCCTTGGCCACTGTGACTCCGCCAGGGAGTCACTCCCATGGGGACGCTGCCGTCTGGCTCCACCAGTGCTGACGCAGTTGCTGGCCCCCTGGGCCGTGGCCACTACAGGCTGGGAGGGAACCCGGACCAGACCCCGGTCCTCAGCTAAGATGGGAGGCACCAGGTGAGGTGGGGCCTCTGCACGGGTGCCCAGTGTGTCCACTTGAACTTGAGACGAATGGACACAGAGAAGGTGGCCTGGGCTGCACGGCCGTAGGCCCCAGCACTGTTGTCTCCTAGCCTGCTGTGGGCAGCCACGTTGCCAGTCATGGATGGGAGGGGCTCTTGGGCAGGGGGCCACAGGGCCTGAGGGTCCTGCTGGGCAGGGGTGCGGGAGGAGCCAGGGGCAGCAGGAGAACTGGAAGTGCCCAGCCTCGCGGGGCCTCTGCTCCCCGGCCACAGCCGGGCTGACCCAGCAGGACCTGTCCAGGGTGCAGGCCTAGGACAGGGTGGGGAGGGGGCATGCAGGCTGGAAGAAGGCCGGGTGCCCGCCATGGCGCTGGTCCTGGGGCCTCCGGAGGGTGTCCCCACAGCCGGGCGCCAGGGCACAGGTCGGTGCCAGGGCGGGCGGGTCTCCCCACCCACTGAGGCTCCTGTGGGGACCCCACACTCCGTGCTCCCGGGCCTGGGGTGGGGACTGAGAACAGGGAACAGGCAGGACAGGGTGTGGGACGCAGAAACCCCTCCCAGGAGAGGCGTCTGCCCCCAGCATCCGCCCTGCACCCACAGCCTGCCCTGACCTGTCCTCCTGCCCACCTCACCCAGCATTTTCCGATGCACAGTCCCCAGGGCAACGGAGCAACAGGCCAGCAGGGCAGGGGTGGGCCGGGTGGTCACAGGCTGGAGGCGGGCCTGAAGGGCGGGGAGCCGTTGCCAGGCAGCCAAGGGACCCGTCACACCCCAGCCCGTCTGGAGGCCGGGTCCTGGGCTCCCCTGCCCCTGCCCCACCAAGGCAGGATGGCTCCCGGGAGGGCCCAGCAGGGGACCACCTGACCACAAAGCACACCATGCACCTTGGGGATGGGCGCCCCTCACCCTCCCTCTCCCCCCGGGCCTGGGAGGAGGGGGTTTCCTGTCTGGAGGAGGAGCAGGTTCGTTCCAGGCCTGGGTGGGGTAGGTGTGGCCAGGTGTGGAAGCTCCTGGGACCAGTCTGGGGCAGGAGGTAACCTCCGGTTGTGGGGGGGCTGTGTCTGAGCCCCAAGGGGGTGGGACGGGCACAGGAAGACGGAGGCTGTGGGAGGAGGGGAAGCCAGCCGGGGTCCAGGGGTCTGCACCTGCCTATGGGCCCCACCCTGATCCCAGGGCGCATGCAAGGCCCCCCTCTCCACTAGGGCGGGCCTGGTGTCACTACCAGCACAGCCTCCCCCACAGCGATGCCCGGGGGCTGCTCAGGGCCTGTGGGCAGTGGGAGCCGAGGAGGAGGCGCGAGGAGCCGCAGCCCACCCCATCTCCCAGGAAAGATCTGGAGGAAGACCCTGAGCCGACTGGCAGGACAGGCTGGGCTCCAGCCGACGGCCCGAGACTGGCCGGTTCAGGGCTGCGGACAAAGGCGAGCTCCAGGCCAGCTCCGGTCTGCCCAGGCCAGGACCCACAGCGGGGACCCCAGCAGGTGAGTCCCAGGTGGGGCTCCAGCAGCAGGCTCGCACAGGGCGACAGGCCCCTGGGGCCCCTCCCTGCAGGCGCCCCTTGGCGTCCTGCCCTCACTGTAGGCCTTGCTGTGTCCACCATG
The DNA here is from genome assembly GCF_964237555.1 of Oryctolagus cuniculus. Classification (NCBI taxonomy): domain Eukaryota; kingdom Metazoa; phylum Chordata; class Mammalia; order Lagomorpha; family Leporidae; genus Oryctolagus; species Oryctolagus cuniculus. The sequence continues at coordinate 167,709,642 of NC_091437.1, read as the reverse complement.
GGAACCTGGCCTCCAGGTTGGCCTGCCCGGGGAGAGAGAAGCCGCTCGGTGGCCTCGCCGGGCAGCACCCAGGTCTGCTCCCACTAGAGAACTCCTGGGCCTGCGGGGTCCTGTGCCTCGGAGGTGACAGACAGCGGTGACGGAGGCCACGCAGGTGAGGCCTGGCCAGCCCAGGTGTGGCACTCCAGCCTCAGGAGCACAGGTGCGCAGTGCCGGGGGCTGGGGAGCCAGCGCAATGCAGGCACCTGCTAAGGTCCCCATGGCTGGTGACCCCCAAGAGGGGCAGTGGTGGGAGAGTGGGCAGGGCCACCTCCACCCCGTGCCCAGCTCTGCGTGCCCTGGCTGCTGCTCCCGCACCTGCCAGGGGCGCAGGCACTGCAGGTGGAGCGGCGCTGCAGCGGGCACGGCTTGGCGGAGCTGCACAGAGTGGGACAGGAGCTGGGGGAGGCCGAGGGGGCGCGGCGGGAGGAGTTGGTGCCCGGGGGCTTGGTCCCCAGCTGGGGCTCCCCCAAGGGGCAGCTGCCCCAGGGAGACCGGCCGTTCAGCCTGGTCACTCAGCCTGACCCGTCCGCACTGCAGGCGCTGCTGGGGGCTCGAGTCACCCCACAGCCCTGCCTCTGTGCTGTCTGCAGGAGACGAATTTCAGGCCTCCAGCCCAGGGTTCCTCCCGTTGCCCACGACGCCCGTGTCTCTCAGCCCCTGATGTCCACACTGATCCCCGGCCGCCCCTCCAGGGCCACCGAGGAGCAAGCTCAGCCGTGGGGCTGACAGTGGTGTTGGGGGGGGTGTCCTGCAGGAGGGAGCTGTGTGCGTCAAGGCTCGAGGGCCCACCTCAGGGGTCCGTGCCCACCTTGCCTCCCTCCCCTAGAGGTCTCCCCACTGCACCCGGGCGGGCTGCAGCCCGTACCCTGCAGGGCAGGGGCAGCTGCTGGGTTCCTAAGGGCTTTCTGCTCGCAGGCTGCCCGAGGCGATGCCGGCTCCCTCCCCGTGGAGCGCCGGCAGGCAGAGTGGACAGCAGCCCTACAGCGTCCCTCCAGGAATGGAACTGCCTGGCAGTGTCCTGGGCAGAGCTGGAGCCCCTGATGGGACACTGGGCTGAAGGCCACATGGGGGCCACCACGTAGATCCGGTGGAGCTGGCAGTGACCAAGGAGGGACTGTGGCCAGGGCAGCAGGGTTACAGGTGCCTGGGACAGTTGGGGGGCATCACCCAGAGTCTTTAGGGAAGAGGGGTGACCATGGGTGGGGTACATACTGGGTCCCCTGGAGGTAGAGAACACCGGGTGGGGGAGGGGGGTGAAGAGGAAGGAAGTGGGGGCGGGGCGGCCGGGGCAGATTTCTGGAATCAACCTCAGGATTTCCACGCCTCCCACCACCTCAGTGTCCCCAGCACCAGAACTCTGCAGCAGGTGACCGCCCCGCCCCCACCCCAGCGCCTGCCGCGTTCCTTGGTGGTGACTCTGCGGGTCGGGGGGTGAGGGGAGGGTCCCTGGCGCTCGGCAGCCCCTCCTAGCCCTGCTGGACCTGCAGCAGTGCCCCTGGCACACCAGTGCCCAAGCCCTAGCCTGTGCGGGGACACAGTGAGGGCCCAGTGAGAGCACACCTGCCCCTCCCCCACACCTGCACCTCCCACACCTGCCCACACCTCTCTGGACCACGCACCCTGTGGGAGACATTGCTGCTCCTGGGCCCCACAGGCTGTCAGCAGCTACAGCCTGCACGGGGTGCCCTGGGATGCCCTTCCTCGGACCTGCCCTCCGAGAGCCCCTCTACCCCCAGGCAGGTGCGGCAGTGGCCATGGGGCCCCCTTGCTTGCCTCCCCTCCCTGCTGTGCAGGTGGTGCAGCCCCGGTGAGGGCGCTGCTTAGCGGAGGCCCTGGATCTAAGGGGCGCTGACCGGGGCCGCCCAGGGCCCTGGCAGTGGAAGCTGCCCAGGCGTGCCTCAGGGGCAGGCCCCAGCAGAGGCAGGCTGGACGTCATGGTGGACAGAACTGGAGCTGCAGGAAGTTGGAGCCCAGAGAGAGGAGCCTGGAGGTCAAGGACAGTGGGCGCAGCTGGGGCAGGGCCAGTGGCAGGTGTCCCGCCCACTCCAGAGCACGTGATCGAAGACGGGCACCACCCACCCCAGACCCACCAGGAGGGCTCGGCGTCCTCCAAGGGGCTGGCACACACCCGGGCTCAGCCTGCCAGCGACACCACTGCAATGGCGTGGTGAGGGCCCTGGGCCCCCAGTACCTGACAGCCATGGTAGCAGGGCTGGGGGGGACGCACCCGGTCAGCTGCTCCTGGAGGAAGTGGCCCCACACCCAAGGTCGCCACTGTGGCCAGCAGCAACCTCACTGTTTGGCCAGAGTGGGGACACATTAGGGGCGAGCACGCAGCTGGCCCTAGTGAGCAGGTGTGGGGGTGAGTTCGGGGGAGGGTGCAGCCATAGAGCCTCCCCAGCAGCCCAGCACTCCAGTGTGGCGAGGGTGGCCTTGAAATGCCCTCACACGTGTGCTGGAGGCAGCTGGCTGGCAAGGCGTGAGGGCTGGGACTGGACATAGGGCCAGGGAGTGGCCAGGGCCTCAGGACCTTCAGAGGGGGCGAGGCTGAGGCCCTGGTCTGAACGGGGTGGGGTGGGGGCCAGGAACCTTCTGTGACCATTAACGCACCCCCCACTTGCCAGCTGCTGGCTGAGGCCACGCCGCCAGGACACCGGCCCCAGGGGCCCTGCAGGCAGCAGAGAGCAGGGGCCGCGGATCTGCGCGCCCAGCCCTTAGGCGGGAAGTCCCTGCTCCCGGCCGCGGCCCTATACAGCAGGTGACCGCCCCCGCCCCCGCCCCAGCGCCTGCCGCGTTCCTTCGCGGTGACTCTGCGGGGGGCGGGGGGGTCGAGGGGAGGGTCCCTGGCGCTCGGCAGCCCCTCCTAGCCCGGGGGTGCTCACAGTCGCCCGGCGCGCCCGAGTTCCCGGTACCTGCCCGCCCCACCCCGCTGGCGTCCTCGACCTGGCGGCCGCCGCGCCCCGGCCCCCAGAGGAAGGCGGAGCCGCCGCGGGAGGGGCCTGCTCCGAGTTAAAGGCGGGCGGCGCGGGCGCGGAGCCACTGCGGACTGAGGAGCGTTCGGCAGGTGCGCAAAGGTGCAGGTGCGGACGCGGGCCGGGGGCGGGGCGGCCACCGGGCGAAACCGAAACACCTGCGCGCCGGCGGGTGCGGGGCGCAGCCGGCCCGGGGCCCGGGGCTCGGGGCCGGCGCGGAGCCCTTGCGCCCGGCGCGAGAGGAGGCTGAGGCCTGGCGGAGATCTCGCTGACCCAGCTTTCCGGGTGGGATGAGTTAGGGGGGGCGGGGCGGGGGGACTGCAGGAAGGGGACGGGGCGGACCCATCCGGAGCACTGGCGCGGCCCGCGGCCCCACGCAGGGTGCGCTCCAGGCCTTCCGAGGTAGAGGCAGAGGCGGGGGCACCCTGTTTCTGTCCCTACCTGCCGTCCTGCCCCCGGCTCTGGTCTGTCTGCAGGGCCAGGGAGCAGGTGGGTGGGGTTCTGGGCCCGCTGCCCAGCCTCCTGGTTCCCTTTGGACCTGGCCCACGTGGGCCCGCAGCAAATGCCTGCTCCTTGTCCCAGACTGGAGGGGCCGCCTGCCCTTCCGTGCAGCCCCCGCCTCCTCCCCAGCCCCCTGCGCACTTCCTCCCCCACCTGCCCTGAGCTCTGGCCTTCTCCAGAGCCCTGGACCCCTTCCTGGCCACCGCTGCCCTGCATGGCCTGCAGTGCCTGTGCTGGGCAGGAGACTCTTGCCCTCTCCCCCCACCACATCCTGGCCGGAGATCAAGGGGCAGTCCTGTCCCCGGCTCATGCCTCAGACCTGGACAGTGTCCGGTGTGAGTCACACGGGCTCACCGGGAGGGCAGGCCCTGTGCAGTGGGTAGCCACGTGCCCAGGCTGGGTTCTCGGAGCAGAGTGTGAGACCGTGGCCCCCACAACAGGGAGGGAGGAGGTGCGGTGGGCGAGGCGGGTGCTGGCCCGTTGTGTCCCCCTGGTCCCTGAGGGCTGGTCTGGGCCTGTGCCCACCAGCGCCACAGCCACACCCCTGAACCAGCCTCCGGGGGCTGCTGCAGGCACCCACTGCCCCTGCTGTCACCAGTCCACCACAGTCCCCCTCTGCACACCTGGGGGAGGCTCCCTGGGACCTGGCCTGGCCCTCCTCCCTGAAGGTCCCTCCCAGGCCAGCAGAACTACGGGCACTGGGAGGGCAGGTACTGCTAGCCACCGGGGCCCATGCCCACCCCAAACGAGGCGGCCATGCCTTCTCCTAGCGGTCAGCTGTGACCCCACAGTGACCCCTGTCTGCCTTTCGTCCCTGGTGAAAGTGGCCAGAGGCCCTTGGCTCCGTGGGGCTGGTCATGTCCCTGGCACAGAGCTGTGGATCGCCAGGGGTGTTGGGCAGTCACTGCTGGTCACCCCAGACCTCCGTTCCTGCACCCATGTGGCCCTTCTGGGAAAAGCCATCTGGGGTGCTCCCTGGGAGCTGGGCCTTGTGGGTCATCCTGAGAGGCCAGCAGCCTCCGGGCGGCACGCACGCTGTGGCCAGTGGCCCGCGGTGAGCTGCACGGCTCTGCTCCTGGCTTTCCTCACCGGGCGGCGTTTCTGCTAAGGCCAGGGAACTCCCAAGGACACCGCCCACCCCACACAGACACTTAAGGTCAAGGGAGGGGGCTACGGAGAGGCCCACGGCCCCACTGCGAGCCAGCCTGGCCCAGGGCCCCGGGGGGCCTCCAGGCGCTCCGCCACGTGGTCCCTGCTCCTGTGGCCACACTCCCTGGCAGCGGGGGGAGGGGTCCTTCTTGGTGTCTGCTCTGGACCCGGGGCTAGGCTGGGGGACCTTGGCCTGAGAACCGTGTCCGTGCCTCTTGCTCAGGTCGGGTCACCCTTACGGCCGCCCCAGCTTCGTCTGGCAGCTGTTCCCGGAACCCTCTGTGGTGGCCGGGGGTCCCTGCCTTGGCTGCCGGTCACCTCCAGGCTCCCACCTGCTGGGTCCCTCCCACGGTGGCCGTCCCAACCCTGGGCTTCAGGCTCCCGTGCTGGGCTCCTGCAGCCCTTCCGGGTTGGGGGTCCCAGGCTGGGTTCTGGGGACCTGTCAGTGGCAGCAGACCCCTCAGGGCAGGTGCTGTAGAAGGGGCTCTGGCCTGAGGGGGGCGCTCCGACAGGGGCAGGGACTTGGGGGTACATGGAGCCAGGTGTCAGGGTGCCCCCCAGTGCCACTGGGGCCCTGCCTTTGGTGAGGCCCCCACCCTGGCCCTGCAGCACGCCCCCCACTCCCGCATCTCTAGCCAGCCAGGGTTTGCATCCCGAGTATGCCCCCCTTTGGAGAGCAGAGCCACAGGGCCACGCCCTCCAGGTGACCACCGACCCCAGCCACGCTGAGGAGGCTGCTTGGTCCTAGCACCAATGGCCAGGACTCTGAGTAGCAGGGCAAGACGCCTGGGGAGGGCTCAGGACCAGATCTGTGCCAGGGAGGGGTGAGATCTTGCTGGGAAGGGGTGGGCTGCAGGTGTGGCCATTGGCTGCCCAGGAGGGGGTGCCCTGGGGCTGCAGGGCGGCACTAGCCATGGCTCTCCTGAGCTGGGGCTGAGACCTACAGCCCCAGAGGACGTCTGGCAGGCTGGCCACCCCCGGGTCCAGGGGACATCAGGCCCCGGCTTGTCCCTGTGCCACCAAAGCCCCTGCCCTGGCCCGTCACCCTGAGCACATTCCAGACTGGTGTGTTGCTGGGAGGGCAGAGGGCAGTGGGGTGGCCGGGTAGGAGCCGGCCCAGGCACGCAGGAGCAAGAAGGCAGGAGTGGGTCGCCTGGCGTGGAGCTGCGGTGGCCCTTGTGGGGCCAGGGAGAGAGGCCAGGCTGGCCCCTGTGTCAGTCTGCGAGGGTGTGGGACCCCTGAGATCGCCCAGAGGGTGCCTGTGTCCAGCTGGATGCCTGGTTCTGAGCTCAAGCTGCAGATTCTGGGGGCTGAAAGCTGCTGGGGGGTCTCTGCTTTGACGGGTAAACAACAGCCGAGCAGGACCACCACGGGGAGGAGCTCCCCCAGGTCCAGACTGCCTGCGAGCTGGGGGCAGGAGTTGGGTGCTGCGGGGAGGCGGGGCCCGCGTCGCCCGAGACCCTGGGAGCTGAGGGGCAAGGGTGCAGGCAGGCTCCCGGTGGACGGAAGCTTCCAGCAGGACTGGATGTGGGCCGAGAGGGGTCCGCAAGGGGTTCCGAGGGGCGGAGGCAGGTGCAAGGAGCCGGCGAGCCCAGGAAGGGGCCGCAGAGACGCGGAACGGGCGTGAAGGCCCAGGGAACGGATGCCAGGGCCACACGTCTGAAACGCAGGTGCGGGTGGGGCCGGGGCAGGATCCTGCCTGCCGCGGCTGCCCCTGGTGCCTGCGTCAGCCGCCTACTCCGCCTGCATCCTCCCAGGGCCGTGTTACAAGGCTGTGACCTCACCTCGCTTAGGTCAGCAGGGATCCTGTTTCCAAATAAGGCTGCCTTCGCAGGAGCTGTCTAGGGCACCAGTGCAGCCCGCTGGAAAGGGGCAGGAAGTCAGGTGGGGAGGCGAGGCTGACGGAGCAGCCTCAGCGTAGGACCAGGGCCCTCCAGGGCACGCGTGGGTGAGGGCAGGCGGAGGAGGGGCCCGGGGGTGGGGCTGTCAGGGAGCCTGGGTCCCAGGCAGAGGCCTCCTGCAGGGTGGCCGCCACGTGGGGAAGGTGGAAGGAGGCAGGTGCTGCTGACCCGTGAGACCACCCAGGGGAGGGCAGGAGGCAGACGCTGAGGCTGAGGGGCGGGGCAAGGCGCTCAGCAGGGCGGGCCAGAGGGGGACCCAGGGTGGCGTGGACACACAGACCCCTGCTTCCCCCGAGACAGAGAGAGCCCCTCACCCGGCCCCTGTGCTCACGCCCTCTGGGCCCCCTGAGGACCCCTCGCTGCCCGCACAGGGGCCTGCAGGGCTGGGGAGCACCCACTGAGTGGGGCTCGTGCCCCAGGGGGGAGCTGTTCCCGCGAGCAGACGTGGCTGCCCAGGACCCCTCCACCCTGGGCATTTGGAGGTGGTCCCAGGGCTCATCCTGCGCAGAGGGGCGGGGATTAACCCTGGGACAGTGTCCCCTCCCAGCCACCCTGGCCATCCAGGGTCTCTGACCGAGGCTTCTGTCCCTGCAGGACACGAGTGCGGCTTGGTGAGCTCTCCAGGACCAGGCACCGGCAATGAACGGCCTCGCCTCTCCTCCTCTTGACATCCTCGCCAGTGGGGGCACCGAGCCAGCCGGCGTCCCCAGGACCATGAAGCCTGGCCCAGAGCCCGGCACCAGCTCTGCAGAGGCCAGGAGCATCGCTGGGGTGTATGCGGAGGCCTCGGGCCAGGTGCAGAGCGTCTACGCGGCCATGAAGCAGGGCCTGCTGCCTGCCGGGCTTGGGCTAGCTCTGCTGGAGGCACAGGCGGCCACAGGGGGCCTGGTGGACCCCAGCAGGGGCCAGCTGCTCCCCGTGTCCGAAGCCCTCCGGCAGGGCCTGGTGGGGCTGGAGCTGAAGGAGAGGCTGCTGGCCGCGGAGCGCGCGGTCACCGGCTATCCTGACCCCTACGGGGGCGGGAAGCTGGCCCTCTTCCAGGCCATTGGGAAGGAGGTTGTGGACAGGGCCCTGGGGTGGAGCTGGCTGGATGCCCAGCTGGCCACAGGTGGCCTCATAGACCCTGCTCGGGGCGTCCGAGTGGCCCCGGACCTAGCCTGCCAGCAGGGCTTCCTGGACCAGGAGACGTGGCAGGGCCTGGTGGAGCCGGAGCTGCAGCCGGAGCCGGGCACCGGCGCCCCAGGCTTCCTGGATCCCAACACCCTGGAGCGGCTGCCATACGGCACACTGCTGAGCAGGTGTGTGCAGGCCCCTGGCTCGGGGCTGGCACTGCTGCCCCTGAGGGTCACCTTCCACACGCTGGGCAGGGCAGTGAGTGCCGGCGAGCTGCTGGAGGCGGGAATCCTGGACCAGGAGGCGGTCCAGGGCCTGCAGGAGGGCAGGCTGGCCGTGGGGGAGGTGGGCGCCCGGCCCGAGGTGAGGCGATACCTGGAGGGCACCGGTGGTGTGGTGGGGGTCGTCCTGCTGCCCACAGGCCACACGAAGGGCTTCTTCCAGGCTGCCTCCGAGCACCTGCTCCCTCTGGGCGCCGTGCTCCCACTCCTGGAGGCACAGGCCGCCACCTGCACCCTGGTGGACCCCGCCACGGGCCGCCAGCTGTGGGTGGAGGAGGCGGTCAGGGCAGGCCTGGTCGGCCCGGAGCTCCACCACCGGCTCCTGGCGGCAGAGCACGCGGTGACCGGCTACCACGACCCCTTCAGTGGCTCCCGAGTCTCTCTCTTCCAGGCCATGCAGAAGGGGCTGGTGGACAGGCCGCTGGCTCTGCGCCTCCTGGACGCCCAGCTGGCCACGGGTGGGCTGGTGTGTCCGGCCCGCAGACTCCGGCTGCCCCTGGAGGCCGCCCTGCGCTGTGGTTGTCTGGACGAGGAGACACGGCGGCACCTCCCGCAGGCCGCTGGCTTCTCAGACCCCTGCACGCACGACAGCCTGAGCTACGGGCAGCTGCTGGCCCGCTGCGTCACCGACCCCGAGACGGGGCTGGCCTTCCTGCCCCTCTCGGGGGAGCCCCGTGGAGAAGAGCCCCCCGCACGCCCGTTTCTCGAGCACCGCACGCGGCAGGCCCTGAGCACGGCCAGCACCGAGGTGTCCGTGGGGAAGCTCCGGGGCCGGCCCGTGTCCCTCTGGGAGCTGCTCTTCTCCGAGGCCGTCTCCGCAGAGCAGAGGGTATCGCTGACCCAGCGGTACCAGGCAGGGGCCCTCTCCATGGAGGAGCTGGCGGCCGAGCTGAAGGCCGGCGCCGAGCAGGCCGCCGCCAGGGTCACCTTCGCCGGGCTGCGGGACGCCGTGACCCCGGGGGACCTGCTGACGGCCGAGATCATCAGCCGGGACCTGTATGAGCAGCTGCAGCGGGGGCAGACCACGGCCCAGGCGGTGGGCAGCCTGGACTCGGTGCGGAGGTACCTGCAGGGCACCGGCTGCATCGCTGGCCTGCTGCTGCCCAGCACCCAGGAGCGGCTCAGCATCTACGAGGCCCGCGGCAGGGGGCTCCTCAGGCCGGGTACTGCCCTCGTCCTCCTGGAGGCACAGGCAGCCACCGGCTTTGTCATCGAGCCGAAAGAAAACAAGAGGTACTCCGTGGAGGAGGCGCTAAGGGCCGGCGTCATCGGGCCCGACGTGTTCGCCAAGCTGCTGTCGGCCGAGCGCGCCGTCACGGGCTACACCGACCCCTACACGGGCGAGCAGATCTCGCTCTTCCAGGCCATGCAGAAGGACCTGATCGTGCGTGACCACGGCATCCGGCTGCTGGAGGCGCAGATCGCCACGGGCGGCATCGTTGACCCGGTGCACAGCCACCGCCTGCCGGTGGGCGTGGCCTACGAGCGCGGCTACTTCGACGAGGAGATGAACTCTGTCCTGCAGGACCCGGACGACGACACCAAGGGCTTCTTCGACCCCAACACGCACGAGAACCTCACCTACCTGCAGCTGCTGGAGCGCTGCGTGGAGGACCCCGAGACGGGCCTGCGCCTGCTGCCGCTCAGCGGCCGGCAGCCCCAGCTGGTGGACGGGGCCACCCGGCAGGCCCTCCAGAGCCTGCTGCTGCCCATGAAGCACGGGCGCTTCCAGGGGCGGGCGGTGTCTGCCTGGGAGCTCGTCAACTCGGAGCTCTTCAGTGAGGCCCGGCGGCGGCAGCTGCTGCGGCAGTACCGGCTGCGCAGGCTCACGCTGCAGCAGGTGGCACGGCTGCTGGAGACGGAGGCGCGGCGCTGGGCGGGCGTCACTCTGCCTGCGCTGCGGGGCCAGGTCCCCGCCCACCAGCTGCTGGAGGCCGGCGTCATCGACGAGGAGCTCCTGGACCAGGTGCTGGAGGGGGCGGTCAGCCCCGAGGCCCTGCTCCGCGTGGACAGTGTGCGCAGGTGCCTGCGGGGCTCGGGCGTCGTGGGGGGCGTGCTGCTGCAGCCCTCCGGCCGGCACCTCAGCCTGTACCAGGCCATGGAGCAGAAGCTCCTGGCGCCCAGTGTGGCCCTGCCCTTGCTGGAGGCCCAGGCGGCCACGGGGGCTGTCAGGGACCCCTGCAGCCGGGAGAGCCTGTCAGTGGACGAGGCTGTGCGCAGGGGGGTGGTGGGGCCTGAGCTGTACGGCAGGCTGAGGTGGGCCGAGGACGCCATCGTCGGCTTCAGGGACCCCTTCTCTGGCAAGCGGGTGTCCCTGTTCCAGGCCATGAAGAAGGGCCTCGTCCCCGTGGAGCAGGCCACCCGCCTCCTGGAGGCCCAGGTGGCCACGGGGGGCGTCGTCGACCCCAGAGGCCACCACCACCTACCCCTGCCCGTGGCCGTCCAGCGCGGCTGCATCGATGAGGAGACCGGCACGGCCCTGTCCGGCTCACCTGAGACCTTCCCCACCGCAGACGGCCAAGGCCGGACCAGCTACGCCCAGCTGCTGGAACAGTGCTTGCCGGACGAGGCCTCCGGCCTGCACCTGCTGCCGCTGCTGGAGGGTGCGCCCGCCCTCCCCAGTGACGCGCAGCTGCAGGAGACCCTGCGGGCCACGCCGGGGACGGAGGACGGCCGCTCCCTCTGGGACCTCCTGAGCTCGTGCCACTTCACCGAGGAGCAGCGCAGGGCCCTGCTGGAGGACGTGCGGGTGGGGCGGACCCCCGTGCCGCAGCTGCAGGCCACCGTGCGCAGCTGGGTGCAGGGGGCAGAGCTCCTGGCCCACACCCATGTCGCGCTGCCCGGCCCGCGGGGCGAGGTCCCTGCCGCCTGGCTGCGGGACGCCGAGGTCATCACCCAGGAGACCCTGGAGGCGCTGGCACGGGGCACACAGTCGCCCTCGGAGGTGGCCGAGCAGCCTGCCATGCGGGCCTGCCTGTGGGGCACAGGCTGTGTGGCCGGCGTGCGGCTGCAGCCCTCAGGGGCCAAGGCCAGCATCGCCCAGGCTGTGAGGGACGGGCTCCTGCCCCCGGGCCTGGGCCAGAGGCTACTGGAGGCCCAGGTGGCATCCGGCTCCCTCGTGGACCCCGAGACTAACCAGAGACTGTCGGTGGACAATGCAGTGAGGGCCGGCCTCGTGGACAGGGAGATGAGCGAGCGGCTCAGGCAGGCCGAGCAGGCTGTGGCTGGGTACGCGGACCCCTACTCCGGGGGCACCCTGTCCCTGTGGCAGGCCATGGAGAAGGGGCTCGTGCCCCAGAGCGAGGGCCTCCCTCTCCTGCAGGTGCAGCTGGCCACGGGGGGCGTGATGGACACCGTCCACGGGGTGCACCTGCCCCTGGCAGGGGCCTGCAAACTGGGCCTCGTGGATGAGCAGACGCATCGGGAACTGACTGCCACGGACGAGGGCAGAAAGTTCTTCTTTGACCCCAACACCCGGGCCGAGGTGACGTACCAGCAGCTCAAGGAGCGGTGCGAGCTGGATGCTGACACCGGCCTGTGGCTGCTGCCGCTCCCCCAGGCCGCCGCTCTGGAGGTGGACGAGCACACCGCCGTGGCGCTGAGGGCCATGAAGGTGGCCGTCAGCCTGGGGAGGTTCCAGGGGCACAGCGTCTCGCTCTGGGACCTGCTGCACTCCGAGTACGTGGGCGCCGACAGGCGGCGGGAGCTGGCCGCCCTCTGTCGGTCCGGCCGGGCAGCAGCCCTGCGGCAGGTGGTCAGCGCGGTCACGGCCCTGGTGGAGGCCGCGGAGAAGCAGCCCCAGGAGGCCACCTTCAGGGGGCTCCGGAAGCAGGTGTCGGCCAGGGACCTGTTCAGGTCCCAGCTGATCGATAAGAAGACGCTGGACGAGCTGAAGGAGGGGAAGAAGACGGTGCAGGAGGTGACCCAGATGCGCAGCGTGCGGCAGTCCCTGGAAGGTGGCAACTTCATTGCCGGGGTCCTCATCCAGAGCACCAGGGAGAAGCTGAGCATCCCCGAGGCCCTGAGGCGGCACATCCTGCGGCCCGGCACGGCCCTGGTGCTGCTGGAGGCGCAGGCGGCCACCGGCTTCATCATCGACCCCGTGGAGAACCGGAAGCTGACCGTGGAGCAGGCCTTCGAAGCGGGGATGTTCGGCAGGGAAACCTACATGAAGCTGCTGTCGGCCGAGCGCGCCGTCACGGGCTACACCGACCCCTACACGGGCGAGCAGATCTCGCTCTTCCAGGCCATGCAGAAGGACCTGATCGTGCGCGACCACGGCATCCGGCTGCTGGAGGCGCAGATCGCCACGGGCGGCATCATCGACCCCGTGCACAGCCACCGCCTGCCCGTGGGCGTGGCCTACGAGCGCGGCTACTTCGACGAGGAGATGAACCGCGTGCTGCAGGACCCGAGCGACGACACCAAGGGCTTCTTCGACCCCAACACGCACGAGAACCTCACCTACCTGCAGCTGCTGGAGCGCTGCGTGCCCGACCCCGACACGGGCCTGCACCTGCTACAAATCGTGAAGAAGGGAGAAACCTACTCCTACATCGACGAGGCCACCAGGCGGGCTCTGCTGTCCCGAACGCTGCCGGTGCGTGTGGGCAGGTTTGCCGGCCAGACTCTGTCCTTCTGGGACCTGCTGTCCTCTGTGTACTTCTCCGAGGAGAGGAAGCGGGAACTTGTGCAGCAGTACCGGGCCCAGAGCCTGAGCCTGGAACAGCTGCTGGAGATCATCACCGCCGCCGTAGAGGAGACGGAGACACAGAGCCAAGGAATCACGGTGGCAGCCCCGGGGGGGCAGGTGACGGCGGCAGAATTATTCAACGCCGGCATCATCGACAAAAAGACCCTGGACACACTTCGCAGTGGGGAGAGCGGCGAGCAGGCCCTCAGCAGCCTGGAGGGCGTGAAGACCTTCCTGGAGGGCCGCGGCTGCATTGCCGGGGTCACCGTCCCCACCACCCAGGCCGTCTTGAGCTTCCATGACGCCAGCAGGAAAGAGCTCATCCCTGCAGGCATCGCGGCTCAGCTGCTGGAGGCCCAGGCCGCCACCGGGTTCCTGCTGGACCCCTGCACCCACCAGAGGCTCTCCGTGGACGAGGCCCTGGCTGCCGGCCTGGTAGCACAGGAATTGCGGGAGAGCCTCCTGAACGCCGAGCAGGCCGCCAAAGGCTACGTGGACCCGGATACCGGGGACACCATCCCCCTGTTCCAGGCCATGAAGAAGCAGCTCGTGCAGAAGGAGGAAGCCCTGAGGCTGCTGGAGGTGCAGCTGGCCACAGGGGGTGTCCTGGACCCTCTGCACCACCACCGGCTCCCGCTGGACACGGCCTACAGGCGCGGCTGCCTGCAAGAGGACGTGTACCCGCTGGTGGCAGACCAGAAGCGCATGAAGAAGAGGTTTCTGGACCCCAACACGCAGGAGAAAGTCACATACCAGGAGCTGCAGGAGCGGTGCCGGACCCAGCAGGAGACAGGCTGGGCGCTGTTCCCTGTGGTCCAGGGCCCAGAGCACGCTGAGTACGTGGACGAGGCAACCAGGAGGGCTCTGCAGGAGGAGCAGGTGCACATCACGGTGGGAAAGTACAGAGGCCAGAGGCGCTCCGTGTGGGAGCTGCTGAACTCGGAGTACGTGACCGAGGAGAGGAAGCGGGAGCTGGTGCGGCTGTACAGGACCCACACCGCCGAGGCGCTGGGCAGGGTCAGGGATGCCGTTCTGCAGCTGATCGAGGAGAAGGAGGCGGGCAGCCAGCAGCTGTGGTTCACAGGCATCAGGAAGCAGGTCACAGCCGCCGAGCTTCTGCAGGCAGCCGTGATCAGCCAAGAGACGCTGCAGGAGCTGCAGGCCGGCACGCGCACCGTGCAGCAGCTGCAGGACAGCGAGGCCGTGCGGCGCTACCTGCAGGGCACCGGCTGCATCGCGGGCGTCCTGCTGCCGCCGTCCGGGGCCCGGCCCGGCGCCCCGCAGAAGATGAGCATCTACCAGGCCATGCGCCAGGGCGTGCTGCGGCCCGGCACCGCCCTGGTGCTGCTGGAGGCGCAGGCGGCCACCGGCTTCGTCGTGGACCCGGCGCGCGACCGCAGGCTGTCGGTGGAGGAGGCGGTGGCCGAGGGCGTGGTGGGCGGCGAGCTGCGGGAGAAGCTGCTGTCGGCCGAGCGCGCCGTCACGGGCTACACCGACCCCTACACGGGCGAGCAGATCTCGCTCTTCCAGGCCATGCAGAGGGACCTGATCGTGCGCGACCACGGCATCCGGCTGCTGGAGGCGCAGATCGCCACGGGCGGCATCATCGACCCCGTGCACAGCCACCGCCTGCCGGTGGGCGTGGCCTACGAGCGCGGCTACTTCGACGAGGACCTGAGCCGCGTGCTGGGGGACCCGGACGACGACACCAAGGGCTTCTTCGACCCCAACACGCACGAGAACCTCACCTACCTGCAGCTGCTGCGCCGCTGCGTGCCCGACCCCGACACCGGGCTGTACATGCTGCAGCTGGCCGCCCGGGGCTCGGCCGTGCACCAGCTGAGCGAGGAGCTGCGCGCCGCCCTGCGCGACGCGCGCGTGACGCCCGCCGCGGGCGCCCTGCGCGGCCAGAGCCTGTCCGTGTGGGAGCTCCTGTTCTACCGCGAGGTGCCCGAGAGCCTGCGGCAGGACCTGCTGCGCAGGTACCAGGCGGGCGCGCTCACGGCGCAGGAGGTGGGCTCGGCGCTCAGCTCTCTGCCGGCCGGGCCCGACGCCGGGGGCCCCGGCTCGGACCCTCGCGGCGCCCTGCGAGCGGCCACCATGGAGGTGAAGGTGGGCCGCCTGCGGGGGCCCGCGGTGCCCGTGCTGGACGTGTTGGAGTCCAGCTACGTGAGCGCGGCCGTGCGTGAGCACCTGATGGCCCAGTTCGGCTCGGGGGCGCTGGCCTTGCCCGCGCTGACCCGCAGGCTGACCACCATCATCGAGGAGGCCGAGGAGGAGCCGGTGGGCGGCGGCGAGGGCGGCGAGGGCGGCGAGGGCGGCGAGGGCGGCTCGGGGCCTCCGGCCTCGCCCCCCAGCCGCAGCGGCCAGGAACAGACCCTGCGCGCGGCCACCATGGAGCTGCAGCGCGGGCAGTTCCGGGGCCGGCAGGTGTCCGTGTGGGAGGTGCTGTTCTCCGCCTACGTGAGCGAGGCCCGGCGGCGGGAGCTGCTGGCGCAGCACGCGGCCGGCACCCTGGGCCTGCCCGACCTGGTGGCCGCGCTGGTGCGGGCGGTGGAGGAGGCGGAGGAGCGGCTCAGCAAGGTGTCCTTCCGCGGGCTGCGGCGCCAGGTGTCCGCCGCCGAGCTGCGCGCCTCCGGCATCCTGGGCGCCGACACGCTGCGGGAGCTGGCGCAGGGCACCAAGACCCCGCAGGAGGTGACGGAGATGGATTCGGTCAGGCGCTACCTGCAGGGCACCGGCTGCATCGCGGGCGTCCTGCTGCCGCCGTCCGGGGCCCGGCCCGGCGCCCCGCAGAAGATGAGCATCTACCAGGCCATGCGCCAGGGCGTGCTGCGGCCCGGCACCGCCCTGGTGCTGCTGGAGGCGCAGGCGGCCACCGGCTTCGTCGTGGACCCGGCGCGCGACCGCAGGCTGTCGGTGGAGGAGGCGGTGGCCGAGGGCGTGGTGGGCGGCGAGCTGCGGGAGAAGCTGCTGTCGGCCGAGCGCGCCGTCACGGGCTACACCGACCCCTACACGGGCGAGCAGATCTCGCTCTTCCAGGCCATGCAGAGGGACCTGATCGTGCGCGACCACGGCATCCGGCTGCTGGAGGCGCAGATCGCCACGGGCGGCATCATCGACCCCGTGCACAGCCACCGCCTGCCGGTGGGCGTGGCCTACGAGCGCGGCTACTTCGACGAGGACCTGAGCCGCGTGCTGGGGGACCCGGACGACGACACCAAGGGCTTCTTCGACCCCAACACGCACGAGAACCTCACCTACCTGCAGCTGCTGCGCCGCTGCGTGCCCGACCCCGACACCGGGCTGTACATGCTGCAGCTGGCCGCCCGGGGCTCGGCCGTGCACCAGCTGAGCGAGGAGCTGCGCGCCGCCCTGCGCGACGCGCGCGTGACGCCCGCCGCGGGCGCCCTGCGCGGCCAGAGCCTGTCCGTGTGGGAGCTCCTGTTCTACCGCGAGGTGCCCGAGAGCCTGCGGCAGGACCTGCTGCGCAGGTACCAGGCGGGCGCGCTCACGGCGCAGGAGGTGGGCTCGGCGCTCAGCTCTCTGCCGGCCGGGCCCGACGCCGGGGGCCCCGGCTCGGACCCTCGCGGCGCCCTGCGAGCGGCCACCATGGAGGTGAAGGTGGGCCGCCTGCGGGGGCCCGCGGTGCCCGTGCTGGACGTGTTGGAGTCCAGCTACGTGAGCGCGGCCGTGCGTGAGCACCTGATGGCCCAGTTCGGCTCGGGGGCGCTGGCCTTGCCCGCGCTGACCCGCAGGCTGACCACCATCATCGAGGAGGCCGAGGAGGAGCCGGTGGGCGGCGGCGAGGGCGGCGAGGGCGGCGAGGGCGGCGAGGGCGGCTCGGGGCCTCCGGCCTCGCCCCCCAGCCGCAGCGGCCAGGAACAGACCCTGCGCGCGGCCACCATGGAGCTGCAGCGCGGGCAGTTCCGGGGCCGGCAGGTGTCCGTGTGGGAGGTGCTGTTCTCCGCCTACGTGAGCGAGGCCCGGCGGCGGGAGCTGCTGGCGCAGCACGCGGCCGGCACCCTGGGCCTGCCCGACCTGGTGGCCGCGCTGGTGCGGGCGGTGGAGGAGGCGGAGGAGCGGCTCAGCAAGGTGTCCTTCCGCGGGCTGCGGCGCCAGGTGTCCGCCGCCGAGCTGCGCGCCTCCGGCATCCTGGGCGCCGACACGCTGCGGGAGCTGGCGCAGGGCACCAAGACCCCGCAGGAGGTGACGGAGATGGATTCGGTCAGGCGCTACCTGCAGGGCACCGGCTGCATCGCGGGCGTCCTGCTGCCGCCGTCCGGGGCCCGGCCCGGCGCCCCGCAGAAGATGAGCATCTACCAGGCCATGCGCCAGGGCGTGCTGCGGCCCGGCACCGCCCTGGTGCTGCTGGAGGCGCAGGCGGCCACCGGCTTCGTCGTGGACCCGGCGCGCGACCGCAGGCTGTCGGTGGAGGAGGCGGTGGCCGAGGGCGTGGTGGGCGGCGAGCTGCGGGAGAAGCTGCTGTCGGCCGAGCGCGCCGTCACGGGCTACACCGACCCCTACACGGGCGAGCAGATCTCGCTCTTCCAGGCCATGCAGAGGGGCCTGATCGTGCGCGACCACGGCATCCGGCTGCTGGAGGCGCAGATCGCCACGGGCGGCATCATCGACCCCGTGCACAGCCACCGCCTGCCGGTGGGCGTGGCCTACGAGCGCGGCTACTTCGACGAGGACCTGAGCCGCGTGCTGGGGGACCCGGACGACGACACCAAGGGCTTCTTCGACCCCAACACGCACGAGAACCTCACCTACCTGCAGCTGCTGCGCCGCTGCGTGCCCGACCCCGACACCGGGCTGTACATGCTGCAGCTGGCCGCCCGGGGCTCGGCCGTGCACCAGCTGAGCGAGGAGCTGCGCGCCGCCCTGCGCGACGCGCGCGTGACGCCCGCCGCGGGCGCCCTGCGCGGCCAGAGCCTGTCCGTGTGGGAGCTCCTGTTCTACCGCGAGGTGCCCGAGAGCCTGCGGCAGGACCTGCTGCGCAGGTACCAGGCGGGCGCGCTCACGGCGCAGGAGGTGGGCTCGGCGCTCAGCTCTCTGCCGGCCGGGCCCGACGCCGGGGGCCCCGGCTCGGACCCTCGCGGCGCCCTGCGAGCGGCCACCATGGAGGTGAAGGTGGGCCGCCTGCGGGGGCCCGCGGTGCCCGTGCTGGACGTGTTGGAGTCCAGCTACGTGAGCGCGGCCGTGCGTGAGCACCTGATGGCCCAGTTCGGCTCGGGGGCGCTGGCCTTGCCCGCGCTGACCCGCAGGCTGACCACCATCATCGAGGAGGCCGAGGAGGAGCCGGTGGGCGGCGGCGAGGGCGGCGAGGGCGGCGAGGGCGGCGAGGGCGGCTCGGGGCCTCCGGCCTCGCCCCCCAGCCGCAGCGGCCAGGAACAGACCCTGCGCGCGGCCACCATGGAGCTGCAGCGCGGGCAGTTCCGGGGCCGGCAGGTGTCCGTGTGGGAGGTGCTGTTCTCCGCCTACGTGAGCGAGGCCCGGCGGCGGGAGCTGCTGGCGCAGCACGCGGCCGGCACCCTGGGCCTGCCCGACCTGGTGGCCGCGCTGGTGCGGGCGGTGGAGGAGGCGGAGGAGCGGCTCAGCAAGGTGTCCTTCCGCGGGCTGCGGCGCCAGGTGTCCGCCGCCGAGCTGCGCGCCTCCGGCATCCTGGGCGCCGACACGCTGCGGGAGCTGGCGCAGGGCACCAAGACCCCGCAGGAGGTGACGGAGATGGATTCGGTCAGGCGCTACCTGCAGGGCACCGGCTGCATCGCGGGCGTCCTGCTGCCGCCGTCCGGGGCCCGGCCCGGCGCCCCGCAGAAGATGAGCATCTACCAGGCCATGCGCCAGGGCGTGCTGCGGCCCGGCACCGCCCTGGTGCTGCTGGAGGCGCAGGCGGCCACCGGCTTCGTCGTGGACCCGGCGCGCGACCGCAGGCTGTCGGTGGAGGAGGCGGTGGCCGAGGGCGTGGTGGGCGGCGAGCTGCGGGAGAAGCTGCTGTCGGCCGAGCGCGCCGTCACGGGCTACACCGACCCCTACACGGGCGAGCAGATCTCGCTCTTCCAGGCCATGCAGAGGGGCCTGATCGTGCGCGACCACGGCATCCGGCTGCTGGAGGCGCAGATCGCCACGGGCGGCATCATCGACCCCGTGCACAGCCACCGCCTGCCGGTGGGCGTGGCCTACGAGCGCGGCTACTTCGACGAGGACCTGAGCCGCGTGCTGGGGGACCCGGACGACGACACCAAGGGCTTCTTCGACCCCAACACGCACGAGAACCTCACCTACCTGCAGCTGCTGCGCCGCTGCGTGCCCGACCCCGACACCGGGCTGTACATGCTGCAGCTGGCCGCCCGGGGCTCGGCCGTGCACCAGCTGAGCGAGGAGCTGCGCGCCGCCCTGCGCGACGCGCGCGTGACGCCCGCCGCGGGCGCCCTGCGCGGCCAGAGCCTGTCCGTGTGGGAGCTCCTGTTCTACCGCGAGGTGCCCGAGAGCCTGCGGCAGGACCTGCTGCGCAGGTACCAGGCGGGCGCGCTCACGGCGCAGGAGGTGGGCTCGGCGCTCAGCTCTCTGCCGGCCGGGCCCGACGCCGGGGGCCCCGGCTCGGACCCTCGCGGCGCCCTGCGAGCGGCCACCATGGAGGTGAAGGTGGGCCGCCTGCGGGGGCCCGCGGTGCCCGTGCTGGACGTGTTGGAGTCCAGCTACGTGAGCGCGGCCGTGCGTGAGCACCTGATGGCCCAGTTCGGCTCGGGGGCGCTGGCCTTGCCCGCGCTGACCCGCAGGCTGACCACCATCATCGAGGAGGCCGAGGAGGAGCCGGTGGGCGGCGGCGAGGGCGGCGAGGGCGGCGAGGGCGGCGAGGGCGGCTCGGGGCCTCCGGCCTCGCCCCCCAGCCGCAGCGGCCAGGAACAGACCCTGCGCGCGGCCACCATGGAGCTGCAGCGCGGGCAGTTCCGGGGCCGGCAGGTGTCCGTGTGGGAGGTGCTGTTCTCCGCCTACGTGAGCGAGGCCCGGCGGCGGGAGCTGCTGGCGCAGCACGCGGCCGGCACCCTGGGCCTGCCCGACCTGGTGGCCGCGCTGGTGCGGGCGGTGGAGGAGGCGGAGGAGCGGCTCAGCAAGGTGTCCTTCCGCGGGCTGCGGCGCCAGGTGTCCGCCGCCGAGCTGCGCGCCTCCGGCATCCTGGGCGCCGACACGCTGCGGGAGCTGGCGCAGGGCACCAAGACCCCGCAGGAGGTGACGGAGATGGATTCGGTCAGGCGCTACCTGCAGGGCACCGGCTGCATCGCGGGCGTCCTGCTGCCGCCGTCCGGGGCCCGGCCCGGCGCCCCGCAGAAGATGAGCATCTACCAGGCCATGCGCCAGGGCGTGCTGCGGCCCGGCACCGCCCTGGTGCTGCTGGAGGCGCAGGCGGCCACCGGCTTCGTCGTGGACCCGGCGCGCGACCGCAGGCTGTCGGTGGAGGAGGCGGTGGCCGAGGGCGTGGTGGGCGGCGAGCTGCGGGAGAAGCTGCTGTCGGCCGAGCGCGCCGTCACGGGCTACACCGACCCCTACACGGGCGAGCAGATCTCGCTCTTCCAGGCCATGCAGAGGGGCCTGATCGTGCGCGACCACGGCATCCGGCTGCTGGAGGCGCAGATCGCCACGGGCGGCATCATCGACCCCGTGCACAGCCACCGCCTGCCGGTGGGCGTGGCCTACGAGCGCGGCTACTTCGACGAGGACCTGAGCCGCGTGCTGGGGGACCCGGACGACGACACCAAGGGCTTCTTCGACCCCAACACGCACGAGAACCTCACCTACCTGCAGCTGCTGCGCCGCTGCGTGCCCGACCCCGACACCGGGCTGTACATGCTGCAGCTGGCCGCCCGGGGCTCGGCCGTGCACCAGCTGAGCGAGGAGCTGCGCGCCGCCCTGCGCGACGCGCGCGTGACGCCCGCCGCGGGCGCCCTGCGCGGCCAGAGCCTGTCCGTGTGGGAGCTCCTGTTCTACCGCGAGGTGCCCGAGAGCCTGCGGCAGGACCTGCTGCGCAGGTACCAGGCGGGCGCGCTCACGGCGCAGGAGGTGGGCTCGGCGCTCAGCTCTCTGCCGGCCGGGCCCGACGCCGGGGGCCCCGGCTCGGACCCTCGCGGCGCCCTGCGAGCGGCCACCATGGAGGTGAAGGTGGGCCGCCTGCGGGGGCCCGCGGTGCCCGTGCTGGACGTGTTGGAGTCCAGCTACGTGAGCGCGGCCGTGCGTGAGCACCTGATGGCCCAGTTCGGCTCGGGGGCGCTGGCCTTGCCCGCGCTGACCCGCAGGCTGACCACCATCATCGAGGAGGCCGAGGAGGAGCCGGTGGGCGGCGGCGAGGGCGGCGAGGGCGGCGAGGGCGGCGAGGGCGGCTCGGGGCCTCCGGCCTCGCCCCCCAGCCGCAGCGGCCAGGAACAGACCCTGCGCGCGGCCACCATGGAGCTGCAGCGCGGGCAGTTCCGGGGCCGGCAGGTGTCCGTGTGGGAGGTGCTGTTCTCCGCCTACGTGAGCGAGGCCCGGCGGCGGGAGCTGCTGGCGCAGCACGCGGCCGGCACCCTGGGCCTGCCCGACCTGGTGGCCGCGCTGGTGCGGGCGGTGGAGGAGGCGGAGGAGCGGCTCAGCAAGGTGTCCTTCCGCGGGCTGCGGCGCCAGGTGTCCGCCGCCGAGCTGCGCGCCTCCGGCATCCTGGGCGCCGACACGCTGCGGGAGCTGGCGCAGGGCACCAAGACCCCGCAGGAGGTGACGGAGATGGATTCGGTCAGGCGCTACCTGCAGGGCACCGGCTGCATCGCGGGCGTCCTGCTGCCGCCGTCCGGGGCCCGGCCCGGCGCCCCGCAGAAGATGAGCATCTACCAGGCCATGCGCCAGGGCGTGCTGCGGCCCGGCACCGCCCTGGTGCTGCTGGAGGCGCAGGCGGCCACCGGCTTCGTCGTGGACCCGGCGCGCGACCGCAGGCTGTCGGTGGAGGAGGCGGTGGCCGAGGGCGTGGTGGGCGGCGAGCTGCGGGAGAAGCTGCTGTCGGCCGAGCGCGCCGTCACGGGCTACACCGACCCCTACACGGGCGAGCAGATCTCGCTCTTCCAGGCCATGCAGAGGGACCTGATCGTGCGCGACCACGGCATCCGGCTGCTGGAGGCGCAGATCGCCACGGGCGGCATCATCGACCCCGTGCACAGCCACCGCCTGCCGGTGGGCGTGGCCTACGAGCGCGGCTACTTCGACGAGGACCTGAGCCGCGTGCTGGGGGACCCGGACGACGACACCAAGGGCTTCTTCGACCCCAACACGCACGAGAACCTCACCTACCTGCAGCTGCTGGAGCGCTGCGTGCCCGACCCTGACACCGGGCTTCTGTTTCTGGCCCTCACCCTGGTGTGAGTGCCCTTGGGTTCCCTCAGCACCCGCTCCTGTGTTCCGCGGCGTTCGGCTTTCTCCTCATTTTGTTTTGCTCGATGTCTGCCGTCTTGTGTGTATTTTTTCCCCTTGTACTTTTTTCAGTTCTTTGCCTTTTTTCACATCTCCAAATTGTCCTGTCCCTTGGCTGTTCGGAGCCCTGTTCTGTCCTGGCTGGCCTCATTTTGGTTTGGAGCATTTTGCAAAACGAAGTTCGTGCATACAATAAAGTTTGTCTTTGTTTTCAGGGGTTTGAAAGCTCATCACCCAAACCTTTACATCCTTAATGTGGAGATTAAAGCTGGAACGTTAGCACCGTGGCACCCCGTCCTGAGAGCCTGCCCGTGGTGGGGTGACACACACTCTGCTCTCCCTACCAGGTCTTCGAGCCTCCGTGCCCTGGCCGGGCCGACAGGCGGTGCAGGCTCGGGTCTGTGTGGTCCGCTCCCGGCACTCATTGCGCGGCTGCCGTCGTTGGCGTGGGCTCTGTCCTGTTTGTAGGATGGGAGCTCTCACGCCCACACGGGAGCGAGTTTTCACGTGACTGTCTAAGGCCCTGCTTGCTGTGCTGAGCCCTGGCCCCCCGCAGGCAGGAGCCCTGCTGGCTGGTGTTTGAGTCCAGCTGCGGGCTCCCCGAGCCTGCCGCCACCGCCCTCACTTTCCTGCCAGCTGAGCCATCTCTCTGGGCCGCTTTCCCCTTCCCCGACGCCCCTCGGGCCCCCACTCGGCTGCTGAGACGGTGGATTTATTATTTCAAGCACTGTGTTTTTCTGGCATTTCATGCGGCTCTCACTGAGATTGCCTGTCTGCCATGGGTGTTACACCACGCTCTCTAACTGCCACCGGTCACCTTTTGTAAAGAAAACAGGTTTACTGTGCAGCTCAAAGTCCGGGCTGCATCCCCTCGTGGCCAGTGGTCCCTCTGCAGGTCCCTCCTCCAGATCCCAGCACAGGCAGGCTCGTGGAGGGCCCCCCCGCGGTCCAGGCTCGCACTGGCCCGGCCTGCTCCCCTCAGCCCTGGGCAGACTTCCAGTCCTGGATGCTGAGTCACTTGGGGCTTACCTTGGATGTTATAAACACACAGAATGTGGGACTCTGGGTCCTGTTAACCCCCTGCTGAGAGGAGGTGCCCTGGGTTGTGGCCAGCACCTGCCTTGGCCAGGTCCAGGCCTGGAGCTGTGCCCGGCCCTCTGGGGGCAGTGGTCTCACGGTCAGTTCCATTTTCACAGCTTTTGCTGGTCCGTGTGGTTTCCTGGCCTGCTGCTGGGCGCCGGGTCAGCCCCTACATGGCATGGGCAGCCCTTTGTCCAGCGCTGCCCCTCCAGGATCTCCCCCACAAGGCCCTTCTCCCAGTCCTCCCCTCTGGGAGTGGCGAGTCTCATGCCATCTGGCAATCCCACACCCCCGGGCCAGAGAAGTCAGGAGAGGGCACAGGGGACCCCACACACATGCCACAGTGCCCACTCCTCTGTCTGCAAGGGCGGGGTGCCACAACACTGCCAGCACAGGACAGGCCTGGGTCAGGGCTGGCTCCAGGGCGGGCCTCCTCTGGGGCTCTGTTCTCTGTTTAGGGTGAGCACCACTCTCCGCAGGGCAAAGCCCCAGACACAGCTGCACACGACACCCTCCCCCCAACCTCAGGGGGGGTACCTCTGCTCTCCAGGACATGACTCCTGGCAAGATGGGTGGGCCAGGTCTCCCGTGACAAGCACCCAACTCTGGAGTGCACCCTCAGCCACACAGCGCCCTGGCTGGACCTGCTCCGGGGCCGGGAGCCTGCCAGCCTCCTCGGGTCTGGCTGAGCCTGCAATGGGCAGAGCAGTCCAGCAGGACTCAGCTGCTGGGGCCCGGGGAGGTTGGGGTGGGCTCTCCGAGAGCAGGTGGGAGCAGTGGGGGTGGGTGCGGCAGGACCAACGGCCCGGCCCTCCTGGTTGGGAGAGAGAAGAGACCAGCAGGAGGCCCCAGACCGTCCTGGCCTTCCACGAGCCAGCAGACTCTCAGAACTCAGAGCGGTTACACTGGAAGGGGTACCTCACCGTGGCCGGGGACACAGGGCAGAGCGGGCAGGAGAGCCCCCACAGATACCATCCGGCGCGGCCATGCGGACAGATGAGGCTTGGTCTCCTGAGGCCTGGGCTGCGGCCAGCCGGGCAGGCTCCACAGGCCTCATGCCCAGGGCTTCTACAGGGACAGGTTCTCACTGCAAGGCCCCAGGCCTCTGGGGGGAACGCAGACACACCAAGAGGTGTTCCTGGGAGCCGGTCGGGGCCAGTTCTTTAGGAGGTGTGGGGCACAGGCTGGTCAGAACGGTGACAGCAGTGGACGTGGGAAAGGGTCAGATGCCAGGGTTCGGGGAGCCCAGCAGTTCAGCTAGTTTCAGCCGGAGAGGAAGCAGGCACCCCAGCCCCCAGGGAGGGAGTCGGCAGATGTGTGTGTGTGGGAGGGGGTGCATGTTGAGATGAGTTTTTCTTTTCTTTTCTTTTTTAAGACATTTTATCTAAAAGGCAGAGTGACAGACAGGCACACACACTTCCATCCTCTGGTTCCCAACCCAAATGGCCACAACAGCCAGGTCTGGGTCAGGCAGAGACCAGGAGCCAGGAGCTCCATCCGGGTCTCCCACGTGGTGCAGGTCGGGGGACCACCGGACCTCCCCACCTCAGCGGAGTGTGCTCCCACTGGGCACGGCAGTGGCGGCGTAGGGATGCGGGGCAGCAAGGTGGTCGTGGGTGGTTCCCGACCGCGCTGCGCCCCAGGGAAGCCCCGGCCTAGGAGGCTCAGGCTGGCGCTGGGGTCTCTCCTGCCCATAGCCGGAGCGTCCCGGGCCCAGGGCAGCCGAACGAGGCCTCGGGTGGTTAGGGGCCAGGCTCTGACCGAGCGGCCAGGGATGGGGCAGCCTTGGGTGGGGCGGAGCCGCAGAGTGGGCCAGGCGCGGGCGCTGCCCTCCGGCTCCTCCCCCCGGCCCGCCGCGCGCCCGCGCCTCCGGATTCCCGAGCGCGGGTGGGGGCTTCAGGCGGCGGCGGCGGCTCGGCTCGGCTCGGCCGGGGCGGGCGCGGGGCTGGGCGGGGGCCGGGGCGCGGGACGCGGGGCTGGGGCGCGAGAAGGGCGGTGCCTGCCCGCCCAGCCATGGCGGCCCCGGAGCCGACGCCGAGGAGGGGCCGTGAGAGGGAGCGAGAGGACGAGAGCGAGGACGAGAGCGAGATCCTGGAGGAGAGCCCGTGCGGCCGCTGGCAGAAGCGGCGGGAGCAGGTGGGCGCGGGCGGGCGACGCTGGCGGCCTCGGACGCCGCGGGCCCGACGCGCGCGCCCTGGAGAGAAGCCCCGGGCCTCCGAGGACCGGTCTTCTCCCTGGACCACCGTGCGTCCCCGGAATCCGGCCCTGGCATGCGGCCCACCGCTCCTGGGGGACCCAGCCACGAGCGCGCGGGGCTGAGGGACGGGCGCGCGCAGGGCCCGGTCCCACCCGCGGCGCGCGCTGCCCCGCCCAGGTGAACCAGGGGAACATGCCCGGGATCCAGAGCACGTTCCTGGCCATGGACGCGGAGGAGGGGGTGGAGGTGGTGTGGAACGAGCTGCACTTCGGCGACAGGAAGGCCTTCGCGGCCCACGAGGTGAGACCCGGCCCCGCCGCGCCGCGCCCCGGGCCGCCCCTCGCTGCTCCTGACCGCGCCCCCTGTCCAGGAGAAGATCCTGACCATGTTCGAGCAGCTGGCGCTCGTCGACCACCCTAACATCGTGAAGCTGCACCGCTACTGGCTGGACGCCTCGGAGACCCGCGCGCGGGTGAGCCGCGGTGGGGTGCGGGCGAGGCGCGGCGGGCGAGGCGCGGGCCGTGGGACCCGCCGCGAGCCCGCCCGCCACGCAGGTGGTCTTCATCACGGAGTACGTGTCGTCGGGCAGCCTCAAGCAGTTCCTGAAAAAGACCAAGAAGAATCACAAGGCCATGAACGCCCGGGTATGGGGGAGGGGGCGGGCCAGGGGTCAGGGTGGGGGTGGGCGCGGGGGGGGGGCGGGCTGCGCAGGCCCGGCCGCCCCCCCCAGCCCACCCGATGGCGTCGTGCGTCGCCGCTAGGCCTGGAAGCGCTGGTGCACGCAGATCCTGTCGGCGCTCAGGTGAGCCTGCGCCTGCGCGCCCGCGCCCCACGCCGGCCGGGCGCAGCCTGACCACGCGGCCTCTCCCTGCCCCGCGTCCGCAGCTTCCTGCACGCCTGCAGCCCCCCGATCATTCACGGCAACCTGACCAGCGACACCATCTTCATCCAGCACAACGGCCTGGTCAAGATCGGCTCCGGTGCGGGTGCAGGCGCGGACGCGGCGGCGGGGGCAGGGCCGGGCGGGGACCGTGGACGCCGCGGCCTCGCGCTGACGCCTCTGTCTCCCCGCCGGTGCCGGTGCAGTGTGGTACCGCATCTTCTCCAACGGTGCGTGGGGCTCGGGGTAGCCTTGGCTGCGGCCAGGTTGCGTCCGCTCAGCGCCCGCGCTCCCCTGCAGCCCTCCCGGACGATCTGCGCAGCCCGGTCCTGGCGGAGCGCGAGCAGCTTCGGAACCTGCACTTCTTCCCCCCGGAGTACGGAGGTGGGTCCGGGGGCTCGGCGCGCGCCTCGCGGGCCCTGCCCGGCCCTGCCCGGCTGCCCGGCCTCGCGTCTCCCTTTCAGAGGTGGCCGACGGCACCGCCGTGGACATCTTCTCCTTCGGGATGTGCGCGCTGGAGGTACTGGCCCTGGCTCCCCGCCCCTCCGTGCCGGGCGGCCTCCGCCTCACCGCTGTCCTCTCCACGCCCAGATGGCTGTGCTGGAGATCCAGGCCAACGGGGACGCCCGGGTCACCGAGGAGGCCGTGGCTCGGGCCCGGCATTCCCTGAGCGACCCCAACATGCGGGTGAGCAGCCTGCCCGGGCTCTGGGCCTGTGGCTGCCGCCGAGGGGTGTGCCAGCCACTTGCACAAAGCCCACCGGCGAGGAGGACCTTGCTAGGGCCCCAGGCGGGGTTTGGGGCCTAGGACCCTAGGGGATCAGCGCTGTGAAGCCAAGGGCACTAGAGACAGCCTTGGCACGTGGCGCACTGGACCTCCCCCCCCCCACACACACACCCGAGGCTGGCTCAGAGAGGGAGCCGCAGCGTCACGCCGTCTGCCCAGCCCCGAGACCTCCAAGCTTCCAGACCTGGGGCTCCAGGTGGATGGGGGCAGGGTGGGCAAAGCAAGTGTAGGGCGCAAGCCTTTCGGGTCGGAGGCCAAGGGTTAGCTCTGCGGCCCCAGGGGCTCCTGGGGAGCTGGGGCGGCCCGGTCCATGCAGCCCCTGAGGCAGAGCCTGAGCAGGGCCGGGCTGTGGGTAGGGCCCGCCTGTGTGCCCGGATAATGGCAGTCACTGCCCGCGGTGCCGGTGCCCTCCCGCTCAGAGTCGGAGCTGGCTTGGCTGCCCTCGGGGTGCCTTTCCCTGGGTATTCCCGCCCAGGGCTCCCGCTGGGACTCTGAGGCGAGAGGGGCTGCACCCTGGGGTGCGGGGTTTCAGGAGGCCTCCTCCCACGCCCTCAGGAGTTCATCCTGTCCTGCCTGGCCCGGGACCCTGCCCGCCGGCCCTCGGCCCACAGCCTGCTGTTCCACCGCGTGCTGTTTGAGGTGCACTCGCTGAAGCTCCTGGCGGCCCACTGCTTCATCCAGCACCAGTGTGAGTGGCCGGCCAGCTGGGCCTGGCGTCCTGGCGCGGCAGCGTCCCCCAGGACTGGGGCTCAGCCCGCCCGTGTATCCTGCGGCCCGCAGACCTCATGCCGGAGAACATGGTGGAGGACAAGACCAAGGCGCTGGATCTGCACGCCGTCATGGTGGAGGTCCCCCGGCCCCCCCGGCCCCCCGTGCAGTGGCGGTGAGCGGCCGCAGCCAGAGAGGCCCCTCTCCGGAGAGCCCTGGACGGCCACCGCTTACGCACTCCCTCCCCCGTGCCAGGTACTCGGAGGTGTCCTTCCTGGAGCTGGACAAATTCCTGGAAGATGTCAGGTGAGGGAGCTGGCTTGAGGCCGGGGAGCAGGTGGCCGTCAGGCCCGAGCCCCAGCTACCGCCTGCTGTACCCCAGGAACGGGATCTACCCGCTGATGAACTTCGCGGCCGCTCGGCCCCTGGGGCTGCCCCGGGCGCTGGCCCCACAGCCCGAGGAGGCCCAGAAGGCCAAGACCCCAACGCCAGAACCCTTCGACTCAGAGACCAGAAAGGTGAGTCTTGCCGCTGTAGTGCACCCCGTTTTCCCTGGGGCCCCCACAGCCCCATCCCCAGGCTGCCTGTGGCCAGGGCCAGCCCCCGCGGAGGCGGGGCTCCAAGGGCTGTTTCACCAGAGGCACCCCTGAAGACCCTTCCCCCACCTTGCTCCAAGCAGCCTCCTCTGTCCCCCCTTCACCACCACACCTGCAGGGCTGCAGAGGCCCGGCCACCTCCCTTCCCCTCCACCCAGCTTTCGGACCAGCCAGGGCCGCTAGCATCTGCTGACAGCACCACTGTCCACCCGCAGAAGCCCCTGCCCGGCCCCGCCCCGCCCCCACGCCGCCAGCCCCGGCATCGGCTCCGGCAGAGAGCAGGGGCAAGGACGCCCCGTTCCCCCGGCAAACAGCCCCGTTTCCGGTCTCTGCCGCCCCTCTGGGCCCTCGGGCAGCGTCAGCCCGTCCTGCTGGCCGCTGAGTTTCGGCCTCCCGCCTGCAGGTGATCCAGATGCAGTGTAACCTGGAGAGGAGCGAGGACAAGGCGCGCTGGCATGTGAGCGGGGGCGGGCGCTTGATGGGAGGAGCGGAGCCCGGGAGGGGAGGGGCAGGCCCGATGGTAGGGGGGGGGCAGGGGCGAGGGGCGGGGCCTGGGGGAGGAGCCCGATGGTAAGGGGGAGGCCTGGGAGGGGTGGGCCGGAAAGGGGCGGGGCCTGGGTTGTGAGGGGTCAGGCCCGATGGTAGGGAAGGGGCAGAGGTGAGGCCTGGGAGGAGCGGGGGGGGGGGGCTGAGGAGGGGCTGGAGCTTGATGGGAGGAGCGGAGCCTGGGAGGGGCGGGGCCTGACGGCAGGGGCCGGCGGGGGCGGGGCCCCAGTCCGCCGCGCCGACCGCAGCTCCCGCCCGCAGCTCACGCTGCTCCTGGTGCTGGAGGACCGGCTGCACCGGCAGCTGACCTATGACCTGCTCCCAAGTAGGCTGCGCGGAGACCCCGGGCGGCGGGCGGGCGCTGCGGGCGCGGCCGTGACCTCACGCCGGGGTCCCCGCCTGTCCCGCAGCTGACAAAGCCCAGGACCTGGCCGCCCAGCTCGTGCACTACGGCTTCGTCCGCGAGGTGCGCGGGGCGGGCGGCGCCCGGGCGGGCGGGGGGCGGCGCAGGGCGGGCCTGCCGGCGTGCCCGCCAAGCCTCCCTCCCTCGCAGGATGACCGGGCGAAGCTGGCCGCCTTCCTGGAGAGCACCCTCCGCAAGCACCGCGGAGCCTAGGGCCGAGCCCCTGGCCTGGGCGCGCGCCCCATGGGCACTGCCGAAGGCAGCCCTGTGGGCCCCGGGTGGGGTGGGGGTGGCGGGGCCCCTTGCGCCTCCACGGTCACCCTGCTATGTCCGCGGGTCTTCTGGCCGGGAGGCCCTCGGGAGGACACCTGGCCCGTGACTGGGCACTGGGCCTGCACGGCAGAACACGCACACCCCTCCCCCCCCCAAACCTGCAGGTGTCAGGCAGGGCGCTGGGCAGTGGGCAGGGCCGGACCTGGAGGGAGAAGCAGTGGGGAGAGCCCGGAGTCCAAGCTTCAGTGCCCGAAACCTAGGTCCCCTCCAGCCCACACCTGCCCAGAGTCCACCACCTGCTGTCCCGGCAGCCCCGCCATCGGGCCAAACTCATGCCCTCCTCCCTGGGCAGCCGGGAGCCACCAGGACATGGGTGCCTGGCTCTGGCCCATGTCACCCAAGTGCTGGGTCAGCCTTGCGCAGTCCGGTGCCGGCCCGGGGACACCTCCCCCACTCCTGCCTGGATCGCTTCCCAGGCCTGTCCACTCCCCACGAGGAAGGCTGACCACTGCGCCTGTCGGTGCCACCGTGAGGCCGCGTGCACTGGCCCAAGATGGCAGCCTTTGCTACAGCCGGGTGGGTGGGCGGGCTGACCCGGGCCCACCACCAGAGCCGGGGTGGGTTGAGCTCACGGCCCTGCCGTGGTGGGCGCTTCCTGCTGGCTGCAACCAGGGCGGCGGTCGGCTGCCAGAGGCTGCCTCGGCCCTTCCCCGCCCTCGAGGCCAGCGCCAGGAGCTTGAGTCTGCCCCAGTACCCCTCCTGTGCCTCAGGGAGGTGCTCCTGCCTCCCACGGCGCCCGGGACGACAGCCCTCTCGGCCCTCGGCGTCGGTCACACCTGAGAAAGCCTTGTGCCTGGTCAGCCGAGGGCTAGGGGCTGACCCCAGCCGAAGGCCAGCCCTGAGAACAAAGGTGTCTCGAGTCTCCGTGCCTTACGGTGCCCCCGTTGTACACATTCCAGTACTGCTCACGACACGGCCGCCGTCCCGCGCCTGCAGCTGGGTCGGGGTCTAACAGCACTCACACGGCCCAGGTCCCGGCTGAGCGAGCTGGCGACAGCGGACCGTGATTAAACGGAATTTTCCAAGCGTCCGAGCCATCGCCTCTGCTGAGCGTTGCATTTTCAGTTTTGTCTGCTCAGGGTGACACCACGTGCCTGAAAGCGGAACCGGTTCTTGAGGCAAACAGCCGTTTACCGCGCAGCCCCCCCACACAGCTGTTTACCGTGCAGCCCCTCACAGCCATTTACCGCCCAGCCCCCCCATTTATAATGCAGCCCCCCCAGCTCAGCTTCTCACCGTTTCTTCAGGCACTTGCAACCACTTTCCTCAAAACCACAGCGCGCTTTTAGCCCTGCTGCCTGGCTGCTTTCTCTTAAAAAGATTGATTTATTGTTTGAAAGGCAGAGGGAGAGGTCTTCCATCCACTGGTTCACTCCCCAAATGGCTACAATGACCAGGGCTGGGCCAGGCGGAAGCCAGGAGCTTCCTCGGGTCTCCCACGGGCGCAGGGGCCCAGGGACCTGGGCCATCCTCCACTGCTTTCCCAGGCCACAGCAGGGAGCAGCATCGAAGTGGGACAGCCGGGACGCGAACCAGCGCTCGGATGGGGTGCGGGCGCTGCAGGTGGCAGCCTTCCCTGCGCCACCACACTGGCTGGTTTTTCTGTATCCCGTGTCCCCAGGCAGCGTCCTCTGCAGGGGGGCGGCGGGCCCTGTCCTCACCCCACCTGCCCCACCTGCTCCGCTCCTCCACCAAGGTCCCTCCAGGGAACTCGGCGTCCTGGACTTTGTCAGCGCCTGCATCCCCAGTCAGCGGTCAGGTGCCCTGAAGTGGTGGACCTGGCCGTAGCCGTGGGGGTCCCCTGGCCGCCTGCCCTCTCTCTCTGTTGGAGCAGGAACTCCCTCCAGGTGTGCCAGGCAGCGTGGCTGGCAGGCACAGGGCGGCCTGCGGGCCTCACTCTGCCCTCAGCCGAGGGGCCAGGCAGCGTGCTGGCTGGGACCACCTCTCCCCAGGATCTGGGCGTGCCGTGCTGTTTCCTTCCACGTCCCAACCTTTGCACAGGGCTGCTCTCCCGGGGGTCCCGATTGCTCAGCACCTCAGAATGGCTGTAGAAGGTTTTCCTGAATTCTTTCCTTGTCGGCTCCACTTTCCTTATTTCCGGACACTACTGAGATGTAGAACTTATCTTTTTTTTTACTATTATTTATTTATTTGAGAGGCAGGGTTACAGAAAGAGAGAGAGAGACAGAGAGAGGTCTTCCATCCGCTGGGTCACTGCCCAGATGGCCGCAATGCCTGGGGCTGGAGCAGGCACTGAGACGCAGTGCAGCCTCCCGCGTCCGGGGTGGCGGTCACTGCTGCCGCCAGGGTCTGTGGGCAGCTGGAGCCTGGTGCCCACGCGTGCTTCCTCACCTGTGGAAACAGGCCTGGGTGCCCACCGAGCGGCTACTGTAAGGGTCGCTGGAGGTGACCAGCCCCACCACGGCCAGCAGAGGGTGGCGCTGGAGTGGATGCCTGGTGAGGAGGACCGGCCGGGGTTGCTGCTGGCACTGTGTTCTGGAAGATTCCAGCTGTGTGGAGGTGTTCACGGCGTGCTGAAGGTCATTGCACTGCGGCTC
This sequence comes from Oryctolagus cuniculus, assembly GCF_964237555.1. Taxonomy (NCBI): domain Eukaryota; kingdom Metazoa; phylum Chordata; class Mammalia; order Lagomorpha; family Leporidae; genus Oryctolagus; species Oryctolagus cuniculus. Next base: position 167,677,471 of record NC_091437.1, on the reverse strand, counting down.
TGGGGCCTCACCCCACCTGCGTTGCCTCCGAGCCCCGCAGCCCTGGCTGTGCGGCTGCCTGGACTTGGGACTCCCAGTGGCTGGGGGCCTCTCGGCTGGCCGGCCTGCGGCCATTCCAGACAGTGCCAGCTTGGCTTTTTTTTTTTTTTTTTTTTTGGTAAAAGTTTATTTATTTATTTATTTGCAAGGTAGAGTTAGAGAGAGAGAGAGAGAGAGAAATCTGGAGCCAGGAGCTCTCTCCAAGTCTCCCACGCACGTGCGGGGGCCCAAGGACTCGGGCCATCCTCTACTGCTTTCCCAGGCCACAGCAGGGAGCTGGGTCGGAGATGGAGCAGCAGGACTTGGATGGGCACCCGTATGGGAGGCCGGCACTGCAGGTGGATGCTTAGCCTTCTGCACCACAGTGCTGGCCCCGCTTTTCTTAATTTTACATAAGGTAGGGGCCGGCGCTGTGGCAGAGTGGGTTAACGCCCTGGCCTGAAGCGCCGGCATCCCATATGGGTGCCGGTTCGAGACCCAGCTGCTCCACTTCCGATCCAGCTGTGGCCTGGGAAAGCAGCAGAAGATGGTCCAAGTCCTTGGGCCCCTGCACCCACGTGGGAGACCCGGAAGAAGCTCCTGACTCCTGGCTTCAGATTGGCACAGCTCCGGCTGTTGCGGCCAATTGAGGAGTGAACCAGCAGATGGAAGATTCTCTCTCTTTCCCTCCCTCCCTCTCCTCTCCCTGTGTAACTCTTTCAAATAAATAAATAAATCTTTAAAAAATTTACCTAAGCTATAGGAGTTTCTTGTATTTCCTATATACAGGTTCAGGAACAGTGACATCCCCACCCCACCCTCCGTCCTGCCCAGCTCCCACCCTTCCTCCTCCTCCCTCTCCCATTCCCACTCTTAAGTTTTACAAAGATCTGTATTCAGTTTACTTTATACTCATAAGGTTAACCCTACACTCAGTATGAAGACAAAGCCCTGCTCCTCAACAGTCGAGACGAGGGCTGTAAACAATCATGGAGTCTCAGAATGTCCGTTTCTCTCCAACACGTTGCATTCCAGGTACTCTGTTAGTACCACAGCTGGGGAAGCGTACCGCGTCTGTCTGTCTGGGCCTGGCGTGTTTCACTGAGTATAACGGTTTCTGGTTGTAGCCATTTCCTTGCAAAAGGCAAGATTACTTTTTTTTTTTTTACCTGAGTCGCACTCCTGATTTTTTTTTTTTTTTTTTTTTGACAGGCAGAGTGGACAGTGTGAGAGAGAGACAGAGAGAAAGGTCTTCCTTTTGCAGTTAGTTCACCCTCCAATGGCCGCCGCAGCCGGCGCACCGCGCTGATCCAAAGGCAGGAGCCAGGTGCTTCTCCTGGTCTCCCATGGGGTGCAGGCCCAAGCACCTGGGCCATCCTCCACTGCACTCCCGGGCCACAGCAGAGAGCTGGCCTGGAAGAGGAGCAACCGGGACAGAATCCGGCGCCCCGACCGGGACTAGAACCCGGTGTGCCAGCGCCGCAAGGCGGAGGATTAGCCTAGTGAGCCGCGGCACCGGCCAACTCCTGATTTCTTTATCCAGCCATCAGCTGATGGATGTCGGTGAGCTGAGCTGCCGTGGGCGTGGGGACTCAGATCTCTTTCTTACGCTGATTCCATTTCCTCCGGGTAAATCCCAGGAGGGGATTGCCGGTCTCTTCAACAAGTGGTGCTGGGAAGACCGATCTCCACGTTCAGAAGCAAGAAGCCTGACCCCTACCTTCCACCTCACACAAAAACCCACTCAGCATGAATCAGAAGTCTAAATCTATGACCTGACACCACCAGATTACCGGAGAACATTGGGGAGGCCCTGCAAGACTTTGCTAGAGGCAGGTTTCTCGGAAAACACCCCAGAGGCACAGACCAGCCAAGACTGACAAATGGGATTATGTCAAGCCAAGGCGCGTCCGCACTCCAAAAGAAACACTCAGAAACGTGAAAAAAAAAAAAAAATGAACAGAATTGGAGAAGTTATTTGCATACTCTGCAACTGATAGGATTAACAACAACAATCAATTTAAGAAATGGGTAAAGGGGCGGGTAAAGCCGCCGCCTGCAGCGCTGGCATCCCATATGGGTGCTGGTTCGAGTTCCGGCTGCTCTACTTCTGATCCAGCTCTCTGCTGTGGCCTGGGAAAGCAGTGGAAGATGGCCCACGTGCTTGGGCTTCTGCACCCATGTGGGAGACCTGGAGGTAGCTCCTGGCTCCTGGCTTCGGATCAGCACAGCTCCGGCCGTTGCGGCCATCTGGGGAGTGAACCAGAGGATGGAAGACCTCTCTCTCTTCCTCTCTCCTTCTCTGCCTCTCTTTCTCTCTCTGTGTAACTCCTTTCAAGTAAATAAATAAATCTTTAAAAAAAAATGGGCAAATGACTTGAATAGGAATTTTTCCTTTTTCTTTTTCTTTCTTTTTTTCTTTCTTTTTTTTTTTTTTTTGTAAGATTTATTTTATTTATTTGAAAGAGAGTTACAGAGAAAGGTCTCCCAACCTCTGGTTCACTCCTCAAATGGCCACAACAGCCGGAGCTGCGCCGATCCGAAGCCAGGAGCCAGGAGCTTCTTCCGGGTCTCCCACATGGGTGCAGGGGCCCAAGGACTTGGGCCATCTTCTGCTTTCCCAGGCCACAGCAGGGAGCTGGATTGGAAGAGGAGCAGCCGGGACTCAAACCAGCGTCTATATGCGATGCTGGTGCTGCAGGCCAGGTCTTTAACCTGTTATGCCAAAGTGCGGGGCCGGGGGGGGGGGTGTCCGCATTTCTCAAGAGAGGAAACTCGCGGCCAACAGATTCCTGATAAAATGCTCAGGATCACTGGCCATCAGGGAAATGCACATCAAAACCACAACAGGGTTTCACCTCGTCCCAGAATGGCTTCTACAGAAGTGAACACAGATGCTGGCCAGGATGTGGGGAGAAAGGTCCCCTAGTCCACTGTTGGTGGGGATGCACACTGGTGTAGTCACTGTGGAAGGCCTCAGAGTGTAGACGACCATGTGACCCAGCCTCCTCTCTCCAGCCGGGAGCTGGGCTGAGGATCCTCCTCCAAGCAGTCCGGATGGCTCTGTCAGAGGCCTGGCTATGGGGCTGGGGCTGGGTGCAGGGGCCTGGCTGTGGGGCTGGGGCTGGGGCTGGGTGCAGGGGCCTGGCTGTGGGGCTGGGACTGGGTGCAGGGGCCTGGCTGTGGGGCTGGGGTGCAGGGGCCTGGCTGTGGGGCTCGGGCTGGGGCTGGGTACAGGGGCCTGGCTGTGGGGATGGGGCTAGGGCTGGGGTACAGGGGCCTGGCTGTGGGGCTGGGTGCAGGGGCCTGGCTGTGGGGCAGGGTGCAGGGTGCAGGGGTCTGGCTGTGGGGCTGGGTGCAGGGGGCAGGGTCCTGGCTGTGGGGCTGGGGTGCAGGGGCCTGGCTGTGGGGCTGGGACTGGGGTGAATGGTGCAGGGGGCCTGGCTGTGGGGCTGGGACTGGGGTGAAGGGTGCAGGGGGCCTGGCTGTGGGGCTGGGTGCAGGGGGCCTGGCTGTGGGGCTGGGGTGCAGGGGGCCTGGCTGTGGGGCTGGGGTGCAGGGGTCTGGCTGTGGGGCTGGGATTGGGGTGAAGGGTGCAGGGGGCCTGGCTGTGGGGCTGGGACTGGGGTGAATGGTGCAGGGGGCCTGGCTGTGGGGCTGGGGTGCAGGGGGCCTGGCTGTGGGGCTGGGGTGCAGGGGCCTGGCTGTGGGGCTGGGGCTGGGGTGCAGGGGCCTGGCTGTGGGGCTGGGGCTGGGGTGCAGGAGGCCTGGCTGTGGGGCTGGGTGCAGGGGCCTAGCTTTGGGGCTGGGACTGGGGTGAAGGGTGCAGGGGGCCTGGCTGTGGGGCTGGGTGCAGGGTACAGAGGGCCTGGCTGTGGGGCTGGGGTGCAGGGGGCCTGGCTGTGGGGCTGGGGCTGGGTGCAGGGTGCAGGGGCCTGGCTGTGGGGCTGGGGTGCAGGGGCCTGGCTGTGGGGCTGGGTGCAGGGGGCCTGGCTGTGGGGCTGGGTGCAGGGTGCAGGGGCCTGGCTGTGGGGCAGGGATTCAGGGCCGCCCTCTCTGGGAGCTCAACCAGCCACGCGCTGGCGGGAGCTGGAGGCCAGGAAGATCTGCTTTGTCCAGCGGCCCCTGGCTGCACAACCCTCACACTGACCGGTGTGGGCCCGGGCACGGTGACCACTGCGGGGCCCTCCCGGCTCTTTTCAACAAAGCGTTTCCTTTCATTTCGGGGCGTCGGGGGGGTGGGGGCGGCCGGCCGGAGGGGTCTTCTCCCTCAGCGCGGGGCAGGGGACGCTGTAAAATGCATGGCCACTCTGGGGGTCCCTGTGAGGGACAGCGGCGCAAACACGTCCCCAAATCCGAGCGTCTGTCCCGTGAGCCTGCTCCGAGAGGCCGTGTAGACACGCCCGCGGCCAGCAGGGAAACCGCAGCGGCCAGAGGCCGAGGGGGGCCACGGCCGCGCGCCTCCGCCCCGGCGCGCGCGCTCCCGGCCCAGGCCCCGCCTCGCGCGCTCCCGCCTAGGCCCCGCCTCGCGCGCTCCTGCCCAGGCCCCGCCCCCTCCAGGGGGCGTCGCCTCCCTCGCCCCGCCCCGGAAGCGCGGTCCCTCTCCTTCCACGTCGGTCGCTCAAGGCTCTGTTATCGCGAGAGCGCCGCGCGCCGGGACCCAGATCGCGCGAGACTGCGGAGGCAGCAGCACCGTGTGGCGCGCGCGGCGGCCGCGACGGACGCAAGATGGCGACGGCGACCATAGCCCTCGTAAGTGAGCCCGCGAGAGGGCAGGCGGCCCTCGGTCGGCGGGAGCAGGTCGCCGGCTCGGCCCGGGCGCGGACGGCCTGCCGGGGTGCGGCGGTCCTCACGGCCCTCCCAGGGGCCCCCGCGGCCTCGAGTCGTGCGGGGCGGGGGCGGGGCAGGCGCGCGCCGGCGGCCGGTCCGCGGCCACCGCTTCCGGCCGCGGCCGTCGGCTTCCGGCCTCCGGACGGGGCGGGGACCCGGGGCGCGCCGGCGGGGGGCGGGCGTCCGCGCGCGCCTGGGGACGGCGGTGCTGTTGCCCCGCGCGGGGAGGGCGGGCGTGCCGGCTGCGCCCTCGCTTTGTCCCGGCCGCCGCGCCCGTGGGGCTGCCTCCCCTCGCAGACCCGTCTGCGCCGCAGCCCCTGCCGTGCGTCCCCGCCCCGGTCCGCCCCGCCCGGCCCCGCGGGAGCTTGGCGCTGTTGAGGGGGAAGCCCGAGCAGGGGGCGCCCCGGGGCCCGGCGCCGCGGTCGAGGGGGCGCCCCGCCCCCGCCAGGCCTGTTGTCAGCTGTCATGCTCGGGAGGCCAGCGAGAGCTGCCGCGCTCCTCCTGTTGTCTGCGCCGGCTTCCGGCAGGGAGGGAGCGTGCCGCCGGGGGCGGATTTGGCTGGCGCGGGTCTTGGGGCCGAATGCAGGGGGTTGCAGAAAGGCGTCCTCTGGGTGCGCTTCCGGCGTGGTGCTGCAGCCCCCTCCCAGCGGGCAGGGTCCCCGGTACCTGCAGCCCAGCCCTGTCCCAGCGGGCAGGGTCCCCGGAACCTGCAGCCCCTTCCCAGCGGGCAGGGTCCCCGGCACCTGCAGCCCAGCCCCCTCCCAGCGGGCAGGGTCCCCGGCACCTGCAGCCCAGCCCCCTCCCAGCGGGCAGGGTCCCCCGGCACCTGCAGCCCCCTCCCAGCGGGCAGGGTCCCCGGCACCTGCAGCCCAGCCCCCTCCCAGCGGGCAGGGTCCCCGGCACCTGCAGCCCAGCCCCCTCCCAGCGGGCAGGGTCCCCGGCACCTGCAGCCCAGCCCCCTCCCAGCGGGCAGGATCCCCGGCACCTGCAGCCCAGCCCCCTCCCAGCGGGCAGGGTCCCCGGCACCTGCAGCCCAGCCCCCTCCCAGCGGGCAGGGTCCCCGGCACCTGCAGCCCAGCCCCCTCCCAGCGGGCAGGGTCCCCCGGCAGCTGTGTCCTTGGCTCCCTGCTCTGAGCTTTGCAGCTCTGATTGCCTGACCTGTTCCCAGTTGGGGCCGTTGACCTTGGGTTCCTTCTTGGGCACAATTTTATCCTCTCTTCCTGGAGACTTGGGAGACCCGGCCCATTGGGTGCCTCCCAGAGGAGAGCCCCTGGCTGTGGCCTGGCGCGGGGCCACGCGCTTGCTGTCCATGGCTGTTTTCTTCTTGGGGTTCGTTAGCCTCGGCAGTCAGCTTAGGTGCAGCTGGCTTTGTCTGCCGGCAGTTGGCCAGGGGGCTCCTGCGAGAGGTGTCTCCTGCTGTGTGTGTGTGCAGCCAGCGCAGAGCCGGCCGTGGGCGCTCCCGGCACAGGACGGGGAGGCAGCCGCCAGCGCGCCCTGGGTCCGACTCTGAGGGCTCCACACTGCCGATCCTAGGGTTTGCGCAGGACGCACTGAGGGGTGGGCACCTCAAGAAACTGCTTGAAAGTGAAGTTCAAGTTAAAACGTAAGGTGTTTTGGTACAGAAAATTTTTGAAATCCTTTGTACAAAGTTTTTTTCTTTTTTTTAATGTTTATGAAAGTGCACATCATGAAAACCCTATGCATGGATTTCAGGATTTTTTCTACCAAAATAAACATGTCTTTTGTTTTTATTTGCGGGGCAGACAGACAGAGCTCTCCTCCTTTGATCCTTCCTCAAGTGCCCGGAACAGCCCGGGCTGCACCAGGCCGGAGCTGAGCGCTGGGGCTGAATCCCAGGTCTCCCATGGAGGGGACGGGCTGACTGCTGTACCCTCCCGGGACGCCTCTCAGGCCGTCTGTTAGCAGGAAGCTGGAACTGGGAGCCAGGGCCCAGAGTCCAGTCCAGGCACTCTTGGATGGGGTGTAGAGGTCTCCCGCCCACCAAGATATATTGTATTTATTTGAAAAACCGGGTTACGGAGAGAGAGAGGTCTTCCATCTGCTGGGTCACTCCCCAGATGGCCACAGCAGCCAGAGCTGGGCTGATTCGAAGCCAGGAGCTTCTTCCGGGTCTTCCACGTGGGTGCAGGGGCCCAGGCACCTGGGCCATCTTCTGTTACTTTCCCAGGCCACAGCTGAGAGCTGGGTGGGAAGTGGAGCCGCCGGCACTGCAGGCCGCTGCTTTAACCCGCTGTGCCACAGCATGGGCCCTGGATGTGGTTGTCTTAGCCAGTACTTCAGACGCCTGCCGCTGAGCCTAACGTGGCTCCAGGTGCTGTGCGCTCCGGAGGTGAGGCGCTCAGTGTCTGAGGCAGCCGGGAGCCTGAGGCCTGGACACCAGTGCCTGGGCTGCCCTGCTTCTCGGAGGGGCCCCTGCCCAGTGCCGACGCGTGTGGCTGTGACGATGGCCACTCTGAGGGAGCGGTTAGCCCAGCCCTGCTCCCCGGGGCCGGAGGACTTCCTTCTGTCGTGGATGTCGTCCTGGGCCGTGCGTTCGGAGGGCAGGAAGGCAGGACAGGACGGTGCCCCCACGGTCACTTCCTGAAACCATGTCTTCCGTGGGCGTTGAGCCTGTGTCCCCGCTCTGGGGAGGCCTGCCCTCAGGGCTGTTCCCCGGCATGCGTGGGGCTGACATCCAGAGCAGTGCCAGGCGCTCCGTCCCCAGCAGGCTGGGTCCCCGGCGCGGCCCGTGCCAGGTCAGCCAGCTGCAGGGGTGGGAGCTGAGAGGGTGAGAACACTGCGCTGTGCGGTCCTGCCCAGCCTCCCGCACACCGCTCATCTGGCGGGAGCTGCCCCTCCTCCTACCTGCCTGGCTAGGGCTCTGTCCAGTGCGGAGGAGCAGGCCCGGAGCTGCGCTCCGAGGAGTTAGGCAGCCCTGAGCAGTGTGGCTGCGGAGAGGCCGGCCTTGCGCTGTTGGCGGGGGGGGGGGGGGGGGGGGCTCTTCAGCTCAGGCCTAGGCCTGGCCAGAACCTGTGGAAGCAGCGGGACTGGTGCCGAGCTGTAGTCCAGCCCTGCCGCCTGGGGAGGGCGTGGGGGAGACAGCTGGGCACCTGCCACTGCCCGCTGCTGGGAGACGGGGGTGGGAGTGCACGCTGTTCCCCTCTTCCTCCTCGCTGCCAGCTCAGGCCTGTCCCAGATGCCACTTGGGCCAGGGCCTGGGCTGCTGTGGGTGTGAGGAATGGGCAGTGTGGGGTGGAGGTAGCGTTGAGAATAATTCAGGGATCAGGCCAGAGCTGATCTCTTCCTATGTCTCCGCCTGGCCTCCTTTGTCCACGGGGAGCTCAGCCATTAGTGTGGGCAGAGGAGGGGGCTGGGGTGGGTGGGGCCGTGTGACCATCCATGACAACGTGTCCTTCTTTGCCTACAGCAGGTCAATGGCCAGCAAGCAGGGGGGTCTGAGCCGGCGGCGGCGGCGGCAGTGGTGGCAGCGGGAGACAAATGGAAACCTCCGCAGGTACTGACCTTGGGCGTCCTCTCCCTGGGCCTCCGTCTGCCTGCCGGCTGGCCGGCCTACACACCCTAACCAGAGAGCCGTGGTGGGGCGTGGGTCAGGAGCCCCGGGGGCGCGGCTTTGCCATCTGCCTGTGGGACTGTGGGACTGTGGGCCATGTCCTGAGCCTGTGCTGCCCTGGCCCCGCCCAGCCCCAGCCTGCTTCTCCCGGGCCAGTGGTCTGGCTGGGTGGGGCTCCTGGGACTGGCCAGCAGGGCTGTCATGCTGTGTGGAAGGTGTAGAATGCGAGCGAGAAGCGCAAGCCTCATTGTAGCGCTTTGTGAGTTTACAAAAGGAGCACAAGATAGGGTATTGGAGAAAGGACAGGGCTGGCTGGGACCGCCCCGCCCCGCCCCGCTCCCCGCCTGGGCCCCTCGCTCCAGGGTGGGTGCAGGTGGGCCTTGGGAGCAGAGCTCGGCCCTGCAGCTGGGTGCTTGGTTCTTTGTGCTGCCCCATCCCGAAGGCCCCAGCAGCCTCTCGAGGTGGCCCCTTGGAGCTAGGCTCTCCCGCCCCCCAGGCACGGGGGGTGTGGTATGCAGCCTTTCCCCCAGCCGGCCATTGGTTGGTGGGAGAAGGGCCTTTTGTTTCTCAAGACAAAGAGGAGATTGAGGAGTTTCTAGGGGGCTGAGAGGGCTGGCATTGATTACCATGGTGACAGCCTGCTCTGCCCTCTCCCACTAAGGAGACATGGGCTTGGGGCCAGCTGGGAGAGCGGCCAGGACAGGCCAGTGTGAACCAGACTGGCGCCGACCTCTGATAGGCCTTGGGGCTCACCAGGATGGGGTTCTCGGGGTCTGGGTCTGCAGCCCAGCCTGGATCCTAGCTTTGCACTCCTCCCCGCCCCTCTCGAGCCTGTGGAGTCTGTGGTTTGGAGCTGTGGACAGGCAGACCTGCCCTGTGCTCCCTGTGCGCACTTTACCACGACCCTGCTGGACGCCCACGGTCTTCCCTTGCCAAGGGCCGGGAAACACGATGCTCATGGCTTCCGCTGGGGTCTGCAGCCCAGCCCAGCCGCCCTGTCCCTGGGCAGTGTCCACCCTGCCTGGTGCCTCCCAGTGGCAGGCATGGCCTGTGCAGGTGCTTGGCACCTTTGGGGCTCTTGGGCAGAGGGAGGGGCTGCGATGGGGAGCGCTTTGCCTGCACTGTTCCTCCATTGGCCCTGGAAGCCAAGTTCATGTCCATTTCGGGGACTCACTCTGACAAGGCTGAGAAGCCTGGGTGCCAGGCAGCCCAGGATCCGGCAGTTCTGGGATGTTTGGAGCCTGACCGCTTTCCCCGGGGGCAGGGGGACTGGCAGCAAGGGGCTCCCCCTCTCCTGCTGCCTGGACCCACCCTGGTGCTGGGTTGGCCCGGAATCCCTGGGGGAGACCCGCATCCCCGCCAGGCAGGGGACAGCAGGTGCTGGGCCTGGCCCTGGAGGGGCGGGGGCCGTGAGGGGCCTCAGGCTGCTGCTGAACCAGTCCCCGCCCTCCAGGGCACAGAAGCCATCAAGATGGAGAACGGGCAGAGCACAGCCGCCAAGCTGGGGCTGCCTCCCCTGACGCCCGAGCAGCAGGAGGCCCTCCAGAAGGTGAGCGTGTGTCTTCCTGGGGGGCTCTGCCGGGGGCGGGCGGGGCCGGCCCTCCCCGCGGGCGGGGCCCCCAGTGCTCCTCACCGCTGTCTCCCGCAGGCCAAGAAGTACGCCATGGAGCAGAGCATCAAGAGCGTGCTGGTGAAGCAGACCATCGCCCACCAGCAGCAGCAGCTCACCAACCTGCAGGTGAGCGCGCCCCGCCCGCACCCCGCCGCCCACGCCGCCTCCTCTTCGCTCTCTTCCTCCTCCCCAGAAGGTGTGAACGGTTCTCACATGCGCAAGGACTCTCGGGACCCTCGGGGTCCTCCTCTGTAGCTCCTCCTGTCCCCTCCACGGCCCCTCCCTGTCGCCGGGGGCTCCCCAGTGCTCCCCTCAGGCTGCACGGCTGCGGTGGCGGCGTGCGGGCTGTGCACCCTCCTGCCCCTGCGGCCTTGGATCAGGCGGTCAGGCTCCCACCCCTGCAGCGAGTCCAGACTATCGGGGCTAGGGCCCGGGGCCAGGGGACGGTCTGGGGGTGCCTCCCGGACTCTGCCCTAAGCGTACGGCCAGAGGCTTCGCAGTCAGAGGCCAGCGGTTCCTGGGCCTCGTGCCTCCCACCCCCTCCCCGCCCTCAGACGTGCACGCTGCCGGGAAGCCCGGCTGTTCACTGCTATCCGTGCGTCCCTCTCCTCCGGCGAGGCTGCGGGCAGGGCTCCGGGGCCCGGACGCCCCCGTGGGCAGGCGCCAGCGGCCAGCTAGGCGGCGGCAGCATGGGAAGGCAGGTGGGCCTCCCAGGCAGGGGGACTGGGCCTGCGGCCGCCTGCGTGAGGTGCTGACGAGAGCGGGCCTGCTCGGCTCCAACAGACTGAACTCTGTGTTTACTGTCTTTCAGATGGCAGCAGTGACAATGGGCTTTGGAGATCCTCTCTCACCTTTGCAATCGGTCAATAGACTTGCTCACTTCTGCCGGGGCTCTGTCCTTAGTCAGGCTAGGGGGGGCAGTGCGGCCCGCGCGCTGGGGACCTTGCGCCCTAGCCGGCCCTGCCCGCCAGCTCAGGACGAGCGCAGCAGAGCGCCAGGCGCGGCGGGCCAGTGTGTGGGCGCCCACCCCGGGACCGCCCCCAGGGGAGGCCTCCGTCTGCTCTGAGGGCCCGCCTTAAAACTAACCGGCCAGGTAACTGCGGAGCGGAGGGCAGCTGCCGGCGCCAGGCCCGTCCACCGTGCCGCCAGCTCCGTCAGTATCCAGGCTGCCCGGGCTCTTGGGTTGGGGTCAGGCCCCTGAGGAGAGAGGGGTCCTAACCCATGGCCCCATCATGGAGGGAGGACGGATGGAGGGCGGAGTTGGGGGGGCCCCAGCAAGCGAGTGAGGGAAGGGCAGAGGCCGGGGACTTGAGCCTAGGGCCTGGCTCTCAACGAGGGGCAGAGGCCACGAGGCCGGGGGGAGGAGGAGGCAGAGGCCATGGCCAGGCCTGCGGAGGGACTGGGGAAGGAGACGCCCCCTCCCTTTCTCGGAGGCTGAGGCGGCGGCCAGGCCCCCCTCGAGGGAGGGCAAGGGTGCAGCTTGGCCCCGACTCTGGGCTGTGTGCAGGGCTCTCGGCGAGGCCTCTCTGAGAGCCCCAGGTGGGGGAGGCGTGGCAGGAGACAGCAGCGTGCCCTCCGTGGCTGGGGAACCCCACAGTGAAGAGGAGACGAGACCCTGTCTTGGGCAACTCTGACCTGAGGGGAGACGGGGAGTCCGCTGGGAGGGGCGTGGCTGCACCGGCAGGTCCTTGGTCTGAGCGGGAGCCTGAGGCCAGGTCAGAGGGCAGCAGCCCCATTTTCAGGGACTTCCTAGTTTGAGGGAAGGCCCCGTCTGAGGGAGGGGAGGCTCGGCCAGCGCTGGGCTGGCCGGTGTCTCTGGCCCCACTGGCCCCTTTGTGAGGGTGAGAGGAGAGCCTCGCTGCTGGGCGGGGCGGGCTCTGGCTCGCTGGCCTCTGGTTTGCAGCCCGCTGCCTCTGGCTCTGGCGCCCCTGCCTGGCACGCCCACGTGAGGTGGGAGGGCCCTCGGCACGGTCCAGCTCACAGCCACAGGCCTGTGTCCTCCCCAGCGACAGAGATCCCAGGGCTTTTCCGTTGGGGTCTGCTACCCATGCTGCTCCCAGGGGCCACGCCAGCAGCCTTGCTGTGGCCAGCTCCCGTGGCTGTCGCACGGGCTGTAGGTGGCTCTTTTCTGTGGAGGGGAGGGAGTGTGCGTGTAGAGCATCGAGGCCCCCCCCCCCAGAGTCAGCCCCGCACAAGCTGCTGCCCCTCCTGTCTCTCCAGGGAGCCCCTGTCCGGGCCTCTGACCTCTGACCTCCCCCGGGCCTCTTCTGGGCAGCGCTGCCCTGTCTTCTCTTCTGCCCTCCAGACAGTGGGTCCCTCCACCTGGACTCCTCCTCTGCCTGCTTGGCCGGGGCAGCGGGAGGCCCTCCCAGCTCAGCCTGGGCTCCCTGGCCCCCAGACTGGAGGGTGGGCTGGGTGGGAGGGCGCACAGCCCCCGCCCCCACCCACCTGCCGGCTTACTGCTGCAGTCTGCTGGGGTGGGCGAGCTGGGAGGCACCGTGGCCACCCTGGGCCTGCTCTTCCTTCCTGGGGGTGGGGTCCTCCTGACCCCCTCGCCCTGACTACAGGGGCCGAGCCTGCACCTCGCTGTCGTGTGGGCAGCCCTCCCCACAGTAGTGCCGGGGGTGGGCCAGGAGGGGAGTGGGCCGCCGGGCCTCCTGCACCCCTGACCAGCCGGTGGCTGTCTCCCCTGTCCTGCTGCAGATGGCGGCTCAGCGGCAGCGGGCGCTGGCCATCATGTGTCGGGTCTACGTGGGCTCCATCTACTACGAGCTGGGGGAGGACACGATCCGCCAGGCCTTCGCCCCGTTTGGCCCCATCAAGAGCATCGACATGTCCTGGGACTCTGTCACCATGAAGCACAAGGTGACAGGCGCGGCCCGCCCCCGCCCCCGCCCCCGCCGCCCCGGCGCGAGCCTCACGCGTGCTCCCCTGTGCCTAGGGCTTTGCCTTTGTGGAGTACGAGGTCCCCGAAGCCGCACAGCTGGCCTTGGAGCAGATGAACTCCGTGATGCTGGGGGGCAGGAACATCAAGGTGAGGGCAGGGGCCGGGCCCCCACGGCGCGGAGCAGCGCCGGGCGGCCGGGCTGACAGGTGCCTCTGGCCCCCCCGCCCCCTCCCCAGGTGGGCAGGCCCAGCAACATTGGGCAGGCCCAGCCCATCATCGACCAGCTGGCTGAGGAGGCGCGCGCCTTCAACCGCATCTACGTGGCCTCCGTGCACCAGGACCTGTCGGACGACGACATCAAGAGTGTGTTTGAGGCCTTCGGCAAGATCAAGTCCTGCACGCTGGCCCGGGACCCCACCACCGGCAAGCACAAGGGCTACGGCTTCATTGGTGAGCTGGGGGCGGCGGCGGCGGCGGCGGCGGGCGCCCCGTGCCGAGGCTGCCCCCTCACGGCCCCCTGCCCTGCAGAGTACGAGAAGGCACAGTCGTCCCAGGACGCCGTGTCCTCCATGAACCTCTTCGACCTGGGCGGCCAGTACTTGCGGGTGGGCAAGGCCGTCACACCCCCCATGCCCCTGCTGACACCTGCCACACCTGGAGGTCTCCCGCCTGCTGCTGCTGTGGCCGCAGCTGCAGCCACGGCCAAAATCACAGCTCAGGTAGGGACCTGCGGTGACACGGGTCTGGCCTGTAGGGGTGCTGAGTGGAGGTGACAGGGCTGAGCGTGGTGGCCTTTTGGGTTGCAGGAAGCCGTGGCTGGAGCGGCAGTGCTGGGTTCCTTGGCTACACCTGGACTGGTGTCCCCAGCCCTCACGCTGGCCCAGCCCCTGGGGGCGTTGCCGCAGGCTGTCATGGCTGCACAGGCGCCGGGAGTCATCACAGGTGGGTCTGCGCGGGGCAGGGTCCCCTCCTCCCGCGGCCCGGCCGGCCGTCGCGCACTGGGGGAGGGGTGACTGCTGGACCCGGCTGGTGTTGCTGCAGGTGTGACCCCGGCCCGTCCTCCCATTCCTGTCACCATCCCCTCCGTGGGCGTGGTGAACCCGATCCTGGCCAGCCCCCCCACCCTGGGACTGCTGGAGCCCAAGAAGGAGAAGGAGGAGGAGGAGCTGTTCCCCGAGTCCGAGCGGCCCGAGATGCTGAGCGAGCAGGAGCACATGAGCATCTCGGGCAGCAGCGCGCGCCACATGGTGATGCAGAAGCTGCTGCGCAAGCAGGAGGTGGGCGGGGCCGGGGGCGGGCCGGGGCGGGGCCGGCGCGCGGGCGGGGGCGGGGCCGGCGCTCAGCGCTCCGCGCTCTGCCCCCCACAGTCCACGGTGATGGTTCTGCGGAACATGGTGGACCCCAAGGACATCGACGACGACCTGGAGGGGGAGGTGACGGAGGAGTGCGGCAAGTTCGGGGCCGTCAACCGCGTGATCATCTACCAGGAGAAGCAGGGCGAGGAGGAGGACGCCGAGATCATCGTGAAGATCTTCGTGGAGTTCTCCGTGGCCTCCGAGACTCACAAGGCCATCCAGGCCCTCAACGGCCGCTGGTTCGCCGGCCGCAAGGTGGTGGCCGAGGTGTACGACCAGGAGCGCTTCGACAACAGCGACCTCTCGGCCTGACCGCGGCCCCCCCCCCGGACTCGCTCTGCCTCCCCGTCTGGGTTCTCTGTGACAGTCGTGTCCCCGGGCCGGGGGCGCTGCCCGCCCCGTCTGTAGTGTGGATAAAGGAGCAGGAGCTGCTGGCTCTCGACGTGCCTGTGTCCCGCATCGTTCCGGGGGCCGGCGCTGGTGCGCGCGCGCGCGTGCGGACGTGCGTGCAGGGAGCCACGCCGGCCGCGGGTCTGCAGCCGCACGGGGTGGGCGCGAGGGGCCTGGGGCTGAGGAGGAGGGAGGCGACCGGGAGTGCGCGCGCGTCGGTCCGGCCGTGCTGTGGACCTGGGGGCAGCCGCCGGGGCTCGCGGCAGGCCTGGGGGGCGGGGCGGGGCGCTACGGAGCTTCCCGGGGCCTCCGCGTTCGGGCTGGAGCCGGCTTCCCGGCAGGCTGTGCGCGAGGTCCTCGGAGGCGGCGCGGTGCCTTCTGGGGGTTGTAGTTCGGGCGGCGAGGGCGGGACTCGGCTTCCCGGCGGGCCGCGCGACGGCGGGGCAGTCGGCGGGCAGCAGCGGCGGCGGTGGTTCCGGCGGCGGGCGGACGAGCGGGCGGGCCGAGCCGAGCTGTGCTTGAGCGGGCGGGCGGGCGGGCGGGATGCGGAGCCGCCGGCGCTTCCTGGCCGCCTGAGAGTCGAGTCCCGGCCGCCTCCGCGCCGGCCCCGCGGCCCGAGAGCCGGGAGCGCCGGCCGGGCCCAGAGCCTCCCCGGCCGGACCCCGGCGCCGGCCCGCCCCCCGCCCGGCGCCCATGCGGGCCGGGCCCCGCCCCCCGCCCCGAGCCCGCCGAGCGCCGCCGAGCCCGCACCATGCTCAAGTGCATCCCGCTGTGGCGCTGCAACCGGCACGTGGAGTCGGTGGACAAGCGGCACTGCTCGCTGCAGGCCGTGCCCGAGGAGATCTACCGCTACAGCCGCAGCCTGGAGGAGCTGCTGCTCGACGCCAACCAGCTGCGCGAGCTGCCCAAGGTGAGCCCGCACCTGCGCCGCGCCGGCGGGCGGCAGGTGCCTCGCCGCGGGCGAGGCCGGCGGGCGGCGCTGCCGCTGCCCCTCCCGGCGCGGGGACGGGTCGGGGGCCCTCCGAGGTCCCGGCCGGCGCTCCCGTTCTTCCGGTCGGCTTGTTTTCCTTCTCCCGGGCCGCTCCGGCGGAGCCGGAGGAAGCAGGTTATGAGGGATTTCCTTCCCAGGGGCTGGGTGCTGAGCGCCGGGGACTGGTGCCACGGAGGGTGTGGCTGTGCCGGGGAACCTGGCGTGACAGCCCTGCCTCCTTGGGCGTCGGTGCGCGCCCGGGGTCCCCCTGCGCCGCTTTGCGGGCCGGCGCGCGCCTCTGCGTGTGTACGTGTGTGTGTGTGTGTGTGTGTGTGTGTGCGTGCGTGCGTGTGTGGTCTCTGCCCGGTTCTCAGCGTGGATCTGCTGAGGTGTGGCTTGGGCGTGCCAGAGGACCCCAGAGGGCTGGTCTCCAGGCTGGGGTCCCCACGCGCACGGAGGCGGGGGACGGGCCGTCCAGTGGGCAGCGGGCAGCTCTGAGCCGGTGGGAGGCGTGGCGCAGCCCCGCAGGAGTCTGTGGGCGGGCCCGTGGGTGCTCCCTCCCCCGCGTCCAGAGCTGTTGCTGGGGGGGCTGCTCTGCCCCAGAGCCCATCCCCCAGCCACACCCCCTGCCCACAGCCCTTCTTCCGGCTGCTGAACCTGCGCAAGCTGGGCCTGAGTGACAACGAGATCCAGCGGCTGCCCCCTGAGGTGGCCAACTTCATGCAGCTGGTGGAGCTGGACGTCTCCCGCAACGGTGGGCGGGGGCGGGGCGGGGCGGGCAGGCCGGGGCTGGGGGCGGGGCGGGGCGGGGCCAGAGCAACTGTCGGGGCCTCTCGCAGACATCCCCGAGATCCCCGAGAGCATCAAGTTCTGCAAGGCCTTGGAGATCGCCGACTTCAGCGGGAACCCCCTGTCCAGGTGGGCCGCGGCCGGGGGCGGGGCGGGCCGGCGGCCGGAGGGCCGGGGCTGCGGGCGGCCCGCGCCCTGCGTCTGAGGCCCTGCGCCCCCCCCAGGCTCCCCGAGGGCTTCACGCAGCTGCGCAGCCTGGCTCACCTGGCCCTGAATGACGTGTCCCTGCAGGCACTGCCCGGGGACGTGGGCAGGTGAGTGGCCACCCCTGGGGCCCGCCTCTGCCTTCCTCACTTCCTCACCCTTCTCACTCCCGCCCCCGGCTTCTCGCGCAGCCTGGCCAACCTGGTGACCCTGGAGCTCCGGGAGAACCTGCTGAAGTCCTTGCCGGCGTGAGTGCGCCGCCCCGGGCTGGGTGGGGCCGGCCCGCGGGCAGGCGCTCAGCCGCGTCTCCTCCGCAGGTCGCTGTCTTTCCTGGTCAAGCTGGAGCAGCTGGATCTGGGAGGCAACGACCTGGAAGTGCTGGTGCGGGCGGGGCCTGAGGAGGGGCCCTGGGGGGCAGGGGCGGGGCAGGGGCGGGCGGGCCGAGCCTCCCTCCCCTCCCGCTCTCTTCCCGCAGCCCGACACGCTAGGGGCGCTGCCCAACCTGCGGGAGCTGTGGCTGGACCGGAACCAGCTGTCGGCGCTGCCCCCGGTGAGTGCGGGCGGCACCCTGGCGCCCCGCGTCTCTGCCCGCTCGCTAACCGGCGCCCCCCCCCCAGGAGCTGGGGAACCTGCGGCGCCTGGTGTGCCTGGACGTGTCGGAGAACCGGCTGGAGGAGCTGCCCGTGGAGCTGGGGGGCCTGGCACTGCTCACCGACCTGCTACTCTCCCAGAACCTGCTGCAGCGGCTTCCCGACGGCATCGGTCAGTGCCGGCCGGGGGTGGCTCTGGTGCTGGAGGGCTCGGGGGGGCCTGGGCCTCGCCCCGGTAGCAGGGAGGGCCCGAAGAGAACCCATGCCCAGATCCGGTGCCGGTCCTGTGCAGCCTGGTGCGTGGCCCCGCCAGTCCTGGGTTGGGCAAGCAGGACGGGGGCCCAGGCGTCGTGGGAGCGGGTCGGTGGCCCTCGGCAGCCCTCAGAGGAGTGGGGGTCTCGTGTGTCTTGCACGGTGGGGGGGTGCCCAGGGTTGGCCTCGGCCCCCCCCCAGCCCCCTCTGCGTCCCCCTCACGCCAGGCCAGCTGAAGCAGCTGTCCATCCTGAAGGTGGACCAGAACCGGCTGTGCGAAGTGACCGAGGCCATCGGAGACTGCGAGAACCTGTCCGAGCTGATCCTCACCGAGAACCTCCTGACGGTAGGCCCCGTGCCGGGCCGGCGCTGCTCCCGGGCGTTGCTTTTGCGGCTGGGAGCTGCGGGGTGCGCGGCACACGACCCTGAGGGTGGGGACCCCGTGTGGGCCCACGCGGCGGGCTGAGCTGGCCTGGCTCGAGCTGCGAGGGAGGGAGGCGTTTGGGTCTGAAGAGGAAGCTTCCCTGGCTGGGGCAGGGGTGGGGGCCGCGGGGCAGGGGTGGGGGAAGGCAGGAACGAGGGTGGAGCAGACTGGGGCCCCTGCCACGCTGTGGTCTCATCTCCCGTGGCCCCGGGAAGGGGGAGGCACCTCTTGTGCAGAGCAGGGGGTGCCCAGGCCGTGGGGACGGATAGGGCGACCCTGTGGGGGACAGGGACAGGGAGCCCTGGGACAGCGGGGCTTTGGGGAGGGCGGAGCTGGGAGCCCTTCAGGTCCTGGGTTGCAGACGGCCTGGCTGGGCGTCGGCGGTGGGCGGTCTTGTCCTGGTTTCAAAGATTTGTCTGGAAGGGAGAATGAAGGGGAGGTGGAGATGGAGGGCTTCTGTCTGCTGGTTCACTCCCCAAGTGGCTGTCGTGGCCAGGGCCGGGCAGGCCGGAGCCAGCTGCCCCATCTGGGTCTCCCATTCGGGTGCAGGGGCCCCAGCCCTCGGGCCGTCGTCCACCGCTCTCCCAGGCCACAGCAGGGAGCTGGGTGGAGACAGCAGCCAGGACGGAGCTGGCGCTCGCACCGAGGGTGGCCGCTTAACCCACTGCACACAGCGCCGGCCCCGCCATGGTGGTGGGTCTCGGCCTGCTGGGTAGCAGGGGTCGGGGGCTCTGTCCTCCTTCGTCTGCCCTGGGGGGCTCCCGGCTCCTGCAACCGCTGGCCTCGCCTTGCCCACCCAGGCTCTGCCCCGCTCTCTGGGGAGGCTGACCAAGCTGACCAACCTCAACGTGGACCGGAACCACCTGGAGGCACTGCCGCCTGAGATCGGGGGCTGCGTGGCGCTCAGCGTCCTCTCCCTGAGGGACAACCGCCTGGCCGCCCTGCCGCCCGAGCTGGCCCACACCGCCGAGCTGCACGTGCTGGACGTGGCCGGGAACCGGTGAGTGCCGCCCCCCCGCCCCCGCCCCCGCCCCGTCGGGGCGCAGCCGCTCACCGCGCCTGCCGCCTCCAGGCTGCGGAGTCTGCCGCTGGCGCTCACCCACCTCAACCTCAAGGCCCTGTGGCTGGCCGAGAACCAGGCGCAGCCCATGCTGCGCTTCCAGACCGAGGACGACGCCCAGACCGGCGAGAAGGTGCTCACCTGCTACCTGCTCCCGCAGCAGCCGCTGCCTGGCCTCGGTAGGTCGCCGGGGCCCGGCTCCGCCCAGCGCGGGCGTGGCCTCGGGGGGGCCTGGACCTGACCCCTGCCTCCCTCAGAGGACCCCGGGCAGCAGGGCAGCCCCTCCGAGAGCTGGAGCGACGTCCCCCCGAGCCGTGCCAGCGTCATCCAGTTCCTGGACAGCCCCGCGGGCGGCGAGGACGCCGAGGAGGCCGCTGCCGAAAAGCGGGTACGGGGGGGGGGGCCGGACACCGAGCGCCCGCCCCGCCACCTGCCCGCCGCCCTGCTTCCCTCCCTCACCCCGTCCTCCCGCAGGGCCTGCAGCGCCGGGCCACACCCCACCCCAGCGAGCTGAAGGTGATGAAGCGGGGCATGGAGGAGCGCCGGGCCGAGGCGCCCTGCCGGCCTGAGCCCCCGGAGGAGGTGGGAGGGGCAGCAGCTGGCACCACGCTGCGGGGGGGCAGGGGGCCTGCAGGGCAAGGGCGCGGTGCACAGAGGGTGTGGGGTGGACCCCAGTGCGGGAGGGGCGTGGGGTGGACCCCGGGTGCGGGAGGGGCGTGGGGTGGACCCCGGTGCGGGAGGGGTGTGGGGAGGACCCCGGGTGCAGGAGGGGTGTGGGGTGGAGCCCGGTGCGGGAGGGGCGTGGGGAGGACCCGGGTGTGGGAGGGGCGTGGGGAGGACCCCGGGTGTGGGAGGGGCGTGGGGAGGACCCGGGTGTGGGAGGGGCGTGGGGAGGACCCGGGTGCGGGAGGGGTGTGGGGTGGACCCCGGTGCGGGAGGGGTGTGGGGAGGACCCCGGGTGCGGGAGGGGTGTGGGGTGGACCCCGGTGCGGGAGGCCGCTCCCCATGCCCGCCCTGCCGCCCGCAGGAGAAGAGGCTGAGCAGCGAGTCGGGGCTGAGCGAGGACTCCGGCGCGGCCGCCAGCACGGCCTCCGCGGGAGAGCCCGGGGACGCGCTGACCGTGCAGGGCCCGAGCCCCCAGGAGGACCCGGAGGAGGAGTACGAGGAGGTGAGGGCGGGGCCCTGGCCGGCCTGCGCTGGCGTGAGGGGGCGCGTCTCCAGCCGCAGAGCCGCCCGTCACACTGCCGCCTGCGGGGGGTGGGGCCAGGCCAGGCCGCCCCTCACCCTGCTGCCCACGCAGCCCACAGTGCACTTCGCCGAGGACGCCGACAGCCCGGAGGGGCAGCTGGAGGCGCCCTGGCCCCTGCCGGGCGGGCGGCAGCGGCTCATCCGCAAAGACACGCCCCACTACAAGAAGCACTTCAAGATCTGCAAGCTGCCGCAGCCAGAGGCCGTGGTGGCCCTGCTGCGGGGGGCGCAGCCGGACGGCCAGGGCCCCGCCCTGCCTGGCGACTGGCACGACGGCCCCCGTGCGCCCCGGGCGCCTCGGGCGCAGGGGGAGGGGGAGGAGGAGGAGGAGGAGGAGGAGGAGGAGGAGGAGGAGGAGAACGGGGCCGAGGAGGAGGAGGAGGAGGAGGCTGAAGCGGAGGAGGAGGGCGGGGCCGCCAGCGAGGAAGAGGACAAGGAGGCGGGGCCCTGCGTGCCCTCCGTGAAGGTGGGTCCCGGCCCCAGCCTGTTCCCAGGGCTCGCGCTGGCGCTGACCCCAGGACACACGCAGCTTCTGCCTGACCCCCTGCCGCGGGCTGTGGGCCGTGGGCCAGCTCCCAACCCCGAGAGCCACGCTGCAGGATCCTCCCTGTGCTGGTGCTGCCCTCCCCTGAGCCGACAGCTGGGGGTCCTGGAGCGTCGCTCGGGGCTGGGCCGGCCTGGGCTATGGGGCTTGGTGTGTGCTCGCGGCTGGGCCGGGTGAGGTGGTGGTGGGGCTGGCGGTGGCTGACCCGCTCTGCCTTGCTGGTGCCGTCCTGACAGGGCGTGTCGTTCGACCAGGCCAATAACCTGCTGATAGAGCCCGCCCGCATTGAGGAGGAGGAGGTCTGTACCCGCTCCGCCGGCCTCGCCTCCTGGGCTGCGGGCTCTCGCCTCGCCCTCGCGCACCCCGGGGCTCCGAGGGGCTTCCGCAGCCCCCTGAGCCAGCCCTCTGCTTGCAGCTCACTCTCACCATCGTGCGGCAGACCGGGGGCCTGGGCATCAGCATCGCGGGGGGCAAGGGCTCCACTCCCTACAAGGGGGACGACGAGGTGAGGCGGCCCGCCCCCCGCTGCTGTGTGGCCAGAGGCGCTGGCTGGGGGAGGCAGTGCGCCCAGGCCCTCAGCCAGCTCACAGCCGAGGGCTTCTAGTGGGTGGGGCCGGGATGAGGAGGGCGGGCAAGCACCCACCTGCCTGTCCCGCAGGGCATCTTCATCTCTCGGGTGTCCGAGGAGGGGCCCGCGGCCAGGGCCGGCGTCCGAGTGGGCGACAAGCTCCTCGAGGTGAGCCATGGACGGAGAGACTTGGGCCCGCGACCACGGGGGAGGCCGTGGCGGCCCAGCGGCCAGCCCCTGGGAGAACCCGTCTGCGTGGGTGGTGTGGGGCACGGCAGCCCCGGGGCTGGCTTGGAGGGGGTCAGGCCCGAGCAGGTGTAGGGGTTTGGTCCCCGCCCTGAGCACGTGGGTGGCCAGCAGCTCAGGAGAGGCCTCAGCCTTCCTGCGGGGAGGCGAGCGGGGCGGCGCTGGGCGGCGTGGGGACCCGGCCTGGGGACCCGGCCTGGCTGCCTCCCGGCTTTCCCCTGGAGGAGGGCTGGGGCCGGCGGGGGCTGCCTTGGCGCACGCAGCGTGGCCGCAGTGGCTCTGCCCCCACCCCCGCAGGTGAACGGCGTGGCCCTGCAGGAGGCGGAGCACCACGAGGCGGTGGAGGCGCTGCGGGGGGCGGGCGCCACCGTGCAGATGCGGGTGTGGCGGGAGCGCATGGTGGAGCCGGAGAACGCGGTGACCGTCGCGCCCCTGCGGCCCGAGGATGACTACAGCCCCCGGGAGCGGGAGCGGCGTGGCGGGGGCTCGCGGGAGGCCCCCGGAGCCCTGCGACAGCGCCAGCGCCATGCGGCCTGCCTGGTCCGCAGCGAGAAGGGGCTGGGCTTCAGCATCGCCGGGGGCAAGGGCTCCACGCCGTACCGCGCCGGCGACGGGGTGAGGCGCCCGGCGGAGCCGCGGGCTGGGCAGGCGCTGCGCTGGCGCCCGAGCCGCCTCACGAGGCCCCCTGCTCCCCACAGGGCATCTTCATCTCCCGCATCGCCGAGGGGGGTGCTGCCCAGCGCGCGGGCACCCTGCAGGTCGGTGACCGCGTCCTCTCGGTGAGTGGGGCGCCCGGGGAGGCTGGGGGCGGCCATCGGTGCTCCTCGTCCTGTCCCCTTGGGGGCCCGCGTGACCCCAGTGCCCTCACGCAGATCAATGGAGTGGACATGACGGAGGCCAGGCACGACCACGCGGTCTCCCTGCTCACCGCTGCCTCCCCCACCATTGCCCTGCTGCTGGAGCGGGAGGCCGGGGGGCCCCTGCTGCCCACCCCCACGGCCGCCCCTGGGGAGCTTGGGCAGCCGAGGCTGGCCCCGAGCCTGCTGGAAGGACCGTACCCTGTGGAGGTGAGCCGCCCACCCCGGGGGCGTGGGCCCCGAGTTCCGCCCCCTCAGGCCTGGATGTAGCCCCGTGGAGGCCCCCTCCCCGCGCCCTTACCAAGGCCCCCGTGTGTCCAGGAGGTCCGCCTTCCACGAGCCGGGGGCCCGCTGGGGCTCAGCATCGTAGGGGGCTCTGACCACTCGAGCCACCCCTTTGGCATCCAGGAGCCTGGCGTGTTCATATCCAAGGTAGGGTTCAGGGTGGGCGGGACCCACGGTGGGTGTGGGGCGTGGCCGGCGCAGCCCAGCCCAGCGGACGAGGCCGTCCCCCCACAGGTTCTCCCGCGGGGCCTGGCTGCGCGCAGTGGCCTGCGGGTCGGGGACCGCATCTTGGCGGTGAACGGCCAGGACGTGCGGGAAGCCACGCATCAGGAGGCGGTGAGCGCGCTGCTGCGGCCCTGCCTGGAGCTGTGCCTGCTGGTGCGCAGGGACCCGCCGCCGCCCGGCATGCGGGAGCTGTGCATCCGCAAGGCCCCCGGGGAGAAGCTGGGCATCAGCATCCGCGGGGGCGCCAAGGGCCACGCGGGCAACCCCTGGGACCCCACGGACGAGGGCATCTTCATATCCAAGGTGAGGGAGGCCCTGCCCGGCCGGCCCCGGCCCCCCGGGCCCCCGGGCCCCGCCGGCGCCAGGCCTCCCGTGTCGGTCTCCCCGCAGGTGAGCCCCACGGGGGCGGCCGGACGCGACGGGCGGCTGTGTGTGGGGCTGCGGCTGCTGGAGGTGGACCAGCAGAGCCTGCTGGGCCTGACGCACGCCGAGGCCGTGCAGCTGCTGCGAGGCGTGGGCGACACCCTCACCGTGCTCGTCTGCGACGGCTTCCACGCCAGCTCCGCCGCGGCCCTGGAGGTCAGTGCTGTCCCCACAGCCTCGGGCTCTGGGGACTGGGGCGCAAGTGTGCGAGGGGCCGCCTCCTGCTCCCCCAGCTCATCCCTGGGCCAGGAGCTCACTCTTCCTGGTGGCCTCTGTCCGGCTGACCTCTCACGCAAGCCTAGAGCATTAGCCGAGCCAGGGGTGCGGGGAGGAGCCCCGGGGAGCAGGGGTGGCGGCAGCATCCTGCTCTCGGCCGTCTTCGCCCTCCCGGAGCTGCCTCGGGGAGCCCACTGGTCCCAGGGCACGTGGCCGTGCACGGCTTCCCCTCCTCACAGTGGCTCTACCTCAGCTGGCTCTCGTGGGTCCTGGCGGGTGACTGCCTGCTGGACACCAGCCAGAGACACCTGGGGCCTCACTGTTGGAGCACAGGGGCTGTGTTCTGCTTGCTAAGGCCCCGTGCACCACGCAGTGCCCTGTGCTCGGGCCACAGGCTGGCCCTCGCCCCCCGCCGTCCCGGGGGGTGCGGGAAGGGGCCTGGCCTGCTGCCCTGCTCCCAGGCGTGTGTTCAGAACTTCCGGTCCCTGCAGCTCCACGGTCTGTCTCTTTACGGGGCTCTGGCCCCTCGGGAAGCGGGCGCTGCTGTGCCCATGCCTGGCTGGGCGTGTCCGTGCTCCGGTGTGGGCGGGGCTTCCACAGGCAGGGGACCGGCACCGGGGAGCTGCCCTCGCGTTTCTGATGGGCCTGGCAGTGAGGGTGCTGGACCAGGGAGACCCAGAGCCTCGGGTGTGTGCAGGTCTCGTGAACTTGGGGTGCGCCCGCCTCTCACACTCACCTTGTCTGCCTCCACACTGCCCGCGAGTGGAGCCCCTGACCCTGGCCGCATTACGTGGTCCCGGGGCCAGGAGCCGTGGGTGTGCAGTGCTCTGCACGCCTGGGTCCAGGCTTTGTTTCTGGACCGGGCTGACTGGGCGCCGCGGGCCCCGGGCCGGGCGACAGCGCCCTCTCGGTGTGTGGTGTCCTCGGCCTCGGTGGCTTTGCCGGGACGAGAAGGGCGGCTTTCCTCCCGCAGGGCTTGTTCCGCTCTGCGGCGTCTCCTGCGGAAGGGGCCAGCTCCACCAGGTTTGCTTATTTACTCCAAGCGAGGGGGCTCCGTCCGCTGGTTCACTCCCCAAATGGCCGCAACAGCCGGGGCTGGGCCGGGCCAGAGCCAGGAGCTTCCTCTGGGTCTCCCACGTGGGTGCAGGGTCGGAGCCAGATCAGAAGCGGAGCAGCTGGGAGTTGAACCAGGTGTTCTGAAACGGGTGCCGGCATCCCCCATGCCGGCTGTGCCACACGCCCAGCCTGAGACGGGGGTCTTCTCTATCCTGACAAGTGTTTACCCGGCCACCGCGTGCCATGGGCGTCCCTGCCCCGCCTGGCCCCCACAGAGGCAGGGCACGCAGGCCCGGGCCGGTGTTGCCTTGGCTGCCCCGGCTGTCTCTCGGGCTTCTCCGAGTGGCTCCCCATGATGGTTTCAGCCTTCTGGATTCCATGCCGTGTCCTCGCGTCCACTCAGCCTTCCTCTCTGGTTCCTTAACGACCGCAAGGGGCGGCGCTGGCCCGTCCCTGGCACCGGCACCGGCACCGAGCACGGAGGGACAGTGTGGGTCCCACGCACAGCTGTTAGGGACCGTCACGCACTCCCGGGGTCAGCACGACAGCGCTGCCCACGAGGAACCTGCCTCGCTCTGCCTCCCCTTTGGATAAATACGAGCAGATACTAAAATAGACTTTAAAAGATGTATGTATTTGAAAGGCAGTTACAGGCCGGCGCCGCGGCTCACTAGGCTAATCCTCCGCCTGCGGCGCCGGCACACAGGGTTCTAGTCCTGGTCGGGGTGCCGGATTCTGTCCCGGTTGCCCCCCTTCCAGGCCAGCTCTCTGCTGTGGCCAGGGAGTGCAGTGGAGGATGGCCCAAGTGCTTGGGCCCTGCACCCCATGGGAGACCAGGAAAAGCACCTGGCTCCTGGCTCCTGCCATCGGATCAGTGCGCAGCGCGCCGGCAGCGGCGGCCATTGGAGGGTGAACCAACGGCAAAGGAAGACCTTTCTCTCTCTCTCTCTCTCTCTCACTGTCTACTCTGCCTGTCAAAAAAAAAAAAAAAAAAAAAGACAGTTACAGAAGGGGCGGAGGGGGAGAGAGGAGAGACGATCTTCTCTCCGCTGGCTCACTCCCCAAATGGCCAAAATGACCAGGGCTGGGCCAGGCCAAAGCCAGCAGCCAGGAGCCTCCTCCAGGTCCTCCACGTGGGTGCAGGGGCCCAAGCCCGTGGGCATCTTCTGCCTTCCCAGCCATTAGAGAGCTGGATTGAAAGAGGAGCAGCCAGGACTCGGACCGGCGCCCACGTGGGATGCTGGGGCCACAGGCAGAGGCTTAGCCCACAGTGCCCCTGTGACGGCCCTGCCGCCCGGTTCCGGTTCCGTGACGGCTGGTCCTCGTCACCAGGCGTGCCGCGTTCTGCCTCATCCTGGCCCCCGGAAGGGGCTGGGCCGGGACCCGGCTTTGCTGAGCACCCTGACCTGGTCGTGGAAGCGCCCGCTTCCGGGAGCACGGGCGCTGCTAGGTGTCCGGAGGTCCAGCCTGGGTGTGTGCCCTGCTGCTGGCCGGGGCGGGGCCTCAGGGCCTCGTGGTGGCCAGAGCTGCAGGGGAGCCGGCACAGTATGCTTCCCGCCGCTGCCCTGCCGTGCTGGGGTTCGAGCTGTCGGCTCGCGCTCCTGGTGCTCTGCTCTCTGCTTGGCTGCCGCTCGTTCGTACCTACGGCGTGACGTGCCGCCTCGGCTGTGGCACCTGCCGATGCCCTAGACCTTCAGCCCCGCCTCGTCTGCTCCGCAGGACTCCCCACCTTCAGTGTGTGCTCCTGCAGTCACTTGGCCGTGCCCTTACCCCTCATCTCGATCCTGTCAGTATTTTCACTTGTGAGAGGCAGGGGTCGTCCATCCGCAGGGTCAGTCCCTCAGGTGCCCACAGCGGCCGGGTCAGAACCGGGTCAGAACCAGCCACGGCCTGCTGCCTCCCCGGGTGCACGCCAGCAGGAAGCTGGAATCAGAAGTGGATCTTGCCAGCGCCGTGGCTCACTAGGCTAATCCTCCGCCTTGCGGCGCCAGCACACTGGGTTCTAGTCCCGGTCGGGGCGCCGGATTCTGTCCCGGTTGCCCCTCTTCCAGGCCAGCTCTCTGCTGTGGCCAGGGAGTGCAGTGGAGGATGGCCCAGGTGCTTGGGCCCTGCACCCCATGGGAGACCAGGAGGAAGCTCCTGGCTTCGGATTGGCACAGCGCCGACTAGCGGTCATTTGGGGGGTTAAGCAGTGGAAGGAAGACCTTTCTCTCTGTCTCTCACCGGGTGGGCTGTGTGGCTCCTGGCTTTAACCTGAGTGGACCAGCCGATGGGAGAGATCTCTCCCCGTCTCTGCCTTTCAGATACACAAACACGTCTTTGAAAAAGACAACACCAGTGCGCATGCGTGGTGAGGACAGGCGCTGAGCCTGCCCTGTGGGGTGGGCGTGTTCCCAGGTCCTCCCAGCCGCCGTCCTGCCTGTCGCCGGGCAGTGGGCAGTGGGCAGCCGGGCAGGCCTTTCCTTGGGGCTCACGCCGCAGACGTGGTCCAGCCTGCACGGTGGGGGACCACGGTGCAGTGAACTTCCGGCTGAAGGCCCAGTCCCGAGTCTGCCCTGGGGGTGGGACCCGGCGGCCGCCATGCCCACCTCGGCCCTCCGTCCTCAGGTGTCCCCGGGGGTCATTGCCAACCCCTTTGCGGCCGGCATGGGCCACCGGAACAGCCTGGAGAGCATCTCGTCCATCGACCGGGAGCTGAGCCCTGAGGGCAAGGTCAGGACGCCTGCTGCGGCCGCTGCCAGCCCTGCGTGTTCTGTGCAGGAGAAGGAGCTGCCCGCACCCAGCCCGCCGTGGGGGCCCGAGGCCTTGCAGGCCACCGTGAGTGTCCCATCCCTCCTGCCCCACACGGCCCATGGGGCAGTGGTCTGCCGGGCCCCAGGCCCCCGCCGCCAGGACCAGTGCCTGGACAGGGCCCCTGCCCGCGTCCTCACCTAGCAGCCGTGGACGTGGGGCCCAGGCCCAGCCTCTGCAGGCAGAGGAGCAGCTGCGGGGGGGGGGGGGGGGGGAGGCAGGGGCGGGGCTGGCTCGGGCAGCTGGGCTGGGTGTGGGGGCTCTTATTCTCCCCCAAGAGGCATAAATAGCCTTCCCCGAGGCTCGCCCAGCTGGCCGCCACCGGGAGACCCAGCAGGAGTGTGAGTGCCCTGGGGCTGTGGGGGGGTGGCTGGCGTCTCTGGCCAGGACAGGCAAAGCTTGGGTGACCGGTGTGGGTCACCTCAGTGCATGGGTGGAGGTGGCTGAGCCGGGAGGCCCTGCAGCCAGCCCCCTCCTAGGCAGCTGGCATAGGCGCGGGGCAGCAGCTGTCCCCCGACACGCATGTCTCGTCCTGGCTCTCTCTGCCTGGGCCTCCAACCTCCTGAGCCGAGGCAGGACCCCAGACCCCACCTTTGGCCTGAGCCCTTTCTGGTCACTAGTCCCGTTTGGGGGTGGTCAGCTGGCGCCTGAGGAGTGGCTTCGGTGCCACCCAGCCCTCACCGCACACTGCCCCCAGCCCCTGCAGGTACCGTCCAGCACGACGGGAGGGAAGATGGCCGAGGCCGCCTGCTCTCCCGGCAGCCAGCAGGTGAGTGTCCCCAGTCCCGGTGCTCACTGGGTGCAGCCCCTGGGGAGGTGGCGTGGGGAGACTGGGCCCTGCTCCCCGCTGCCACCGTCATCCGGCTGAGGACAAGGCCGGTGGATACCTTCCCGGCCAGAGCTGGGGGCAGGGGTGGCCCTGGCTGCCCACGCCCTCCCCTCTGCTGGCTCAACACTGCCCCCAGCCGGCTCCCGCCTTTCTCCCTGTCTCCTCCGCACTGCCCTCTGCAGACTGAGCCAGGGGTCATCCAGCCGTTGGCTCGGGCCTGGCCCAGGGGCTCCCCAACCCAGAGGGGCAGCAGTCCCAGCTCTGTGAGTGCCCCGTCCCACTCGGCGTGGGGGTGGCAGGGTGGCGGTGGGGTCAGAGGCAGTTGGCAGGGACAGCTGGCGGCCGGGAGGTGCCTGCAGCTGGGACAGCTGCCCCCCCAGCAGTTAAAACCGACCCCCCGCAGCCCCCCTCCCCCGACGAGCTGCCTGCCAACGTGAAGCAGGCGTACAGGGCCTTCGCCGCGGTGCCCAGCCCGCACCCGCCCGAGGACGGCCCCGCCCAGGTATGCGGGGAGCCCTTCCCCTGCACGGCCCGGGGGGGGGGGGGGGCGGGCGTGCCGGGTCCAAGGCCCTGCTCTGGCTCCCGCAGCCCCCCGCGCCCGGGACCTTGGCCTCGCCCGAGCAGCTGTCTTTCCGCGAGCGGCAGAAATACTTCGAGCTGGAGCTGCGCATGCCCCAGGCTGAAGGCCCCCCCAAGCGCGTGTCCCTGGTGGGTGCCGACGACCTGCGGAAGATGCAGGAGGAGGAAGGTGAGGCGGGGGCGGGGCGGGCGCGGCCTGGGTCTGGGCTGGCCCCGCCCGGTCTGACTGCCCCGCCCCCGCCAGCCCGCAAGCTGCAGCGGAAGAGAGCTCAGATGCTGCGCGAGGAGGCCGCTGCGGGGCTCGCCCTGGACGCCGAGGCCCCGGAGGAGGAGCCGGAGCCGGAAGACGAACCGCCCTGGGCCGGCCCGGGCCCCACTGGAGGGTGAGGACCTCCCGTCTGTCCCCGGCCGGAGGGCTCGAGGCGCGCACGCGCCCTGCGCCCTCACCGCACCCTGCCCCTCTCCCAGGCCCAGCCCGACTGGCCCCGCTGCCCTGGGAGGCGGCGGCGCCCCGGTGCGCACAGCCAAAGCCGAGCGGCGCCAGCAGGAGCGGCTGCGCATGCAGAGCCCGGAGCTGGGGGAGCCGCCGGCGCCCGAGCGCGCCTTGTCCCCGGCCGAGCGTCGCGCCCTGGAGGCGGAGAAGCGGGCGCTGTGGCGGGCGGCCAGGATGAAGTCGCTGGAGCAGGACGCCCTGCGCGCGCAGATGGTCCTCAGCCGGTCCCAGGACGGCCGCGGCAAGCGGGGGCCCCTGGAGCGCCTGGCCGAGGCCCCGTCCCCCGCGCCCACACCGTCTCCCACCCCACCGGAAGGTCCGTGTGCCCGGGGGTGGGGGAGCCGGGGACCCGGTCCGCCGCAGGGACGGCTCCCAACGCCCGCTTCTCGCTTCTCGCCCCGCAGACC
Organism: Oryctolagus cuniculus; assembly: GCF_964237555.1. Lineage (NCBI taxonomy): Eukaryota > Metazoa > Chordata > Mammalia > Lagomorpha > Leporidae > Oryctolagus > Oryctolagus cuniculus. Next base: position 167,647,753 of record NC_091437.1, on the reverse strand, counting down.
TCGGCCCCCAGCGCAGCCCGGCCCCTGGACGCCTGGTGAGGAGCCCGCAGCCGCCACCCTCGCCCGCGCCGCTCCGGCCTGGGGGTGGGGGTGCGGACCCCGCCCCGCGGCCCTCGCCTCCTGCGCGTACTCTCTCTGCCTCTCCCCCCTCGCGCTGTCCTCTCCAGCCCCTGTCTGGAAAGAAGTTTGACTACAGGGCGTTCGCAGCCCTGCCTTCTTCCAGACCTGTCTATGCGCTCCAGGTACCGCGGCCGCGCGGCGCGCCCCGCCCCGCAGCCCTGCGCGCGCTCGCCCTGCTTGCCCCCTTGCGCACCGTCCCTGCACTCTGGCCCCGCGCGCGCCAGTGGCTCCCCGCAGGTCCCTCGCCGCCCTGACCGCCCTCTCCCCGCCGCAGTCGCCCGGCCTGGAGGAGCTGAGCTGCCTGGAGCCGTCCCCCAGCCCCAGCCCGCAGGAGGAGGACGGAGAGGTGGCCCTGGTGCTGCTGGGCAGGGCCCCGGCCGGCGCCGAGGACACGACGCCGTGCAGTGGCCGCCGCCCGCTGCGGCCGGGACGCCGGGGCCTAGGCCCCGTGCCTTCGTAGGGGCGCGCGCGCCCGGCCACACTGTAACTAGTGACGTTTGTACAACCAAAGACTCTATTTTGTGGTTTAAGGAGAATAAAGTTGACTACGTTTTAGCCCCCGCGCCTCCGTCCGCCGCTCTGCAGGGTGGGGCTGGCGGGGCTGGGGCTTGTTCGAGGCCCCGGGGCGGCTGCACTCGCACCGGGAGCAGCGCCTGCAGCTGCTCGGCCGGCGGCCAGCGGGCGCGCGTGACGAAGAGGAGGCGGAAGCGGTGCAGGCGCGCCTCCTGGAACCGCGCGGGGCTGTACTCGGGGCCGTCGGCGGGGCGCCGCAGCGACAGGTAGCGCTCCTGCTCCAGCAGCCCGCGGCTCAGCAGCGCTTGCGCCAGGCCCGGCTGCACCGCGTCCAGCTGCCGCAGCACGGCCGCAAACAGGTCCAGGTCGCGCAGGTCGAAGACCAGCGGCTTCCCGTACCTGCGGGGGCCGGGCGGGGCGGGGCGGGGCGTGGGCAGGGCCGCCCCGCCTCCCCTGGGCGCCACGCCCGCCGGCCCCGCGCCTCACCTGAGCGCCCCCAGCAGCGCCAGGCGGATCCTCTCCGGGCGCAGGTGCTCGGGGTTCACCGTGTCCAGGTAGTTGGTGTCCTGGTAGCGCAGGAAGGTGGCCGCCTGGCCCGAGGGGTCGATGACGAGAGGCCACCTGGGGGCGACGAGCGGCTCGGCGCCGGCCGTCCTCGCGGGCTCACCAGCCCCCCACGCCCCGCAGCACTGACCGGCCGTCGGCGCTGATGCGGTCGCCCACGTCTTTCAGCAGCACGTCGTGCAGCTCGGTGATCTGGCACCGCAGCCCGGGCGCCATCGCCTCGTCTGGGGGGTCGGGGACAGCTAGCGGCGCCCGCGCCAAGCCCGCCCCGGGCCTCGCCTCCCCGCGGCCAGGGCTGACCCCGCCCACCCTCCTGGGCCTGCTCCCGAAGCTCCAGCCTGGCCAGCGCCAGCGTCTCCTCGGCCGTCTGAGCCTGCTGCCGCAGCCTGTCCACGCGCGCCTCGGCGTCCTTGACGGCCTGGAGGGGGCGCCACGGCCGGCTCGGCTCGGAGCAGCCAGGCCCAAAGCCGCGCCCCACCCCCGCCAGCTGCGGGAGGGACCGGTCCCCCGGGGGCGCGGGGGGTGGGGCGTAGGGGCGCACCTGTGCCGAGGGCTCCGTGCTGACCGCGCGCCGGCGTTCGCACGCGTCGAGCTCGGCGATCCTCCGGCTGAGTTCGCAGTAGGCCTGCTGCAGCTGGGGGCGCCCCCGTGAGCCCCGCCGCCCCTCCCCCGCCGCGCCCCTCCCCGGGGCACGCGGCCCGCTCACCTCCTTGTGACAGCGCTGCTGCTCCTGGGCCAGCCGCTGCACCTGGAGGGCCATGCTGGGGGGCGGGACGGGCAGGGTCAGAGGGCTCCCCGTCGGCACCGCGCCCCCGCCCGAGCGTCCCCGCACCGCGTGGCCTCCGCCTGCTGCTGCGTCTGGGTCTCGCGCGCCCGGCGCTGGTGTTCGGCGTCCATGTTCTGCAGCATGGCTTCCGTGAGGCTCAGATCCCAGGAGCGCAGCACGCCGGCCACGGGCTCCAGAGAGGTCACCTGCGGACAGCGCGTGCGTGTCGCCGGGGTGCTTGGTCCCGTGCCTCACCCGCCTCGGGGGCGCGCACGCTGCCGCAGGGACCCCACGCAGCGGCCCCAAAGCTGAGCCCTCGACAGTCCATGCAGCCACCAGCTCCCGTGGCAGGGCCTCCAGGGGTCCACCTCCCCCAGGCTCCTGCCCATGGCCGGAATCCAGAGCTGCCCCCACCCCGCCCCCCGAAGCAGTGGCAGCCAGCAGGGCCAGCAGGCAGCAGAGGCTGGACCTCACGAAGTCGCCCACACCAGGCCCAGACACAGGACACCAAAGCCCGCCCCGGCCTGGTGCCGGAGGGGGGAGGGGAGCGGAGGGTCTCAAAGGCCCCCTCCAAGGCAGGGTGGACGCCTGCCTGGGCCCCAGCTCTGCCAGACCACCCAGCCAGACGTCGCCTGTGCTGGGAGTTCCATTCTACCAAAGAAAACAAAGATGTGCGCGAGCGAGGCGCAAGCCAGGCAGCCAACCCAGGGGCAGGCGCCCGGGCTCCCCACGGCGCACCTGGGAGGCCAGTGATGGCCCTGCACCCACGTGGGGGGCCCGGACGGAGCTCGGGCCCAGCCCAGCAGTTTCGGCCATGGGAGCAGGAGCCAGTGCGTGGAGATGTGTCTCTGGGCCTCTCTGGCTGTGCGGCGTTGGGTCACTCCTGCACCTTGCAGCCTGCACACGTGCCTTCCGCCTTGCTGGACATGGATGCCCCTGCATTTGTTCCGGGTTACGTGCCTGGGAAGGCTTTAGCCCTTGGGTTTTGAGGTTAGGCCGGGCCGGAGCAGACGGAGGCCCCTGGGTGGCCGGGTCCCCGCGTGGGAGCTGCCGGGGCTCCGCCCAGCACCCTCCCCCATCTGCGTGGCTCTGGAGTGTCCCTGGCCTCCGGGCACTGCCCAGCTCTGCCCGGGGCCCCGGCACGGAGCCCAGCCCAGCGCTCAGCCTGCGGAGCTGGGAGTCACGGCCTCTCCGTTCACATCCGGCTTCTTGGGGTCATTTGTGATTTTTTTGCCTGATGTCTGTATCCTCTTTAAGATTGATTTTATTTATCTGAAAGGCAGGGTTGGAGATGGGTCAGTCTTCATCCAGTGCTCACTCTCCAAACGGCTGCCGTGGCTGGGCCTGGGCCGGGCCGAGCCTGGAGCTCCATCTGGTCTCCCATGTAGGCACAGGGGCCCAAGCACAGGCCAGCAGCTCTCAGGACTCCAGCGTGGCAGGTGGCCCAGCCCCCGTGCCCAGACGCAGGTCCCACGTCGCCGCTGCGCCTGGTTCTGCCTGGGCCCTGTGTTTCCATCTCAGGAGGGTTCCCGACATCTTCCCTCCGTGTTTCTGGAGAGCTCCTGCTGCTCCGTGGTCAGCCTGACACGTTTCGGGTCTGATCGGCTCTGCCGCTGAGCCGGCCCCCGGGGAAGGCGCCAGGCTGCGCCCAGGCGAGCTGCCGTGGACGCCTGCCACACGTCTTGTGCACATGGCTTCATCTTCCTGGGGTAAGTGCCCAGGAGTGACGCAGGGCCACACAGAACCACGGCTGCTGCCCCAGCCTTCCCAGAGCGGGGGCCACACGGGGGGGGGGGGGGGGGGCCGGCAGGGAGTCAGTGTCCCGGGCCAGGCGTGTGCCTGGCTCAGCAGCCCCCTCCTGTGTTCGTCTGCTGCCATTACAGCTCTGCAGCCCCCTTGGCTGTAGGGTGGCGGGGGGGGGGGGGGGGGGGGCAGGCCCAGGGCAGCCTCAGATCTGTCACCTGCGGGCCTTTCTCTTGCCCGTGGCTTGGCTTCTTTGCTTCTTATCGTGGTATTGATTTAAAGATTTACTTATTTGAAAGGCAGAGAAAGAGAGATCTTCCATCCAGTGGTTCACTCCCCCAGGGGCCACAGCGGCCAGGGCGGGGCCAGGCTGAAGCCAGGAGCTCCATCAGGGTCTCCCACGCGGGTGCAGGGGCCCAAGCACTCGGGCCATCCTCCACTGCTTTCCCAGGCCACAGCAGGGAGCTGGATCAGAAGTGGAGCAGCCGGGACTCCAACTGGCGCTCAAATGGGATGCCGGCACCACAGCACTGGTCCCAGGCCAGTTATTTAAACAGAAAACATTTTCATCTTATTTGAAAGGCAGAGACAGAGACAGAGAGAGGTCGTCCCCCAGTTCCCTCCCCAGACGTCTGCAGCAGCCCAGGCTGGGCCAGGTAGAGGCCAGGAGCTGGAATCTCACTCCAGGTCTCCCACGTGGGACAGCAAACACTTGGGGCCCTGACAGCCGCCCGGGCGGGAGCCAGTGCACAGACGTCTCCGCCCCCCCTCTCGGTGCCACTCCACCTTTCCAGTAAGTCAATCGCGGGGAAGTTTGGCCACTGATGAGGCCCAGCCGAGCGGGGTTTGTGACTGGGGTCTTCTCCCACGTGTCCTAAGTGTCCTGGACTCCGGGCTTCCCCCGTGCCCCACTCGGGCCGACCTCACGAGAGCCTGCCGGGCAGGACGAGGCTCGCTCCTCTGTGGGGGTCCCGGTCTCCGTCCTCCCCGCGTGCCAGCCCGAGTGCGCCTAGACGGGCTTGGGAGTTCGTGGAGAACCCGGTTCTCAGGCGGCTTAAAGGAGACGAGGGTGGAGGCTCTACAGGCTCTCGGCCGGGCTGCGGCTCAGGGGGCCCCCGCACCTGCTCGGGGGTGCTGCCGTCGTCCGCGTGCACCCGCGGGTCTGCGCCGAGCCGCAGCAGCAGCTGCACGGCCTCCAGGTGCCCCCCGAAGGCCGCGCGGTACAGCGGCGTCCGGCCGAAGGCGCCCTGCGGGAATGGCTGGTGAGCGAGGCCCCGGCCGCGCGGCCCGGCCCGGCTCCCCGCACGCACCTTGCTGTTGGGGTTGGCGCCCAGCTCAGCCAGCAGCTGGATGGCCCGCGGCTGCCCGCCCGCGGCCGCCTCGGACAGCGGCGTGTTCCCGTGGCGGTCCTCGCACTCCACGAGCGCCACGCGCCGCTGCAGCCGCCGCGCCGCGCCCTCCTCGTCGTGGCCCACGCCCTCGCGAGTCAGCAGCTGCTCCACCTGCGCCGGCGGCCGCTCTCACCCGCGCGCCCCGCCCGCCTCCTCCAGCACCGCCCCGCCCACCCGCGCGCCCCGCCCACCTCCTTCCGCCCCGCCCCGCCCACCCGCGCGCCCCGCCCGCCTCCTCCAGCACCGCCCCGCCCACCTCCTCCAGCACCGCCCCGCCCACCCGCGCGCCCCGCCCACCTCCTCCAGCACCGCGCGCATCTCCCCCACGTCCCCGTCGAAGGCGGCGTCCAGCAGGCGGCCGCGGCGCTGCAGCTCCTCCCGCCGCTCGCGCTGCGCCGCTTCCTCCTGCTCGCGCCGCCGCCGAGCCGCCGCCTGCTCCCGCAGCACCGCCGCAACGAAGGCCTGCGGGGCACCACCCGGGTGGCCGAGCCCAGGCCTGGGGTCCCGCCCGCAGCCCCGGAATCCCCGCCCGCAGCCCCGGGGTCCCCGCCCACAGCCCGGGGTCCCCGCCCACAGCCCTGGAATCCCCGCCCACAGCCCCGGAATCCCCGCCCGCAGCCCCGGGGTCCCCGCCCACAGCCCTGGAATCCCCGCCCACAGCCCCGGGGTCCCCGCCCGCAGCCCCGTCCCCGCCCACAGCCCCGGAATCCCCGCCCACAGCCCCGGGGTCCCCGCCCGCAGCCCCGGGGTCCCCGCCCACAGCCCCGGAATCCCCGCCCCCAGCCCCGGTCCCCGCCCGCAGCCCCGGTCCCCAGCCCTGGGTCCCCGCCCCCAGCCCCGGGTCCCACCCACCGTCCCAGGTCCCCCACCGTCCCCAGCCCCTAGCCCCGCGTCCCTCCCGCCGTCCCCACCTCCAAGCCCCGGTTCCCCGCCCACAGCCCGGAGTCCCCGCCCACAGCCCCGGTCCCGCCCGCAGCCCCGGAATCCCCGCCCACAGTTCCAGGTCCCTGCCCACCGCCCCCAGCTCCGGTACCCGCCCACCGTCCCCAGCCCCTAGCCCCGCGTCCCTCCCACCGTCCCCACCTCCAAGCCCCGGTTCCCCGCCCACAGCCTGGAGTCCCCGCCCACAGCCCCGGTCCCGCCTGCAGCCCCGGAATCCCCGCCCCCAGCCCCGGGTCCCACCCACCGTCCCAGCCCCCGGCCCCGGGTCCCGCCCCCAGCCCCAGGTCCCTGCCCACCGTCCTCAGCCCCGCGTCCCTCGCACCGTCCCCAGCCCCCAGCCCCGGTTCCCCGCCCACAGCCCGGAGTCCCCGTCCACAGCCCCAGTCCCGCCCGCAGCCCCGGAATCCCCGGCCACAGTTCCAGGTCCCCGCCCACCGTCCCCAGCCCCGGGCCCCTCCCACCGTCCCCAGCCCTCAGCCCCGTGTCCCCTCCCACAGCCTGGAGTCCCCGCCCACAGCCCCGGGTCCCCGCCCATCGTCCCCAGCCCCCAGCCCCAGGTTCCCGCCCACCGCCCACAGCCCCGGGTCCCCGCCCCCAGCCCCGAGTCCCGCCCACCGTCCCCAGCCCCCGGCCTGCCCCCGAGTGGGGCCCCCGGCCCGCTCACCTCCCTCTGCAGCTTCTCCATCCGCTCCTCGTACTCCTGGCGCTGCCGCTTGCGCCGGGCCAGCTCCCTCCTCGCCAGGTGCTGCCGCAGGGCGCCCTGGATGACCATGGCCGCGCGGTCCTCGGCGGTGGGCTCTGGGGGTGAGAGGGCGCGTGTGGACGGCCCCGGTGCGCTGACCCCCAGGCCCCCGCCTTCCCGCCCGGCCAGGCCGAGCCGCTGGGCCTGAAAACGCCGGCCGGGGCCGGGAGGGGCTGGGGCGGAGCTGCCCGGCGAGGGCGGGTGGCGATCCGCGGTCCCCACGGTCGGTCGAGCCGAGGCCCAGGCTGCACGCTGCGCCAGGGACCCGAGAGACCCGCACCAGCTAGAACCGACCTGGCGCACGGGGCTCCCAACGCCCCTGGACCCGCGAACCGGCGCCGGGCACCGCCCGCTCCACCGCGGGCAGCCGGGGATATCTCCAGGGAGACCCGCCGGGAGCTCCTGGTTCCATCTCACCCAGCCCTGGCCACATCGCCATTTTAAAAAATCTATTTGAGAGGCAGAGAGAGACAGAGAGGCCCCTCCACGGCTCACTCCCCAAAGGGCAGCAGCAGCCAGGCCTCCGCTGGGGAGCAGGGGCCTCCAGCCCTCACTGCTGCCTCCCTGGTGGGCAGGAGCAGCCCTAGCCCAGGCCCTCTGGCTGGGACCTGTGCATAACCAGTGCCCCCCAACGCCGACTTTACGCTGTGGCGTAGCAGGTAAAGCCGCCACCTGCAGCGCCAGCATCCTATATGGGCACCAATTCGTGTCCCAGCTGCTCCACTTCTGATCCAGCTCTCTGCTGTGGCCCAGGAGGGCAGTGGAGGATGGCCCAAGTGCTTGGGCCCTGTACCCATGTGGGAGACCCAGAAGAAGCTCCTGGCTCCTGGCTTCGGATCAGCGCAGCTCTGGCCATTGCAGCCAATTGGGGAGTGAACCAGAGGATGGAAGACCTCTCTCTCTCTCTCTCTCTGCCTCTCCTTCTCTCTCTGTGTAACTGACTTACAAATAAATAAATAAATAAATATTTTTTTAAAAAAAAAAGGCACATATGCAGCGAGCTGGATCAGAAGTGGAGCAGCCAGGACTTGAACCGGCGCCATACAGGATGTCGGTGCTGCAGGCAGAGGCTCAGCCCACTACGACACAGCGCCAGCCCCTAAATGAGGGCTCTCTGAGTTGCTGTGTTTGTGCTAATTTGTCCTGAAGCAAGAGATACCCAACTGCCAACCACATTAAAAAGCGGGATAATAAAGATATTTTAATAAGTCAAAAATGTATAAGAAAGGAACCCCAAGTAGGCAGAGAAGTATAAGGCAAATACCAACAAAGTATTTTGTTGTATTCAAAACACAAATAATTGACTGCATTACATGTAAATGGAAAAGAATTCTGAGTGAAAGACAAGGATTTGAAAAACAGTTGGGGTGGCTGTGTGAGCAGTCGTTAAGCTGCTGCTTCCAATGCCCACGTCAGGGCCCTGGGTTCCTGCCCCACCAGGGCTTCAAGTACTGGGACCCCTGCCAGCCACCGGGAGACCCCGGCAGAGTTCTGGGCTCCTGGCTTCAGCCTGGCCCAGCCCTGGCTGTTGCAGCCATCTGGGGAGTGAACCAGTGGATGGAAGACCTCTCTCTCTCTCTACCTCTCCTCTCTGTGTAACGCTGCCTTTGAAAGTCAGAGTTACACAGAGAGGGGAGAGGGAGAGGGAGGGAGGGAGAGAGAGAGAGAGAGAGAGAGAGAGAGAGAGGTCTTCCATCTGCTGGTTCACTCCCCAGTTGGCCACAAGGGTCGGAGCTGCGCTGATCCAAAGCCAGGAGCCACGAGCCTTTTCCAGGTCTCCCACGCGGGTGCAGGGGCCCAGGGACTTGGGCATCTCCCACTGCTTTCCCAGCCACAGCAGAGAGCTGGATCGGAAGAGGAGCAGCCAGGACTAGAAATGCAGGCACCAGCTTAACCTGCAGCACCACACTGCTGGTCCCCAAATAATTTTTTAAAGTAAAACTAGGGAGGGGTCGGCGCTGTGGCGTAGCAGGTCAAGCCACCGCCTGCAGTGCCGGCGTCCCACGTGGGCCCTTCTCGCCTCTCGGCTCTGGGATGAGACCTCCACACGCACCACTGGGATGCAGGGGTTTGGGAAGCGAACCCCCGGGTGGAAGATCTGTCTCTCTCCTGTCTGAAACGCTGTCAAATAAATCTTCAAACAAATTAGCAGGAACCCTGTAGCACGTCTTCAGACTCAGATCCCAGCTGCCGACAGCGGGAGACCGGCCCGGGAGGCGCTCACAGGACGCAGGCGCGGGAAGACGACTTCCCAGGGGCCGGGCGGGAGCATCAGGGTGGCAATCACAACCCCAAGGCGCAGCCTCGCTGGGGCCCAGGACCCCAGAGGCAGTGCACCTGGAGTCAGAACGGGGGAATGGACTCGGCCCTGGGACCAGCACTGGAGGAGCCCCAGAGGGGGAGGAGGGAGAGACAGGGGCAGAGAGAGGCCAGCAAATCATGGCGGGGAACCTCCCCCGAACGGGAGCTGAGTGTGGGGCAGCTGCACAACCCCACACGTGCACAGCGAGACATCTGCGGGAATCCTGAGAGCCAAGAGGGGCAGGGGTGGGGGCAGGGGCAGGGTGGCTCAGCCCAGAGCCCTCTCCTCCTTGGGCCACCTTTGGCTTGGCCCAGCTTCGGCCTCTGCAGGTTTTTGGGGGATGAACCGGCAGATGGGAGATATCACCCCCCTTCAAATAAATAAATTAATAAAAAAAGAAAAATAGGAAAAAAACCTGCCAACCAAAAATTCTATGTGCAGCAAAACTGTCCTGCAAAATGCGGGAGAGATCAAGCCGTTCTCAGGGGGTGGGAAGCTGAGGGCCGGCGGGGGACGGACCAGGACGCGCAGCACCCGCCCGGCCACCCCCACCCGCCTTCTGTTCCCCACGGCGGCGGGGGCCAGCCTGACCCACGGTGCCACCTGACTTCCGCGCCCTCAGCCACCGACAGCCACGGTGACCACAGAGAAAACCGCTGGGGGCACACAGAGAAGGGGATGAGAAAGACACTCAAATGTGACCGCGAGGGACACAGAAGACCACAGCAACGCGGGACGCGCGGGACCAAACGCAAACGCCCGGCGTGAGCTCCTCGTCGGAGGAGGCAAAGGCAGACGCCGCAGGACGGTCGGCCCAGCCACGCACAGCCGTGCACTGTCACAAACGCCCAGCACACCCGGCACAGCCACGAACGCCCGCATGGCTCCACAGGGCCACACACAGCCACGAACGGCCACGCACACCCCACACACCCTGCACACCCCAGCACGGTCCCGCATGGCCGACCGCAGTCAGCTGCAGAGATGGAGGTCGGGACGGCTGCAGGTGACCAAGGTGGGCACCTGGCGAAGTGCTCTGCGACCACAGGACAGTGCGAGACGTGGCAGTGACAGGAAGCTGAGAGCCCGCAGATGTGGCGGTGGGAAACCCCTCACCCCAGACTGCCCAGGGCAGATCGAGAAAGATCCCCAGCCCGCAGAAGCGGAGGAAGCAGAAACAGAACCCGACGCCGCAGGGAAGTGACTGAGCCCAGGGGAGCGTGCGGGAGGCGGCGGGAGGGCGGGAGAACCCACGTGGGTTCTTCAAAGAGACTGCGAGGCTGGCAGGACTGCAGCGGCGGGAGGAACGCCCGGTGCTGAGGAGCCAGGGCCCAAACCCAGGCTCTCCCAAGAGGGAGCCATTGTAACCACCGTGCCAAACGCCTGCCCCGGGCTGCATGGTTTGACACGCGGAAACCCTAAAGATCCACCAAAAATTGTCATAAATTAATGAAGAGGGCCCGGCGCTGGGGCGCAGCAGGTTAAGCCACTGACTGTAGCACCAGCATCCCATATGGGCGCCGGTTCGAGTCCTGGCTGCTCCACTTCCGATCCAGCTCTCTGCTGTGGCCTGGGAAAGCAGCAGAAGATGGCCCAAGTGCTTGGGCCCCTGCACCTGCATGGGGACCAGGACGGAGCTCCAGGTTCCTGGCTTTGGCCTGTCCCAGCCCCAGCTGTTGCGGCCATCTGGGGAGTGAACCCGTGGGTGGAAGACCCCTCTCTCTCTCTCTCTCTCTCTCTCTCTCTGTGTGTGTCTCTCCTATCTGTAACTCTGCCTTTCAAATAAATAAAATAAATATTTTTAAAAGTGAGTAAATAGGCCGGCACCACGGCTCACTAGGCTAATCCTCCACCTTGCGGCGCCAGCACACCGGGTTCTAGTCCCGGTCGGGGCGCCGGATTCTGTCCCGGTTGCCCCTCTTCCAGGCCAGCTCTCTGCTGTGGCCCGGGAGTGCAGTGGAGGATGGCCCAAGTGCTTGGGCCCTGCACCCCATGGGAGACCAGGAGAAGCACCTGGCTCCTGCCATCGGATCAGCGTGGTGCGCCGGCCGCAGCAGCCATTGGAGGGTGAACCAACGGCAAAGGAAGACCTTTCTCTCTGTCTCTCTCTCTCACTGTCCACTCTGCCTGTAAAAAAAAAAGTGAGTAAATAAAAATTGTTATATGGCGCCAGCGCTGTGGCACATGTCCTGGAGGGCACCAGCACCGCAGATGGGCGCCGGCTCACGTCCAGGCCGCCCCACTTCCCACCCAGCTCCCTGCGATGGCCTGGGAGGGCAGCAGAAGGCCCAAGGGTTGCGGCCCCTGCACCCACGTCCGAGACCCGATGGAGCTCCTGGCTGTGGCCTGGGCCGGCCCATCTGCTGTGGCCATTTGGGGAGTGAACCGGCGGATGAAGATCGGTTTCTTTCTTTCTGTCTTACCCTCTCTCTCTGTCACTATGGCTTTCAAATAAAATAGATCGTTTTTTAAAAACTGTTATAACTAAGAAATGAATTCAGCCAAGTGGCAGGACCATCGTGGTCCTCGGCCCTCAGAGTGGAGGCCATGAGGTGGGCAGTGCTGTGGCCAAGTCCATGTCCAGTGGGTCCACTCTGTACCTGGCTGCCGACAGAGCTCACACAGCTCCCTGGACCGCGCAGCGAGGGCCCTCCTCCATGAGACAGCGAGCCGGCCGGAGAGAACAGCAGGGGCGGGGTCCCCCCCTCAGCGGGAGACACGGGAACCACGTGGGCCAGGCGGGGCCACGGGCAACCAGAGCAGCGGCCCAAGCAAGGACGCGCGGGGGCCTCTGCCCTGGCCCCGTCACCGCCTACTGCCCAGCGGCTGTCGGGAGCACCCAAAGCAGCCCACCCTCGCCAGGCAGGAACCACAGACCCCTGCTGCACAGCTCTTGTCCCGGGAGAGATGGGAAGGCGGAGGAGGCCCCAGGGCTGTCCACACCCCGGTCCCTGGGGGGAGGGGCTAAGGGCGCTGGCCACAGGGCCCTCCCCAGTGCAGGCGGGCAGAGGGAGGACGGAGGTTCTGGGTCCTGCTCGGCGGGCAGCCACGGGAGCCCCGTGTGGGAGAGGGCTCTGTGAACATTTTCACTCCAGAGAAGGGACATTCAAATGGCAGACGGCCACCCTGACTCGAACAGGACCCCGGGGGCCCCGTAAACGGGAACAGTCCTCACGCACCCCTGAACGGGACATCGCAATCCACAGCAAGAAGGGCTGGGGGCTCCCGGGAGGCGTCCACCCCCACCCCCAGGCCAGCGCTGCAGAAACAGGCACTCAGACCCCGGCACCGCCGCAGAGCGCAGAGGGACCTGCAGGGACGGCTCCTGGAGGCACAGCCTGCTCCCGCTCCTTATCCCGGCCCCTGGGGGGAGGGCGCACGGGCGGCTGCGCTGCGGCGGCTTCCAATGCCCAGCTGCGGCACACACGTTGGACTGACCCCCACCAGGTCCGCCAAGGAAGCCAGCGGACGGGGCCAGGCCGGGCGGGGCGGGGCCTGGAGGAGAAGGCCGCCAGCTGGCTGGAGTTTGTGGACAGCCGGGCCGGTTCCAGCACCGCTGAGCAGGCGAGGAGGATGAGCTAGACACAGGTCCCGGCGTCGGGGGCCGGCAGCGCCCCGGAGGCCGCGGAGCCGGAGCCCCACGCGGAGCGGAGCCCGCCCCTGCCCTGCCCCGCGGGCCGCTCCCTTTCCTGCCACCAGAGGGCAGCAGCCCCGGCCACCGCAGGGGAAGGGACGGCGACCCCGTGGGTGCCGGGACGCGGAGCCGCAGGGAGGGAGCCACTCGCAAGTCTTTGCCGTGACTCGCTGCGCCCAGGCTCTCCTCGCATGCCAGGGAGCCACGCGGGCCCCAGACCCCGCCCAAGAGCGAGGCCCGCACAGACGGTCAGAAAGTGGCCAAAGGTCACCTCGGCTTGGCGCACCCCAGGAGCGCAAGCCGTATCAGGGTAAAGCACCCCGCACCCAGCACACGCACGAGCACCTCCCCTCTGCCTGGGCCCCCCTAAAACAGACACCTGCTTCCCGCGCCCGCCCACGCCCTGTGCTCTCCTCGGTCCTCGGCTCTGTGGGACAGCTCCCCGGCCGCACTCCTCAGAACTCTCCGAGAGTGGACCCGCAGCAACGGGGGAACCGCGGCTCCCAGCGTGCCACAGGCCTGCTCTGCAAGCACACGTGCACACGCACACACATGCACCACGGCACACATGTGTGCATGCAGGGCGCGTGCATGCGCATGCATAAACATGCACACACTGGGCAGGAACACGCACACACCAGAGCGCACACAGGGCACGGACACATGTGTGTGCACACGTGGTACATAGGTACACATGGGCATGAACATACACCAACTGGAGTACACACGTGTGCGTACAGGGCACGTGCATGCGTATGCATAAACACATGCACACACTGAGCACAGACATGCAGGAACACACACACCAGTGCACACACGCATATGTATGCACACGTGTTACGTACGCACGCATGGGCATGAACACACACACCCGCACTGAAGTACACTTGTGTGCACCCAGGGCACACACATGTGGGCACATGCACACACACACCTGGGTACATGTGTGGGCACACACTGCCCGAGTACATGTGTGGGCACACACACACCTGAGTACGTGTGTGGCACATATGCCACATGCCTGAGTACGTGTGTGGCACATATGCACACATGCCTGAGTACAGGTGGGGCACATGCCATACACCTGCGTATATGCGTGGCACACCGTGTCCTTGGCCAGGGCAGCCCCTCCTGCCAGCTGGCCCTCCTGGCGGCTGTGTCCTCACCTGCAGCGGCCGGGGGGCTCTCGCCGGGCACAGGCGCCCTCACTTGCTGACTCGTATTCCTGGGCGGCTGATGCCTCTCTCCGGGCTGCCCTGGGGAGGGGCGAGACAGTCAGGGTGGCCGGGCTGGGAGACCCCCCGCCTGACGACCTCAGGAATCATTTATGGGGCCCCACCGCGTCCTCCTGCAGGCCCTCGGGTGAGGGAGACAGCGGGCGTGCTGCAGCCCCAGGCAGGGGACCCTGCTGGTCAGCCTCACCCACACCCTGCCCCCTGCCCAGCACCTGTGCCACCCCCACCCCAGGTGCCTCCTGCTTCCGTGTGTCCAACTCAGTGCTGTCCTGGGAGGCGTCTGTCCACCTTCTCCTGAGGCCTCTGGGGCAAGGTCTGGGCAGGAGGGGGTGTGCGCCGGGCAGGGCTGGACCAGGCGAACCCGTCCAGCCAGTGTGGCAGAGCTGGCGGCTGGGCAGGACCCTGGGCGTCGCTGTGAGTCAGCACCCAGCCCCGGGCTGGGGAAACGCTCGGGAGGGGGCCTTTGGAGTCTGCCTTCCAGACAGGAAGCCTGGGGGGGGCTGGCCTTGCACCCCCCAGCCCCGGGACCCCCACCCAGGATGGTCGTGGGAGGCCCCTTGCCTGGCCCCCAGCCTCCAGCCGTCTGGCATGGCGCAGGAAAGCAGGCTGGGGGCCCTGTCTCCGCTTCCGGCACTGCCGCCAGGCCCTCGCCACAGGCCACCACGCTGGGGCCAGGGCCTTCCTCTCAAGTCCCCCACAAGCTCGAGCCCTGTGGGGCTCCTTGGAGTGTCCACCTGGGCTTGGTCCACACAGGGCTCGGGGCAAGCCAGGCTGGAGCCGCCCATGGCCAGCGGATGGGCTAGGCTGTGGCCAGGGAGAGTCTGAGTGTCCGTGGTCCGTGGGACTAGGACACAGTTTGAGTTTCCCGCGACCAGGGGTGGGGCAGGGGAGCCGGTGGGGCGGGGTGGGGGCCTCGGCGCCGCCCAGGGCAGGCCCGGGCACGGCGTGGCTGCGCACCACCGTCTGGCTGCGAGAGCCGCCTCCACTCTGTCTCCCTCCCAGGCTGGCCTGTGAGGCCTGTGGCCCGAGAACCCCCGGGCCCTGTGTCAGCACGTTAGTCAGCCTTCTCGGCGGGTGAGCCACCGCGCCGCCGAGTCCCCATAAACTTGCTGGCGTGGCCCGGCCCTGCCGAGTGGGGCCCGTGAGGGCCACAGGCAGAGCCAGGGCCCAGAGCCGCCGGGCTGCGGGCACGACCGAGGGGCAAGGCGGGCGCACGGGGACTACAGGAGCCTGGCACGGGAGCCAGCAGCCCTCTGGGGCCTTCCGCAGGTGCCCGCTGAGCTGGCCGACGGAGGCGCGCGGCCGCCGAGCCGGGGCCCTGGGAGCGGACACCTGGCGGAAGGGCCATGTCTGGCAAACGAGGCCGGGCTCGCAAACCCCGAGCCAGGAGGGCGGGCAGGGCCCAGCGGGCGGCAGGGCGGCAGGGCACAGAGGCCGAGCTCCCGCCCCCTGCCACAGAGGGCCCTCAGGGTGAGACGGGGCTGGCCCCTCCAGGGCACGTGACCAGCATCCAGCTGGCTCCCCAAGGATACCCCAGGGCAGCCGGGCCAGAGCAGCCCCAGGCAGCCGTGAGGCCAGAGCAGGCCGCCGCCCTGGGGTCCGAGTGGGTGCCAGTCCCGGCTGAGCAGATGGAGGGCTGTGGAGCGGGGGGCCCCTTGCCGTCCCTGGGCCCCGAGCTGCTGCGGCTCCACGAGGTCCAGCTGTGCCTGGCCCAGGAGCAGCTGCTGCTGGAGGAGAGGCGGCGGCAGGTGCAGCTGCAGAGCCAGCTGTGGCAGGAGGAGCAGCTGTGGCTGCAGCAGCTGCAGGAGGAGCAGGCCTGGGTGCACATGGAGGGGCTGCAGCTGGCCGTGGCCCTGGAGCAGCTGCGCAGTGCCGGCCTGGAGGTGCTGCAGACCCAGAGCCAGGTAAGGCCTGGCGGGCAGGGGCGCGGGGGGGCTCCGGCGGGGGGCGCCCACGGCTTGTTCACACGCTTGGCAAGGGAGGCTGTGCCCGTCGCAAGGCAGCGCAGACCAAAGCTTGGTGGGTGGAAGACGCCGAGCCGGGGAGCGCGGTGCCCCTGCTGAGGACCCGGCTGTGGGGGGCCGGGGGAGGGGGCAGGGCAGGCCGGTCGGAGGCTGTGAGTGCTTCCTGGTCCGCCCGCCCTGCCTGTTTATTGCTGCTCACATGCCCAGGGCTTGGGGTGGCGGAAGCAGCACGCGGCACCTGCACTCATTACCTCATTCCAGGAGGGGCGGCCTCAGACGCCGCTGGGGCTATTTTGGGGAGCTGGGACCTAACCCTGCCCGAGGTGAGGCGCAGTCGCCACCAGACCCTGGGACTCTGGGAGCTCTCTAGGGGCAGGGCTCAAGCCAGGCCCCTGCACGAGGGCTGCGTCTGGGGAGAGCCCAGGGCAGGCCCGAGCGGCAGAGGCCGGGAGCCGCCGCCTGGACAATGCATACGACAAAGCTGGGCTCCTCCGAGCACTGCCCAGGCCCACCCCACCTCGGGGGCTGTCACAGTCAACCCAACTCGGACACCCACTGAGGCCACGTTCCGGGAAGGGGCTCCAGACAAGGTGCCGTGGGGAGATGTCCAGGGGTCTCCCAGGCCAGTGCCTGGTGGCTGTGCCCTGGAGGTCAGAGGCCACACTCACCAGCAGTGGCTCTCGGCTCCGGCCCAGGCAGGAGTGTCCGCCATGTCCCTGGCGCAGCCACGGCCCCTCCCTTCTTACCGTTCATTCTCCTGGAGTGGGAAGGGAAGGCCAGGGAGGGGGTGCTCAGCGTGGCCGAGGTCGGGGCAGGGGGACAGGCCCCCCCATGGCTTCCCAGGGGTGCCCAGCAGCTGGGCAAGGCCTTGGGTAACAGCTCGTCCCCCTCAGCCCCAGAGTTCGCTCCCACACTCTGGGCTTAGCCCACCCCGCTGGCTTCCGGGGTCTGCTGCCCAGTACAGGTCACCCTCTCCAGACCACAGGGGCCACGAGGGCACCAGGCTGACCCAACCCTGGCCCCAGCTCCACGCCCAGCTCCCCCACCACCCCTCGCACCCTGGCCCCAGCTCCACGTCCCCGTTCTCCCCACAGACCCCTCCTACCCTGACCCCAGCTCTCCCCCCAGACCCCTCCTACCCTGACCACAGCTCTCCCCTCCCAGACCCCTCCTACCCTGACCCCAGCTCTCCCCCCAGACCCCTCCTACCCTGGCCCCAACTCTCCCCACCCAGACCCCTCCTACCCTGACACCAGCTCTCCCCCCAGACCCCTCCTACACTGGCCCCAGCTCTCCCCCCCAGACCCCTCCTACCCTGGCCCCAGCTCTCCCCCCAGACTCCTCCTACCCTGGCCCCAGCTCTCCCCCCAGACCCCTCCTACCCTGACCCCAGCTCTCCCCCCCAGACCCCTCCTAACCTGACCCCAGCTCTCCCCCCAGACCCCTCCTACCCTGGCCCCAACTCTCCCCACCTAGACCCCTCCTACCCTGACCCAAGCTCTCCCCCCAGACCCCTCCTACCCTGGCCCCAGCTCTCCCCCCAGACCCCTCCTACCCTGGCCCCAGCTCTCCCCCCAGACCCCTCCTACCCTGGCCCCAACTCTCCCCACCCAGACCCCTCCTACCCTGACACCAGCTCTCCCCCCAGACCCCTCCTACCCTGGCCCCAGCTCTCCCCCCCAGACCCCTCCTACCCTGGCCCCAGCTCTCCCCCCAGACCCCTCCTACCCTGGCCCCAGCTCTCCCCTCCCAGACCCCTCCTACCCTGACCCCAGCTCTCCCCCCCAGACCCCTCCTAACCTGACCCCAGCTCTCCCCCCAGACCCCTCCTACCCTGGCCCCAACTCTCCCCACCTAGACCCCTCCTACCCTGACCCAAGCTCTCCCCCCAGACCCCTCCTACCCTGGCCCCAGCTCTCCCCCCAGACCCCTCCTACCCTGGCCCCAGCTCTCCCCCCAGACCCCTCCTACCCTGGCCCCAACTCTCCCCACCCAGACCCCTCCTACCCTGACACCAGCTCTCCCCCCAGACCCCTCCTACCCTGGCCCCAGCTCTCCCCCCCAGACCCCTCCTACCCTGGCCCCAGCTCTCCCCCCAGACCCCTCCTACCCTGGCCCCAGCTCTCCCCTCCCAGACCCCTCCTACCCTGACCCCAGCTCTCCCCCCCAGACCCCTCCTAACCTGACCCCAGCTCTCCCCACCTAGACCCCTCCTACCCTGGCCCCAACTCTCCCCACCTAGACCCCTCCTACCCTGACCCAAGCTCTCCCCCCAGACCCCTCCTACCCTGGCCCCAGCTCTCCCCCCAGACCCCTCCTACCCTGGCCCCAGCTCTCCCCCCAGACCCCTCCTACCCTGGCCCCAGCTCTCCCCCCCAGACCCCTCCTACCCTGGCCCCAGCTCTCCCCCCAGACCCCTCCTACCCTGGCCCCAGCTCTCCCCCCCAGACCCCTCCTACCCTGGCCCCAGCTCTCCCCCCAGACCCCTCCTACCCTGGCCCCAGCTCTCCCCCCCAGACCCCTCCTACCCTGGCCCCAGCTCTCCCCCCAGACCCCTCCTACCCTGGCCCCAGCTCTCCCCCCCAGACCCCTCCTACCCTGGCCCCAGCTCCTTGTTCCCGCTCTCCCCCCAGACCCCTCCTACCCTGGCCCCAGCTCTCCCCTCCAGACCCCTCCTACCCTGGCCTCACATCTCCCCCCCAGACCCCTCCTACCCTGGCCCCAGCTCTCCCCCCAGACCCCTCCTAAACTGACCCCAGCTCTCCCCTCCCAGACCCCTCCTACTCTGGCCCCAGCTCTCCCCCCCAGACCCCTCCTACCCTGGCCCCAGCTCTCCCCTCCCAGACCCCTCCTACCCTGACCCCAGCTCTCCACACCTAGACCCCTCCTACCCTGACCCCAGCTCTCCCCCCCAGACCCCTCCTACCCTGGCCCCAGCTCTCCCCTCCCAGACCCCTCCTACCCTGGCCCCACATCTCCCCCCCAGACCCCTCCTACCCTGGCCCCAGCTCTCCCCCCAGACCCCGCCTAACCTGACCCCAGCTCTCCCCTCCCAGACCCCTCCTACTCTGGCCCCAGCTCTCCCCCCCAGACCCCTCCTACCCTGGCCCCAGCTCTCCCCCCCAGAACCCTCCTACCCTGGCCCCAGCTCTCCCCTCCCAGACCCCTCCTACCCTGACCCCAGCTCTCCACACCTAGACCCCTCCTACCCTGACCCCAACTCTCCCCCCCCAGACCCCTCCTACCCTGGCCCCAGCTCTCCCCCCTAGACCCCTCCTACCCTGGCCCCAGCTCTCCCCTCCCAGACCCCTCCTACCCTGGCCCCAGCTCTCCCCACCAGACCCCTCCTACCCTGACCCCAGCTCTCCCCTCCCAGACCTCTCCTACCCTGACCCCAGCTCTCCCCCCTAGACCCCTCCTACCCTGGCCCCACATCTCCCCCCCAGACCCCTCCTACCCTGGCCCCAGCTCTCCCCCCAGACCCCGCCTAACCTGACCCCAGCTCTCCCCTCCCAGACCCCTCCTACTCTGGCCCCAGCTCTCCCCCCCAGACCCCTCCTACCCTGGCCCCAGCTCTCCCCCCCAGAACCCTCCTACCCTGGCCCCAGCTCTCCCCTCCCAGACCCCTCCTACCCTGACCCCAGCTCTCCACACCTAGACCCCTCCTACCCTGACCCCAACTCTCCCCCCCCAGACCCCTCCTACCCTGGCCCCAGCTCTCCCCCCTAGACCCCTCCTACCCTGGCCCCAGCTCTCCCCTCCCAGACCCCTCCTACCCTGGCCCCAGCTCTCCCCACCAGACCCCTCCTACCCTGACCCCAGCTCTCCCCTCCCAGACCCCTCCTACCCTGGCCCCAGCTCTCCCCCCTAGACCCCTCCTACCCTGGCCCCAGCTCTCCCCTCCCAGACCCCTCCTACCCTGGCCCCAGCTCTCCCCCCAGACCCCTCCTACCCTGACCCCAACTCTCCCCCCCCAGACCCCTCCTACCCTGGCCCCAGCTCTCCCCCCTAGACCCCTCCTACCCTGGCCCCAGCTCTCCCCTCCCAGACCCCTCCTACCCTGGCCCCAGCTCTCCCCCCCAGACCCCTCCTACCCTGGCCCCAGCTCTCCCCCCCAGACCCCTCCTACCCTGGCCCCAGCTCTCCCCCCTAGACCCCTCCTACCCTGGCCCCAGCTCTCCCCTCCCAGACCCCTCCTACCCTGGCCCCAGCTCTCCCCACCAGACCCCTCCTACCCTGACCCCAGCTCTCCCCTCCCAGACCTCTCCTACCCTGACCCCAGCTCTCCCCCCAGACCCCTCCTACCCTGACCCCAGCTCTCCCCTCCCAGACCCCTCCTACCCTGACTCCACATCTCCCCCCGAGACCCCTCCTACCCTGGCCCCAGCTCTCCCCCCCCAGAACCCTCCTACCCTGATCCCAGCTCTCCCCCCAGACCCCTCCTACCCTGACTCCAGCTCTCCCCCCCAGACCCCTCCTACCCTGGCCCCAGCTCTCCCCCCCCAGACCCCTCCTACCCTGGCCCCAGCTCTCCCCTCCCAGACCCCTCCTACCCTGACCCCAGCTCTCCACACCTAGACCCCTCCTACCCTGACCCCAACTCTCCCCCCCCAGACCCCTCCTACCCTGGCCCCAGCTCTCCCCCCCAGACCCCTCCTACCCTGACCCCAGCTCTCCCCACCTAGACCCCTCCTACCCTGGCCCCACATCTCCCCCCCAGGCCCCTCCCACATTGGCCCCAGCTCTCCCCCCAGACTCCTCCCACACTGGCTCCAGCACCACTCCCGAGCTCCTCCCCCCACCCCTCCCACCCAGGCTCCAGCGCCAGGCCTCAGCTCCCCCGCCCCACTCCAGAGCCCTACATGAGGAACCCCCTGCAGCACCACTGCCCAGTACTGGTCTGGCCCAGCCTGGGTACCTGTGGTGTTTGCTCTGGGGAAGGAACCCGTGAGACTGGAGATGACCCTGAAAGCAGACTTGGGGAGGTCAGGGACCCTAAGTTCTGCGGCTGGTGGGGCGTGTGCGGACAGGAGGTCAAGAGGTGGCTCAATCCTGGCAGAAGGGTTCAGGCAGGTGGTGTGGACAGGAGGCTGGGGCCTGGAGCAGCCGAGGGCTCCCGCGCCAGCTGGGGGTGGGTGTCTGTGTGGGGGGCTCCGCGTGTGTGCAGGGGTCCCAGGCGGGGGTCGGGGCTTGGATACAGGAAGGTCGCGCCCCTACGTGAGGCCTTCCAGGGATCTCCGTGGTGTCGAGTGGGCGTGTCAGCGTGCACCTGGCTACCTGGGGCTTGGCGCGGGGGATGGGGATGGGTGTGCGGTCATCGGAACCCACAGTCACGCGGGTCGCGGCACCAATGTGCAGGGGTCGGCGTCGCCCCCCCCTTGTGCCACGTCCTGCGTGCCTGTGGGGAGCGTGGGGCAGACTGCGCGGGGCCGAGGCGCGGGATCGGGCAGGACGAGGAACGGCCCGGGACTGCGAGCGCAGGGTCTCAGCCACCTGTGCGCGACAGCGGTGGCGTCTGGGTCGGTGCGCGTCACTGCGGGAGGCCGAGGCGTGCGGTGACCCCGGTGCTCGGGGAGCCCTCGGGCCTGGCGCCGCCCCGCGGCCTCACCTGTCTCACCTGCCCCCACAAAGCGCCTCTGCGGCCGGAGGCTCCGCCCCCCGACTCGGGCTGGGCGTTCCCTAGCGACCGAGCCGGAACTTCCGAGTCACCCCGACTTCCGGGGCGAGGGTCAGGGGTCAGTGATAGGGACTTTGAGCCCTCAGTTAAGAAATGGTCCCCGTGGGCGTGGGGTCCTTGAAGTAGGGGCGGCGGGGGTCTCGGGCGGCGCTGGACCGGGGTCCCCGGGCGCGCGGCTCCGGGACGCGGCCGGGGCGGGGTTGGGGGTCGTGGACGCGGGCCTGGGGCGGGGCCGGGGGCGCGGGCCGGGGCGGGCGTCGGGCGCAGGAATGCGGGCGCGTCGCGGGTGGGGCCGCCCCGCCCCCAGGTGCTGCCCGGGCAGGCAGGAGGCAGGAGCGGCGGGCGGGGCGGGGGCGGGCGCGTGAATCAGGCCGGGCGGGCCGCGCAGGGAGTGGCTGCCGGACCGACCGGACCGCGAGGCCGCTGGGCGGCGGTCGGCTCCTGCTGCCCCTGTGCCGAGACCCCGCACACCTGGCCAGGTAGGGCCCCCTCCCTCGGCTCGGGCGGGGCGGGGCGGGAGGCCGGAGCCCCCCGGCGCTGCCTCACCTGAGCCCCTGCCGAGAGACTCGGGGCGGGGAGGGGCCGGTGGCCCGCGCCCGCGTGCGCGGGGAGAGGGGCCGGCGGCGCGCGGGCTGCGGGGCGGGGGCGGCCGCGGCCTCTCGCGCCCTCACACGCCGGCCCAGGAAGCGCAGAGTGGGAAGGGGTGGGGGTCGGCACGGGGCCTGCCCGCGCCCGCCCTGTGGCCCAGCTGGAGTCCAGGGAGGGTGCGGGCTGCTCGGCACACGGCTCGTGGGCCGCAACGAGAGCACTGGCCCCGGATCCCCTGATTAGCGTGGGTGGACACCTGGCCTGGGCCACCACCTCCAGTCCTGGGGTGCGCTCGCCTACTTCCGGCCTGAGTCCCGGCCGCCCGACCCCACCTCCCGGCAGCTGACGCGTCCACGTCCTCCTGCCCTCCCAGGGTACTGCGGCAGGGGTCACCCCGCTTTGTGGAAGAGCTGGGGCGCCTTCCTGTAGGATCCTCCTTCCGGTGGCTTGGCGCACTTCCTGCCCAGATGGGGAGGATCCGGGTCCTTCAAGTCCACAGTTAGGGCCCTGGGGAGGATCCGGGTCCTTCAAGTCCACAGTTAGGGCCCTGGGGAGGATCCGGGTCCTTCAAGTCCACAGTTAGGGCCCTGGGGAGGATCCGGGTCCTTCAAGTCCACGCTGAGGGCCCTGGAGACTGCATGGCCTCGGGTCAGAGGGCAGCGGCCAGGGGCACTCCCGCTGAGTCAGTGGTCTGGCGTCGTTGCCCCTCCCTCCTTCAGTGCAGGCAGCTGGCAGTCAAATGCAGGGCTGCCTGGTGCTGGCTGGGCAGTGGCCATGGCCAGCCCCCGGCCCAGGGAGGGGAGCAGGTGCAGTCACTGGGCCTGGTCAGCAGCCCACATGGGGACACTCGACCACGGTGACCCCGCACAGCCTCACAGCTGTGTGGTTCTGTGGGACAAAAGTGTCTCCCCCAGTCCCGAGTGGTCAGACACTGCCCTGCCAGATACAGCGAGGCCCAGGGACAGTCAGACACCCTGGGACCCCCCTCCCCGCATCCGCCTCATGCTTCTGCCACAGCCGGGACCCTGCCTCACCCTTGTCCCAAGGGCACCCCCAGGCAAAGCCAGGACAGCTTTCCTGGGTATCTGGGCCAGGTAGCCTCCGGGGCTGGCGGACTCCAGGGTACACAGGAGCACACCCCGCACCCATCGCCACGCCGTGCCCAGCAGTCGGGGACGCCGGGCAGGACAGCGGGCAGCATGGTGCCCAGTCCTGAGCCTGCCGTTCCCAGGCAAGTGCGTGCCTGCGGCTCCAGTGCCGTCTGGCCAGCCAGCGCCCGCCCCGGCCACATGGCCCGGGCACCCTGAGCAGAGCCCGGTCCCCAGCCAGGACCAGTAGTCTAGCACCTGTCTGGGCAGATCAGGGTCCCCGCCTGTGCCCCGCACCTGAGGGGATGGGGGTGCAGTCCCTGGGCCAGCAGTGTGTCTGGGCAGTCAGATGAAGATCAGCCCGGAAGTCCACCACAGGGCCCCACCCAGGACTTCCCAGCGCCCACTGGGGGGCAGGCTGGGCGGGGGGCATGGCAGTGCAGGCCTCAGGACGGGCACCAAGGCCACGGCCAAAGGCTCCGGCTTCCTCCTGAGTGGAGCCGAGTGGTGACCGGGGTTGAGAGTGCCTGCTGCCACAGGGCCTGGCCACGCCTGGTGGGGACAGGGCTGCGGCCAGGGCAGCTCGTTCATGGGTGTGGGAAGGGCCAGTGCCATAGGAGAGAGCAGCAACAGAGGTTAGTGGTGGGTGGGGACAGCGGCTAGCGGTCAGGGCACGGAGGGCTGGGAGGTCAGCGCGAAGCCCTGAGGATGAGGGGGAAGCGTGGCCAGGGGCTGTGGGAAGGTTGTCATTCCGGGCTGAAGGCCGTCCCAGCCCTGTGTGTCACATCAGTCCCGGGAAGTGCTGCCCAGCACGGGTGGCAGCCAGGGGCGCGGTGGCCTGCCCAGGGTCCAGGGCAGGTGCTGGGCAGAGACACAGTGGCCTGCTCAGGGCGCCCACAGCCCGGGCAGCACGCGTGAACGTGCTGTCTTAGAAGGAAAACGAATATGGTGACGGCGACTCTGGCCTGGCTTCTAATTTTGTCTTTGAACCACAGTCATGAAATAGTTAAGTCCATACAGAGCGAGGGGCCCCAGCCTGGGCCGGGGTGCTGGTGGGAGCAGAGGAGAGGGGCTGGGGTGCCTGTGCCCAGCACAGCCGTGAACCTGACTCAGCCCCCCACCCCAGGCCTGGGCTGGCAGCCCCTCCCCCAACCTATGCCACGTGGGAGGGGTGGGGGTGGGCCCTGCGCCCCTGCCCCTCCTAACGTGTGTCCCTGCCCTTCCAGGCCCCTGGCCCCAACATGGCGCGTCGCTCGCAGAGCTCCTCGCAGGGGGATAACCCGCTGGCGCCCGGGTACCTGCCTCCCCATTACAAGGAGTACTACCGCCTGGCAGTGGACGCGCTGGCCGAGGGCGGGCCAGAGGCCTACAGCCGCTTCCTGGCGTCCGAGGGGGCCCCCGACTTCCTGTGCCCCGAGGAGCTGGAGCACGTGAGCCGTCACCTGCGGCCCCCCCAGCACGCTGCCCGGGAGCCCCCCGAGGGCACCCCTCCGGATGTGGACATGGACGGCTCCTCAGGCACCTACTGGCCTGTGAACTCAGACCAGGCTGTGCCCGAGCTCGACCTGGGCTGGCCCCTAACCTTCGGCTTCCAGGGCACCGAGGTGACCACGCTGGTGCAGCCGCCACCGCCGGACAGCCCCAGCATCAAGGATGAGGCCCGCAGGATGATCCGCTCCGCCCAGCAGGTGCCGGTGGGGGCGCCGGGCCGTGGGGGAGGGCGGATGTGGCCGTAGCCTGAAGCGGGAGGCGGCGGGCAGTGAGGGCAAAGTGCACGCGTGACCACATGGAGGCGGGCTGAGGCCAGACCTGCTGCCCCTGCCGCGCCCCCGAAAGGGTTGGTCACTGCCAGCCGCTCAGGGCTCAGGCTGGTTCTGGGACGGCCGCCCTGCTCCCATCTGGGCCTTAGGCCTTGGGGCTGGCAGGACTGCAGGCCCAGGGGCGCGGGCCCCTCTCCTGGGGTGACCCCGCCCCCAGAGTACGAGCGGCGCTGGGCCCTGCCGCACCCCCGCAGGTGGTGGCCGTGGTGATGGACATGTTCACCGACGTGGACCTGCTGGCTGAGGTGCTGGAGGCCGCGGCGCGCCGCGTGCCCGTCTACATCCTGCTGGACGAGATGAACGCACACCACTTCCTGGACATGGCAGACAAGTGCCGGGTCAACCTGCACCACGTGGACGTGAGTGACGCGGGGGGGCGTCCCGTGGGGATGCGAGTGGCGGCGTGGGGGGGCCGCCCCGCCTGGAAAAGCCCCTGCGACCCCCGGGCTCCCCTTCTCCGCTGCAGTTCCTGCGCGTGCGCACAGTGGCAGGCCCCACCTACTACTGCCGCACCGGGAAGTCCTTCAAAGGCCACGTGAAGGAGAAGTTCCTGCTGGTGGACTGCGCCGTGGTGATGAGCGGCAGCTACAGGTGCGCACGCGCGCCCCCCTGCCGCAGCCCCTCCCCACGCCCCGGCCCGGCCCGGCCTCCTCTGACCGCGGCCTTGGCCCTCCCACAGCTTCATGTGGTCCTTCGAGAAGATCCACCGCAGCCTGGCGCACGTGTTCCAGGGCGAGCTGGTCTCCAGCTTCGACGAGGAGTTCCGCATCCTCTTCGCGCAGTCGGAGCCGCTGGTGCCCTCGGCCGGGGCCCTGGCCCGCATGGACGCCTACGCCCTGGCCCCCTATGCTGGGGCCGGGCCGCTCATAGGGGTCCCTGGAGTCGGAGCACCGACCCCCTTCTCCTTCCCCAAGCGCGCGCACCTCCTGTTCCCGCCGCCCCGGGAGGAGGGCCTGGGCTTCCCCTCCTTCCTGGACCCCGACCGGCATTTCCTGTCGCCCTTCCGCCGCGAGGAGCCGCTGCGGATGCCCGGGGGCGCGCTGGAGCCGCACTCGGGCCTGCGGCCGGGCGCCGAGCTGGGGGGCGCGCGGGGCTTCTTCCAGGCGCGGCACCTGGAGGTGGACGCCTTCAAGCGGCACAGCTTCGCGGCGGCTGACGGCGCGGGCGCCGTGGAGAACTTCGCGGCGGCGCGGCAGGTGTCGCGGCACACGTTCCTCAGCCACGGCGACGACTTCCGCTTCCAGACCAGCCACTTCCACCGCGACCAGCTCTACCAGCAGCACTACCAGTGGGACCCGCAGTGCGCGCCCACGCGCCCGCAGGGCCTGTTCGAGAAGCTGCGCGCTGGCCGCCCGGGCTTCCCCGACCACGAGGACCTGGCCCTGGGCGCGGGGCCGCGCTTCCCGGAGCTCGGCCCGGACGGGCACCAGCGGCTGGAGTACGTGCCGTCCAGCGCCTCGCGAGAAGTGCGCCACGGCTCCGACCCCGCCTTTGGGCCGGGGCCCCGCGGCCTGGAACCCGGCGGGGCACCGCGCCCCAACCTGAGCCAGCGCTTCCCGTGCCAGTCCGCTGCGAAGCAGGGCCTGGACGCCAGCACCGAGCCGGAGCCGGAGCGCAGGGGCGGGCACGAGGGACGCGCCGGGCTGCGGCACTGGCGCCTGGCGTCCTACCTGAGCGGCTGCCACAGTGACAGCGCCGGCGACGAGGGCCTGCCCACGCCCATGGACGCCGAGGACTACGACGACGACGTGCTGGCGCCCGGCGGCCGAGACCCGCTCCCGGCGGCCTTCCGCGTCCCTGCAGCCATGGCGCCCAGGGGCCTGGCGCCAGGTTCTGGCGGCGGCGGCGGCGGCGGAGGCGGGGACAGTTCCGAGCACGAGGGCGCCGAGGAGGCGGCCCCGGCCACGCAGGACTCCTTCCGCTCCCGCCTCAACCCGCTCATCCAGCGCAGCTCGAGGCTGCGGTCCTCGCTGATCTTTGCGTCGCAGGCCGAGGGCGCAGGGGGCACCGCCGCGGCCACCACGGAGAAAGTGCAGGTGATGCACAAGGAGCAGACGGTCAGCGAGACCGTGGGGCCTGGCGGCGAGGCCGTGCGCTCCGCCGCCTCTGCCAAGGTCGCCGAGCTGCTGGAGAAGTACAAGGGCCCGGCGCGCGACGCTGGCGGCGCTGTCACCGTGGCCAGCCACAGCAAGGCTGTCGTGTCCCAGGCGTGGCGGGAAGAGGTGGCTGGGGGCGAGCGCCGCAGCCTTGAGAGCTGTCTGCTTGACCTGCGCGACTCGTTCGCCCAGCGGCTGCACCAGGAGTCCGAGCGGCAACCGGGCTCCGCAGCGGTCACGGCTACTCAGCTGCTGGACACGCTGGGCCGCGGCGGCGCAGACCGCCTGCCCTCCCGCTTCCTCTCTGCCCACGGCCGCTCCACCTCCCCGCAGGGGCGTGGCAGCCCCCCACCAGAGGGGCCAGGTGCACACCAGGCCCCCCATCCTGAGCAGAAAGGGAGCCCCACCGCCGCCTACCCGGAGCGGAAGGGCAGCCCCACCGCCACCTACCCGGAGCGGAAGGGCAGCCCCACCGCCGCCTACCCGGAGCGGAAGGGCAGCCCCGTGCCCCCGGTGCCTGAGCGCAGGGCCAGCCCCGTGCCCCCGGTGCCTGAGCGCAGGGGCAGCCTCACCCTCAGCTTCTCTGGGGACGCTCCAAAGGTGGGGCCCCTGGAAGAGGCTGCGGGCGGCCCCATGGAAGTCCTGCGCAAGGGCTCCCTGCGCCTCAGGCAGCTGCTGAGCCCCAAGGGCGAGCGGCGGGCCGAGGACGAGGGCGGCTCCCCGGCGCCGGCGCCGCAAGAGAACGGGCAGCCCGAGAGCCCCCGGCGGCCGTCCCTGGGCCGGGGTGACAGCACAGAGGCTGCTGCGGGCGACGAGAAGGGCCCGCGGGCGCGCCTGGCCTCGGCCACGGCCAACGCCTTGTACAGCAGCAACCTGCGGGACGACACCAAGGCCATCCTGGAGCAGATCAGCGCCCACGGCCAGAAGCACCGTGGAGCCCCGGCCCCGGGCCCAGGCGCGGCCCACAGCAGCCCTGAGCTCGGCCGCCGCCCGACCGCCGGCGGCCTGGCCCCCGACATGTCCGACAAGGACAAGTGCTCGGCCATCTTCCGCTCGGACAGCCTGGGCGCGCAGGGCCGGCTGAGCCGCACGCTGCCCGCCAGCGCGGAGGAGCGCGACCGGCTCCTGCGGCGCATGGAGAGCATGCGCAAGGAGAAGCGGGTGTACAGCCGCTTCGAGGTGTTCTGCAAGAGGGAGGAGGCGGGCGGCCCGGGGCCCGCGCAGGGCCCGGCGGAGGACGACGCCAGGGACAGCAAGGTGGGCAAGTTCATGCCCAAGATCCTGGGCACGCTCAAAGGCAAGAAGTGAGCTCGCGGCCCCGCGGCGCGGCCGGGTGCAGGGAGCGCCCTGTCCTCAAGCCGGTGCCCGCCTGGCGCTCGGTGGGTGGCCTCTCCGCCGGGGGCTGGGACCCCGCACTGCCTGGTGCCTTTCCCCCTGCAGCGTCTCTCCTGGGGCTCGTCCCTCCCGGGCCTCCGTCCTCAGGGACCCCTCCGTACCTCAGTCCCCCTCTCCACAGGGCTTGTGTTCTCAGGGCTCCCCTCACTGCCCCCGGCTCTGTGCCCCCTCGCTGCCACGGCCCAGCCTCGGGCCTCTTCCGTTGATTCCGTTGGCTCCCCGGTCCCCTCACTGCCTCCAGCGTCTTTCTGGGTGGCCCGGCCTCTTGCTGCCCCTTGTGTGATGGGTGCTGGGTGGGGTGGGCCACTGGGAAGAGGTGCTGGAGACCCTCAAGGGGCTGCCCACGGTGCCGGCAAAAGGAGCAGGCGCACTGGGCGTTGCGGCGCAATAAAACGTGATCTGGACAGACAATGGCGGCCCCAGCCTCTTGAAGTGTCCCAGGGGAGAGGCTGGGTGTGGGCCAGCAGGCGGGCTGTGCAGGAGCCCTGCCCGCACCCGTCTCCCTGTCCCTGGTGTGAGCAGCACGCGGACCCCGGGCAAGGTTCTGCTTCGCCTTTCTTGTGCCTTTTGTCCCTAAGCTCACAGAGTAACTCTACTGGATTTGGAATGACACATCTTGGCACCAAATGCTTAGGAGGTGCCCCATGGTTACACAGTGCTAGCATTGCAAGATTGCTTTCTGTTTTGTATTGCTTTTCAACTTTTTAAAGTATAAGAAATTCCCAGGGGAAAAGTATGTCCACAAGCCCGGGCAGGCGTGCAGCCGAGTGCTTAACGCGATGGTTAGGATGCCTGCGTTCAGCACCTGGCTCGGGTTCCTGAAGGGAAGGCAGCGGTAAGGGTCTG
This sequence comes from Oryctolagus cuniculus, assembly GCF_964237555.1. Lineage (NCBI taxonomy): Eukaryota > Metazoa > Chordata > Mammalia > Lagomorpha > Leporidae > Oryctolagus > Oryctolagus cuniculus. The sequence goes on along the minus strand of NC_091437.1, from coordinate 167,618,327 downwards.
AGTGGGTGGGTTCCTGCCACCCCTGCGGGAGACCCAGCCCGGTCTCCACCACGCCAGCCTCTCCAATAAATGCAAAGTTTTTTAAAAGAAAAAGGCCACCCAGCTTTACGCAGTGGCAGTATCGTAGCCAGTGAGGTTTATCCGAGGCGTGATTATTGCTAATTAAAAGAAAAAGGCCACGAAATTAAGGCAGAATCCGGGCTCCAGCAGTGGAGCAGGGCGGGTGGTGGGCTTGGTATATGCGCTGCCGAAGCGAGCGCTGGGTGGTGGGCTTGGGCAGCGGCTCCCTCTCTGACACCAAAGCCCCCACCCAGGCACGGATGACAGCAGCGGCTTTTGGCCGTGTGGAAGAGGTCCCCCGGGAAGGTTCCTGGGCGATATGCCCGTGTGTCCTGTGCCAGCGTCCAGAGCAGACTGGGCATGGGCCCAAGGCGTGGAGAGCCTCCAGGGAGCCCAGGGCCTCCTGCCGGCAGCCTCCACACCTTGCTGAGCCCAGTCTGGTGCCCACAAGTTCCCAGATGTTTCCCTGCCTGCGGCTGTAGGCAACCTGCAACCTTGTGGCCTTCCCAGCACCCTGTGGGAGCACCAGCCGTCCCTCCAACAGCGCCGCTCGGCCTTCCAGCCCAGGCAAAGCCTCCGCTGCCCCAGCCCTCCGGGGGGCACACACTGCTGTCATCTGGTCTCAGAGCAAGAAGCCCCCTGCCCAGCCCGCCCCGTTGCCGGCCGTTCCCTGGCCTATCACAGCCACAGCTGTGCTGCTGGGCCATCAGCTCCGGGCTGTGCCTCAGGCAGCAAACTGCTCCCTCCCCCCCTTGCTGCTCCATCCCTGCCCCTGCCCGCCTACTCCCTCCTAGGCTCTGTGTGGCCAGCTCCCCTCACTCCCCTCATTTCCTGACAGGGCCTGGAGGCCTTTAGGACACAGCGGAGCTCTGGGCTCCCGGCCGCCTGGCCTGGCCACCACGGGGGCTGCAGCTCCTCTGGCCAAGGTGAGGTGAGGTTCAGGGGCCCCCATGGGCACTGGCCAGGCCTCCTGCCTGGCGGTGGCCGGAGTTGGTGGCCTGGAGCCCCGTGAGGCCCGTCCAGGCAGTGCCAGGCACAGGCTGTGGGCAAGGCAGGGCCAGGTGGAGACCGGAGGGTGGGCTGGACGGGGTGGTCCCCTGGCTCCTTGCTTTTCCTCCGGCTCAGGTGTCCCACAGGTCCCTGCCCTGGGGACAGCCCGGGGACAGCCCGGGGACAGCCTGGGGACAGCCCGGGGACAGCCTGGAACCCCCAGTAGCTCCAGGCGGGGATGTGGAGGTGGCAGGGGCCCCTTCGGACATCAGCCAGCCTTGGCGCCTTCACCCTGAGGGAAGCCCCGCGCTGGGCGCTGGGCAGACAGGGGCCATGGTGACAGCTTCAGCGGGCGAGGGGAGGCCCACGGGAGGGGCGCTGGGGTCGGGGAAGGCAGAGGATGAAAGTCGGGGGACATGACTTTATTGGAGGGGGGCCGGGACTGGGTTGGGAAGAAGCGCTGAGCAGGTCCGGGAGTTCCCGCGTGGCGGCTCAGGTGCAGGGCGGGGAAGCAGGGGCAGGCGGGCCAGTGCCGAGCGGCAGACTGTGCCATAGGCCTGGGAGTAGCCCCCGAGCGCAGCCCTGGCAGCGCCCTGGGCGCCCTGTAGCGCGGAGGTGCTGCCCAGCATCCTGCGGCCCGGCCGAGGCTCCGGGGCATCCCTGGGAGGGGCCTGCGCTCCGGGCAGTGGTCGGGAGCGCGCCGGGGAGAGCAGAGGTGGAGCAGGAGGGCCTGGGCCCCGGCTCGCGCGGAGCCCGCCAGCGGCCCGCAGCCCACTGACCCGCGTCTGGTCGCTGCGGATCAGGGCCCGGTTGGCCGCCTGGGCCACAGCCTGCGAGGTCAGGGAGGGCGCCGGCCTCCCCTGGGAAGGAGCAGCCGGAGCGGCACCCAGGGCGCAATGGGAGGCGCCGCCCGCGCCCGCCGCACGACTTACCACCCCCGCTGGTGCCAAGGGGGCCTCCGCCGCCGGCGCAGGGGGCCGAGCCCGCCTCCCTGGGGGTGGAAGTTGGAGCAGGGGTGCGGGGCGCTGCCGGGACTTGCTCGTGGCGGCGCGGGGGGCCTCTGCGGGGCAGACAGAGCCGCTGTCAGGGCAGGGGCCGCGCAAGCCGCTGGGGACGCGGCGGGGACGGCAGCACGCACCGCGCTCGGGCGCGCGCCCGCCGCTGCTCCGATGCCTGCGTCCCGGCTCCTGCGGGGCTGCGCCCCCCAGGCCGCCGCTGCCCCTGCGCTCCAGCAGCATCTGCGGGAGGAGGGGTGTCAGGGCGCACGGTGTGCGTGGGGGTCGCTACGGGAGGCGGGAGCCCGGAGTGGATGGGACGATGGGGGTCGTGGGCGGAGCACCTGATAGAGCCGGTTGCGATACTCAGTCGCAGAGAGCTGGACCCCTGCGGGCACCGGAAGCTGAAAGGCCGCGTCCCGTGTCCACTCCTGGCCGGGGCAGTGGAACCTGCGTGGAGCAGAGGCACGCCCGGGGGTCGGGGCAGGGAACCATGGCCGCGGTCACGCCTCCCGCCCCCCCACCCCGCCGCACCTCTGCACGTAGGGGTGCTGCAGGGCCTGCGCGGCGCTCAGGCGCTTGTCCGGGGCCAACACCAGCAGTCGCCGGAGGAGATCCAGGGCCTGCGGCGGGGTGTCCGGCGGCAGAAGGGCGTCCAGAAGCTGCTGAGGCCTGTGGGTGGCCCCATGTGTCCTGTCTAGGGCCCAACCCGCGGGCCCTCCCCAGATGCCCACCCCTGGCGACTGGGGAGGCCCCCAAACCTTGGCCACTTCCACTTTCCAGTCTGGGAGAACCCCTAAGACCAAGCTGTGGGCAGCCTGGGAGTGTGGAGACCTCCGAGACTGGGCTGGGGCAGGGGTCTCCTCCCTGGCTAGCAGAGTTGCTGGGCTCGGGGCCCCCTCAGGACAGCAGGGCAAGACAAAGCCACACAAGCAGACCCCACTCACCGGGACCCCAGATGGTGCAGGACCAAGGAACTGTAGTTTGAGCCGAGAGCCAGGAGGTCTGGGGGTGGGCGGCACAAAGTGGTGTGATCTGGGGCCCTGGCTGGGGTCGGGGGGTGGCTGAGGGGGTCTGGGGCCCTGGAGTGCAGCAGTGGCTGCCCTGTCTGGTGGGGCTCAGACCCCCAGGCGAGCCTGTGCCCGCCCGTGCATGTACCCGCCCCGGCACCCTCATAGCCCAACTCCCGGGAGCCTCACACCTGGGGCACTCATGCTCCCACTCCATACACTGCCTCTTTGCTGTGTGGACCCCAGGAAGCAAGCACGGGGAGAGATCAGGGCCCCCACCCCTTGCCACGCCCCCAGTGACCAGTGACCTGTAGAGCTGCCCAGCCCAGCCCTACCTTCCTCCAAGCCTCAGCACAGCGGCCGCCCCACCCCCGACACCCCCACAACCCTGAGCGGGGCCCTTGATGGCCCTGGGGCGGGCCCCAGGCCCTGTCGCTCCCCAGCTGGCCCCGGTGGCTCCTCCCTGGGCCCTCCATCCTCAAGCTGGCCCTGTCCTCTGTCCTCCCGGGCCCTTGGACAGTCCTGGCGACCCAGGCGTGGCCTCCCGCGGCCCCCGGCCCACGCTCACCCTCCTCGGAGGGCGGGGGGACGGCCTCCAGGATCAGCTGCAGCTGGTGCAGCGTGGACGTGCCTGGGAACAGGGGCCGCCCTCGCAGCATCTCCCCCAGGATGCAGCCCAGGCTCCACATGTCCACCCCCGGGGTGTACCTGGGGCGGGAAAGGGAGAGGCAGAGGCGCAGGTGGAGGTGCTGGCCAGGCGAGGCGGCCCCGGGGAGGAGGCGGGGGGTTTACCAGTGTGAGGACAGCAGCACCTCCGGCGCCCGGTACCAGCGTGTGGCCACGTACTCCGTCAGCGGCTGGCCCTCGGGCCCCTCGGGGACACTGCTCAGCGACCGGGCCAGGCCAAAGTCGCAGAGCTTCACCAGGCAGTTGGCGTCCAGCAGGACGTTGGATGGCTGCAGGGAGGAGGCGGCCCCGTGGGTGCGCACAAGGGCTGGGGGCCGCGGGGTGGGAAAGTCGTGTGGGGCCGCACCTTCTGGTCCCGGTGGACGACGTGGCCCGAGTGGAGGAACTGCGTGGCCCGCAGGAGCTGGTAGAAGATGTAGCGTTTGTGGATGTCTTTCAACAGCGTGCCCTTCTCAATGACCGCGTGCAGGTCCGTGTCTGGGGCGGGGGGGGGCGCAGGTCAGCCGTGGGCAGCAGGGGCAGGTCTGGCCCACAGCCCGCGTCCCCTGGCCCCAGCGCCACCCTCAGGGCCGGGGCCTCAGCACTCCCACGCTGGGCACGGAGACGAAAGTGTGGGGTCACATTAGTACTTCCTGTCCTGGTTTGCGGGGTGAGAAAGGAATGCAGCGGTGGACCGTGGACAAGGGGGAGCTTGTGCAGGAGGGGGCCCTGCGGGTGGACACCTGCCAGCTGCCTGCTTGTGCACAGGCGGCGAGCACGAGGTAGGAGCGCCGGCCACTCGGGGCCGCGGCTGACCAAGGCCTCGCTCACCCATAGACTCAAACACCAGGTAGATGTCCCTGTCGTTCTCGGCTCGGATCACGTCCAGCAGGCGGATGATGTTGGGGTGGCCTCCAAACTCCTGCGGAGAGGCCGCGGCTGTGCCAGGGGTCAAGGCCAGCTCCACCCTGCCCCTTGTCTAGAGAACTGCATCTGGAGAAGGCGGACAGGCAGGAGGCCGGCCACCCACCTGCAGGAGCACGATCTCCCGGAAGGTCCTCTGAGGAGACAAACACAGGCGTGCGGGCAGATGGGCAAGGCAAGGAGCTGGCCACCTCCTGAAGGGCCCAGGCGCGCACTGGCCCAGAGACAGCAGGAGCCCCGGGCCGGCCCCCGCCTGCCCGAGTCTGCCCCGAGTCCGGCTCGCCCACCTGGGCATCCGTCTGGTCTCTGAAGGCATCGAAGATCTTCTTGATGGCCACGACCTCGCCGGTGCTCCGGTCCACTGCCTTCCAAACAATGCCGTAGGCCTGGGGGAGCGCACGGCTGCCTTGAGGGCAGAGGGCCCGCGCGGCTCAGCCTCGGGGGGAGTGGGAGGGCCCGGGAGGAGCTGCCCAGGAGGGGCGGTGGCCAGCGGGGAGGCCCGCGGTAGGCATGCCGGCTCGGCGGCAGCTCCTCCAGCTGCTGCTCGCGCCCTCCGCGCTCCAGGAGGCCCGGCGGACGCAGCCCCGCGCCCGCGGGGACCCCCGCGCCGGCGGCAAGAGCTCACCCCCTTGCCCAGCCGCCGCTGCAGCCGGAATCTCCGCGCTATGTGAGCGTCCACCTCGGCGGCGCACATGGCGGCGCCGCTGTTGCGGTGCGTTGCCCGGCGACCCGGGCGCGCGGAGCCCGCGGTGCGCCTGCGCCCCCGCGGCCGGGCCCCTCCCCGGGCCCGCGCCGGGAGCCGCCGTGCGCCCTCGCCCGCGCGCGCCGCCCCCGGCCGCCCCGAGGCAGGCAGAGCCCCGGCAGGAGGCAAAGCTGGGGGAGGACGCGGAGGAAGAGCCTGTGGCGAGCGGGCACCCGGAGCCCCTGGGCGTCGGGCGCGCGCGGGGCGCCAAAGGGAGCGCGTGGAACCGGTGCGAGAAAGAGGACTGGGCGAGCCCGGGCTCCCCGCCGGCCCTAGAGGGACAGGGCGACTCGGCGCCGGGACGTGGCAGGCTCCCGCCACCCGTGAGAGAGCCGGGGGCCAATCCTGGGCGCTGCGCCTCGGCGGGGACGAGGCAGCTCGCGTGGGGGCGCTGGCCGGGGCCGCCAGGGACGCGTGGGGTACAGACTGGCGGCGGCAGGGAAGCCCACGCAGCCAGGCCAAGCCGCAAGCCGTGACGTCACACCTTCACTTATTCAAACATGAGCATACAATCTCAGTTGTAACTGTGGCTTTATTTCTCCTTTAAGTTACATCAGGCTTTTTTTTTTTTTTTTTAATTTTATTTGTTTATTTGAGAGAGTTAGGAGAGAAATGCTCGTTCATTCCCCAAGTGGGCACATGGTGAGAGCTGGGCCAGGCCAAAGCCAGAAGCCAGGAGCCTCTTCCAGGTCTCCCCCGTGGGTGCAGGGGCCCAAGCCCGTGGGCCATCTTCTACTGCTTTCCCCAGGCGCATTAGCAGGGAGCTGGATCGGAAGAGGAGCAGCCGGGACTAGAACTGGCACCGTATGGGATGCCGGTGCTGCAGGCGGAGGCTTAGCGTACTCCGCCACAGGGCCGGCCCCATGTCTAAGATTTATTTTATCTGAAAGGCAGAGTGACACAGAGAGAGGGAGAGACAGAGATCTTCCACCCATTGGTGTCCACCAAAATAAACCATATTCTAAGCACGGTAAAGCAAAGCTCAACAACTTTAAAAGAATAGAAATCACGCAGATGATGTTCTCTGGCCCCACAGAATTGGGTTGAAAATAAGTCACGGGGTGGGCCCTGGTGTGCAGGCTGGGAGACCTGCGCCCCGTGGCACGGTGCCTGGCTCTGCAGCAGTCCAGCGTCCTGCTAACGCGCACCGGGGAGCCAACCAATGGCAGCCCCAGTACTTAGGCCCTGCCACCCACGTGGGAGACCCAGATGGAGTTCCTGGCTGTTGAGGGCATGTGGGGTGGGGGGGGTGAACCAGTGTTTGGGACTGTCAGCCCATCTCTGCCTCTGCCTCTCAAATAAACATTTGAGACAGGACGACAGACCAGAGCTATTTAGAAACCCCCAGGGGTGTAGACATCAACTACACCTTTTGAAGAGTCAGTGAGTCAGAGACAGCACCAGGCACACCAGAATCCGGTGCCGAGGCGCCACGCCGGAGTGCATGGACGCTGCGGCCGCCTGCACCTTAGGAGCCCGAAAAGGAGAGAAAATTAGGCCCAACCTAGGCAGAAAGAAGGAAAGAAGTTCAGAGTAGGAATAATCGAAACAGAGAGACGTGAGAAAAACCAGATAAACTACAAGCTGGGTCTTTGAATAAATGGGACAGAACCTGGCCGGGCTGATGGGAGCCGAGGGGAGTTACCGACGCAAGGACAGTGCTTCAGGCCAGGGCCACCGCGATAGCGCCTCCCGGTGCACCTGACACATTCACCCCAGAAACACTCAACAGCAAACACAGGGCACAAAGAGCAGAGAGGCCGAGGGGGGGGCGTGCCAGCCTGTGGACGTGCGTGGGGAGAGCCTGAGAGCTGGGCTGGGGCAGACCGGGAGAGCCAGCGCCCTTGACCTTGGACACTGCAGTCAGACACACTGCCGTCCCTGCCACCTCGGGCAGCAGCTGCAAGTGGACAGCAGCGGCCTCGGTAGCCATGGAGCCCGTGGAGTTCGGGCTGTTGGGAGACCTCAGATGAGGGCTGCCCTGGCCGGGGGCGACTAACAGCAAAGCCCCCAGTACCCCTGACCGCGGGAGAAGGCCGGAGTCACAGGGTGTTCTAGGCGCCCTCCCAGGACCCCCCGGCTCAGGCCTCATCCTGGCCCCGGAAGCCACACTGTGAAGCCGGGACCCTCGCTGTGCTGGCCACGTCGGCCACGTCGTCTGAGGCAGGTGGCCATGGTCTGGCATCCAGCCCAGCTGCCTGCTGGGGGTGGGGGTGGGAGTCACGGTGAGGGAGGCCTGCAGGGGTGTGGAGAAGGGGAGAGGCTCAGGTCAGGCCCAGGGTGCAGAGAGCAACCAGGCTGGGACCTCCAGGGCTTGACCCCAGCCAGAGGACATGGCGGGTGGATGGGCTCTGCTAGACCTCCCTCCTTCACAGTCCTGCCATCGTCCCCTGTGCTCTGGGCTCTAATTAGGGACGAGGTTAGGGTGGGGTTGGCACATTTCGTCATGTCGAGAGCCCCCCAGGGTCACTTCCTGTGACCACTGGTCAGCGTCAGGCTGCCCTGTGGACCCGGCTCCTGCCCAGGACTGAGACAGGGACAGTGCCAGGTATCACCACGACCCACTCCCAGCTCTGCACACGGAGCCACATGGGGGCCCCAGGTCGCCTTTGACCTTGTCCCCTTGTCCAAGGGCACAGGCAGGGACAGGAGAAGACTGCAAGAGGCTAGGTGCAGAAGTGGGAGGAGCCCGCCAAGGCCCGCCCACGTCAGCCCCACTGTTCCCAGGCAGCCTTGAGCAAGTCACTCTATGGCTCAGTTTCTCTGTGCAGTGGGAGGGGAGGAGCCTGGGAATGCTCACCCAGGGTCAGGCGCAGGGCCCATCCCACACCCCAAGTCTGAGGGAGCGAATAGGTGGGTGTTCAGGGCAGGAACAGCCAGTGGGCCGCCTGGAATCCTGCAGAGCCAGTGGCCGCCAGGGTCTCGTGGGCAGTGCTCCAGTGGCAGGCCCAAAGCCACACCTTGCTGCAGCCCGCACGTGCAGGCGCCGGCACGGCCGGAGATGGCTTGGCCCTCCTCCCAGCTCAGCCCAGGAGGTGTGACCCCAGACTCACAGCAGGAGAGGGGAGAGCCGAGGGTGTACCTGGCTTCCAATCTGTGCCCTGTGGCTGCTGGGGCATGGTGGGCATGGCACACAGCCCATCCTGACACACGGAGAGTCTGGGGCTGGGGGAGGCACCCTGGGTCTCCAGGCCAGGCAGAGGAGGTGGTTCTGGGTGGGTGCAGGCATAGAAGCTCCGGGTGAGCAGACCCCAGGGGGCCAGGGCAGGTGGACAGGGCAGGGGGACCCACTGATTGCTTTCCGGTCTGTGAGAAGTCGGCGCCACCTTCACATTAAAACCCGCATATGTGAACTCCACCCGGTCTCCCGCGAGCGTGGCGGGCACCCAGCGACCTGAGCCTCCGCAGCCGCCTCCAGGGTGCGCAGGAGCAGGGAGCTGGGGTTGAAGTGGACCAGAAGCCGGGCGCCTGCCCCGGAAGTCCTCGCTGTGACGTCGACGGAGTGAGAATCGACAGTCTCCAAACACTGGCACAGGGGCTCACCTTCGGTCACCGGCACACCAGCACACCTTCGGTCAGGCGCTCATCACGGCCAGTCCAGCAGAGGCTGTGAAACCAACGCTCGGACAGGGCTGGACAAACCTGCGCAGACCCAGGCGGACAGCCAACCAGGTGAGCCCACGCGGCGTCAGCCAGGTCCCCGAGGCCCGCTCACCCACTCCGGCCACCCGGGCAGTGGGAGAAGCCGCGCGGGGGCACGGCCCGGCATGGGGTGGGGGGTGCCAGCGCCGGGTGAGGACCCCAGAGACAACCGCTCGGGAACCTCAATTCCTACGCGGGCAAAGCCAGGATCCCGGGGCCAGGGGACGCTTGGGGCCGTGCACCGTCCTGACACCGGCATCGCCCACAGGACCATGCGGACGAGCCCCGAGCGGGCCGGAGGGAGGCACGCGGAGAGTCCCGCGGAGGCGAGGGAGTCGTTGGCCGTTGGCCGAACCCCCGGGGTGGGGAGGGGAGGGCGGCCGAGTTCCGTCTCCATGGAGACGTGCCGCAGGACGGCCGCGGTGCGAGGACTTCGGGCGCCCCGGGCCGGACGGGCAGCCAAGGTCGGACGCGGCCCCACGACCGAAGGTTGGCGACGTTGTCCCCGACCTCGATCCCTGTGGACCCTGGCTCTCGGAGGCCCTGAGACGCATCCCAGCCCTGGCCCCGGGGCCCGGAACATCCGGGCTGTGGAGCGAGTGGGCGGCGACGGGGCTCCCACGACTCCTCGTGCCCCAGACCCCAGCCCATGGCGCCCAAGAAGCGCGGGCCGAACGCGGGGCGCCGGCAGGGCGCGGCAGGAGAAGGCGGCGAGCAGCAGCTGTCGGAGCGCGCGCAGTACCTGCAGCGCGAGTACACGCAGCTCTCGGAGCAGCTGGAGGCCTGTGAGACGCGCGTGGACCGCGTGCTGCAGGAGAACGCCTTCCTGGACCGCGAGGCCCTGCGCCTGCGCGAGGAGAACCGGCTGTACGCTAGCTACGTGAGCGCGCGCGCGCAGCGCTGCGCCCACGCGATCGTGCGGCTGGAGGAGCAGCACCGCGCCGACCTGGCGCAGGTGCACTGGCAGCGCGCCCAGCTGGCGTCGCTGTACCAGGGGCGCGAGGAAGGGGTGCGCGCGCAGCTGCAGGAGACGGAGGCGCGCGCGGCGCAGATGGCACGGCAGGTGCAGGAGCTGCAGCCCTACAAGGCCAGTGCGCGCGCCCACGGGCGGCGCGGCGGGGCGGGGCGGGGCGGGCGGCGGGGGCGCCCGCCGCACCCCCGCGCTGACCTGCTCGCGCCGTCGCAGGAGCTGCAGCTGGAGCAGCTGGCGCGGATCCGGGCGTTGGAGCGCGAGCTCCTGCACATGCGCGTGGAGCACACGCAGGTGCTGCACCGCGTCAAGCGGCGCTTCCTGGAGGACAAGACGGGCTTCGAGCGCGAGGCGCGCCAGCGCGTGCAGTCCCTGGGCCGGCGCGCGGAGCGGGAGGCGGCGCGCGCTCTCGTGGCGCACACGCAGGCGCTCAAGGCGGACAACGGGCGCCTGCGGCAGGAGCTGCTGCGGCTGCTGCACCGCGCGCAGCTGCTGCACGACACGCGGCGCCAGCTGCTGGAGCAGCGCGAGCAGCTGCGGCGCGAGCACGAGGACACGCGGAACATGGCGAGCGTGCACGGCTGGCTGCGCCGGGGCTCCGGGGGCCCCCCGCTCTGGCAGCCGCCCTGGCCGCCCGCCTCGCGCCCCGGCTCGCCCCCGGCCTCCCGAGGCGCCTCGCGTGCCGCCTCTCGGGCCCCGTCCTTGACCCCTTCGCGTCCCGAGGACCCATCGGCGACGCCGGCGCGCGTGGCCTCGCGGGCCCAGTCCCTGAGCCGGCCCCGCGCGGCCTCGCGGGCCCCGTCCCTGAGCCGGCCCCGCGTGGCCTCCCGGGCCCTGTCCCTCACGCCGCAGCGCACACGGACCCTGTTGCACACGGCCTCGCGGGCCCCATCGCTGACGCCGTCCGGTGGGGCTCCCCAGGCCCTGCCCCAGAGGCGGTCCCACGTGGCTTCACAATCCCCATCCGCGGTTCCCTCGCGCACCAGCTCCCACACGACGTCGCCGACGCGGTCCCAGGAGGGCTCCCACCTGTCCTCTTGGTCCTCTATGCACACAGCCTATCCGGACCCCCTCCCCCCAGTGGAGTCCAGACCCAGGCTCTCCGTGCGCCTGTCCGGGGACCCGGCTCTGCACACACCATCGTCAGAGGGGACCCTGCACTCTGACGCCGGGACCGGACACCCTACCCCGGAGGGCGTCTGAACTCCAGGGCGGCCAGCAGTCGGGACGCTGGAAGGTCGGCTGTTTAATAAAAGTGTGGCCCGCACCGCTGCGGCCTGTCTGCTCACTGCCCGCTGCTCACGTGTCCTGCCTTGAGCCCCACACCTTCCAGGGTCCACTGTACTCGCTCTTCCAGCCAGGGCCTTAGCCGGAGGTGGGGTCCCAGGAAGGGAACGGGCCTGGTTCTCTGCACCACCAGTTTTGCTTTTCAACTTTTTAAAAGATTTATTTACTCTCTCTGAGTTCCAGAGAGAGAGAGAGATCTTCCATTCGCTGGTTCACTCCCCAAATGTCCACAACGGCCAGGGCTGGGCCAGATCAAAGCCAGGAGCCAGGAGCTCCATCCGGCTCTCCACATGGGTGCAGGGGCCCAAGCACTTGGGTCATCTTCCACTGCCTTCCCAGGCCATTAGCAGGGAGCTGGGTGGGAAGTGGAGCAGCCAGAATTGGAACCAGTACCCATATAGGATGCCGGTGTCCCAGGCTGTGGCTTAACCCACTGTGCCGCACTGCCAGCCCTGGTAATTTTAAATTTCGATGTGATTTTCACCTTAGAGGGAGTTTTGTGAGTGGCGCCTCCCTTTGGATGCCAGGTGCACCCCTGTGTGTTCTGTGTGTGGCCGTCCCGCAGCCGCCTGGGCTCGGGCTGAAGCTGCAGGCCCGTCCAGCCTGCTCACCAGGCCTTTGTTGGACACATAGACTCTCCTGCGTTCGTTCAGGTGCAGGACATTTGCCTTGAAGCAGCACTGCTTGCTTTCTCTCTTTTTAAGATTTGAGTTACATAGACAGGGCTTCCATCCGCTGGTTCACTCCCCAAATGGCCACAAATGGCCAGGCCTGGGCCAGACCCGAGCCAGGAGCTTTATCTGGCTTGATGCAGGGGCCCACGCACTTGGGCCATCCTCCACTACCTCCCAGGCCATCAGCAAGGAGCTGGGTCGGAAGCGGAGCCGCCAGGACTCAAACCCATATGGGATGCGGGCACTGCAGGCGACACAGCACACATACAAGGCTGCCTCCGGTCCCAGGGTCCTCTGTGGCCGCCACCCTCTCCCCAGGGCCTGTCACGCGTCACCGTGCAAGGCCGGTACCAGGCTGTCCCTGCGGGAGCCTGACCCTCCAGAAGCTAGTGCTGCCAGGGCACTGAGTTCCAGGGCGCTGAGCTTCCGCGTGGGTCGCCACCCTGCAGGGCGGGCTCCCGAGGCGCAGCTTCCAGTCACGGTCACGTCGCCTCGCTGCAAAGGGGTCGGCGGCCGCCGCGGGCCTGGGCCGGGCCTGGCACCATGTGCTGAGGGAGCGCGCTGGCCGGGGCCGCGCCCTCAGGGGGGTCCGTGAACGAAGGCCCCGCTGGAAGGACCCCTGCAGACGCACTGTCTCTGATGCCGCCGAGGGGGGCCCACGCGGGTGGCCACAGCTCCTCCGTCCCTGCCCTGACCCGCAGGCGCCCACGGGGCGTCCAGGGAGTGACCCAGCTGATGGACGCTCTGAAGTCTGCCTTTGAGAAAGCCAATACCTTAGTGAGCCAGGCTGGTCCGGGAAAGCTGCGTGAGGTGACTTTGGGTTCCGCCCTAGCAAAGGCGCAGGGCAGGAGGCGGGGTGCCGAGGGGTGCAGAGGGGTGCCAAGGGGACGGGGCCACACTTTGTGCTCAGCTTTCCAGTATGCCTACAGCTGCTGTAAGTAGGAAATTCCTTTCCTTTTTTTTAAGTTTTATTTTATTTATTTGAAAGACAGAGTTACAGAGAGAGAGAGAGAGAGAGAGGTCTTCCATCCACTGGTTCACTCCCCAATTGGCCGCAACAGCCGGAGCTGCGCCGATCCGAAGCCAGGAGCCAGGAGCTTCTTCTGGGTCTCCCACGTGGGTGCAGGGGCTCAAGGACTTGGGCCATCCTCCACTGCTTTCCCAGGCCATAGCATAGAGCTGGATCAGAAGAGGAGCAGCCGGGACTAGAACTGGCGCCCATTTGAGACGCCGGCGCTGCAGGCCAGGGCTTTAACCTGCTGCGCCACAGCGCCGCCCTGAAGTCCCTTTACTTTGTTAAAAGATTCATTTAGGGGCCAGCATTGCAGCGTAGCAGGTAAAGTCTCCACGTGCATCCCATATAGGCACAGGTTCTTTTGCCTGCTGCTCCATTTCCAATGCAGCTCCCTGCTAATGACCTGGGAAAGCAGCAGAGGATGGCCTTAGTGCTTGTGCCCCTGGGCCCCCACGGGAGACCCTTCAGCCTAGCACAGCCCTGGCCATTGCAGCCATTTGGGGAGTGAACCAGCAGATGGAAGCTCTAACTGTGCCTTTCAAATAAGTAAAATAAATCTTTAAAAAATTATGTGAAAGAGAGAGAAGGAGAGAAAGTCTTGCGTCTGCTGATTTACTCCCCCAGACACTCCCGGGGCCGGGTGGAAGTCAGGAGCCGGGAGCTGCATCATGGTCTCCCACGTGAGGCAGGGCTGCAGCACCTGTGCCGTCATCCGCTGCTTTCCCATTAGCAGGAGGCAGGTAGAAAGTGGAGCAGCCAGGACTCAAACCGCCTGACCTGCTGGGCCACACGCCAGTCCCTGCTAACTTTTAAAGATTTGCTATTTATTTAAAAGGGCGAGAGTTAGAGACAGCAGGAGAGACAGAAAGGTCTTCCATCTGCTGGTTCACTCCCCAAATGGCCACAACACCCAGCGCTGGGCCAGGAGCTTCCTGGGCCATCTTTTGCCTCTTTCCCAAGCCATTAGCAGGGATCTGGCCCGGAAGCACAGTGGCCGGACTCAGATCAGTGCCAGTATGGGATGCCGTGCTGCAGAGGGTGGCTTTTCCTGCTGCGCCACCGCGCCGGCCCCCACGAAGGTGTCCAAAACAAAGCAAAACCGAGCAGGCCTCCTAGCGCAGCGGTTAAGGCCTGGCCGCCTGCATCCCCTAGCAGAGGCCCTGGGCTGCAGTCTCACCTCTGGTCCGAGTCCAGCCCCTGCTCATGCATCTGGGAGACAGCAGATGGTGGCCCAGGTACTTGGGTCCCAGCCCCTGACATGGAAGCCTGGACGGAGGTCTTGGCTCCTGATGTCTGCCTGGCCCAGCCTGGGCCGTCTCAGGCCTTTGAGAAGTGCACCAGCAGGTGGGATCTCTCCCGCCCCCACTTCTGTCACTGCACCTTTCAAATAAAATGTTTTAAAAACACGAAAGAGCAGGAGTGTGGAGGGTGCACAGGCTGACTGAGGAAGCGGATGAGGGCGCAGCAGGTTCGAGTTGGAGCAGGGCTGGCGGGCAGCCGTGTGTCCCAGGGAGGCCCCCGTAGTCAGACGCCATGCGCTTGGCTCTCTGGACACAAGGTGCCCGGTTCACTGGGCAGGGAACCCGAGCCCCGGTCCACCCCACTTTGTGCCACAGATCAGATCAGACCCAGGGCGCTGACCCAGGGGCTCCAGAGGTGCCACGGGACAGGGTGGGGCAGCGGCAAAGATGAGGAAGAGCACACGCGTGGGTGTCCCGGGCTCCTCTCTGCCATGTGGGGTGGGCCCAGCACGGGGCGGTCCTGTGTAGGGGTGCTGGGAGAGCCTGGCCCAGGAGCTGAGGGCTGTGCAGGCACCGCGGCTGCTTGGAGAGCTTTGGGGCGGTGACCCAGCCACTCTGATGTGGCACTGAACCACCAGCGGTGAATGACCGGCTCAACAGCAGTTCCCTTAACTACCTAACACATTAGCAGCCCATCACTCACCTGCCTGTTGCACAGCAACTTGCTATCCCATAATAGTTGTCTTTGCCAAAAACAGGCTGAGCTTTTTAGGGTCCCTGATAAAACTCAGAACTGGCTACAGCCAGACCTGACAACAGCACGAGCAGACTGACTCAGACAGACGGGAACGGGCCCTCTCACCGCCCGTCACCTCCGAGGACGCGACGCGGCCATCTGTGAGCGTGAGACGCACGTTACGGCGTGCTCTGTTAATGCGCACGCTCAGAGGCCCAGGCCCAGCCAATCAGCAAGCTCCTAAAAACGCCAGTCAGTGGGCACGTGGGCGGAGGCGGGCACAATCTGTACTTCAGGTGGACACGGGCTGTGCCGTCTCAGCGGGCACGTGGGCGGGGGCGTGGCCATCTGCACTGCAGGTGGACACGGGCTGTGCCGTCTCAGTGGGCACGTGGGCGGGGGCGTGGCCATCTGCACTGCAGGTGGACACGGGCTGTGCCGTCTCACTGGGCATGTGAGCAGGGCGGGCACGTGCCTGGTGGCCCCGCCCTCCTGTCAGCTGCCCCGTCCTGCCAACACTCTCATTCTGAGCAGGTGGCCAGCGCGGGTGACAGGGAGGCTTCCTCGGGCTCTCGGATGACACCGGGCAAGGCTTTCTGCGCCGATGTCCAAAGCCCGCCCGGTGTGTACTCCATTTGGTGGGCCCGCGCCTCCGAGCCTGAGGAGTCACATACTGGGCCCACCTGCTCTGGAAGGAGCTGCCCACACGCTGCCGGGCCTGCCAGCCCAGGCCACACAGGCCTTCCTTAAGGATGGCAGGTACAGCAAACCCCCGGAACAGATGGCTTGAGGCCCTGTCACCAGAAAACGACCGGTATCTTTACTGAGCTGGCGTCTGCTCCCCAAAGCCAATGGCGTGGCTCCAGAGTGCAGGGAGAGCTGGGCTGGCCTGCTGTGCTGTGCTCTGCTCTCCACAGAGCTGTGGGCCCTCCCCTCTGGGCCAGGTCACAGCCATCATGTGACCCTCCTAGAGCTGTGGGCCCTCCCCTCTGGGCCAGGTCACAGCCGTCATGTGACCCCCTAGAGCTGTGGCCCTCCCCTCTGGGCCAGGTCACAGCCATCATGTGACCCTCCTAGAGCTGTGTGCCCTCCCCTCTGGGCCAGGTCACAGCCATCATGTGACCCTCCTAGAGCTGTGTGCCCTCCCCTCTGGGCCAGGTCACAGCCGTCATGTGACCCTCCTAGAGCTGTGTGCCCTCCCCTCTGGGCCAGGTCACAGCCGTCATGTGACCCTCCTAGAGCTGTGTGCCCTCCCCTCTGGGCCAGGTCACAGCCGTCTTGTGACCCTCCTAGAGCTGTGTGCCCTCCCCTCTGGGCCAGGTCACAGCTGTCATGTGACCCTCCTAGAGCTGTGTGCCCTCCCCTCTGGGCCAGGTCACAGCCGTCATGTGACCCCCTAGTCTGTGGCCCTCCCCTCTGGGCCAGGTCACAGCCGTCATGTGACTCGTGCTCCTGGGCCCTCAGCTGCACCTGCCTGCCACCTCCCTTTGCTGGGCCTCCCAGACCCTGCAGGAATGTGCTGAGCACAGATGCGCCAGCCAGACCAGCACGCGGCCCCAGGACAGGGTGGATGCCAGGTCACAGGCATGGCTCCGTTCCCTGTGGGTCCCACAGAAACACCAACTATGCCTGCAAGGGTCCTGCTGTATTTTCTGCCACAGAGAAATGCAGGTCATGGGTGTCGGGGGAGCCACGGCTGCTGACCAGGCTCCCCTGCCCTGAGGACGCCGGCCGGGTGCCCTCCTGTCGCTCCGCCTGGGACACGCTGCCAGCGCCAGCAGAGCAGGAAGCTAACAAGCAGACCGCTCTGGGCCTG
The DNA here is from genome assembly GCF_964237555.1 of Oryctolagus cuniculus. NCBI lineage: Eukaryota > Metazoa > Chordata > Mammalia > Lagomorpha > Leporidae > Oryctolagus > Oryctolagus cuniculus. The sequence goes on along the minus strand of NC_091437.1, from coordinate 167,601,559 downwards.
CTCCCTGAAAGAAATGTCTGCCCGGCCACTGCCCCCTGAAAGAAATGCCCAGGAGGAAAACACCTGCACCAGCTCCCTGCTAAGAGGGCAGAGAAGCCAGACGGCCTGGCAGCCCCGGCTGTTGTGGGCATTCGGGAGGTGAACCGTGAATGGCAGCTCACTCTCTCTAAAAATAAAACGCAGAGAATTCCAGACTTCGTGTCATCCTTGGTGCCCAAGCACCGGGCCCTGCCTGTGGGAACAGCAGGGAAAAGGACTGACCGAGAGGCTTCCGTGGACTGGACTGCACCCCCTAAATCGTGTTGAAGCCTGGACCCAGGGCCTTGGGGGACACTAGGTTTAGATGACGTCATGGGCGTGCGGTCCCACAACAGACTTGCTGCCCCACCACTGGAAGCCACGTAGAGCCCTCGCCAGAAACAGAGCGTGCTGGCTGCTTGGTTGCACGCCTCTGGCCGCTCCGATTCCAGTGGTACCCGTCCTGGAGGTCCCCGCAGCCAGTGCAGGCAGAGGCCGCCTCACACCTCCAGAACCAGACGCTGTTGCGCAGCCTTCAGTATGGACTCGTGAGGTTGTGCAACAATGCTATAAAATGAGGAGCACTAGGGAGATCTCAACATACGCACCGTCTAGCTTTGACAACCATTAAACATTTTGCCAATATCGTCTTTCTCCTTTATTAAAATATAATGGCAAATCCCAGACTCCCATGTCATTCCCCCATAGAGATGTCCAAACGCATCTGAATAAGGACTCTTTAAAACCTAGCCACCGTGTCATCCCCAACCACCTCCTGAACACCGCCTGGTCCCAGTCCACACCCGTCTACTGCACCCTGCCCACAGCACCCACTCCATGGTCCCACTTGCCAGGCGGGCTCAAGATGACCTCTCACCTTTAGTGTGCTCAGACCGGGTCCTGCAGCCTGTGCCCTCCCCAGGCACGTGGCTCGCAGCTTCCCCAGAGTGGGAAACTCATTTCTAATTCCACCGCTCCGTGCACATGTTAGGGAATTCTTTAAAAACAAGCAAATGTGCAGTCCTTCACCAGCTGTGGATAACCTGGAACCTGGGGATCAACCCCGCAGGGAGGGGCCGCTGCACGCCACCACTTCCTGGCCTTGCAGCTCAAAGACCCCATCAGATGTGCCGCTTTGAGAGGCGTGGCCAGCGTCCAATCTCCAGCTGTGGAGCGAGCGCATGGCTCAGACCTACCCCAGCATCGGCACACTTGCAGCTGCCCTGGGGGTCCTGCATATGGAAAGAAAAGACCCTAAAAGTAAGGGGCCCAAGGCTGAGCAGGCCCTGTCCCTAGGGCCTGCAGCCCAGTGCACACGCAGGGCTGGGGAGAAGCGTCTGGCCTCACGAGCCAGGCTGAGTCCCCAGTGCCCTCCCCCACAGCTCCCAGAGGCGCCAGCGGGCCTCCGGCCCTCAGCAGGGCACTGCCATGCCACTCTGCCTGGTGCAAAGACCCCCAGGCAGGGTGCCCATGACCAGAGACTTGGGCAGATCCATGTGGTCATGAATACGAGCCACAGAGGCAGGAGACCCAACGTCCAGGAGTCACTTCCTGTTCAAGAGGCTGTACAGAGGAACGGCACCCCGAGACATGGTCCTTACACGTGCACAAGTGTCCCGAGATGCCATCCTCACATGTGTGCGACTGTCCCCGAGACACGGACCTCACACACCCCCAACTCTCCCCGAGATGTGGCCCTCACACACATGCATGACTGTCCCCAAGACTCGGTCCTCAGACGTGTGACTGTCCCCCGAGATGCGGTTGTCTCTCACACACACACACGGATGACAGTCCCCCAGACGTGGTCCTTACACACATGCATGACTGTCCCCCTAGACGGGGTTCTCACACACTATACAGTTTTTATACACACACACACACACACGCACGACTCCCCCAGACGTGGTCCTCACACACACGTGCGACTGTCCTCACTCATGGGACTGTCCTGGCCCTGTGCTGCCACACCTTGGGTGCTTCCCGACGCACGGAGCATGCTGGCCACAGGGTCGCTAATTCAGGTCTTTCCCAATCCTTCAACAAGAACGCAGTTTTCTAACCACTGCAGGTGGCAGAAGGGTCCCTGAACCAGACAGAGGAGAGCAAAGGGGGCGACACAGAGTGACAAAGAGCCGGGGAGTAAAGAAATCAGGGTGCAGGCAAGGAACAGTCGGGGCAGACTAAGTGCCTGGGCCCATCGGGAGGGCCTGCTGCATGGGGGCCCAGAGCAGAGGGTGGTCCTGTGGCCTCCCAGGGGCTGGGCACCCTGGCTCTGTGTGATTCTAGCTGGATTTTCCAGGCCGAACAGAGTGGCTGCTCCCGGGAGCTCCTCCCCAGGGCCTGACATGCAGGGGCCTCCACGGGTCCCCGTGCCTGTGAGTTCTCTGATGCCGAGTGAGGAAGCCGAGGTAGCGAAAGCCTTGCCGCAGCGCTCGCACGCGTAGACCTCTTTGCCAGGCGCAGGCTCCTCCGGTGGTGGCTGAGGCTCTCCTTGGCCCCAAGGCAGGGGCAGGGTGAGAGGATGCGCCCTGGTCGCCCCGGCCGGTCTCTGCGACTACAGCGGGAAGCACACACAGACCCCGGGTGCCATTTACAGCGACCCGGCATCCCTCCTACCCCTAGGCCAGAGCACACGGCCCTGCCTGCGTGGGTGTGGGTCTCAGTTCCTTGGTTTCCCACTCGGAGGTTTGAGCTTGCTGATGGCGCCACAGGGCTCAGGGAGGAGCAGAATGAGACGTGGCTTTATTCCGGTGCGGTGTGCTGAGAGCCGTGCTCGGCTTCCCCGCTCTTTCTGAAGGCCCAGCATGCTCCCTCCTCTCCCTGGCTGTGGCTCCGGCAGCTTCCCTTCCTGCCCTGCCGCCTCCCACAGACAAGCCCCAGCCCCACGGGAGCTGTCGGTTTTCCTCTGCAGGGACGAGGACATCCCTTGACCACAGGAGAGCCAGTGATCAGCCCCCGTGGGCCCGCGAGAAAGTCCACGTGCAAGGAAGCGCCGGGGAAGGAGGTGGCTTCAGGGAGAGCTTCGTCCTGAGCCAGGGTAGCGCGCGGCTCCCCGGAGCTGCTGCAGAACACACCAGCGGGCCCACGCCGCCCGGGACAGGGGCTGGCGGGAACCCTGCGGTCGTCGGCCTGGTGCCAGGGTGCACACGCGGCCACCGCCAGCTTGCTGCCCATGGGCGCCAGGTCCTTGGAGTGCCTCGAGTTCGGCCAGGCCTTCAGGTGGGCGTCAAACCTGCTGCACCACCAGAAGGGTCACACCCACGGGAGGCCCTTCAGCTGTGAGCTGTGTGGCCAGGCCTTCGGCCTCAAGGACCGCCTGGCCCAGCACGGCAAGGTGCACACGGAGCACAGGCCCTACGCCTGCGGTGACTGTGGGAAGGCCTTCGAGCAGAAGTGGAACCTTCGCAGAGAGCAGCCGGCGCGCACCGGGGAGAGGCCTGTCCTCATCTGGAGGAAGCCTCACGCCTGCAACCTCACCTGGGGCCCCAAGGTGGCTAGCAGGGGCAGGGTCAGGCACCCGCCCACAAGGAGCTCGACAGGACAGTGCCCGGCCACAGAGCACAGCTTCCCGCGTCACCCCGCGGCAGGCCTCGGAGCGGGGCTGCCAGCCATGTGTCTCTCTCTAATTCATGGGCCATTTGCTGTCCACTCTCCCTCTGCGGGGAGGAGGGAAACCCATGGCTCATTCCACTGTTCCAGGGAAGAGAGGAGGGCTGGTTTGCAGCCACAAAACCCTTCTCAAAGAAAGAAAAAGCATTGTGTTTGCATAGAGCCAAAGCGAAGGTCGGAGCTCAGACCAGCAGCTTGGGGTCAGCATAAAGTAGACCAGTGGCCAGGCCAGCCCTCAGGGTAGCCCTGAAGAAGCTGCCACAGAGAGGCCAACAAGGGGTCTGGATGCTGTCCACCTGCCGGTGCCATGTCCACCGAGGGCCTGGCAGGGTCTGGGAGGGAAGATGGAGCTGCCCCCGGGCCGGACTCCCAGCTCCCGAGCCCCTCCACTGGGCTCAGAGGGCTCCAGAGGCTGGCGTGCAGCCTTTACCTGGCACAGCCGAGCCTGAAGGGATCTAGCATCACGTCCCGGCGGAGAGCCCTCTGGCCAGGATCCGGACACTCCCACTCTGCCCTGGAGAAGCGGACGCCACGTCCTCGAAGGTCACTGGCTCCTGGGACACAGAGAGCGCGTGGAGAACGGACACCCAAGCCTTCTCGGGGCGGGGGAGGTCTCCAAGGAGGAAACCCAAGAAACCCACGGCCACAGGACTGGGAAGCGCTTGCTCCGGGCACCACCCCAGCGTGGCTGCGGCTGCGGCTGTGGCTGCGGCTGCGGCTGCGGCTGCGGCTGCGGTTGGAGAGGGGCTGCTAATGAACCAGGATGTCCCTCCAGGAGTGGCCACAGGGCTCCCTGGGGTCCCCACACACGTGAGGCCACAGCATAAAGGTGGCAGAACAGAGAAAGCAGCTGTCAGGGGCTAAGCCACCGTCTGGCACTTTGTTCCTGAGCTCCAGCGACTAAGACAGCACCTGAGACCAGGCGCACTTTCCAGACCGCCTAACGTCTGTGCTGCTCCTCATGCAAAGCAATCCAATTTCCTTTTTTTTTTTTTTTTTTTTTTTTTTGCTCTGCCATATGGAAGAGAACTAGCAACAACACGGCTGGCAGAGGGTGAAGGGTCACCAGAGGACACCCCTGCTGGCCCCTGGCGTGCCTGGGCCAGGGCCTGGCTCAGTGACAGCTGATTTACCTGGGATATATCCAGAGGACAGGTGGCTGTCCTGCCTAGGGAAACGGAGGTGCTGGAGCAGCCAACCTAGGGAGGCAACGAAGAGAGAGAGGGAGCAGCCAGACTGAGCAGCCCCCCTGGCCCAGGAGCCCCCACCTACCCAGTGAAGAGACGCAGCTACACACACGTGTACACACACACACACACACACACGTGGGTTGGCTCCAAACCACCAAGTCACCAGATGATTGGGTGGAAGTCCAGAGGTGGTGGGGAGGGGCTAGTATCACTCCCAGTAAATGGGGACAGCCGAGTGCCGTGTACAACACCTGTCCCTGGGGCTGGCTCTGTGGCGGAGCTGGTAAAGCCGCCACCTGCAGTGCCAGCATCCCATATGGGCACTGGTTCGAGTTCTGGCTGCTCCACTTCTGATCCAGCTCTCTGCTGTGGCCTGGGAAGGCAGGGAGGATGGCCTAAGTCCTTGGGCCCCTGTGTCCATGTGGGAGACCTAGAAGAAGCTCCTGGCTCCTGGCTTCAGATAGGTGCAGCTCCAGCCGTTGCAGCAATTTGGGGAGTGAACCAGCAGATAGAAGACCTCTCTCTCTCTCTCTGCCTCTCTTTCTGTGTGTGTAACTCCTTGGGCTCCTGCATCTGTGTGGGAGACCCAGAAGAAGCTCCTGGCTCCTGGCTTCGGATCAGCTCAGCTCTGGCCATTGTGGTCATTTAGGGAGTGAACCAGCAGGTGGAAGGCCTCTCTCTCTCTGTCTCTACCTCTCTCTGTAACTCTTCCAAATAAATAAAATAAATCTTAAAAAAAAAAAAATAGGGAATGCAGTAAAGAGTGTAATATGGGAGAATACTGTGATACACTGCATTTTAATAAGATCAGAGGCAGGCCTTGCAACGACCCTGCCTGGGACACCCCAATTCCACACCACAGTGCCTGAGGGTGAGTCCCTCGTCAGCTGCCTGCTGGGGTGTGCATCCCCGGAGGCAGAGGACAGCTCAACATCGGCTGCCTGCACCCACCTGAGAGACCCAGAAGGCACTTCTGCCCCCAGCTCCAGCCTGGTCCAGCCCTGTGGTGGGCATTTGAGGAGTGAACTTGCAGTAGATGGAAGTAGTCTCTCAATTGTTTAGATAAATCTCTTTTTTTAAAGATTTATTTTATTTATTTGAAAGACAGAGTTACAGAGAGAGGAGAGACAGAGAGAGAGGTCTTCCATCCGCTGTGTTGGGTTCCTGAACTAGGATCCCGACACGTCGAAATGCGCACCCCAAAGACTCAGATTCCAAACCAGTAGATGCAACACGCAAGAGGATTTATTCAACATCTGCGCAGACAGGCCTCTCGACAGCACAAAGCCATCCAAAGAAGCAGCTCCGAACAGTTGTTAACGAGCATTTTTAAAGGGAAAAACCACACAATTTACTTAATACACACAATTTACACGCTAATTGGAGGGTTTAAATGATACACACACGATTCACACACTGATTGGAGGATTTAAATGAGGGGGTTAGTGGCGGGAAAATGTTTCTGGCTATCGCAGGAGTCGCTGTAAGACTTTAGGGTGGGACATCTGCTGCTCGCCAGAAGGAGCTCTGCAACTAGGAGTTATCGCAAAGCCTCGAGGCGGGGCTCCTGCTGGAACCACATCTCCAGTGACAGCTGGTGCCTGGGGCTCTTTCTAGGAGCTAGCACACCAAGTGGGGCAAAGGCTACTTCTAAGAATTAACTCACTAAGCAGGACAAAGGTTACTTCATCTGGGACGGAGAGGAGTGGCTCTTCAGCTGGGTCACTCCCCAGTCAGCCACAATGGCCGAAGCTGTGCCCATCTGAAGCCAGGAGCCAGGAGCTTCTTCCGGGTCTCCCCCGTGGGTGCAGGGGCCCAAGGACTTGGGTCATCCTCTATTGCTTTCCCAGGCCACAGCAGGGAGCTGGATCACCAGAGGAGCAGCAGGGATTAGAACCAGTGCCCATATGGGATGCCTGTGCTTCAGGCCAAGGTTTTAACCCACTGCGCCACAGCCCTGGCCCCCAGGTAAATCATTTTTAAAATAACAAATTTTGGGGCTGGCGCTGTGGCACAGTAGGTAAAGACGTGCTGGCATCCCATATGGGCACCAGTTTCGAGTCCCAGCTGCTCCACTTCTGATTCAGCTCTCTGCTGTGGCCTGGGAAAGCAGTAGAAGATGGCCAAGTCCTTGGGCCCCTAAATCCGTGTGGGAGACCCGGAAGAAGCTCCTCGCTCCCAGTTTTGGATAGGCCTTGGATGGAAGACCTCTTTCACTCTCTGCCTCTGACTCTGTGCAGTGACTGTTCCTCGCCACCGTCACCGCCGGAGAATTAGGCAGGCTGCCCGCAGCTTGCCTTGACCGAGGAGGGCAAGTGCGCCACCCACCACCCACCACTCAGCCTTCCCCAAACCCGGGGGACAATCAGGCGCGGTGTGGAGCCCAGTCGAGGCAGGGTCTCACTGTATTGTAAAAGGGAGGTGTACACAGAGCTGAGGTACAGAGCGGATGCGGGCAAGGGGTGGGTGATGCGATGCAAAATAGCCATTCCTATTGTACCACCTTAATGATCCTTAGGCAGAAGCGCCCTGGGGCTGGGGTGTTTGCCACCAGGGATTTGAAACTTAAAGGCAGGTTTTCAAATTCCAGGCAGGCTCGGGAAGCTTCCTCTAGGCCTCTCCGGATTCAGCCTCCCCCACAACTCTAACTCTGCCTTTCAAATAATAAATAAGTAAACCTTTTAAAAACAATAACATAATTTTTAAAGACCCCTTCATGGTGAGATCGAGGGCAGCAAGACAGCATGGGGGTGAGGGGGAGACAGCGACGAGCCCACCACCCGGACCTCCCCCCACCCCAGAAGGCAGCTGGGACAGGGGTAGGCAGGATGGTGGCCAAGGTGAAGAGGCTCCTGGATGGGACACTGTGCAGGGCACCGCCTTGGAGGGCCCGGTGCACGGGCATCGGGGAGCAGCTGAGAAAAAACCTGCACAACCGGCTTTTACTAAAATATTATCATTATTTTACCCGCACCACTGCCCATTCCTGGCACTCGCGATCATACACTCCCCTTCCCTCCATCTGGCCAGATGTGACCCTACCCTGACCCGGGTCCAGGAATGTAAAGGGAGGTTTAAAGCTTTAGATAACAACCAGCCCCTACCCTGGAAGTTATCTGAAGTGTCAACTTGATCTATAGCATTCCCCTAAAGCCTGCTTGGACATGATAATAAAAGCTCTGTAAGAATCGGGCTGGGGCTTCCTCTCCTGGAGGCACTGGGAGGCCCGGGTTCGAACTCGTAATAATAACGACCCTGCTAACTGGCTTCAACTTCCGTCTCTGGTGGTGTGATTTTCGGGGGACCACGGACTGCGGGCATAACACAGCGAGGGGCGGCGGCTGGGCACGCCGTCCAGGGGTCCGGATCTCCCTGGGGCCGCGCAGGCGGAGGCGCGACACAGCCGTGGAGGTTGTTCCTGAACCGCGAGGGCAGTGCAGGGAGAGTCCAGCCTCGGCGGACCCACGCGGCGCGGGCAGAGGTGGGCTGGGGGCTGAAGGGCAGCGCGGCGCCAGCCGGGCACGCGGGGAGGCCGCAGCGCCAAGGGCTCTGCTTGGCTGCAGGCCGCCGGGGGACGGTGGGGCAGGGGCGCCACCTGAGGCGGGGGGCGCTCACCGGCCGCGTCCCCCGGCGTCGCAGCAGCTCCCTTTCACAAACTTGCCGACCGGAAGTCGTTCTCCAGCAGCCGGAAGCGGCTGACGGCCCCTCGCTGGTGCACGCCCCGGCTGACCGCGCGCGGCTGTCGTGCGCTCGGGCCACCAGCGCCAGGGCGGCTTCTGGGCCGCGGGCTGCTCCCGCCGTGTCCGTTCGCCGCCCCTCGGGCAGCCCGGGGCCCCGGCGGGACCTGCCCCGGCCGGAGCGGGGGTGGGACGGCGGCGACGCTGAGCTGTGGCGCCCGGCTGTCCCGCTGCCGTGATGTCCGCGGGCTCTCCTCTCTTGCGAAGGCACGTGGTTGTGGGGGCCGCATCTGTGTGTCCGTCGAGTTCTCAGACGGCCACGTGGGCTGCTGTGACGTCACAGCACAAGGTCGCAGCGCAGGTCAAGGTGTCCATCCCGCGGTCAGCCGGAGCAGGTTCTGCTGAGCTGACCAGAAAGAGGCAGGGCCGAAGGGAGGACTGGTGATCCCAGAGGCGCTGCCCTTGGGCACGGAGCGGGACAGAGCAGGGCGGGTCACCACTGCGGCGCCGCTTGGCAGGGAGGAAGCTGACAGGGAGGGACTCGGCCGAGTGGTGCGGGAGCAGGCGCCCGCCCTCCTGACCGCACGGGCCCAGAGGGACGCGGGAGCGGCTCCCCGGGCTCCTGCGGCTCCGGGGGCAGCAGGGGCCGGAGCAGCACCGCGGGCTCTACTTCCCCACCTCCCTCCATCGTGCCCCCAGGTGGAGCCGCGGTGGCCGGCAGGACCTCCAGGGCCACGCTGCGCCCCCTCAGAGCCCCGCCCCTGAGACCACGCCCCTCACAGCCCCGCCCCTCAGAGCCCGGTAACTCAGAACCCCGCCCCTCACAGCCCGGTCCCGCAGAGCCCCTCCTCAGAGCCCCGCCCCTCAGAGCCCCGCCCCTCAGAGCCCCTCCTCAGAGCCCCCTCCTGAGTCCGGTCCCTCAGAGCCCCCTCCTCACATCCCCGTCCCTCAGAGCCCTGCCCCTCAGAGCCCCCTCCTCACATCCCCGTCCCTCAGAGCCCCCTCCTCAGAGCCCCCTCCTCAGAGCCCCCTCCTCACATCCCCGTCCCTCAGAGCCCCCTCCTCACATCCCCGTCCCTCAGAGCCCCCTCCTCAGAGCCCCCTCCTCACATCCCCGTCCCTCAGAGCCCCCTCCTCAGAGCCCCCTCCTCAGAGCCCCGTCCCTCAGAGCCCCCTCCTCAGAGCCCCCTCCTCAGAGCCCCTCAGAGCCCCTCCTCACATCCCCGTCCCTCAGAGCCCCGTCCTCAGAGCCCCGTCCCTCAGAGCCCCCTCCTCAGAGCCCCGTCCCTCAGAGCCCCCTCCTCAGAGCCCCCTCCTCAGAGCCCCCTCCTCAGAGCCCCTCAGAGCCCCTCCTCACATCCCCGTCCCTCAGAGCCCCTCCTCAGAGCCCCTCCTCATATCGCCGTCCCTCAGAGCCCCCTCCTCACATCCCCGTCCCTCAGAGCCCCCTCCTCAGAGCCCCTCCTCATATCGCCGTCCCTCAGAGCCCCCTCCTCACATCCCCGTCCCTCAGAGCCCCCTCCTCAGAGCCCCGCCCCTCACAGCCCCCTCCTCAGAGCCCCGCCCCTCACAGCCCCCTCCTCAGAGCCCCTCCTCACATCCCCGCCCTCAGAGCCCCGCCCCTCAGAGCCCCGTCCCTCTGAGCCCCGCCCCTCAGAGCCCCGTCCCTCAGAGCCCCTCCTCACATCCCCGCCCTCAGAGCCCCTCCTCAGAGCCCCGCCCCTCAAGCCCCCTCCTCAGAGCTCCCTCCTCAGAGCCCCGTCCCTCAGAGCCCCCTCCTCAGAGCCCCGTCCCTCAGAGCCCCCTCCTCAGAGCCCCTCCTCACATCCCCGTCCCTCAGAGCCCCCTCCTCAGAGCCCCGTCCCTCAGAGCCCCTCCTCACATCCCCGCCCTCAGAGCCCCTCCTCAGAGCCCCGTCCCTCAAGCCCCCTCCTCAGAGCTCCCTCCTCAGAGCCCCGCCCCTCAGCCCCGCCCCTCACAGCCTCACTTTCCCGCCCGCGGAGCGCTAGCGTCGCGGCCTCTCAGGCGCGCCCAGCAGCGGCTCCGAGCTCCGCGGGCCCACTTGCGGGCCTCGCGCTAACGCGGGACGGAGCGGGAGCGGCCCCCGGACGCCCTCCCGCCCAGAGCCGCCGCCCACGCGTCACCACTTCTCCCCGCAAGGGAGCAGTGAACAGCAACAGTCTGAGGGCCGGACGTGGGGGCAGCGGCGCAGCGGTCATCGCCGTTCCGTGGGGCCAGCCGGGCGACAGTGCGCGCGGCACCGCTTCCTCACGATTTGGGACTGCGCTGCCTCACGTGGGAGCGGAGCTGACCCGATGCGGCGGTGACTGCATGCGTGACTGACGTCTGGCCGTTGCATTCCTTTGGCCTCTCTCTCTGCGCACGTGGCTGTCAACTAGAGGGCTCTGGTTTCGCCGGGAGACTAACGCACGCGAAACCGCAAGGCCCGCAGTCCCGGGTGGGGCCCCTGCCCACTCAGCATCTGCCTGCCTGACACAGCGCCACGTGCCCGCCCTCCCCACGCGCCTCCCCGATGCTGGTGCGGGCCCAGGGGCGGTCGAAGCCTGTGTCCACTCCGACCCCTCGCCGAGGCCCCAGGCGCTGGGTGCTGGGCGCCAACACCTGCAGCAGGGCGTGCCCTGACTCAGGCCTGGGCCGGCTGCGCTTCCTGAGGCGGATGCACGTGGGGACCCCGTGGCGCGGGGTGACCATGTGCTTCGCGTGGGAGCATCTGGACATGGGTCTGGAGCCGACACCTGCAGCTGCATGGGAAGGAGGGGCACGGAGCACGCCCCTCTGCTGCGCAGGCGAGCACCTGTGAGGCGGCCGCAACCCGAGGTGCCCCGCGCTGCTTGCTGGCAGCTGCTCCTACCCTGCCCTGACGGTGCTCGCGGCTAGGGACGCAGCTTGGAAGAAGTCTGCCTTGTGGTGGTCCTGGCAAGATGAAGACGGTGGCAAGGGGGCCTTAGGAACCAGGCACCCTTTGTTGGAAGACACGAACCCCGGGAGGGAGAGATGGAAGGGAAGAGACTGGCTCCCTCGGCGCGGCGTCCCGTGGCTCTCGACAGCTCCCTCACCCGCTGTGGCTCCTCCTGGGGTGCACAGCCCAAGTGGCACCTGCCTACTGAGTGTGCACCACCCACAGTTCCTGGACCCCATTTTCCCTCCCTAGCTCAGCCTCTTCTCTCCCAACCTGGGCTGCCCTTTCAGCTGCAGCAAAGGGGTCCCCGGAGTGGAGTCGGCAGGAACAGGTGGAAAAAGTGCCCTCCTGAGTTGGCGGTGGCCAGAGGGGGTGAGCAGCAAGATGACCACTCCCCTAACACACGTGTCCATCTTTCCTTAGGGACTCCACCCCCTGTGTGTGCTGCCCTGGCGTGTCCCCTCCAGGCAAGTCAGGGCCCACTCCTTGACCGATTCCGATACACTCAGGAGTTGACATCCACTGACTAGGCTCTCCAGGACCCAAGTGTGAGCAGGTAACACAAGCCAGCACCAGGGGAAAGCTGGCCAAGGTTGGACACTGTCCTGAGGGGAAATTAAAGATGCTGCTCAACAGTTCAAGGGAAAAACCTGCTCCCGGTCAGGCAGCACAGAGTAAGGTTGACTGGGGGAGAATGAACTAGAATTGGCCAAATTCTCCCTGAACAAAGCTGCCCCAGTGGGGGAGGGTCAGCCCCTGCCAGCCTCACCCCCAGACACTCAGAGAGCTGCAGTTAATGAGGCAGTCAGAGTCCCTGCGTTGGAGGAAATTCAGTTCTGGCTTAGGAGACAAAAGCTGGTAAGTTATACAAAAAACCAAAAACGACGTCGTGCAGAATGAGCTATGAGGAGCAGAGTCTGGGGCTCCTGCCTCAGGGGGCCTTCTAGTGTGGGTACACAGAGACAGGGCAGTCCAGGAACACTGGGTGGGCAGTGCCAGGCGCAGCAGGGTCGACGAGAACTGCAGACAGCTTGCTCAGCAAGGGCAGGAGAAACACGCTTGATGATGATAGGATTCACACACGTCATGTCACTTAACATTCACCACCCCCTGTAGGATAAGACGTGTGTGTGTGTGTGTGTGTGTGCGTGTGTATTTACTTACTTGAAAGGCAGACCTCTTCCACCTGCAGGTTCACTCCCCAAATGGCCACAACAGCCAGGGTTGGGCCAGGAGTCAGGAACTGCACCTGGATCTGCCATGGGTGCAGGGACCAAGCACTTGGGCCACCTTCTGCTGCCCTTCCAGGGGCATTAGCAGGGAACTGGATTGGAAGCAGAGCAGCTGGGATTCAAACCAGCCGTCTGCTATGGGATGCTAGGCCCGAGAGCAGGGTCTTAACCTGCTGTCCCATAACGCCAGGCATAGACACGAGATTTATGTTCATTCTTCCTCAGATGAAGCATCTGAGGTCCAGACGCCCAAGATCATAAATTCCAGCGAATAATGTAGCTGAGCCAGCTCCCCCCTCCCCTGCCAAAGAAAGCATTGGGCATACTCAACAAGAAACCAAATGAAAGACAGACTGGAGACTGTCCAGTCCACTTGGATCTGGTTGCCTTGTCATGGAGATTTTCAGAAGTGTTGGGAGAAGCCACACGTTGAGCTGTGAGTAGGAAATGAGATTGGAGCTAGAGTGTACAGGTGACAATTTTAAAAAACAAGGTTGATGACAGCAAGGCATCAACGGCCCACTACAAGTGGCAAGAGTCACCCTCAGCACAGGAGTGGATGGAGAGGTGGACTTGGTCCCACAGAAGTTTCCTTTAGAACCGGGCACTGTGGGGATGACTAGGGAGCACTTCCCCGTGAATCCAAAATCCTTTTGCTGGGCAGCTAGCAAGTGGATTTCTCTACCACTGGGTAGTTGATTTTTGTTAAGATTTATTTATTTATTTGGAGGGTAGAGTTAGAGAGATCTTCTATCTGCTAGTTCACTCTCTGAATGGCTGCAATGGCCAGAGCTGGGCTGATCCAAACCCAGGAGCATCATCCAGGTCTCCCATGTGGGTGCAGGGGCCCAAGCATTGGGCCATCCTTTGCTGCTTTCCCAGACCATAGCATAGAGCTGGATCGGAAATGGAGGAGCCGGGACTCAAACCGGCGCCCATATGGGATGTCAGTTCCAAGGAAAACCTCAATGTGCTCATCAGAGGACTCACTGAGAGGCCTTACGAATGTGAAGGAAGATGAGAACTCGTGCCATTAGAATGCCTTCTGTAAACCTTTCTGACCTCAGAGAAACCGTACTGGACAAAACACATTTGACGTAGTGACTGTGGGAAATTTTTTGCTAAAGTCCAGACACTATACAGCACAAGAGAATTCACACCTGAGACCCTACGTGTATAATGAATGTGGAAAAGCCATTAATTCTACTTCAGTCATTCCAAAGTATATGAGAATTCACACTGCAGAAAAACCCCACGCACATGCTGGAGAGCGCCTTCACCAGCACTGGGGACACACGGCAGGGTCCTGAGCATAATAAGCGAAAGCCACCCCTCAATTAGCAACCACACCTCCGTGAACACAGAATTCCACGAGAGAAACCCTCTGCATGTGACATGGGAAAGCCATCAGGTAAGCTCTGGCCATCTCATTGTGAGAGGATTGGTGTGCATGGAAGCACTCAGGCCGTCTTCTGCTGCTTTCCCAGGTGCATTAGCAGGGAGCCGGATTGGAAGCAGAGCAGCTGGGACCCAAACTGTTATTCTGACACGGGATCCTGGCGTCGAAGGTAGTCGCTTAACCCTGTGTGGCACAACACCAGCCCCAAGCAGAAATTTTAAATTCTGGCTATTACCCGTAATTAAAAAAAAAAAAAAAACTTTCCACAAAGGAACCCCAGGATTTCACTAGCGAAATGGATCAAACAGGAAGAAATAAAAAACTTCAGGACATACATGTGGATAAAATAATTCATGACTCTTGACAGCAACATTACCCAGATAACAAAACAAAACCAAAGCAGTATGTACTGAAAACCCTACAAGAGGCCGTGCTTAGTACAGTAAGCAAGAAAAAGGAACAAAGTCCATATGAACTGACAAAGAAGAAATAAAGTTCTGATTGGCAGATGACATGATCATCTATGTAAACATGGTAAAGAATATAGGAAGGAGCTACTGACACTGCTGGACACCGGGTCACCACAGAAGTGCATTTCTATACCAGCAATAATAGTTGGAAATAGCTTTTTAAAAAACCTGTATCCGCCGGTGCCGCGGCTCACTAGGCTAATCCTCCACCTTGCAGCGCTGGCACACCGGGTTCTAGTCCTGGTCGCGGTGCCGGAATCTGTCCCGGTTGCCCCTCTTCCAGGCCAGCTCTCTGCTGTGGCCCGGGAGTGCAGTGGAGGATGGCCCAAGTGCTTGGGCCCTGCACTCCATGGGAGACCAGGAGAAGTACCTGGCTCCTTCCATCGGATCAGCACGGTGCGCCGGCTGCAGTGCGCCGACCGCGGTGTACATTGGAGGGTGAACCAACGGCAAAGGAAGACCTTTCTCTCTGTCTCTGTCTGTCACTGTCCACTCTGCCTGTCAAAAAAAAAAAAAAAAAAACAACCTGTATCATTTGCAACAGCTTTTTAAGATGAAACAAAATTTTTTTAAGATGTATTTACAGGGCTGGTGTTGTGGCATAGCAGGTAAAGCCACTGCCTACAACACTGGCATCCCATATGGACGCTGGTTCAGTTCGAGTCTTGGCTGTTCCTGGCCTCCTCCTCCCTTTTTTTTTTTTTTTTTTTTTTTAAATAAAGAGGAGAGCTACACAGAGGGTGGGCGAGACAGATTTTTTTAAAAAATATTTACGTATTTGAAAGAGAGAGTCAGTCTTCCATCCGCTGGTTCATTCCCCAAATGGCTGCAATGGACAGAGCTGGGCCAATGCAAAGCCAGGAGCCAGAGATGCTCCTGGGGGGTGCCGAGGCCCAAGGATTTGGACTACCTTCTATTGCTTTCCTAGGCCATAGCAGACAGCTGAGTTGGAAGTAGAGCAGCCAGGACTCGAACCAGTGGCCATATGGGACGCTGGTACCACAGGCAGCAGCTTTACCTGCTACGCCACAGTGCTGGCCCCACAGACATCTTTCCATACTTTGGTTTGTTCCCCAAATACTCGCAGTGGCCAAAGCTGGAACAGGCTAAAGCCAGGAACCAGGAGCTTCACTGGGTCTCCCATGTGGGTGGCAGGGGCCCAAACACTTGAACCATCTTCTGCTGCTTTCCCAGGCCATTAGCAGGGACTTGGATCAGAAGCAGAGCATCCAGGACTGGAACTGGTGCCCATATGGGCTACTGACACTACAGGTGGTGTCTTAATCCACTATGCCACATTGCTGGTCCCAGAAATGAAATATCTAACAAGAGACAGACCTGTACACTGAAGAAAATGGAGTAGAATTAGACAAATCAAATAATATACCAAGTTCAAGAACAGTAAAACTTGGAATTGCTAAAATGTCAATTGTCCCTAAATCGGTTTATAAATCCCAGGAGGTTTTCTTGGGTAGACATTGACAACTTGACACAAAAACTCAACATAGAAATGCAAAGGAACTAGAATAGTTCTTAAAAAAAAGAAAAAATTGAAGCACTCTGACTTCAGTGTGGGGAGCAAACCGGACTAGACTGTTACTGGAATTAAGACTTATTCTATGCATCTGCTCTCCCACAATATGGCGCTGGGAGAGAAGTAAACAGCTTCCGCACAGCTGCCTCCAGTTCAACTAATAAACTGTAGGACTTGCTCCTGATTGGAGGAGAGCGGCGTGCTCGGCGTGTGGGCAGCCGAGTTAGGATTGGCGGAGGAGGACTATAAAGGAGGAGAGAGACGGCATGCACCGGGAACATCTAAGGGGAACATCTAGCTGAAGGAACACCCGTGCAGCCCCCCAGAAAGCCGGCCGGCGGAGTGCCGCTCCCCTGCGGAAGTGGGGAATGTGGCCAGGGGGAACTGCCCTTCCACGGAGGTGGAAGGGACAGTAGCCAACCCGGGAAGAACCAGCAGCAAACCCGGGGAGGGCCGGGCAGACGAAAGAACAGCGCAGGGTCCTGTGTCGTTCCTCCACGAAGAGGGGGAGCGACATAATGGTGCCGTGACTCGGATATGAAGCCTAGGCAGGGCTTAGTGTCGTTCCTCCACGAAGAGGGGGAGCGACATAATGGTGCCGTGACTCGGATAGGAAACCTAGCTCGGATAGGAAACCTGACACGGATAGGAAACCTAGGAGGGAAAGAACGGGAAGAACTGGGAAAAATACCGGAGAGAGAGACTAGCAAACAGCCTAGGGAAAAGCCGGACGAAAAAGGAGCCGGAAGAAGCTATTGAAAGCCTAGGCATAGACTCGGATACGGCTACGGGGGGAAGCTGGGAGAAATCTCTAAGGTCGAAAGCGAAAGTGAAAGCTAGAACAAACAGACTCGGATGCGGACTGTGGGGAGAGGCCAGGAGAAATGAGGGAGGAATACTGTTGGAAGAAAACTTAGGGAAACATACCGGGTAGAGAAAAATGTTAGGGAAATTGAAGCCGTGGGGGGCAGGCCAAGGCGGACACGAAAGCCACTTTGGGGTTCTCAAGTTAGCCCGGGAATAGGGGGCGAAAAGTTGAAACCAGAAGCTGAAACGTGAGCCTGGTTGGGATCCGTCTGATTAGCCCGGGGAGCAAAGGACGGGAAGCCAAACCGTGGGGCGGAGACGTATGCTGGGTTGAATTCGCCAGGCTAGCCCGGGGAACTTAGATTGAATGCTAGTGGCGGACACGTAAGCTACGCTGTGTTACTCGCGGAAGCCGCCGCGTGCAGAGAGAGCACGGGGTGTGAATAGATAGGGAACGGGGCTGGCGCGAGGCCGTGGTGCAGACGCGAAGGGCATGGAGACCGCGGAGCGCGCGAAGCCAAGCCGCACAAAGCCGGGAAGCTGCGCAGATGAGAGAGGCGCTGGCTGAAGCGGCGCAGAGCCGGGAAGCTGCAGGGATAAGAGAAACAGAAGTTTGGAAGTGGAGTGAGAGAAATGGGAATGTTGGCAGACAGAAGTAAAATGGGAGAAATAGGAATGCCCGGAGATAGAGAAATAGAGAAAAATAAGGCCTCCCCTCAACATGGCAATGAGAAAGCTTGGATTCGGTCTGCCTGATTAAGTGAGGTGATGAGCACCTGGGCGGCTAGCAGCTTATGCGCCGCAGGTCACCGAAGATAGGCACAAACCAACACTAATAAGTCTCCCCCACAATACGGCAATGAGAAGGCTTGGATTTGGTTTGCCTGATAGGTTTTGTAAGCACCTGCAGGCAGTTCTAGCAGAGCAGAGCATGCGCTGCAGGGCACCGAACACAGGCACGCATCAGCGCCTAAAAACCTCCTCACAACATGGCGAAGAGAGGACCCGGATTCGGTTTGCCTGATAGGACTTGTAAGAGCCTGTGGCAACTCTAGCAAGTAGAGCAGAGTGTGTGCCGCGGGACACCGAAGACAGGCGCGTATCAACGCTAAAAAATAAAAAGAAAGGGGGATCTGTGGGGAGCAAACCGGACTAGACTGTTACTGGAATTAAGACTTATTCTATGCATCTGCTCTCCCACAATATGGCGCTGGGAGAGAAGTAAACAGCTTCCGCACAGCTGCCTCCAGTTCAACTAATAAACTGTAGGACTTGCTCCTGATTGGAGGAGAGCGGCGTGCTCGGCGTGTGGGCAGCCGAGTTAGGATTGGCGGAGGAGGACTATAAAGGAGGAGAGAGACGGCATGCACCGGGAACATCTAAGGGGAACATCTAGCTGAAGGAACACCCGTGCAGCCCCCCAGAAAGCCGGCCGGCGGAGTGCCGCTCCCCTGCGGAAGTGGGGAATGTGGCCAGGGGGAACTGCCCTTCCACGGAGGTGGAAGGGACAGTAGCCAACCCGGGAAGAACCAGCAGCAAACCTGGGGAGGGCCGAGCAGACGAAAGAACAGCGCAGGGTCCTGTGTCGTTCCTCCACGAAGAGGGGGAGCAACACTTCAGTACTCATAAAACTACAATAATCAACATAGGTTCATAGTGTGGTAAAGATTACATATAGAACAGATACGGTCCATCATGACCACTCATATGGCCAGAACTTGAGGTTTACTCTTCGGGAAAGCATGGTCCTTCAAGGAATGGTATTGAAACAGTCAGTCATCCACATGGATAGAAAATGCATGTGGTGGAGTCGGCTGGACATGGCTGCTGCCATTCTGGACTTAAACACCGTCTTCCCCTTTAGGTAACCCTGGCGGTTACCCCTAGCCCTACAGTAAGCACTGTCCATTTGGTGCCCGAGCTGTAAACTTTAAAACATCAGGTGCATTCTATCAGCCACAGGCCACCTGTCCGTGAAATCCTTTGTCTCCTGCAACCCTTGTTTTGTGGTGACCCCAGACCATGCCTCTGCGAACACCTCAGTGAACATTCCATGTAACCTTGGATTTGTCCCCTTACTTTATTCCTGAGCCCCTTCTGCCTTTGGCACTTGGTTCTTGTATCCCAAGTTTTTCTGAAACACTTTTTAAAAATTTTATTTATTTATTTGAAGGTAGATTTATATATAGAGAGAGAGAGGTCTTCCATCCGCTGGTTCACTCCCCAAACGGCTGCAACAGCCAGAGCTGGGCCAATCTGAAGCCAGGAGCTTCCTCTGGGTCTCCCATGTGGGTGCAGGGGCCCCAGGACTTGAGCCATCTTCTACTGCTTTCCCAGGCCACAGCAGGGAACTGGATCAGCAGAGGAGCAGCCAGGACTAGAATCAGCACCTATATAGGATGCCAGCTCTGCAGGCAGAGGCTTAGCTCACTACACCACAGCTTGGGCCCATTTCTGAAAAAGTTGACCCTCATAGCAACTCATACTCTTACTTAAAACAGGTCAGAGGCCGGCGCTGTGGCTAATCCTCTGCCTGCGGCACCGGCACACTGGGTTCCAGTCCCAGTCAGGGCGCCGGATTCTGTCCCGGTTGCCCCTCTTCCAGTCCAGCTCTCTGCTGTGGCCCGGGAGTGCAGTGGAGGATGGCCCATGTCCTTGGGTCCTGCACCCGCATGGGAGACCAGGAGGAAGCACCTGGCTCCTGGCTTCGGATTGGCACAGTGCGCCAGCCATAGTGGCCACTTGGGGGTGAACCAACAGAAAAAGACCTTTCTATTAAAAACAAACAAACAAACAAACAAAACGGTCAGAGACCTCCATATGAAAGCTAGTATTCTAAAAAGTCCAGACCAAAAACATGAGAGTAAATATTATCTTCTGAGAAGGGAAATGTTTCTTAGAACCAAAAGCCATTATAAAAAGTCTTTGATAAATTGGACCTAATCAGAATTAGTTTGTTCTAATTTGTGCTGTGGTGTAGTGGGTAAAGCTGCCACCTCCAATGCTGGCATCCCATATGGGCACCAGTTCAAGTCTCAGCTGCTCCACTTCAGTCCAGCTCCTGGCTGGTGCACCTGGGAAGGCAGTGGGAGGACAGCCCAAGAACTTGGGCCCCTGCACCCACATGAGAGACCTGGAGGAAGCTCCTGGCTTCGACCTGGCCCAGCTCCGGCTGTTGAGGCCATTTGGGGAGTGAACCAGTGAATGAAGATGTCTCTATTTCTCCCTCTCCCAGTCTCGTAACTCTTTCAAATAAATACCCTAAAAAATTGTTTAAAACTGATCTTCAAGATACTCCTAATAAAATGAAAGGCAGACTAAAGGCTAAAAGGAAATAATGATAACATAGATTTGGAATTTTTCATCTAGAACATGGAAAGGACTCTTTCAAGTCAGTCAGAAGCAGCCCACTCAATAGGGGCAGAAGCAAAAAGACACACCACAGAACACACTGAACAGCAGCAGGCAGAGGGGTCCAGCAGCATCATTTGCACGCAAACACAAAGCAACATCATGGACTAGCATGACTTAAACGTTAAGAATGACAACACCAAGTGCTGGGAAGGATGCGGAGCAACTGGAACACTCATCTACTGGGGCAGGGGTGTTAAACAGGATGCCCACTATGCAGAGCTGCGTGGCAATTTCTTATTAGGGTGGGCTGTGCACAGCAGGCTCAGCGGCCAACTGGATGCCTGTACACCGTATCAGAGTGCCAGGTCCTGACTACTCGGCTTCCATCCAGCTTCCTGCTAATGCACCTGGGAAGACAGTGGTTGATGGCCAAAGTACCCGGGTCACTGCCACCTGCATGGAAGACCTGTATGGAGGCCCAGGCTCCTGGCTTTCACCTGAGCTAGACCCAGGCTAGACCCAAGCTTTTAGGAAGTGAACCAAATCAAAGACCTCACTCTCATTCTGCCTTTTAAAGAAATTAAGTTTTACAAAACTAATGCACTTATTGCAATGGGCTGAGTATGTTCCCCCCAAAATTTGTATCTTTAGATCCTACTGCCCAAAGTGATGGTGTCAGGAGCTGGAGCTGTTGGAAAGTAATCAGATCACAAGGAGAGAACCTCGGTGAATGGGATGGGGGCCCCTGTGAATGAGGGCTGAGGTTTCCCAGTTGCCTTCTGCCACATGAGGTCACAGTGAGAAGACATCCCGTAGGAAGGGACGGGCCATGACCAGAAACCAAACTGGCCACCATCTTGATCTTGAGCTTCCCAGCCTTGAGAACTGTTGTTTATAGGCACCCAGTGTATGGTGTTTTGTTATGGCTGCCTGAATGGACCAGACATTTAACAGAAATCCGATGAGAAATAAAGACATGTGCAAACAGATCCCCTTACACAATGCTTACAGCTGTTTTATTCTTAGAGCCCAAACTAGAAACCCAAATTTCCACATGGGAGGACGAACAAAGGACAGCTGATCCATAAGATGCACACTACTCAGCAAGGAGAACTACTGAGTCACCAAGCCCGGCTGATTCTAAACACATGACAAAGTGCGTCAGGAGACAGAGGACGCCCTACCTGACCGCGTCAGGAGCTGCTAGAACCAAAGCTAGGACCGATGGAAGTGGTTAACGCGGCGAAAGTGACACTGACCAGGAGACGGCAGAGGGACCACCTTGATGTCAGAGCACTATTTCCTTGACTGTGTGGCAGTTGTAAGGCTGTGGCAATTTCTCCAAACTGACCACGTGAAATATGTTTGTTGATCCCTTACCACATGCAGTACCTCCAGCAGTTTCCAAGAAATGGTGTTCTGTGTGTGCTCAGTTATCTGCCCCTCCAGGTTTCTAGAGTTGTGGGAATTTATTAAGACCAGGATACGTGCTCCTGGGCAAAAAATCGATTTCTATAATTTCCAAACTGGATGTTTTGGCTAAAATTCAGACACAAATTCAGAGGCAAAGACTCGCAGTTTGCTAGCTGGTTCCCCACTGTGTTAACCCGCCTGCTCTGACCACGGGGCCAGGCCACTGTTGGTGCAGATCTCCTCTCCGAGGGCTCTCTCTTCTCCAGGGGTCCCCTGGCCTCTCAGGAAGCCACCTCAGCTTGGTGACCCCTCACCTAGGAACATACTCGGATTTAAAAAGCTAACTCCCCAGCCCAGGTCTTTCTGTGCTCCCTGCTTCACTCTGAGGGACCCGAGATCAACAGCGTCTTACTGGTCAGTTTCCCTGCTGCTTGGAACCTCTCTTTACAGACACCAACACATGTTCAAGCAAATGTCACCCGGAGCCGGGAGCCGGGACAGGGCTGGAAACACTGGGAAAGACGTTACCCAGGGCGTGGGACTGCATGCCCCTTGGTGGTGAGAACGCCACAGGCCACGCAGGTCACTGCGCCCAGCCCCAGGTCTGGGCACGCGAAGGGAAGCACCCGCAGAGCCAGCAGGCCCAGCGAGCGTCGAGCTTCTGAGCTGGGGAGGAGCAGTTGGCAGAATCGGCCAACACGAAGCACAGCAGACAGAAAGGACAAAGGGGGAGAAACGCCAGTGACACGCAGGTTCGCGGTTTCTTGTTTTTGGGGGGACTTTGCCATGTGCTAGACGCTGGGGACACAGAAGCGATTGAATGTGCTCACTGTCCCCAAGGAACCGCAGATACGAGACAGCACACACAGTTCTGGCAGCAAAGCACGCCGAGCGAGCGACGAGGCGAGCAAGCATTAGCACAGAAGCCGGCTGCCGGGCCAGGCCTGAGAACACAGTGCCACACGTGGCGCCCGAGACGAACCTGAGCAGTGAGCGGGAGGACCCAGGTGGGCGCAGGGAACAGCACGGAGCACGGGGGAATCTGATGGACAATCAGCTGAATGTGTCAGGAGCAGGTCGGGGGCCCGGAGCTGAGTCCAAGGGTAACAGGACCCAACCACTGTTCCACACACGAGAGAATCCTTCTCCGACCCGACCTCCCAGGGCGCAGTCTTGCAGGCAGCACTCCTTTAAGAAGATGCATAGCTCTGGGACGGAGGGTGAACAGACACAGAAACCTTCCCTCCAGACCTTCCCGCCCCTGCCCCCACTGCCTCTCCTGAGGGTGTGTGGGGCCGAGGAGGGGAGGACCCGGGTCCCAGGTGCCGCACACTGAATGCCCACTCCAAGAGCAGCCCGGCGGGGATCTGGGACGCTTTGCACATCCAAATCTCAGAAGCCACAGGGACCCCAGCTGCACGGACTCGCAAGCATTCTCACTGCACAGGACAGTGACAGTGTCACAGGTCACCTGGGGGGTCCTCCTGGCCCACGGGCCGCTCCCCCAAACACAGCGGGGCCGTGCTCACGGGAAGGCCCTCCTGCTGGGCATCGGGACTGTGCTGGAAGCCTGGCGGTGAGTTCAAGTCCTTCTCAAACTGACGGCATTCGTAGAGCTTCTCCTCGGTGTGGACCTTCTGGTGCTGCAGGAAGTTCGACCTCTGGATGAAGCCCTTCCCGCAGTAGCTGCACACGTAGGGCTTCTCTCCGGTGTGGATGATCTGGTGCAGCAGCAGCTTGGAGCTCTGGATGAACGCCTTCCCGCAGTCCTTGCACTCGAAGGGCCTGTCCCCGGTGTGGATCTTCTGGTGCTCGGTGAGGTGGGCTTTCTGGAGAAAAGCCTTCCCACACTCTTTGCACTCATACACCCGCTCTCCAGTGTGGATCTTCTGGTGTCGGATAAGGTAGGAGCTCAGGAAGAAGGCTTTGCCACATTCGCTGCACTCGTAGAGTTTCTCTCCAGTGTGAATCCTCTGGTGCTGGGTGAAGTTCGACGTCTGGCTGAAGCGCTTCCCACACTCGTTGCAGACGTAAGGCCTTTCCCCCGTATGAATTCTCTGGTGCTGGATAAGCTTGGAGCTCCGGATGAAGGCTTTCCCACACTCGTTGCACTCAAAGGGCCTCTCCCCAGTGTGGATCCGCTGGTGCTCGATGAGGTCCGAGCGGTGGCGGAAGGCCTTGCCGCACTCCTTGCACTCGTACTGCTTCACCTCCGTGTGGATCTGGTAATGCCGGATGAGGCTGGAGCTGCGGATGAAGGACTTCCCGCATTCGTTGCACTCGTAGGGCCTCTCCCCGGTGTGAATCCTCTGATGGCGAATAAGCAGCGAGCTCTGACTGAAGCCTTTCCCACACTCCTTGCACTCAAACGGTCTTTCCCTGGTGTGAACACGCTGGTGGCGGATCAAGTCCGAGCTGTGCCCGAAGGCTTTCCCACACTGTGCACACTTGAAGGGCTTTTCCCCGGCGTGTGCTCGCTGGTGCTCGGTGAGGTCTGCGTAGTGAGCGAAGCGGTCCCCACACAGGTGACACACGCAAGGTCTCTTCCCGGCGTGGAGCCTCTGGTGCTCTGTCAGGAGTGCACGCTGCCCAAAGCCTTTCCCACACTGATCGCACGTGTGAGGCTTCTCCCCAGTGTGAGAAGTCTGATGCCTAACGAGGTCCGAGCCAAACGTGAAGCTTTCGCCACAGACATCGCAAGGATGGGCGCCCCCGCCCACGAGCTCTGGTGGGAGTAGCAGCAGGTCGGGGTTCAGCAGAGGGCCCCGCCCTGACTCCCCACACGCTGAGGCCGGACCCCCCGTCTGGATCTTCCAATGCGTCACTGTCACCTGCTTGAATTCCTCTTCCTGAGAGGGGGAACCTGCCAGGCTCTGCCCTTCCAGGTTTCCCAAAAGCTCTCCTAACGTGATGTCAGACGCAGGGGCAGGGGGCTCCATCACCGTGAGCTTGTCTGACAGCATCGCACGCAAACGTTCATCTTCAGAGACAGGCCGTGAGGTCAGCGCTGCTCACCAGCTCCTGTGCCAGATCTGAAACAAGAGGAGAGGAGACATCTTTCCCTTTGTACACGACAGGAGCTTCTCAAAAGCGCAGAGAGACACTCGTCCCAGAAGTGAGGGAGAAACGCCTGCTCCTCCCAGCCGCCCGATGGAGCCCCCACGGCGTCAGATACCAGCGCATGCCAGCCTCAAGGACACAGCAAGGATTCCACCCACAATCAAGACATCCATCTCTAAAGAAGCAAGCTATCAATACCACCTCTCCGCCATCTCTCGTTCCGTGGGGTCCTCCTCCTCCCCCCGCAGCTCAGCACCCAGGCTGGGCCCCGCACTCATCTTAGTCAGCCCTCTGCACCTGCACATTCGACCACCTCTGGATCATTCTTCACAGGAAAAGAAAACTGTGTCTGTGCTAAGCGTGTTCTTTGTCAGGTCCTTATTCCCTACACAGTACAGTGTAACAACTCTCTATACAGTGCCTGCATTTTTTTTAAGATTTATTTGAAAGGCAGAGTTACAGAAAGAGGGAGAGGGAGCAAGAGGGAGAGAGAGAGAGATTGATTGATTGATTTTCCATCTACTGGGTCACTCCCCAAATGGCTGCAATGACCAGAGCTGGGCTGATCCAAAGCCAGGAGCCAGGAGTTTCTTCAGGGTCTCCCACATGAGTGCAGGGGCCCAAGTACTTGTGCCATCTTCTGCTGCTTTCCCAGGCCACAGCAGAGAGCTGGATCAGAAGTGGAGTAGCCGGGACTCGAACTGGCGACTATATGGGATGCCGGCACTGAAGGCAACGGCTTTACCCGCTAAGCCACAGCGCAAGCCCCCAGTGTCTATGTTTTATTAGGCACTGTAAGTAACCCGAGAGTGAGACCACCGGGAGTGTGCAGACTGCATGTAAGCACTGGGGCACCCAAGGATCCGAGTATCTGGGGAGGGTGCTGGAGCCAATGCCCGCAGCTAAGGGAAGACGTTCCGTCCCTGCTGCAGGGAGGAAGGCCCTGAGGCAGGGCTGGAAAAAGAGTGGACCTTGCACGAATTCCGGAAAGTCCATGCCTCTGGAAACAACTTCAACAGACCAGTGAGAAAGAGGGGCAGTGTGGCACATAAAATAAGGGTATGGGGAATATCAACCAACTACCGACCCCTTCCACACTCGTGGACAGAGGCAGGGACCCCTGCTGCATGCACCAGGTGAAGGATCGGCGCATCCGACGAGGAGAAGGAGTAAGAGACCAGCCTGCGGGAGGCCGGACTCCAGCTCCGGGCCCTCCTCCACACGGAGAGCTGTGCCGCCTGTCGCACACAACCTCGCTTCCACTTGGCGCTCTCTCAGACTCCGTGCACTTCCATACTGAGCAACAGTTCAGACCAGGCAGCCCCCCAGCCAGGACACAGCGGCTTGCATGGAACCCCAACTCCCTGGTCCTTTCCCTCGTCTATCTCACGTTTAGGGAACCCCGCTCCAGCCACAGGAAGCTTGCTCCCACACCTGTGTTCACCCGACTGGACTCCTTTACATGGATAACCCCTTGCCTAATCGGGCCCAGGAGCTGCCAGCACAATTTTGTAATTTGAAAGGCAGAGAAAGACAAGATCTTTCCTTTGCTGGTTCGCTCCCCGAATGCCTGGAACAGCCGGGGCTTGGCCAGGCTGAAACCAGGGCACTGGAACGTAATTCATGTCTCATGGGAATGGCAGGAACCCAAGTACTGGAGCCATCACTGCCGCCTCCCTGGGTATCGGCAGGCTGAAACCTGAAGGGAGCCAGGACTCAAGGCCAGGAGAGCCAACACGGTGTGAGCACATCCCAAGCGTCTTAACCGCTGTGCCCAAATGCCCAACACTCCACTCTCCCTCTCAGCTGATGACCTCGTCTTGACCCAGTGAGACCCAACGGCAAGAGAACCGAGTTCTTTCCACTTCTACAAGCCCACCTGATCTGTGCCATCTTCTGCCTCCCTCTCACGTGACATGACCTTGACCTAAAGTCGCTATTGCTACCTGTGCATGAGAACCCGCCCTCCATCATGAACTCACTGCCTGCCCACCACCATCCCAATCAGTGGGCAGAAACTCTAGCCCCACTCACCTTAGAAACAGCTTCCTGGGCCTGCCTTCTCCTTGTCAACTACCCCATTACTGTCCTCCGCAGGGAGACTGTCACCCAGGCTGGCTTCCTCCACCTGCTCCCTGCCGAGGCCGAGCCCCAGGCAGGTCCTCACTCCCGGCACATCCGACCACCACCAGCAGCCTCTCCATGGCCTCCGCCTCCCTCCTTGCTCAGGCTCCCTGTGGAGTCTGGGACAGTCCCCTGCTCATCCAGCCCAGGGCCTGCCCCCCCTCCATGTCCCCTGGCACTGCCCTGGCTGCTGTGCCCCAGGGCTCAGACCTCAGACCTCTCCTACACTCACCCTGAGACAACCACACCCATTGTTTTTTTTTTTTTTTTACAATTTTATTTATTTATTTGAGAGGTAGATTTACAGAGGGAGACAGAAAGAGGTATTCCATCTGCTGGTTCACTCCCCAAATGGCTGCAACGGCCAGAGCTGAGCCGATCTGAAGCCAGGAGCCAGGAGCCTCCTCCGGGTCTCCCATGTGGGTGCAGGGGCCCAAGGTCTTGGGCCACCTTCCACTGCTTTCCTAGGCCACAGCAGAGAGCTGGCTCACAAAAGGAACAGCTGGGATTCGAACTGGTGCCCATGACCAACATCCATATGGGATGCTGGTGCCACAGGTGGAGGCTTAGCCCATGAAGCCACAGCACCGGCCCAAAGCTCACCCATTTTATTTCGTTAAGATTCATTTTCAGGGCTGGCGCCGCGGCTCACTAGGCTAATCCTCCGCCTAGCGGCGCCGGCACACCGGGTTCTAGTCCCGGTCGGGGCGCCGGATTCTGTCCCAGTTGCCCCTCTTCCAGGCCAGCTCTCTGCTGTGGCCCGGGAGTGCAGTGGAGGATGGCCCAAGTGCTTGGGCCCTGCACCCCATGGGAGACCAGGAGAAGCACCTGGCTCCTGGCATCGGATCAGCGCAGTGCGCCGGCTGTGGCGGCCATTGGAGGGTGAACCAACGGCAAAGGAAGACCTTTCTCTCTGTCTCTCACTGTCCACTCTGCCTGTCAAAAAAAAAAAAAAAAAGATTCATTTTCAGGGCCAACGGACAGCAGGTTAAGCCACTGCTAGTGATGTCAGCATTCCACACTGGGCACCAGTTCCAGTCCTGGCTGCTCCACTTTCAATCCGCTTCCTGCTGGGTGCCTGGGAAGCCGCAGCAGATGGCCCCAGTACTTGGCCCCTTCCACCCATGTGGGGGACCTAGAGTTCCTGGCTCCTAGCTTTGGCCTGGTCCAGCCCTGGTCATTGTGGCCTTTGGGGAGTGACCCAAACTGGGGAGATGGAAGATCTGTCTGTCCCTCTCTCTTTTTTCTGTTACAAAATGTATTTATTTTCAGCCAGATAAAACTCTCCAACAGCACATGTGGTTACATATTATAAGGCCTGCCTCTGATACGGGCCCGTTTACAAGACCTATTTCTAATTATTAACTTCTTTGTCTCTTACAACATAACTAGATAAATGGCTAATGTATGCATTGTCAGTCTGGTCACGGACAGGCGTGGTGTGCAGCTCACTGCTGAGTCCGCAGCACTGCGCACCAGCTGGGACAGCCCAGGTGAACAGGCAGCATAAGCCGCAGCTCACCTGCGGACGGTGCAGCTGTGGCAGGGACCCTTCGGTGAAAAACACGTTCCGTGTGGACAGAGAAGACAGCGCCACGTGCAGGCGCTTTCACAGCAGGCAAACACCACTCGGGCAAATGCACGGAATCTTGAAAGCCAGCAAGCTTCAGGAACGCGAATCCACCGTTCACACTACCGGGGACTGTGCCACCTGTCCCTGGACACTCGATAAATATCGATTCACTGAGAGCCAGGATATGAAAGTGCCGCCAGAGCAGTTGTGACGCTTCAGAGAAAACCACGTCACCTGGAAAGCCATGCGTGGCCTTCGAGTGGCCTTGCAATTCAGGAGCCATGTGCGACTTCGCAGACGGCAGGCAGCAGCGGGTCTCAGCCTGAAGAGCAGAGTGGTCCACAGAAATCTTGATTTGTCTTTTAAAGTAAAATCCTGCTTTCTCAGAATTCCTGGGACCTAACGGATCTCTCTCCCTCTGTCTCCTGTTAACATCCCGAAAAAGCCAGGGAACCTCCCAGGCTGAGCAGTGTCAATGCAGCACCATGGCTCTGTCTGGACTTGAACTGGGCGCTGTCTTGAAGCTCTGCCCTTGAGAGTTCTCTGCGTGCTCCTCAGCGGTGCGGTTGCTGGTTTGAGGGCTGAGGCTGCAGAAGTCCCTGCTGGGTCTCCCGCCACCCGACTCCCCGCGAGCCTCCGGCTGCAGTTCTGCAGATGGGCAGGAAGTTTCTGAACGCGTCCTGGTTAATCATCGGGAGATGCTCCTCCTTTATGAAGTCAGGTGTGGTGGAATGAGAAGGTGAGAAGGTCATGCCAAGATGGCCGCTGACAACAGGCCGTGACTGTATGGCTTCGGAAACCACATGACAACGGAACCTGACTGGCAACAGGCTGGGATTGGATGGCTTTGGAAACTGCCTGAGAACAGGCTGTGATTGGTTACGGCATAGACCGCCCCTTGACTGGATTGGCTGCCTTGGCTATATAAGCTGCGGTAGCAACTGAAATACACGAGTCTGCAGGCTGCTCGCCTCAGGCCTGCTCCCCCCTCCCCCGACTCCCGGGGTCTGTGTGGTAACACCGCACCTCTTGCCCCTACCACGCTCCTCCTCTCAGAATGAATCCACAGCAACAACTGGTGCGCCAATGTGAGAGAGAGAGACAGTGTGTCGGACTCAGCAAGGTCCCCCCTGGATTTCGGCAAGAGGGCCCCTCGGTGTTCTGTGTGCTGTTCGGTTCTGTGAGGGTGAGCACAGAACCCCCTCCTACGCCCCTTTCCTTGCCCTTGTCCTCGGTCTAAGCAACCCCAGGTTAGCACACACCGTCCAGAAGTGTACGCCGCTTCTCGGCTCCTCCTTTTACTTCCAGTTCGCTCAGCGAATTCACAGAAGGGACTGATCATCCCAGAATTCGGAACCAAGTCATCTTCCCTCACTGAGAGAGGTGACGCTCCGGAGACACCGTGTGGGCCTACGGCCTTGACCTAACGAATCAGGGAAGTCCCCCACTAAGCACAGGACATACGTACGACCTGATGCACCACTATCTGTTTGTCTAAGGTAGGGGACCCCTGCAGAATGCCATCAACACCAGAGGTGCTAGGAATTTGCTTTGTTATGGCAGCAGTGCTGTGCGTGTCTTTCCTTTGGCTAGAGTTGGCGTGGCGCGCCGCTCTAAAGTGCTCAAACATGGGAAAGATACCCCCCTCTCAGAAGCGCATGCAGATGACCAAACATAGTGAATCTGTGAGTGATAAGAGCCTGACACTCCAGGTCCCTGTCTCACAGACAACAGTTGATGACTTAGGGAGAGAGCTCTGACGGTGGAAATGACCTGACAGCAGACAACACAGCAATGCCTGGTCAGCCACCCCCCACATACCCATGGGATGAACTTAAGACGACCTCGAGGCAATAACCCATGTGAAGTCATCCCATCCGCACCCAGTGAGGATCCCCACATTTGTGGCAGTCCCAGGCACCCCAGGCTCTCAGGGCAGCCGCTAGGCCCCATCCCACACGCACGTTTGCCGCTAATGTCGGCGCGGACGCAGAAGTCAGGCCCTGGATTCCAACGCCCGTGAATGACCTTACTGTGCTAAAAAGGCGTCTCAAGAGTCAGGCCCTGACTCTCCCTGCTTTGAACAGGTGCTCACACAATGGGCGGTAACCTTCAAACGCATTCTGACTGGGCTGCACTGCTCAAAGCATGTCTGTCCAGACCACAGTTCTACAGGGGAAAGCCTCCTATGAGGAAGAGGCTGAACCTGTGGCGAGGAATAATGCTGCCCAAGGAATAGTAACCTCTGATGTGCTTACAGGCCGCGGCACCTGCATCTATCCCCACGACAGGCCCACATTGGACTAGTTGCCTATTTTGATCAGGTCAGAGATTTGGCACTTAGAGCCTTAAAAAATATAAATCCTCCTAACTATAGTCAGCTCTTTAGAAACCTAGTTCAAGGCCCAGGCGAATGGTTTCCCAATTTCCTTGCCAGAGTGTTGGAAGCAGTGGAGAAAAGATTACCGCCTGGCCCCGATCAAGACAATCTGGTCAAACGATTAGCTTGGATACTACCCCAGAGGCAAAAGCAGCAATCGCCCCAGTCCGTAATGAAGACCTTTCTAAGTGGATAGTAGCCACAAAGGAGGTAAACCCTGCCGATACACCCATACAGGCCCTGACTGCGGCCATTAACAAACTGAACACAAGCAAGTCTAATGACCCTCCAGTTTGTTGGGGATGTCAGGAAACAGGACACCTACGGCGAAACAGCCCAAACGCTGACAGACGGGGCAAGCCCAAAAGGCTGTGTCCCAGATGTAAAAAAGGCTTTCATTGGGCAAAAGATTGCAAGACCAAGCCTTTAAGGGGCGGCCCTCAGCCCAGCAAGTAAGAGGGAGTCCCACCACCATTAACTGGTCGATGCCTATCTTCAATCTGAGGCCAAAATTGACCTTATATTTAGATGACATTGACTTTGTGAGTTTAATTGATATGGGGGCAGATGCCACTGTCTTAAAAGCTAGGGACTCAAGAAAAATGCAACATTGGAAGACAGCGCCCGGGCCCAACCTACAAAGTGTTGGAGGATTAAAATTGGCTGATCAGGTCATCATGCCTGTAACGTGGTGAGATGACAATGGAGATACGGGAACCATCTTTCCACTAATTGCTGAGGTTTCCACGACCTTATGGGGGAGAGATGTGCTCTCTTAAATGCAAGCGGTCCTTACTACGGATCACAAATCTCCACAAGCCAACACCTTTAATGGAGAACCTACAAGTAAGATTCACCCCCAATTCTAGGGGCCACTGCTCTCCTCATACAAAAGGAGGCCCAATCCCCATTGAGTGGGAAAAAACAGGAAACATCTGGGTAGAGCAGTGGCCAATAATACAACCCAAACTTGGCATCCTTAGAGAACTGGTACAGGAACAATTGGAAAAGGGACACATAGAGCCCCCTACTAGCCCTCACAACATGCCCATTTTTGTGATACCAAAGAAACAGGGAAAATACAGGCTACTACAGGACTTGAGAGCCATCAACAAAATCATAAAAAAGATGGGAACATTCCAGGCTGGCATTCCCCCTCCAGGGGCCATTCCTAATGGATACCACATAGTTACCACTGATATCAAAGATGGCTTCTTTCCCATTCCCATTGCAGAGCAGGATAAGGCCTACTTCGCCTTTACAGTCTGGGGGCCCAATTTCCAGCTCTCTGCAAGAAGATTCCAGTGGACAGTACTCCTACACGGCATGAAAAATAGCCCTGCCATTTGCCAAAGATGCGTTTCTCATGCCACCAGCACACTTACAGATCAGTGCTTGGTCGTACATTATGTGGATGATGTTTTATTTGCTCACGAGAATGCAGCAACTCTGAAGGCCTAAGTGAGACAGTAAGACATTTACAATTCCTGGGTTTGTCTGTTGCCACAGAAAAGGTACACCATTTTCCTCCCTTTCAATTCTTGGGTTATCAAATCTCCTCCCATATATCTCCAATGGGCCCAAACCTAAAAGTCAAGCATAAATACTCACTTAATGAACTTCAGCAACTATGCGGCCAAATCAATTGTCTGAAGCCCTCCCTCCCCCTAACACCTGCACAGCTTAGGCCGTTATACGATTTACTAAGGGGAACAGCCCTTCTTTAAAAATCACACTGACATCAGCCGCCGAAGCCACTATAGGAAAGATCAACACTCAATTGTCAAATTTAAAATCCTTTAGATATGACCCTCAGGTGCCTCTATCTGCCATAACCATATCTGCCCTCAGGACCCCCTTAGGAGTTATTTGACAACAACACGGACCACTTTTTTGGGTGCACATAGCCTGGAGCGAGTATTGTACAATAGTTAACAAAGTAGATGCCACCCTTATGATGGGACTTAAGATACTATGCCAATAAGATATTTAACACAGAGCCAGACATAGTGGTCCTACCCCTATCACAATTAGAACTGTCGACATTGATGCAGAACAGCACGCTCTTTCAAACTTTAATGATAAATTTCCCAGGACGGGTTGACAATCACCTGCCAGCGGACAGGCTACTCCAGACACTACAAACCTTAGAAATAAACTATCCAAAACATGCTTTCCCTGCTAATCAACCTATACCCATGGCACCATGTGCGTTACGGATGCCAACACGTCACTGTTTGGAATAGTGATCAAACCCTCAACAGAAAAAGATAAGATCCATGTAGAACCCCACAGGGGATCAGCACAGTTGGGAGAAATAAGGGTAACAGTCAAGGTTCTACTCCTTAGCCAGGATGGGCTGGTAAATATATTTTCGGACAGCAAATACTCAGTACAGGTAGCAAAGAGGACCCCTTTTGCAGTCTTTAACCTGACCAATAAGCCAACTGACCAGATGTTCACAACACTTAAAGAGCTAACTAAGAACAGAAAACACCCATGGTATATCTCACACGTAAGATCACATACTGGGTTACCTGGCTTTATTTTCCAAGGCAACGAAACAGCTGATCGTCTTATCTCCTGCAACATGGCTTCCATTGGACACCTAGACAAGCCCGTATTCTACACCAAAAATTTCACATGTCAGCAAGCAACATAAAATTGCTTTTCCCGGAGCTAACAATGAGCCAATGCAAACACCTAGTGCACTCTTGCAAGAGTTGTGCACCCCTCGCCCCGTTAGGCCCACTGCAGCAAGCAGGAGTGAACCCGCGAGGCCTTGCTCCTCATAAGCTCTGGCAAGCGGACACCACTCACATGAACTCCTTTGGTAAACTTCAGTTTGCCCATGTGGTGGTAGATACTTACTCAAAGGCTGTATCTGCAACAGCCTGATCTGCAGAAAAGGCTAGTAATGTGATAAAGGCGGTCAAGTCAGCCATGCTGGTCCTTGGTGTCTCCTGGACCATAAAGACTATAACTGTCCAGCGTACACATCACAGGATTTAATTCCTTCCTGAAACCCTGGAACATACAGTCTGCCACAGGCACCCCACACGACCCACAGGGACAGACCATCATTGAAAGAACTCGTCCTCCACAGCAACAGCAACAGCCAGGGTCAAAATTACCGACGTCCTCTCGGGATTTACTTCCGGGTCTGAAGGGCGGGGCGAGCTGGCGATGGTTCAGCTGGGCCCAGTCCATCTCCTTAAGGAAAGGGTGTCGCACGACGGCTCGCTCACGTCCCCGCATCAGGCTGCCCAAGCACATCGTGGGGTTTTCGGCCATGAAAGACGGAGGATCCCATGGTGTCCAGGTCGGGTAGACGACTTCATCATCCAGGATGGCCTCAAAGAGGTGGGCCTCGTTCTTGGCCTCAGGGGGGCGTGGCCAGAGCGCCTCGTAGAGCAGCACGCCCATGGCCACCAGTCGACTGAGCCTGCGCAGCACTTCCTGGATCTGTGGTCGGGTGTGCCACGGAACGTGGCTGCGGTGACCCCACCGCAGAGCCCCTCCCGCACGTCCCGACGCCGGCCAGCTCACAGCGGCCCCGTTGTCCAGCAGCACAGATGCCAGCGGACGATTCCTTTCTCCTGCACGGACATGAGCGCCGAGATGACCTCCACAGCGCAGAACCGGGCTTGGGCTTGGTCCGAACGACCAGACTTCTGGATGCGGACCATCGAGCCGACCCCAAGCAAACTGCACCCAGCGAGCCCTGGATCCGGCCTCTGGAGGCAGCAGCATAACCGCGTGAGGAAGCGGTGCCTGCGGCCGGAGCAGAACCTTCTCCTCGGCCTCGGTGCACCACGTCGCCATCCTGCAGGCCAGGCCTCCTCCAGCGGCACACGGGTCCCCGTCCTCCGTCTCGGTGCACCACGTCGTCATCCTGCAGGCCAGTCTCCTCCAGGGGCACACGGGTCCCCGTCCTCCGTCTCGGTGCACCACGTCGCCATCCTGCAGGCCAGGCCTCCTCCAGGGGCACACGGGTCCCCGTCCTCCGTCTCGGTGCACCACGTCGCCATCCTGCAGGCCAGTCTCCTCCAGGGGCACACGGGTCCCCGCCCTCCGTCTCGGTGCACCACGTCGTCATCCTGCAGGCCAGTCTCCTCCAGGGGCACACGGGTCCCCGCCCTCCGTCTCGGTGCACCACATCGTCATCCTGCAGGCCAGGCCTCCTCCAGGGGCACACGGGTCCCCGTCCTCCGTCTCGGTGCACCACGTCGCCATCCTGCAGGCCAGGCCTCCTCCAGGGGCACACGGGTCCCCGTCCTCCGTCTCGGTGCACCCACCTTGTCATCCTGCAGGCCAGGCCTCCTCCAGGGGCACACGGGTCCCCGTCCTCCGTCTCGGTGCACCCACCTTGTCATCCTGCAGGCCAGGCCTCCTCCAGGGGCACCCGGGTCCCTGGTCTCCTTTACCCTCACCAGCACCACCTTCCCCAAACCTCCCTTCTGCAGCTCGCAGATGAGCGCCAAGTTGTCGACCTCCAGCCGATTACCAAAGAAGCCGCTGCCTTCTCTGACGCTCTCCCTTCCCTGTCGTCGTAGGGCCGGTCTGGAAACGAGCCTCGAGGTTGGCGGACAGTTTCTGGGCTGGAGCCCCGCGCAGGCCAGGTCTCGGCGGCTCCCCGTGTCGACTCACGGTCAGGGGCCGCAGTGGTCGCAGAAGTGGACACTCGGTGGTTGTGGATGGTGAACTTCAGGGACACTGAGCCCAGCCTCTGCCTGGCACCCTGGAACTCGCTCGCTCCTGTCGTATTGGCAGGTGCAGGCCGTGTGTGTGGACACAGCTGCACACCTGGCATTCGTACCCCCGCTTCCCAAACACTCCCGAGTGAAACTTCCTGTTAGGGCTATCACAATCATTTCCCCCAGTTCCGGATCCACCCAGCCCTCGAAGGTGTCCGAGACACTGGCCATGCGCAGCAGCTCCTGGAACTGCAGGGTACACAGCACAGCCCAGGGGCGTCTCGTGGAAGATGGCCAGCTCCAGGGGGCTGCCGTTGGCAACACTGGTGCAGACTCGTTGTATGTGGGTTTGCTGGTCTGTGTATGTGGCTCACGACCACCGTCAGCTAGGGGTCCAGCAGCTGGCAGCCCTTCTTGAGGAGTAAGTGGCACAAGGACCAAGGGGTGGGCTGCAGCCCACTGCCTCACTGACGCAGACCCTTCAACAGCCACTGAATGTCACAGTGCGGACAACATTGCCGGCGCCGCCGCCTGGGCCCTGGGCCCTGCACGGGCTCACTCCTGAGGGGTGGGGAGCCCTGCCTCAGGCCCGCCCACACAGCAACCTCAGGCGTGGAGGCAGCTCCAGGGGAAAGCAGCGCCCACGCCCACCCTCAACCAGCCACCTGTCGCCTCCCTGGGGCCCTCCCCTCCGTCCCTGCCTCCCGGTGGAAAGGAGGGAAGCCCGGCGCCCGGCCCTCTCTGGCCGGGGAAGCCCAAGCGTCCCTCTGGAGCCTGGCTCGGAACTCGCCTCTTCTCCAGGGCTGAGCAGTGTCTTCTCTGCTGACCCCTCGGGTGAGCTCCAGCCCGAGCGAGCGTCTCCCCCACCTCCTCCCGCTTCTGCTCCTGCCCCCACTCCGGCGGCTCACGCTCTCCCCCTCTCGGCGAGCTTCAAACCAGGAAGCAGCTGGTGGGAACTCTGTGCCGCCAGCCTTAAGTTCACAGCACCCTGTGCCTTCCAGACCCCGGGGGCACCGCACAAGAGGCCTGGCGGCCCGGCCCCTGCCGGCGCGCCTGGCTACACAGGTCTGGCTGAGTGCTGCGGGCTGGGGGCCGCTCCAGGAGCAGGCCTTTTTTGTCTGCCTCCCTTTCTGTAGCTCTCCCTTTCACATAAATAGATCTTTATGTAA
The DNA here is from genome assembly GCF_964237555.1 of Oryctolagus cuniculus. Taxonomy (NCBI): domain Eukaryota; kingdom Metazoa; phylum Chordata; class Mammalia; order Lagomorpha; family Leporidae; genus Oryctolagus; species Oryctolagus cuniculus. The sequence continues at coordinate 167,564,930 of NC_091437.1, read as the reverse complement.
AGAAGACTCATCTGGGGCCGACGCCTGCAGTGCCGGCATCCCACATGGGCCCCGGTTTGAGTCCCGGCTGCTCCACTTCTGATCCAGCTCCCTGCTGTGTCCTGGGAAGGCAGTGGAAGACCTGGGCCATCTTCTACTGCCGGACCCGCACGGGAGACTGGAAGAAGCTCCAGGCTCCTGGCTTTGGATTGGCGCAGCTCTGACCACTGCAGCCAACTGGAGAGTGAACCAGCAGCTGGAAGACCTCTCTCTCTCTCTCTCTCTGCTTCTCCTTCTATGTGCAATTCTGACTTTCAAATAAAATAAATAAATCTTAAAAAAAAAAAAAAAAAAGACTCAGCTATCCGACAGAAGCTCACCGCTTCAGGCATGACCTCCATCCTGCTGAGAACACACCCCGCCCCCCCCCACAGCCCTCCCCACAGCTTCTAGGGGTTCTCAGAAGCAATCCGCACCCAGCAGGCCCCACTTCCGCCTTCCTCCTCACACTGCCCCTTGTCCCGCCTCCCCTCAGTGAGAACCTTATCCCACGGGCAGCCACAGACAGACAAGAACCCAGCTCCCTCTGCTCACGCGCTTCTTTTCCTCTATGAGAAGGGGAGGGAGGAGGGTCACTACTCGAACGTCTGCAGCAGCCAGGGCTGGGCCAGGCCAAAGCTAGGAGCCCGGAGCTCAATCGCGGTCTCCCGGGTTGGTGCGGGGCCCTACGCGCTGGCCACCCGCTGCCTCCTGGAGGAACTGGAGGCAGTCGGCAGCCCCCACGCGGCACTCCCACTCGGGATGCAGACATCCCGGTGCTGCGCCACGCCCCCACGCCCCCTTTCCTTCCTGCCAGCCTGACCCTGTCTCACAGCCCCAGCCCACCCAGGCCCTCCCCCTCGCCTTCCGAGCCAGGATGAGGCTGGAAGGCACAGGTCGAAAGTCACTTGCCACTCAGACTCTGAAGGGCCTCCCTCCCCCACACCCTCTGCTGAGGGCCAGGTCTGCCTGCCCACTCCTCCTCACCCTCTCCTCGGGCACTGGCCGCTGCTGCCTCTGCCTGCCTGGGCCTTTGCACCTCTCGTCTTTCTGCCGGAAATACTACTCCTGAGCCATCACGCCGGGTCAGCCTCCGCCCACCTAGCTCCCCAGCACTCCCCTCTCCTGACTTCTCCAGGGTCCTCGCCGCCTGACAAATAATCGACCCAAGCTAAGGTGCCCTCAGCACTTGACTCACCACTACCGTGTGTACCGTCCGGGAAACGGTCAGGAGCCCGCGTTCCAGTCCCCGCTGCTCCCACGCCAGCATCCCCCCACACGTGCTCCAGGAGCCGGCAGGGCTTGGCTCAAATACTTGGGCTCCTGACACCCAGTCGGAGTTCCTGGCTCCTGGTTTGGCCTGGCCCAGCTCTGCCTGTTGCACATTGTTGGCTGGTGAATCAGCAGATGGAAGATATGTCTCTCTCTCTCTGCCTTTCAAACAAAGTACATAATTCTAAAAAATAAAATAGTCCACCAATACTAAGAGGCAACAGATATTTCAGACATTAAAACATGAGGGACCAGTGCTGTGGTGTAGCAGGTAAAAGTCACCGCTCCTCTCATAGGGGAGCCAGTTCGAGTCCCGGCTGCTCCACTTCCAAGCCAGCTCTCTGCTATGGCCTGGAAAGTGGAGGAAAATGGCCCAAGTGCTTGGGCCCCTGGGTTCAGACCAGAGCCCAGCCCAGCCCAGCTCCAGCGGCTGCGGCCATTTGGGGAGTGAGCCAGCAGATGGAAGACTCTCTCTCTCTCTCTCTCTCTCTCTGCCTTTCAAATAAATCTTAAAAAGAAAAAAGAAAAGAAAGAAGCAATGTGTATCTTAGAATCAACAGTGTGCGCACACAGGGACACACAAGCACGCACCACAAATCCTGCCAGTCCCCCCGGAATGTGAGTGCCGTGTGGGCGGGGGCCGTCTTGTACCAACGACGCCTCAACAACTTCTGGCATGAGGTGACAATCTGATACGCGTTTCTTCTGCGTGCACACACACCCCACACGCCACAGCAGCAGTTACGGCTCCCATCTAACGGAGTCCCCGGAGCGCCCGGCCGCCGGCAGGGGAGGAAACAGGTGCGGGACGGACAGGTGCGGGACGGCAGGGGCGGGGGCGGGGGCGGGGCCGCAGACCGAGCTAGCAGCTGCCCCTTCCCCTCCAGCAACCATGCGCTGAACACCCGTCGCCCTGGGGCCACAGCGCAGCGGCCTTCTGAACCGGCTTGAACCTGCTGTGAGAAACGCCCAGGCAGGAGCAGGGCAAACGACGGAGGAAACGCTGGGCCAGTGAGCATCAGACACGGGCTCACAAGTGTCACCGCAGTAAACCCAACGCGTGGGGGCCGGCTCGGGCGAGCCAGGAAGACGCTCGTGCCGGTCACGGAAAGGACGCGGGAGAACCCAAGGCCACGGTGTGCCGCCAACCAGGCTGCGCCAACCCGCGCCGGCGCCCGAGGGAGCCAGAGGCGGCCTGGCCGGCTGCTCCCTGGCTTCCAGAATGCACCCTAAGGGGCTGGGGTCCAGAGTCAGCCCGTGTCACAGCAGCGAGGGCCTCTCAGGAGGCTGCTGTGGGCAGCTGGGAAGTGACCAGCAGACGAAGATCTTTCTGTCTCTGCTTTTCAAATAAATAGTTTTAAAAGATGCATTTAGTTATCTGAAAGTCAGAGTTACAGAGAGAAGGAGAGACAGAGAGACTGTCCGTCTGCTGGTTCGCTCCCCAGACGGCCACACCAGTCAGGGCTGGGCCAGGCAGAAGCCAGGAGCTTTACCCGGGTCTCCCACTCGGGGGCAAGGACCCACGCTCTAGGGCCCTCTTCCACGGCACGTCAGCAGGGAGCTGGGTGGGAAGCGGAGCAGCCAGGTGGGATGCTGGTACTGCAGACGGCAGCTCAGCCTGCTGTACCACAGTGCCGGCCCCGAAATATATTTTAAAAACATTTTACTTTAAAAACCTATTTTCATTTTATTTGAAAGGCGGAACAACAAAGACAGATGGAGAGACCTTCCATCCGCTGGTTTGCTCCCCAAATGCCCACTACAGCCAAGGTTGGGACAGGTGAAGCCTGAAGCCCAGAACTCAGCCCGAGTCTCCCACACGCGTGGCCGGGACACAAGCACTTGAACCACCATCCGCTGCCTCTCAGGGCCCCCATTAGCAGGAAGCTGGATCAAAGGTGGAGCAGCCGCTCCTCTTCCAGTCCAGCTCTCTGCCGGGCCTGGGAAAGCGGGGGAGGATGGGCCAGGCGCTTGGGCCTGCAGCCACATGGGGGACCCGGAGGAGGCTCCTGGCTTCAGAGGACCGGCGCAGCTCCAGCTGTTGCAGCCATCTGGGGAGTGAACAAGTGGACGGCAGACCTCTGTCTCTCCCTCTACCTCTCAAATAAGTAAATAAAATCCTAGAAAAAAGTGGTGCAGCCGGTACCTGGGCCAAGCAATCTGATGTGGATACGGGCGTCCCAGGTGGTGACTTACCCACTGCTCCAAACACCTGCCCCACATTCCACCACAGCTGTCGTGGGGGAGAGAGGACAGCTGACCACCACAGCTGTCATGGGGGAGAGAGGACAGCTGACCACCACAGCCATCGTGGGGGAGAGAGGACAGCTGACCACCACAGCAGCCATTGGTGGAGAGAGGACAGCTGACCACCACAGCCATCATGGGGGAGAGAGGACAGCTGACCACCGCAGCCATCATGGGGGAGAGAGGACAGCTGACCACCACAGCCATCATGGGGGAGAGAGGACAGCTGACCACCGCAGCCATCATGGGGGAGAGAGGACAGCTGACCACCGCAGCCATCATGGGGGAGAGAGGACAGCTGACCACCGCAGCCATCATGGGGGAGAGAGGACAGCTGACCACCGCAGCCATCATGGGGGAGAGAGGACAGCTGACCACCGCAGCCATCATGGGGGAGAGAGGACAGCTGACCACCACAGCCGTCATGGGGGAGAGAGGACAGCTGACCACCACAGCTGTCGTGGGGGAGAGAGGACAGCTGACCACCGCAGCCATCATGGGGGAGAGAGGACAGCTGACCACCACAGCCGTCATGGGGGAGAGAGGACAGCTGACCACCACAGCTGTCGTGGGGGAGAGAGGACAGCTGACCACCACAGCAGCCATTGGTGGAGAGAGGACAGCTGACCACCACAGCCATCGTGGGGGAGAGAGGACAGCTGACCACCACAGCCATCGTGGGGGAGAGAGGACAGCTGACCACCACAGCCATCATGGGGGAGAGAGGACAGCTGACCACCACAGCCATCGTGGGGGAGAGAGGACAGCTGACCACCACAGCCATCATGGCGGAGTGAGGACAGCTGACCACCGCAGCCATCGTGGGGGAGAGAGGACAGCTGACCACCACAGCCATCATGGGGGAGAGAGGGCAGCTGACCACCACAGCTGTCGTGGGGGAGAGAGGACAGCTGACCACCACAGCTGTCGTGGGGGAGAGAGGACAGCTGACCACCACAGCCATCATGGGGGAGAGAGGACAGCTGACCACCACAGCTGTCGTGGGGAGAGAGGACAGCTGACCACCACAGCTGTCGTGGGGGAGAGAGGACAGCTGACCACCACAGCCATCATGGGGGAGAGAGGGCAGCTGACCACCACAGCTGTCGCGGGGGAGAGAGGACAGCTGACCACCACAGCCATCATGGGGGAGAGAGGACAGCTGACCACCACAGCTGTCGTGGGGGAGAGAGGACAGCTGACCACCACAGCTGTCGCGGGGGAGAGAGGACCCTTCCTGCTCACCTGTCCATCGCTCGTCACCCAGAGGCTCCCCCACCAGGGCTCCCCCCAGAACCAACGAGCTGTTATTTGGGGGATCTGGCCTGTGTTTGAATTTTACTTAAATAGAATCACAGCAGTTCCCTCTTGGGCCTGCTTTTGATTTGACACAGACCCATTTTTCCACAACTAAATTAAAACAAATTCAGTGTTTTAAACAACGTAGTGGCTTTTACTCTACTCCAAAGGCTGTGCCAGCCGCGCTGACTCAGAACACCTCCGCACCTGACGACGCCTTACACCTGTGCTGACGCACCAACGGCGCTGTTCTTACTGGGATGCGGTGTTCTGCGGCGACACAGGCATCCGGGTCACCCTGGCTTGGCGCCGTCACGTCTACACCGTTACGAACATTCCCGTGCTTGTCTTCTGGCAGACAGACATCTCGTTTCTGCGGAGCCACGGGACACAGGAATGCTTCCTCGTGGCACCTCTGAGACTTCCTGCTTGGCCAGATTCCAGCCGCTGCCGGCTTCTCCTATCCTCCAGTGCTGGGCTCCACTGCCGGACGCAGGGGACACGGATCATGTCTGAACTCAGCCACATGCGAGGCTGCACTGATCCCCAATGGAGAAAGCCCCGGGGCACCCAGAGATGCCGGGCCCTGGGCCAGAGGCAGCACCCGAGGCGAGGCTGTCCCACGTGAGAAGACATGGGTGGCCCAGTACAGAAGCCCCACCGTAGGACAGCCAGTGGCCACCCAGCAAATGACTACACTTCGCAATGTCCCCTCAGTGGGGCGCAGCCATGTGACCGAGCCGAAGAGATGGAACGGGATAACCACCCCCCAGCCAGGGTGCTAGGGAGGCAGGGCAGCCAGGGCCGAGAGCCGTCGCCAGCCTGAGACCCAGAAGTCCGTCTCTTCTTGGAACTCCCTGTAGAGCACCTTTAACTCGTGCCTCACGGAACACTGCACGCGGCCCAGACACCAGACTGCACTCCGTCTGCACGCCAATCCGACAGCGAGAGAGGGAGCGCGGGCATCGCTTGGGCTGGCACTGAAGGCCCCAGCGGGACGCCCCGTCCCGCGTCTGAGGCCCAGCCCTGGGCATGACTCCAGCCCTCCGCTCGTGCAGACCCTGGGAAGCAGTGGTGCGCACCCAAGTAGCCGAGTCCCTGCACTCACATGGCAGACGCGGCAGAGCGCTCGGAGCCTGGCTCTGCCTGGCCTCGTCCCAGCCAGCGCAGGCATCTGGCATCGGAAGAGCGCGCTAGCGAATGCAGCTCTACCCCGCCCCCTCCTCTCAGTGAGTGCGGGGTGCTCTGTGGAACCCACTGCAAGGGGGATGGAGCTAACGGTCCTCTATCTTGGCTTAAAATCTTCTCTACTGTTTATTGAAGCTAGTTTAGGGGCCGGCGCTGTGGCACAGTGGGTTAACACCCCAGCCTGCAGCGCCAGCTTCCCACATAGACACCGGTTCTAGTCCCAGCAGCTCCTCTTCCGATCCAGCTCTCTGCTGTGGCCTGGGAAAGCAGTGGAAGATGGCTCAAGTCCTGGGGCCCCTGCACCTGTGTGGGAGACCCAGAAGAAGCTCCTGGCTCCTGGCTTCAGATCGGCTCAGCTCTGGCCATCGCGGTCATTTGGGGAGTGAACCAGTGGAATGGAAGACCCCCCCCCCCTCTGGCTCTACCTCTTTCTATAACTCAATCTTTCAAATAAATCATTTAAAAGCAGTTTAATTATTTTTTCACATTTAAAGGTAAATTATGCTCACTGAGGAAAATGAGACAATCAAAAAAACTTAGAAAACTACTTTCAAGCTTCCCTGAACCCCACCCAATACCAGTCAACATCTCCATTCTAGCCTTCTGCGTCAACACTTCATGAAATCAGGACCCCATTGTTCAGTTTTATAGCTTTACTTTTATGAATCTTTCCAATTCTTAGAGACTAAAATCATCAAACACATTGTACAAATATCTCAGCCGACAGAGAAACATAGACTACAACGAAAACCTCTGGTAATTCAATGTAGCTGTTCACACACATCCACCCGACTCCTGCTTAACCGATTGTACAGGGACATTCACGCAGACGACTTTCAGAAAGTGACAGTCGCCCACTGAACCTACTCATCTGCCACATGGCTGGGTGTACTTGCCCCGGCACTCTCCAAGTACACACCAACTGCCCCTGGCTGGGGCATCACTGTCACGGGCAAGGGGCTGGCTCAACAGGAAGGTCTGCCCCAAGTGTCCTGGCTGCCGCCCAGCCAAGCAGGTGGAGCGAGGCCCAGTACGGCACCTGTGGGGGAACCTCCGGCTCTGCGGCCCAAGCCCTCCCACCTCCCCAGGAGGCGGCTGCTTCCAGGGTCACCCACTCCGCCCCCACCCTTCCTGCCAGGAGTCTCAGGAGGATGGCGCCGCGTCCCCTAACGGAGTGCCTGGGCCCGAGTCAGCTCCACTCTCCAGGCCGGTCTCCTGCTAACGCGCTCGCTAGAAGACAGGGCTCAAGGGGCTCGTCCCTACCCACCACGTGGGAGACCCAGCCTGAGTTCTGGCTCCTGGCCTGGCCCAGCTGTTGTGAAATCGACAGATGAGAGATATGTTTTTCTGTCTCTGTGTCCACTTTCAAACAAAAAAGGAATGCAGATTTTAAGAAGAGAGCAGGCTCTGCTGACCAGTTCAGAACCTGGGGACGGAAGGGGGACAAGTGCCCCGGGGCCTGGACCTCAGTGCAGGCGGCCGGCCCACCTCGCCTCACACCCCCCCAGCCTGACACAGGCATCACCCCGACCAGAAGTGCTGTAGAGAGAAAGACGCGGAGGCTGAGACAAGTCGACCAGCCAAAGCCACTAAACCAGCAGGGACAGAGCCACAGTGCGCCTGAGCCCGAGCCCCCTTCCTCATCCCTAAGGGGCTTTCCCTTCCCAAATCTGACTTTTTTTTTTTTTTTTTTTTTTGACAGGCAGAGTGGACAGTGAGAGAGAGACAGAAAGGTCTTCCTCCTTTGCCGTTGGTTTACCCTCCAATGGCCGCCGTGGCCGCCGTACCACGCTGAGCCAGGTGCTTCTCCTGGTCTCCCAGGCGGGTGCAGGGCCCAAGCACCTGGGCCATCCTCCACTGCACTCCCGGGCCATAGCAGAGAGCTGGCCTGGAAGAGGAGCAACCGGGACAGAATCCGGCGCCCCGACTGGCACTGGAACCCGGGGTGCCGGTGCCGCAGGCGAAGGATCAGCCTGGTGAGCCGCAGTGCCGGCCCCAAATCTGACATTTCAACAGGATTTTCTGCTTAGCGATCAGCTGGAACCCTGTTGGAGCACTAAGCTGTGATTTTAAGCCTTGTCATTTTCCTGAATTAAAAAGGGGGTGGGGGCGGGGCTGTGGAACACAAAGTTGAGCTGCTGCTTACAGCGCTGGCATCCCATATGGGCACAGGTTCAAGTCCCGGCTGCTCCACTTCCAACCCATCTCTCTGCTAACGGCCAGAAAAAGCAGCAGCAGATGGCCCAAGCCTTTGGGCCCCTGCACCCACGTGGGAGACCTGGATGAGGCTCCTGGCTTCAGCCTGGCCCTGCCCTGGCCGTTGCAGCCATTTGAGGAGTGAACCAGCGGATGGAGGACCTCTCTATGTCTCATTCTCTCTCTGTAACTCTGCCCTTCAAATAAATACACATTTTTTTTAAAAATGTCCACATACCACACGGAGTGCCTGGGTTTGATTCCTATCTCTGGTTCTGGATTTCTGCTACTGCAAGCCCTGGGAAGAGCGGTGATGGCTCGAGTCACTGGTCCACTGCCACACAGGAGATGTGGACTGAGCTCCCAGCCCTTGGCTTCGGCCCAGCTGGCCCCAGCTGTTATGGGCATCCAGGGAGTGAACGAGCAAATGAGAGGTCACTCTCTCTAATAAATATATACTAAAACAAAACCATATGTGCCTCTTAATGATTCATTTTTTAAAGTTATTTTATTTCTTTGAAAGGCAGAGTTAGAGAGAGAAAGAAGAGACCCTGGCTGGGGGGTGGTTATCCCGTGCCATCTCTTCGGCTCGGCACATGGCTGTGCCCAACTGAGGGACACTGCGAAGTGTAGTCATTTGTTGAGTGGATCACTCCCCCAAATGGCCAAAATACTTGGGGCTGGGCCAGGCCAAAGCCAGGAGCTTCTTGCGGTTCTCCCAGATAGATGCAGGAACCCAAGCACTTTGGCACTTGGGCTATCTTCGGCTGCTTCCCCCAGGCCATTAGCAGGGAGCTGGATTGAAAGTGGTGCAGTCAGGATTTGAACCAGCATCCATATGGGATGCCGGCCCCATAGATGTTAGCTTTACCAGCTACACCACAATGCCAACCCCACAATTTTCATTTTAACTTTTTAGTTTTTTTTTACATTTGGAAGAAGTTCTATAAATTGAATTTATCAGGGTCTGTGTTGTGGTGTAGCAGGTTGAGCCGCCGCCTACAACGTCAGCATCTCACATGGGCACCTGTTCAAGTCCCGGCTGCTCTATTTCTGATCCAGCTCCCTGCTACTGCGCCCGTGGAAAGCAGAAGATGGCCCAAGTTCTCAGGCTCCTGCACCCACATGGGAGACCCAAATTAAGCTCCTGGCTTTGGCCTGGCCCAGCCCTGGCCACTGCAGCCATTTGGGGACTGAACCAGCGGGTGGAAGATCTCGCTATATAACTCTTTCAAATAAATGAAAATAAAAAAACTGAATTTACCTTGCTCTAAAGAAGCATTTATGTGAAAGCCAACAATCAATACTTCCTGTTTACCTCCTTTTGTTCTGTAAATTCAGGTAGAAGTGAACCAACATCCTTCAATGAATAAAGACGTGAGACCATCTCAACACCATCTGGCCGCGGCCCCCGCACACAGAACTTGCCTGTGAACCGGCGCGGGAGGGGTCTGCGCAGGCTGGGGGCTCCGCTTCCGCATCCGCACGCCGGGGGCCAGTGCTGTGGCGCAGGCTAACCCTCCACCTGCGGAGCCGGCGTCCCGATGGCCACCGGTTTGATTCCCGGCTGCTCCTCTTCCGATCCAGCCCTCCGCTATGGCCTGGGATAGCAGTGGAGGATGGGCCAGGTGCCTGGGCCCCTGCACCCACGTGGGAGACCCGGAGGAAGCTCCTGGCTCCTGGCTCCAGATGGGCGCAGCTCCAGCCGCTGTGGCCATGTGGGGAGTGAACCAGCGGATGGAAGACCCCCCCCTCTCTGCGTAACGCTGCCTTTCAAATAAATAAATAAATATTTTTTTAAAAAAGAACAGGAAAGAAAAGCAGAGCAAGAGGGTCTGAGCCGGCCCTGGACAGGCATTCCACGAGGGGAGCTGAGTGCCCGCGCACCTGCACGCGCCGCCACGCAGGCGCCCTCACAGCCGCCCACCAGGGTGGCCGGGCGGTCTGCTCACGGCGGCGGCGCCTCCTCCTCCCCAGGCCATCCGGCTCCCCGCTCCCGCGTGCTGCTCTGCCCCAGGACACCCCAGCTCCTCCTGAAGAGTCCAGCGTCCACCATGGCCTCCGGTGACCCTAAAGCAGCCAGCACCAGCCGGCCGGCCCCTTGACAGCTTCTCCGCGCACCCCGGTTCTGGGCCGGCCCCTCCCAGACCTCCCCCTCTCCGCCGTGTCCAGCTCGGGCCTCCCCACCACCCCCCACCGCCCTAGCTCCGGGACAGGCTCAGTGCCGCACACGGGCGAGGCTCGTCAAGGACAGAGGGGCGCTGCTGGGGTCACCGGGAACAGCGCTGGCGGAGAACGCGGTGGAGGGCAGCACGCGCCCCGCACTGACACCCCAGGGAGGCCTCCGGACGCCGCGGCCCACGCGTGGGCTCCCGGGAGGCCGCTGGCGCCCTGCAGCGAACCTGCAGGGAAGCGGGGCCGGGAGGCGGGAACCGCTGCGCACCGGCAGCGGCACGTCTGGGCGCCACCCCGACCCCAGCACGGGCGGCCTCAGGGGCTGGCGGCTCCGCAGCGCAGGACAGCAGCCCCCGGGGACCGGGAACGGCGCCGAGCCGAAAGACCCGGGCGCCCGGCCCGGGCCCACGGCAAGCGCTTCCGGCAGCGGACCCCGAGCTCGGGTCCCAGCGGGCTCGCCCGAGACATGCGGGCCGCGAGCCGCCCCCCGGGACTCCGGCTGCGGAGGCCCAGCTCCCGGCGCCTGCGGGCGGCCCTCTCGGTGGCATCCGCCCGACCCCGGGGCGCACCACTCACCCGGCGCCCAGCGGCGAGAGGACGGCGCGGCCCGCCCGGCGCCCGAGCCCGGACACCTGCCGACAAAGCCCGCACGGGCACCGCAGGACCGCCCGCACGCCGCGGACGGAAGTCGCCGAGGCCCCGCCCGGGCCACTTCCGGCGCCGCTCTAGGAGCGCCGGGGCGGGCCTTCCTCTCGATGGCGCGCACTTCCGGCCGGCCGGGCGGCGCCGGGGGCGGGGCAGGTTTGGGCGTGGCGTTGGCCCTGGAGGAGTGGAGTCGGAGGAGGCCCGCACCCGGTGTCCGGAGAGCCGCAGCTGCGGCCGCGCCTTGCTCCCGCGGAGCGCAGGATCGGCCCTCGGCCCTCGGGGTCGCTGGGTGTTACCTGCGGTGTGGCGCAGCGGGAGGCCGCGGGGGACGGCCGAGCCGTGCACAGGGAGACCAGCGTGGGGCTCCCGGGAGTGACCAGCACACGGAAGGCCTCTCTCCGTCACTCTGCCCCACAAATAGATTAAATCCTGCCCGCAGAGTTGTACACAAAGTCCGCTCTGCTCACGGCGGCTGCGTCCCCAGCCGCTGCCCACGCGCCGGGCCACCTGCAGGCCCGCGAGCAGGCGGGGGAAGCCGGTGGAAGCCGCCGCGCCCTCCCCTGCGTGTCTCCGCAGCTCCGGGAAGGCACGGGGCGAGCACCCGGGATCCGTCTGCCTCCTCTCACCGGCAGCCCCGCGGCTGAGGCACACTCCGGAAGTGTCGACCAGGTGCACGGGGACCGGCCTGCTGGGCCACAACACCGGCCGAACGGACTCTGGGCCACTCCCTGGATGGCCGCGATGGCCAGGGCTGGGACAGACTGAAGCCAGGGACCTGGACTTCATCCAGGTCCCCCACATGGGGACAGGGCCCAACGCTTGGGCCCTCCTCTGCTTTTCCCAGGCCGTAGCGGGGAGCTGGGTGGGAAGTGGAGCACCCGGGACTTGAACCGGGGCCGATAAGGGATGCGCTCGCAAGCGGCACCTCACTACCCGCTGTACCCCAGCGCCGGCTCCCCCGCTGCTCTGAAGTCAGGCGCAGTCTCCTTGGGACTTCAGTGGAGATCTGGTGTCAGAACCGGGTTCTCAGCCCCATGTGGCCTCTCACCGGCCACGCAGGACCCCTCGGGTTGTGAGCATCTGGACCCTGTGTGCGGGCGCCTGAACCTGGAGGCTGGATTCCACGTCCCAGCAGCTGGCGTTGCTGGCTTCTGAGCGCCCTGCCCCTGGCTGGGGACGGCTGCTCCCTCGCGGGACCCACGTTCGGCCTCTTTTCCCTGCTCGCGCCCGGCTGTGAGAGAACAGATCCTAGCCGACCAGGGCCCTGTTAAATGGCCTGCCCCAGATACAGCCCCTCTGGGACTCAGGCTTCAGCTTGGGGACTTCGGGGAGACCCATTTCAGTACCTAACAGACTATTTTTTAATTAATCTTTTAATGCCATACATGACTTTTTTTTATAAAAGATTATTTATTATTTGAAAGGCAGAGAGAGGGGCTGGCTATGGCTCAGCGGTTCCTTCAACACAGTAGCTACTTGAAAGGCAGAGAGAAAGGACTTCCCCAGTGGCTGCAACGGCCAGAGCTGGGCCCATCAGGAGCCAGGCGCTTCCTCCGGTCTCCCACGCAGGTGCAGGGGCCCAAGGACCTGGGCCATCCACTGCTTTCCCAGGCCACAGCAGGGAGCCGGTCGGAAGTGAGCAGCTGGACTCCCGGGCTGCCAGCACTGCAGGCAGCGGCTCTACCTGCTCTGCCACGGCGTGGCCCCGAGGCTTGCATTCTGAAAACATAACTGTCAGTGTCTGCTTCCTAAAACGCACGAGTGGAATTCCCCGCAGTGCCCTTCCAGTGCCCAGCTTCCTGTGGGCAGCGCAGGTGTCGTCGACACCTCCAGGAGGGACACGGTCACCCTGGGGCAGAGGGCGCAGGCGCAGGGGTGCCATGTCGGCTTCCGGGCCCTCTGAAGCCACGCGCCGGAGCAGGACGAGACCACAGTGAGGCCGCGGCGATCCTGAGACCCCTTGCCCCTCTCTCTCCTTTCGTGGCTCACACCTGGGCAAGATGCTGGGCAAGTCAGTACCAGCCCTGGCCTGCAGGTGGAGCCCTCCTCCCAGCCCCACCCCGCCCGCAGTCAAAACCCCAAGCAACCAGCAGTGAAGACGCCCGTGCCTCCCGGAGCAGACCCTGGGCAACAGAGCGGCGCTTCCTCAGAGCCCTCTGCCGTAGGGGTCCCGGCAGGCCCTGGATGAGGGTTATCCTGAGACGTTCTCAATGGGGTCATCAGGAAAACCTGTTAAAAATCCATTCGGCCAGCACTGTAGCACAGTAGGTTATGCTGCTGCCTGCAGTGCCAGCATCCCACATGGCCGCCAGTTCTAGTCCCGGCTGCTCCTCTTCTGATCCAGCTCTCTGCTGTGGCCTGGGAAAGCAGTGGAAGATGGTCCAAGTCCTTGGGCCTCTGTACCCACTGTACCCATGTGGGAAACCCAGAAGGAGACCCTGGCTCCTGGCTTCAGCCTGGCTGTTGTAGCCATGTGGGAATGAGCCAGCGGATAGAAGATCTCTCTCTTTCACACTCTTTCTCTCTCTCTCCTCTCTCTCTATATATAACTCTGCCTTTCAAATAAATAAAATAAATCTCTAAAAAAAAATCGGTCCCCAAGCCCACCGCAGATCGTGATGAAGAGAGACCGGAGGAGAGGTTAGCACAGGTGTGTGAGGGAGCCCCGGGCCTTCAGGGCACTCATGTGTGGCCAGGGGGCCTGGGGTCAGGAAGGCTCCACCACAGGAAACCTCAGAGAGCCCCAAGGCAAGCGCCTGCCGCCCCCGCCCTCTCGTCCAGGCGCATGGCTAGCCCTGCAAACCGAGAGCGGGGGGCAGTTAGGCAGGGCTGCAGGCCAGGGCTGCCGTCACCTCGCCTGTGCTGGGAGCTCAGCCCTGTGCCGGGGTGCAGCGTGCCACGCCCTCTCCCCATGACCTCCCGCGCGCGCTCTCTGTGAGAACCCTCAGCAGCGAGGAGCGAAAACCCAAGTCAGACGGGGCCAAAGCAAGAGCGAGCGGCTCGTGGCCAAGCCACAGACAGTGGCCCCAGGGCTGCTTCCCAGGTCCACTGGTTCTCAGGCTCCAAGAGACATCGCCACACGGGGGCCCAACGCTTAACACTGGCCTGGGCCCGACATACGGCGGCCAGAATGGCTGCTGGCCACACACGGTGGGACTCGGCCTGGCCCTTGTTCTGGCACTGCGTCTACCCTCCTGCCCTTAAAAATTTTTAAATATATTTATTGGGGCCAGCGCTGTGGGATAGTGGGCTAAGCCTCCTGGCTGCTGTACTTCCAATCCTGCTCTCTGCTGGGAAAGCAGTGGAAGATGACCCAAGTGCTTAGGCCCCTGCACCCACGTGGGAGACCCAGAAGAAGCTCCTGGCTCCTGGCTCCTGGCTTCGGATCACCAGCTCCAGCCGTCACGGCCGTCTGGGGAATGAACCAGCGGAAGGAAGACCTCTCTCTCTCTGTCTTTCCCTCTTTCTGTCTGTAACTGCTTCTCAATTAAATAAATAAATAAATCTTAAAATATATATATTTTTCATTTTATTTGAAAGGCAGAGAGACAGGAAGATCTTCCATCCTCTGATTCACTCCCCTAAATGCCTGAAACAGCTGGGGCTGGGCCCTGCCGAAGCCAGGAACCTGGAGCTCCACCCAGGTCTCCCATGCGGATGGCAGCAACTCCAGCACTTGAGCCACCCCTGCTGCCTCCAAGGTGCACACCAGCACTAGAGTCAGGAGCAGAGCCAGGATTCGAACCAGGCACTCTGATTCAGGGTGGAAGTGCACCGCAGGCCTTGTGCCTGCTCGGTTAGCCAGGTACCTTTGCGCTGTGTCTGGGAGACCCGGGAGACCCTGGAGACCCGGGAGACCCGGGAGACCCGGAGACCCTGGAGACCCGGGAGACCCTGGAGACCCTGGAGACCCTGGAGACCCGGAGACCCTGGAGACCCGGGAGACCCTGGAGACCCTGGAGACCCGGGAGACCCTGGAGACCCTGGAGACCCTGGAGACCCTGGAGACCCGGGAGACCCTGGAGACCCTGGAGACCCTGGAGACGCGGGAGACGCGGGAGACCCTGGAGACCCTGGAGACCCGGGAGACCCTGGAGACCCGGGAGACCCTGGAGACCCTGGAGACCCGGGAGACCCTGGAGACCCGGGAGACCCTGGAGACCCTGGAGACGCGGGAGACACGGGAGACCCTGGAGACCCTGGAGACCCTGGAGACCCGGGAGACCCTGGAGACCCTGGAGACCCTGGAGACCCGGGAGACCCTGGAGACCCTGGAGACCCGGGAGACCCTGGAGACCCTGGAGACCCGGGAGACCCGGGAGACCTGCCCCTCCGCCCTGAACACTTCTGTGCTCCTCGTCACCAGCCGGTCCTCGTGGACCCCAGCTGGGAATCACGCGGTCATGCAGCAGCCTAAGCTTCCACAGGCCATGTGCCAAAGGCTTGGGACCCGCGGCTAACACCGGGCTCTAACGGGCTGGTGCTGACGGGCAGTGGCTTGAGTGGCTGCTGTGCTGGGCTGCTCTCTGTGCTCTAACCAAAGCACCAGAGGGTCTTCTTTGGAAAGGACAGGTCTGTGTCAGCTCGCAGTTCGAGGCTGCAGGGTCTGGGGGAGGCAGGAAGCAGCGAGCACAGCCAGGCAGCACCGGAGCTCAAATCACCAAACCTGCTGGGGAAGCTGCCTCCGGGGGCGCGCCCAGCGCCCAAGACTCCCGCACCCACCCCTCAGTGCCCCCCACAACTCCACAGTGAGTCAGCCAGCCATGAGCAGTACATTACAGGTTTTGCTTTGTTATTTCATTTTATTTTTTCAAGATTTATTTATTTATTTGAAAATCAGAGTTGCACAGAGAGAGAAGGAGAGGCAGAGAGAGGGAGGGAGAGAGAGAGAGAGAGAGAGAGAGAGAGAGAGGAGAGGTCTTCCATCCGATGGTTCACTCCCCAGTTGGCTGCAACAGCCGGAGCTGCACCGATCCGAAGCCAGGAGCCAGGAGCTTCCTCTGGGTCTCCTACGTGGGTGCAAGGACCCAAGGACTTGGGCCATCTTCTACTGCTATCCCAGGCCACAGCAGAGAGCTGGATTGGAAGTAGAGCAGCTGGGACTTGAACCAGCACCCATACGGGATGCCGGCATGGCAGGCGGTGGCTTTACCCCCTACACCACAGTGCTGGCCCCTGCTTTGTTATTTTAGACTGTTTTTTCCTTTTTTGGAAAGGTAGAGTGACAGAGAAAGGGAGGGAGGGAGGGATAGAAAGAGAGAGAGAGAGAGCGAGCGAGCAAGCTGAGTCTCTCCCTAAATGGTCGCAACAGCTGAAACTGGGCTAGACAACAGTCAGGAGCCAGGAGCCTGGAACTCCCTCCTGGTCTCCCATGTGGGTGCAGGGGCCCTAGCACACGGGCCATCCTCTGCTGCTTCCCAGGGAGCTGGATTGGAAGTGGAGCAGCCAGGACTGGAACCGGCACTCACACCTGAGACATGGGATGTCGGCATCATACGTGGCAGCTTAACCTACGCACCACAACGCGGGCCCAAGACATGGTTGAAACAGCTGCATTGTTTTGGGGAGACAAACCTTACCCAAGGGGAGACTTGGCATAGCCATGGTGTCCAGGAGGGGGCCCAGCGGAAAGTGCTGTGGACGCTGGAGGTGTGTCCCTGTGTCTTTTGAACAGAGATCTCCTGAGAGGGTTGGTTCCAGAGCCCGGCTGCTCCCTGTCTCTCTGCTTCCTGGCTTGGCATGTGTCCCCCCCATCTGTGCCACCCACCACCCTCACAGGATGCCAGATTAGCGGGACCGTCCGATTGTGAGCCAAAGGACTCCTCCTCCCTTGCTAAGTAGCTCCTCTTGGGCACTTGTCACAGTGACGAAAAGTCAACGCTGGGTCCCACGGTGTCATTCCATTCTGACACGGTCACTGGAATCCCAGGCTGCAGGTGCAGTCCCATGAGGCTGCCCCCCACCCCGCCTCCTTGAACTCCAGGTGATCCCACACCTTCCTCCAGGTTAGGAACCCACTGGAGTGGCTCACAGAACTCAGTTGCTTTCCTGGCATCTCCTGGCTTCTTACAAAGCATACAACTCAGGACAGGCCCAGCAGCTCAGGCACGGGGGACGGGACCCCCAGCGGCATTTCCTACCAGGTGCACCTCTGCGGCCCACCCGCCGGGAAGCTCATCAGACCTTTGGGCCCACTTGATGCAGCTGAGCTCAGAGGGTGGGGCTGGAAGCTGTAGCGCCCACGCTGTCTGCCTGTGGACCTGTGCCACTGAGCTGCCCAGGGCTCTGCCTTAAGGCTCTCATCGGCATAAGCTCAGGTGTGGTCACCAGGGGCTCCCTAGCTCCCTATAAGTCGGAAAAGACCCCTACCACCCAGGAAACCCCAAGGGCTCTAGGGGTCTTGCAGCAGCAACTGTGGACGGATATACCGCCTACTGTACCAACCACCAAGGCAGCACATGGCACCTGGTCTACTCCTGTCACTGCACTGTCCACACAGAGAGAGACAGCTGGTGACACCCGGTCTACACTGCATCACTGCACTGTCCACATGGAGACAGCTGGTGACACCCGGACTGCACTGCGTCACTGCACTGTCCACACGGAGAGACAGCTGGTGACACCCGGTCTACACTCTGTCACTGCACTGTCCCCACAACAGCTGGTGACACCCGGTCTACACTGCATCACTGCACTGTCCACATGGAGACAGCTGGTGACATCAGTCTATACTGTGTCACTGCACTGTCCACACGGAGACAGCTGGTGATGTTAGAGTTGAATTAGAGTTGAATTGCTCTTGCCACCCCAAAAACGCTCCAAGAGACCTTCTCTCATGTAATTAACAAAGGGTAAAGTTTATTGATGATCCGACATGTCAGGGCCCCCGTCCCAGTACAGGCGAGCGGCCTAGAATAGTCTTGGGTTGGGGTTTTTATACACGTTTAAACAAAGAAAATCAATCATTGCATAGATCAGACAGAGGTATAGAGTAAACAATTGATACAAGTTAAGTGATTTTACAACCAGTTGATTTATGAATACAGGGAGTACAGGATATCGAGTAAGGGCCTGATTAGACCTCAGAGAACCATATGGCCTATACAGGGAGTATCAAAAAGCCTCCTATTGCCAAAAGGGAGGGCCACACAACAAACATAACAAGGTTTCAGGAACTGCCTTGATGATACCTAGGAATGCAGCTGAATGGCGATAAGAGACACATGGTGGGGTCAGGGGTCCAGGAGGCAAAGAGATATATGGTGACTTCTTCTATCTTACTTAGGTGAAACTAAGGTTACGCTCACATTGGGGTAATTTACTGACTAATTAACTTTATAGAGAATGGCTATGCAGAGCAAGTCTAACGAGGTCAGGAAAGTTCACCAGAGGTGGGGGGGAGCGGCTTTTAACTTTTTAACCCTTCAGTGACACCCGGTCTACACTGCATCACTGCACTGTCCACATGGAGAGAGACAGCTGGTGACACCCGGTCTACACTGTGTCACTGCACTGTCCCCACAACAGCTGGTGACACCGGTCTCCACACTGTGTCACTGCAGTGTCCACACAGAGACAGCTGAGAACAGGTGGCAGTTAGGTCTACACCCGGTCTACACTGTGTCACTGCAGTGTCCACACAGCCAGCTGGTGAACTGCTCTCTAGAGAGGTGGTTTTACTTTAAAGTCTGATTTATCTGAAAGGCAGAGTTCAGGGAGAGGGAGAGGGAGAGAACTTGGATCATCCACCTGCTGGCTCACTCCCCGAACGCTTGTGGCTGGAGCTGGGCGGAAGCCAGGAGCCCAGAACTGCATCGAGGTCTCCCACGTGGTGGTGCCTTCCCGGGCACAGAGCGGGAGCCGGGTGGAAGCCTGCTGCCCGGGGACGCCGCCGTGGCGGCTCGGCCTGCCGTGCTGCCCGCGCCCCAGATTTCAATTGCAGCTGCAGCTTTGGGGAGAGCTGCTGTGCTCTGACAAGTCACCCGAGGGGACCCCGGGGCGCAGAGGCCAGCTCTCGCTGAGCCGTGCTTCTCGCTTTCCGTCCGCAGCCCCGGCAGAGCGAGCGGCTCCAAGCCAGCGCACACCCATGGGAGAGGGACAGTGACGCATGTAACATCGTCTGGTTTGGCCTTCCAGTGAGCAAATGATGCGCCCATGGTAACATGGTTATCTGGGAGGCAGAGAGGCCTCTCCAAACGCCAACAGCTGAACTCGCCGGACGGAAGCTGGGAGCCAGGACTCACCCATGTGCGCGGGGGACCCGGCTCCTTCAGCCTGCACCTGCTGCCTGCTCCCGCGCGGGCGGGCGGGCACCAAAGGCCCCGCCCACGATTGTTCATTATAGCAGCTAATTAACATAATTACTAATTTAGGGACCCTGTCTGTATTAACAAAGCTGCCAGCCCCTTCACCAGCACCGTCAACTGCGCGGCGGAAATTCGTCCGAAACCACCGCTTTCCAGACACGGCTCGGTGTCACCCCCGAGCAACTCGCGTGCTGAGATGCTGTCGCAGCGGGAGTGACAGCTGGTAGACACCGCACGGCGACAGAAAGCCCGCACCGGAGCGTGGCCGGCGACTCCGGGAGCGCGCACTGGAGCGCGCGTGGGTGCGGGGTCCCTCGGCACCGGTCAGGCCTCCGCGCCGGCAAAGGCGCCTCTGTCCGTGGGCGGCGCGGCTCCCACCTCGGCCGAACCTCGGCGTCCCGGGACCACGGAGGTCCGGCTCCCCGAGGGGGCCGAGAACATGAGGCGAGCAGGACATCGGAGGGTCAGCGAGGGACGCTCGAGAATCGCGTGCGGCCCCGCTCCCGACTGTCCGGTGCCCTCAGAGTCCCCAGTGAGGGCTCAGGCGCGGTGTCCGCCAGGATTTAGCCGCTGTGGCCACCTGCTGCCTTGGGACCCGGAGCGCCAGCCTTCCGAGTGAGGCTAAGCTTCCCAGGTGCCTGCGCGGCCTCGGACTACACTTCCCAAGTGGCGCGCGGCTCAGGGACTACATTTCCCAGAGTGCCGCGGGAAGAGGACGCGGTCCCGCCCCCGCCCCGCCCCCTGGCCGCGCGCGTGGCCGGAGACTCGCCAGGCGCCGGAAGCAGATCTACCCGCCGGGCAGGTGGGGCTGGTGACAGGTGAGATTGCACCGGACGCCGTGGGGACCCTCGCGGGCGCGACGTGGCGAGCCCGGGCCCGGGCCCTGCGTGCTCTGGGAGGGCCAGGGAGCCCCCTGGGGGCGGCGCCGACCGCGGGACCCCGGCCGCGGTGACAGCTACTCACGCACCCCGGGTCGGGATTGGCCGTGGGGTCGCGCGGCGCTCCCAGCGGAGTGTCCGGAGGTCTGTGCGGGAGGGATCAGGCTCGCGAGCGCTCTGCGGTTCACTCCGGAGCGGGTGGGCGCGGGGCTGCAGCTGGGGGCCGCCCCTGCCTCCCTCCTGTCCGTACCCTGGAGGCCCGTGCAGGGCTGCAAGCCGCGAGCGCCCGGGGAACAGAGGGGACAGGAGGGGGCCTCACAGCCTCCGGGCTTGCAGGTGCAGCCAGCATGGGTGAGCCCCAGGGGTCCACGCGGATCCTGGTCACCGGAGGCTCTGGGCTGGTGGGCAAAGCCATTCAGAAGGTGGTAGCGGATGGAGCCGGCCTGCCCGGAGAGGAGTGGGTGTTTGTCTCTTCCAAGGACGCGGATCTCACGTGAGGAAGCCATCCCCGGGGACTCCCCCCCCCCCGTGCCCGCTCCACACCACCGAGCTCCAGGCTGGGCCTGTCCCTGAGCCTGGCAGTGGCCACGTGTCCCGGACCTGCCCGCCAGGTGGCTGGCCTGGGCTGGGTGTGCCCAGCAGACGTCCTGGGTCCCTCCCTGCCTGATGCCCTCGCTCCCGTCCACACTGGATGCCCCCCTACTGCGGCCCCGTGGGGCCCCTGACACCCGGCTCCCCCAGGGACGCAGCGCAGACCCGAGCCCTGTTTGAGAAAGTGCGGCCCACCCACGTCATCCACCTTGCCGCCATGGTGGGGGGCCTCTTCCGGAACATTAAATACAACTTGGACTTCTGGGTGAGCGAGGGGCCCAGCAGGCTCCTGGTGGGCTTCGGGTTTCCCCCCGGGAGCAGAGGTGGGACGGGCTGCAGAGCTGACCCCCAGTCTCTGCCGTGAGGGCTGTGTGCCCTGGTGGGGAGGGCTGTGGTATAAGGACCCTTCCCCCGCGGCGGCTCGGACCCCCCTGCCTGTGGGCAGCAGCCTGGCCTGCGTGGCCTGCACCAGTGACCACATTCTGCCCCAGGCCCACCTGCTCCCAGCGTGCCAAGCAGGTGGCCTGGCCGCCACCTCCGCCCTCTGCTAAGACAGTCCAGATGCCCTGGCCATCTCGGGGCCAGCTTGGGGAAGGGATGTGGGTGCTGGGAGGGTGGGCAGACCAAGACCTGGTGCTGCTGGGTAGCCAGGCCTGCGTGGGTTCCTCTGTGCAAGGGTCACCGAGGGGCCCCTTCTCCCCCTGGAGTGGGGGTCCCACGGCACCCCAGGGACAAATTGGGCCTCTGTGGCTCCTTCCACCCCCCCACTCCCGCTCTGACCTCAGCAGCCCTGGACGGGGTGGGTACCTCTCCTCTCCCCAGGGAGCCAGGGCTGGCGCTCCAGCAGCACTGGAGGGGGTACGGGGAGGCTCTGGGACCACTCCTGTCCGAGGGCTCCACCCCTGAGGGTTGGGGAAGGGCCGGGGTCTCGATCCGCGCCCCGCCCGCAGAGGAAAAACGTGCACATCAACGACAACGTGCTGCACTCGGCCTTCGCGGTGCGCGCCCGCAAGGTGGTCTCCTGCCTGTCCACCTGCATCTTCCCCGACAAGACCACCTACCCCATCGACGAGACCATGGTGAGGGGCGGGGCCCGGCGGGGCGGGGCCCTTCGGGGCGGGGCCGGGAAGGGGAGGCCTCAGCGCGCGTTCCGCTCGGCAGATCCACAACGGGCCGCCCCACAGCAGCAACTTCGGCTACGCGTACGCCAAGAGGATGATTGACGTGCAGAACAGGTCCGGGCGGGGGGTGGGAGCGGGGTTCGCGGGCTGGGGCGGGGGCTGGGCCAGGAGTGGGGTTCACGGGCTGGGGCGGGGCCGGGAGCAGGGTTCGCGGGCGGGGGCCTGGCGGGCTGGGCCAGGAGTGGGGTTCGCAGTCTGGGGCGGGGGCCGGGAGCGGGGTTCGCGGGCGGGGGCCGGGCGGGCTGGGCCAGGAATGGGGTTCTCAGTCTGGGGCGGGGGCCGGGAGCGGGGTTCGCGGGCTGGGGCGGGGGCCGGGCGGGCTGGGCCAGGAGTGGGGTTCGCAGTCTGGGGCGGGGGGTGGGAGCGGGGTTCGCGGGCTGGGGCAGGGGCCTGGCGGGCTGGGCCAGGAGTGGGGTTCGCGGGCGGGGGCCGGGCGGGCTGGGCCAGGAGTGGGGTTCGCAGTCTGGGGCGGGGGCCGGGCGGGCTGGGCCAGGAGTGGGGTTCGCAGTCTGGGGCGGGGCCAGGAGTGGGGTTCGCAGTCTGGGGCGGGGGCCGGGAGCGGGGTTCGCGGGCGGGGGCCGGGCGGGCTGGGCCAGGAGTGGGGTTCGCAGTCTGGGGCGGGGGCCGGGCGGGCTGCCGAGACGCTGCGTCCCCGCCCCCGCAGGGCCTACTTCCAGCAGCACGGCTGCACCTTCACCGCCGTCATCCCCACCAACGTGTTCGGGCCCCACGACAACTTCAACATCGAGGACGGCCACGTGCTGCCCGGGCTCATCCACAAGGTGCACCTGGCCAAGGGTGAGTGCGCGCGCGGCCTGCGGCCCGAGCACGGCCGGAGGGCGCTCTGCTCTGACCGTGTCCTCCGCGCAGGCAGCGGCGCAGCGCTGACCGTGTGGGGCACCGGCAGGCCGCGGAGGCAGTTCATCTACTCGCTGGTTCGTAGGGACGGGGCGCGCGGGGCGGCGGGAGGAGCGGTCCTGGTCTGTGGGGTCCCCACGGGAGCTGCCGGTGCACGGGGAGGCAGGACCGGCCACAGGGGGCCCGTCGGGGGAGGCCCGGTAGTACCCCATGAGCAGGGCCGGCTCCCACCCTCCCGTCCGGCCTCCAGGACTTGGCGCGGCTGCTCCTCTGGGTGCTGCGGGAATACGAGGAAGTGGAGCCCATCATCCTGTCAGGTGCGCTGGGGGAGGCCGGCGCCGCCCATCACCCTGTTGGGGGCATAGTGTGGGCGGGGCAGGCGCAGCCCACCATCCTGATACGGAGCGGGACAGGTGCAGCCCGTCACCATCAGGGGGTGGGGCAGGCACAGCCCATCACATGTCAGGGGACAGGGCAGGTGCAGCCCATCACCATGTAGGGGCGGGGGCGGGGCAGGTGCAGGCCAGCATCCTGACTTGGAGCGGGGCAGGTGCAGCCCATCACCATCAGGGGCGGGGTGGGGGCGGGGCAGGCCCAGCCCAGCCTCCTGACGAGGCCTGGGAGGGGCGGGAGCCCCGGCGCTGGGCCCGGGCCTGACCCCGCTGCGGCCGGCCGCGCAGTGGGCGAGGAGGAGGAGGTGTCCATCGCTGAGGCTGCAGAGGCCGTGGTGGAGGCCATGGGCTTCCAGGGGGAAGTCTCCGTATCCTTTGGCTGCAGCGGGGAGCTGCATGGACGCCCTGTCCTCCCCGAGCCCCTCCCCGCAGCAGGACGGGGTCCCCCCGGCTCCCCGAGGCCCCCAGGAAAGGCAGGGGGCGGGGATGCTTCTCGGCTGTGGCCTTGACCAGGCGCCCAGTTCGACGCCAGCAAGTCTGACGGGCAGTTTAAGAAGACGGCCAGCAACGGCAAGCTCCGGGCCTACCTGCCCGACTTCCGGTTCACGCCTTTCAAGCAGGGTGAGCCCTCCCCTCGGGCCCCGCAGCCCCTCCCTGTGCGGCCGGGGAGCCCAGCTCAGAGTGGCCCTGTGTCCTCGGGCCCCTCCCACCCCTGCAGCCGTGAAGGAGACCTGTGCTTGGTTCACCGACAACTACGAGCAGGCCCGGAAGTGAAGCCAGCGCCGGGGCCACCGCCTCAGACCCTGCCGAGAGCCCAGGGGTTCCACCCCCGTGCCAGGACGCCCGCTTCGTGTCTGTCCTCAGGGAAGGCGAGGCCTGGGCAGGCCCGGCCTGAGCGTGCTGCCAATAAAGTGCATTTCACAGGCCTGGCCTCGGCAGCTGTGTGCCCAGCCGCCCCCGGCCGGGTCCCCCCGTGCTGCCCAGCCGGACGGCTGCTGGCCCTCCGCGGGCAGGAGGCGTGGAGAGTGAGGGTGAGGACGGGAGGCGGGAGCGGGCCCGGGCGAGGCAGGGCACGGCAGGCCTGGGTGACCGCCCGCCCCGGCCTCCCTGCCTCAGCCCTGAGGCCCTCACAGGACCCGCTGTCTGGATTCTGGGAAGCCACAGGATGGCCTGGGCGGGGCCGGGCTTTGGACAGCTCGGAAGCAACCGTGCCTGGGGCCGGGGCCTCAGCCTGGCCGGCGCAGGTCAGCTCTGCCACCAGGGGGCGAGCACCCTCACCGGAGTCCCTGTTCTTCGCGGGGAGACCAGAGTCCAGAAGGCTGAGCCAGTCTCCCCGCGGGGTGGTGCTGGGGCGTGGACACAGGTCCTGCTGCCTACAGCCTTCCTGGTGTGGGGGCCGCCAGGACCGGGCCCATCCCTGGCCATGGTCTCCCGGGAGCCCCTTGCTGTCCTCACCTACGCTCCTGTCTCCCGTGTTACCTGGGCAGCATTGGTGACTTTCCCTGTCCCGGGCACCCAAGTCGGACCTGGGTGCCCGCACCCCCAAGCCCACACATGGGTACCTGCACCCCAAAGCCCACAGCTGTGCCTATACCCCCGAGCCCACACCTGTGCCTGCACCCCAAAGCCCACAGCTGTGCCTGCACCCCCGAGCCCACACCTGGGTGCCCGCACACCCAAGCCCACACCTGTGCCTGCACCCCCGAGCCCACACCTGTGCCCGCACCCCCGAGCCTACACCTGGGTGCCCGCACTCCCAAGCCCACACCTGTGCCTGTACCCCCGAGCCTACACCTGGGTGCCCGCACCCCCGAGCCCACACCTGTGCCTGTACCCCCGAGCCCATACCTGTGCCTTCACCCCTGAGCCCACACCTGTGCCTGTACCCCCGAGCCCATACCTGTGCCTGCACCCCGAGCCCACACCTGGGTGCCTGCACCCCCGAGCTCACACCTGGGTGCCTGCACCCCCGAGCTCACACTTGGGTACCCGCACCCCCAAGCCCACACCTGGGTGCCTGCACTCCCAGGCCCACACCTGGGCGCCTGCACCCCCCGAGCCCACACCTGGGTGCCTGCACCCCCCGAGCCCACACCTGGATGCCTGCACCCCCGAGCCCACACCTGGGCGCCTGCACCCCTGGGCCCAGCTGAGCCTCTAGCATCTGTCACCACCCCTTTCCCTCTGGGAAGCCAGAGTTCCTGCCCCAGGCCTCCCCACCTTGCAGGTTTCCCCTGAAGTGGCTCTTCCTCCAGGAAGCCGTCCCTGACTGCCTCTCAGCCGTCTCCCACCACCAGTCCTGCTGCGCCGGGGTGCTGGCTTCTCTGGCTCATGGGCCTTGAAGCCCAGGACCTGGGTTGTGGGTGCGGGTCCTGTCCATGTGAGGGTCCAGGGAATGCCCCTTGGGCCAGGCAGGTCTGGAACCGTGGGAGGGGCCCAGCAGAGGTCCAGGGATGCACTTGGCAGGTGACAAGTGGCTGATGGGCTTCCAGCCAACATGGTGTGGGACAGGAGCGGAGCTGCCCACGGCCAGGGACGGCTGGGACGGGAGCGGAGCTGCCCACGGCCAGGGGCGGCGGGGACGGGAGCGGAGCTGCCCACGGCCAGGGACGGCTGGGACGGGAGCGGGGCTGCCCACGGCCAGGGACGGCGAGGACGGGAGCGGGGCTGCCCACGGCCAGGGACGGCGGGGACGGGAGCGGGGCTGCCCACGGCCAGGGGCGGCGGGGACGGGAGCGGAGCTGCCCACGGCCAGGGGCGGCGGGGACAGAGGCAGCGGGGACAGGAGCAGAGCTGCTCACGGCCAGGGACAGCTGGGACAGGAGCGGAGCTGCCCACGGCCAGGGGCGGCGGGGACAGGAGCGGAGCTGCCCACGGCCAGGGACGGCGGGGACGGGAGCGGAGCTGCCCACGGCCAGGGGCGGCGGGGACGGGAGCGGAGCTGCCCACGGCCAGGGGCGGCGGGGACAGAGGCAGCGGGGACAGGAGCAGAGCTGCTCACGGCCAGGGACAGCTGGGACAGGAGCGGAGCTGCCCACAGCCAGGGGCGGTGGGGACAGGAGCGGAGCTGCTCACTGCCAGGGACGGCTGGGACAGGAGCGGAGCTGCCCACTGCCAGGGCGGCTGGCATTGGGCCACTGGGTCCTGTCCCCACAGCTGTGACTGGTGGCCCTTATCTGTTTCATTTCACCGAAGGCAGCCGGCTCCTGTCCTCCACTGTGACACGGGGCTGGGTGCTACAGGTCCCTGCCGTGTCCCTCAGTCCTTGTCCCAGGGCATCGCAGTCCCAGGAAGCCAGGAGAGCAGGGACAGAGGGGGCAGCAGGGACGGCTGCAGGTGGGCAGGGCGACCTCACACTGGCACAAAGCATCCAGACCACAGTTCCCTGGGGGGGTCAGCCCGTGGCCCCACCCATCCCATCTCCTAGAAAACCAAGCCCACTGCTTCCATCGCCCTCTAACTGGGTGCTCGGGCTGCAGCCCTGGAGGGTCCCAGTGTCCTGCTGTCCCTCCCGGCCATGTCACTGCAGCCTCTGCCCCACTCTCCCGTCCCCACTCAAACGCTGGTTCCCAGGGACCCTCTCCCTGGGCCTGGTCTGCTGCCCACCTGCCAGGAGCGTGACCCCGGCTGTCAGAGCTTCTGCCCACCTCCCTTAGCTGTCGACCTCCGAGAGTCGGTGTGAACGCGGGGAGAGGCGCAGAGCCAGACCAGAGCAGCAGGGAGGGCCAGCACTGTGGGCCCAGCTGTCCAGCATCTGCACCTTCCGGCTGCAGTGACCGGAGCAGCCTCCCAGTCCCCATCGCTCCCTCCCCGGCATTGTTTGCTCTCGAATCTTGGTGAGACTGGCATGTCACGTGTGTTGGTGCCCACGCGAGCCTCTGCGTGGATGGGTGTGTGTGCGCCCAGGAGTGCCTGTGTGGGTGTGCCTCTGTGGATGCGTGCATGCGCACACGCGTGCCTCTTCGTGGGTGCGTGTGCGTGCGTGTTGGCTGCGGAGGGACTGTTGCCACAGCCCAGTGGACCGCGGCGTGAGGGACAGGTGCACCCGTCCGGCCGCTGCCTTGCGGTTCGGAAGGGATGCGGGGGTGGGGCTCGCCGGTGCGGAGCGCGGCGGACGTCATGGGGCTCAGAGACCACAGAACGCCTTCGCCGCCTCAGCCCGGGTGGCGGGTGAGACCCCCACAACCCGAGATGTGCTGAGGCACGCAGACGCCCGCCCCGGGCTCGCCCAGCGCTCCTGCGCCCCAGGGCAGCGGGGAGGCCCCGGCTCCGGGAGCCGGCTGACGCGGGCGCTCGGGGCTCCCGGGTCTGCGCGCGCGGGCCTTTCACCAGCTCCGAGCGGGTGGCCCTTCCTGGAAGCCCAGTCGCCCGGACCCACCCACCGGCGGCGGAGAGCGCCCTGCTCCGCGACGCCCCGCCCCTCCCCGCCCCCCGCGGCGCTCAGCCAATGGGTGGATGCGGCTCTCCGGCGACCTCGGCCAATGAGCCGCGGGGGACGGGCCCAGTGCCGGCAGCGGCGATGGCGGCGGAGGCGGCTCCGCGGCGCGTGGGCTTTGTGGGCGCCGGCCGCATGGCGGAGGCCATCGCGCGGGGCCTCATCCGAGCAGGTAGCGGGCTCGGGGCGGGAGGGCGCCCGCGGGTCCCCTCCGGACCGCGCTCCCGGGCGCACAGCCGGCTGTCCGCGGCCACGCGGGCTGGCGTGCGGAGTGCGGCGCTCCCGGGTTCTGTAGACCTAGGACTGGGGAGAGGGGCGGGGAGGGAGGGGAGGGGAGAGGAGGGGAGAGGCAGGCCGAGGACGTGGCTCGCTTCCGCACCGTGCCTGGACGTGCTGTCACGTAGAGCGCTCTTAGGTTAGCTCCATCCGTCTCCTCCGCTTTTGGAAGTGCGGTTACGTGGGCGGCTCCTGGAGACGGTGCTGGCCCGCGTGGCCCGCTTCCTGGCCTCACGGCCTGGGTGAGGTTCACCCTCCTGAGCCCCAGGCTGGTTTTTCCGTCTGTGCGCCCTCAGTCCTGTGGACGTCTGCGGCCCTAGGGTGTTGGGCATCCCCGGCGGCTGTCTGTCGGGAGATGCGGACAGCCAGGTGTCTCCTGGGCGGGGGGAGGGGGCATCGCCCGCGCACCCTCCCAGAGCTTGGAAAGCTGCACCTGCCACGCGGGCACCGGGAGGGGCGACCTTTGCCTTTCTGCCCTCGTCAGCCAGAGCTCATGGTGCAGAGGAGTGGGGAGCAGCCGGGAGAGCGCCCAGCAGGTCTCGGGGATCACCTGCCTCCCCGGCTCCACGGGCTCCGGGAGCCGCTGTCACAGATGTTGAGCCCAAGCGGCCACCCTGATGCCCGGCTGTGTCCAGGGGCTGATGGGCTGTCTTCCTGTTCAGCCCGGTCTCCCCAGCTCCCTGCCACGTGGCCATCCCAGCACCACCACCCCCTTCCAGGGAAGCTTGGCCCCAGTGAGCCTTCTGTGGTCAGGTGCCTTCAGAACCAGGACAACTCCCTGGCCTGGTGCTCCCTTTGGGCCACCGTACTGTGCTGCCCTCCCCACTGCCCCGGCCAGTAAGCCCCTGGGGTCCGTGTGCTCACTGGACAGGCCAAGCTCCTGGCCCCTATGTCCAGCAGCAGGCAGGGGGCGGTGGCTGCCCCATGAAATCAGTGCACCTGCTGTGTCGCCCCAGGCGGGCGGGACATCACCCAGTCTCTAGGGGCCAGGGCTGGGCGGGGCGGGGGGAGCAGACTCCTCCCACCCTCTCACCGCCCCCTCTGCCTTCTCCATTCTCTCCAGGGAAGGTGGAAGCGCAGCATGTGATGGCCAGCGCACCGACAGACAGGAACCTCTGCCACTTCCGGGTGAGTGGACGAGTGTGGGGAGCAACCTGGACTAGACTAAGTTACTCGAATTAAGACTTATTCTATGCACCTGCTCTCCCACAATATGGCGCTGGGAGAGGAGAAAACAGCTTCTACCCAGCTGCCTCCAGTTCAACCAATAAACAGTAGGACTTGCTCCTGATTGGAGGAGAGCAGCGTACTCGGCGTGTGGGCAGCCGAGTTGGGATTGGTGGAAGAGGACTATAAAGGAGGAGAGAGACAACATGCACCAGGAACATCTAAGGGGAACACCTGAGGAACACCTGAGCAGCCCCCGAGAAGCCCCCGAGAGAGCTGGCCGGCGGTGTGCCGCTCCCCTGCGGAAGTGGGGAATGTGGCAGGGGGAACCGCCCTTCCACGGAGGTGGAAGGGATAGTAGCCAACCCGGGAAGAACCAGCAGCAAACCCGGGGAGGGCCGAGCAGACGAAAGAACAGCGCAGGGTTCTGTGTCGTTCCTCCACGAAGAGGGGGAGCGACATAATGGTGCCGTGACTCGGATAGGAAGCCTAGGCAGGGCTTAGTGTCGTTCCTCCATGAAGAGGGGGAGCGACATAGTGGTGCCGTGACTCGGATAGGAAACCCAGGACGGATAGGAAACTTAGGACGGATAGGATACCTAAGAGGGAAGAAACGGGAAGAAGTGGAAAATGCCAGAGAGAGAGACTAGCAAACAGCCTAGGGAAAAGCCGGACGAAAAAGGTGCCAGAAGAAGCTATTGAAAGCCTAGGCATAGACTCGGATACGGACTGTGGGAAAGAAGTTAGGATTTAAAGTGAAAGCAAGAAGAAACTTAGACTCAGATACGGACTGCAGGTTGAAAGTGAAAGTGAAACCTATAAGAAACTTAGACTTGGATACGGACTGTGGGGAGAGGCCAGGAGAAATGAGGGAGGAATATTGTTGGAAGAAAACTTAGGGAAACATACCGGGTAGAGAAAAATGTTAGGGAGGATGAAGCCGCAAGTGCAGGCCAAGGTGGAAACGGAAGCCATCTTGGAATTCTTCAAGTCAGCCCGGGGAGCAAGAGGCGAAAATCTGGAACCAGAGGCAGAGACGTGGGCCGCCAGGTTGGAATTCGCCAGGTTAGTCCGGGGAACTTGGACTGAATGCCGATGGTGGCGGAAACATTCGCGGAAGCCGCCGCGTGCAGAGAGAGCACGGGGCGTGAATAGATAGGGAACGCGGGGCTGGCGTGAGGCCGTGGTGCAGGCGCGAAGTGCGTGGAGACTGCGGAGCGTGCGCGCAGAGCCGGGAACCCGCCGGTGGGGCGAGGCGCCGGGAAGCCGCGCAGAGCCGTGAAGCTGCCGCGGGGCGAGGTGCCGAGAAGCAGCCTCGGGGCGGGCGCCGCCGGGAAGCCGCGGGGATAAGAGAAACAGAAGTTTAGAAGTAAAATGAGAGAAATAGGAATGTTGGCAGACAGAAGTAAAATGGGAGAAATAGGAATGCCTGGAGATAGAGAAATAGAGAAATAGAAAGACCTCCCCACAATACTGCAATGAGAAGGCTTGGATTCGGTCTGCCTGATTAGTGAGGCGATGAGCACCTGCGGGCGGCTAGCAGCTTATGCGCCGTAGGTCACCGAAGACAGGCACGAATTAACATCAATAAGGCCTCCCCACAACACAGCAATGAGAGAGCTTGGATTCGGTCTGCCTGATTAGTAAGGCGGTAAGCACCAGCAGGCAGCTCGACCAGAGTATGAGCTGCAGGTCACCGAAGATAGGCACGAACCAACACTAATAAGTCTCCCCCACAATACAGCAATGAGAAGGCTTGGATTCGGTTTGCCTGATTGTTAGGGCTTGTAAGCCCCTGCAGGCAGAGCAGAGCATGCGCTGCAGGGCACCGAACACAGGCACGCATCAGCGCCTAAAAACCTCCTCACAACATGGCGAAGAGAGGACCCGGATTCGGTTTGCCTGATTGATAGGACTTGTAAGAACCTGTGGCAACTCTAGCAAGCAGAGCAGAGTGTGTGCCACGGGGCACCGAAGACAGGCGCGTATCAACGCCAAAAAATAAAAAGAAAGGGGGATCTGTGGGGAGCAACCTGGACTAGACTAAGTTACTCGAATTAAGACTTATTCTATGCACCTGCTCTCCCACAATATGGCGCTGGGAGAGGAGAAAACAGCTTCTACCCAGCTGCCTCCAGTTCAACCAATAAACAGTAGGACTTGCTCCTGATTGGAGGAGAGCAGCGTACTCGGCGTGTGGGCAGCCGAGTTGGGATTGGTGGAAGAGGACTATAAAGGAGGAGAGAGACAACATGCACCAGGAACATCTAAGGGGAACACCTGAGGAACACCTGAGCAGCCCCCGAGAAGCCCCCGAGAGAGCTGGCCGGCGGTGTGCCGCTCCCCTGCGGAAGTGGGGAATGTGGCAGGGGGAACCGCCCTTCCACGGAGGTGGAAGGGATAGTAGCCAACCCGGGAAGAACCAGCAGCAAACCCGGGGAGGGCCGAGCAGACGAAAGAACAGCGCAGGGTTCTGTGTCGTTCCTCCACGAAGAGGGGGAGCGACAGACGAGGGGTCCCCCAGGGGCCCAGGGCGACGCCTGTCGACCCCAGTCCCTCAGCTGCTTCTCGGGGCCAGGGAGCGGGGCTTTTGGAGCTGAGGTTCTGAGAGTGTCTACGCTGAGAGTGTTGGGCAGGGTCCTGGAGGCCTGAGCAGGGGTGTGCAGGGGTGTGCACGTGTGTGCTGCAGTGGTGGGCGGGGCTGGTGCAGACACGTGCAGGCCAGGCCGTGGCCACGTGGGGGAACGCAGGCAGCCTTCCGCGGCGTAGGGGGTCACCCCGGTCACGCAGCCCCGGCTCTTGTCCTGGTGTCCCCCACGCAGGCTCTGGGCTGCCAGACCACCCACTCGAACCAGGAGGTGCTGCAGACCTGTTCCCTCGTCATCCTCGCCACCAAGCCCCACGTCCTGCCTGGCGTCCTGGCGGAGCTGGCCTCTGCGGTCACCACGGAGCACATCTTGGTGTCCGTGGCTGCCGGGGTCCCGCTTAGCACCCTGGAGGAGGTGAGGCCTTGCCCCGGGGGGCTCCAGTGGCCCAGCTAGGTTAGGTGCTGGGGTGAGGGACACTCCTGCTGCTGTGCCCAGGACATGGGGGATGGAGCCTGTGGCCCTGGGTGTTTGTCCATAGGGCCTGGCCTGGGCCGTGGGGGACAGATCCTGTGGCCCTGGGTGTCTGTCTGGGAGGGCCTGGCCTGGGGCGTGGGGGATGGAGTCTGCGGCCCTGGGTGTCTATCCACAGGGCCCGGCCTGGGGCGTGGGGGACAGAGTCTGCAGCCCTGGGTGTCTGTCCACAGGGCCTGGCCCCACGGGCTGCCTGCTTCCACCCTCTCTCCACCAGCTGCTGCCCCCGAACACCCGGGTGCTGCGGGTCTCACCCAACCTGCCCTGCATGGTCCAGGAGGGGGCCATGGTGATGGCCCTGGGCCGCTGTGCTGGGAGCGGAGAAGCCAGGCTCCTGCAGAACCTTCTAGAAGCCTGCGGGCAGTGCGAGGAGGTGCCCGAGGCCTACGTGGACATCCACACCGGCCTGAGCGGCAGCGGCGTGGCCTTCGTGAGTGTTCGCGCCCTTCCCCTCCCCCCACCCCGGCAGGCCAGCCCTCTTTGCAGGGGCCTCCAGGTTGCTCCCCAAGGACGGAACGACGGGCGGCCCCTGCTGGGCCCTGGGCTGCGGTCTTGCGCACGCGTGCAGGGCTGGGTACCAGGGCCAGCGCAGCCCTGGCCTTGACCCCTGCACTTACACGCTGCCGCAGGCCTGCACGTTCTCTGAGGCCCTGGCTGAAGGCGCCATCAAGATGGGCATGCCCAGCGGCCTGGCCCACCGCATTGCTGCGCAGACGCTGCTGGTGAGTGAGGTGGCCCGGGGACGCGGCAGGCCCCAGGAGCTCGGGCCCAGGTCC
Organism: Oryctolagus cuniculus; assembly: GCF_964237555.1. NCBI lineage: Eukaryota > Metazoa > Chordata > Mammalia > Lagomorpha > Leporidae > Oryctolagus > Oryctolagus cuniculus. The sequence goes on along the minus strand of NC_091437.1, from coordinate 167,531,911 downwards.
GGGGGCGGCTGCTGAGGCATCACCACCCCCTTCCCTCCAGGGGACAGCCAAGATGCTGCTGCAGGAGGGGCGGCTCCCGGCCCAGCTGCGCACCGACGTGCTCACGCCCGGGGGCACCACCATCTACGGGCTGCACGCTCTGGAGCAGGGCGGGCTGCGCGCGGCCACCATGAGTGCCGTGGAGGCGGCCACCTGCCGGGCCAAGGAGCTCAGCAGGAAGTAGGCTCTGGGTGAAGCCAGCAGCCGCTCGCCCTCCGTGCCCCGCCCCAGGGAAATGCAAGGGGCCAGGCTTTGAGCAGGCAGGCCCCCTCCCCCGCATGGCAGAAGGCTCCAGGGCGGTGGCCCCTGGTGAGCCCTTGGTGATCGGTGACACTGGTCCTGAGAGCTGGCACCGTGCAGGGGGCTGCCTTCTGTGAGCACAGCTGCAGGCGACAGCAGCCCGGCCAGCCACCTGGTCTGGACGCAGGCCCTTTGCATTTCCCAGTGTCCGGGGGCGCTGCCTGGCCAGCTTTCTCATTTGGCTCCACCCAGGGGCCCATGGCCTGCTGTGGGGTGGGGCCGCCATGGGGAGCCGGAGCTTCCCGCCAGCCCCGATGAGCGGCTGGCCACCTGCAGCTCGGTCCCCGGCACCGGACACTGCCCAGGGCTCCCCTGGCCTCCCTGCCCTGCCCTCACCTCCCCCCAGCAGCCTCCTGAGGCTGGCCGTGAGAGGGCGGTCCCCGCTGGGCCATCTGCCGGCTGGGTGACCTTACACAAATTAACCCCCGCCCGAAACAGGGCTCCTGGCATCCAGAGAACAGGAGCGATGTCCTACCCCCCCCCCCCACGCTCTGCACCCCGTAGCTCCACCCCCGTTCCCAGGCAGCCCTGCCGCCAAGGGCCCACTCGCTGGCCGGGCTCTGCAGGTCTGGTGCAGGCCGCCTGCGGGCAGGGACCCTGGGGACAGCCACCAGAGGACCACCTGCCCCCAGAGAGATCACTGCTGAATCGGAGCCAGCCCCTGCCAACCGCCGGCGACCAGCGCAGCTACGCTTCGGAGGTCCTGGCTGTGACCAGCGTGTGTGGAGCCCCGCCCAGCCGACCACAGCCCAGGGCCGGGACTGTTCCCCGAGTGGCGGGTGTGGGGGAGGGAGCACCGGGCTCCGGCCGCGGGTCTTTGAGGCCCTTCCTCGCCTCACACTGCCAACACCGTTGAGCAGCGTGGACAGAGGGTGTGATCGCAGGCATTCCGAATCCCGGCTTCATGTCCCATCCTTGCTGTGTTCCAGAACCGCCCTTCGGATCACAAGTTAAGAGTTTAAAATAGAGGTGCTTACGAGCTCTCCTGTTCAACCTGTTAGTAGTGTCCTTGCCCTCTGGGTGGCTATCAGCAAGGTCCACACAGCAGGAACCCCACCCCCCCGTCCTCTGCAGCGTGCAGCTGGGGTCAAGCCTCCCCCTTGTGCCCCCATGAGCGAGCCCCGCTGGGCGTGTACGGGGTCAGGGACCTCCCCTTCCTCTCCCATCTTTCCCCTGTCCATCTTCAGCCCAGTGGTCTGACCGTAGCCACCCCCGCTGAGGAGATGGCCACGTGCATGTCCCACGGGGCCGCAAGGGTGCCTGTCTGCTTGTGAGTCCCCAGGACCGGCAGGTGGCCAAGGATGGGGGGGGTCACTGCCACTGCACCGCCACCCACACACACCATGGGCTCCCACCCCCCGGCTGGGTTTCTCTGCCACTTCACAGGCCCAGCGGAGGTGGGTATCTGCCACCACCAGAGCTTCCTGCCAACAGGCGTGTGCCACCACAGGCTCTGGGACCAGCTTCTGGGGCTGCACACACGGCCAGGCAGTGGGCTCAGCAGCCTGCTCCTTACTGGAAAGAGGATACTGTCGGGCTTCCCAGTCCAGCACAGGCGCACGCTGTCACACAGATCCCAGCACAGGCGCACACTGTCACACAGATCCAAGCACAGGCGCACACTGACACACAGATCCCACCCAGCACAGGCGCACACTGTCACACAGATCCCAGCCAGCACAGGCACACACTGACACACAGATCCCACCCAGCACAGGCACACACTGCCACACAGATCCCACCCAGCACAGGCGCACACTGACACACAGATCCCAGCACAGGCACACACTGACACACAGATCCCACCCAGCACAGGCGCACACTGACACACAGATCCCACCCAGCACAGGCGCACACTGACACACAGATCCCACCCAGCACAGGCGCACACTGTCACACAGATCCCACCCAGCACAGGCGCACACTGTCACACAGATCACACCCAGCACAGGCGCACACTGTCACACAGATCCCACCCAGCACAGGCACACACTGACACACAGATCCCACCCAGCACAGGCGCACACTGACACACAGATCCCACCCAGCACAGGCGCACACTGTCACACAGATCCCGCCCAGCACAGGCGCACACTGACACACAGATCCCGCCCAGCACAGGCGCACACTGTCACACAGATCCCAGCACAGGCACACACTGACACACAGATCCCGCCCAGCACAGGCGCACACTGTCACACAGATCCCGCCCAGCACAGGCACACACTGACACACAGATCCCAGCACAGGCACACACTGACACACAGATCCCACCCAGCACAGGCGCACACTGTCACACAGATCCCAGCCAGCACAGGCGCACACTGTCACACAATTCCCACCCAGCACAGGCACACACTGCCACACAGATCCCACCCAGCACAGGCGCACACTGACACACAGATCCCGCCCAGCACAGGCGCACACTGACACACAGATCCCGCCCAGCAAAGGCGAACACTGACACACAGATCCCGCCCAGCACAGGCGCACACTGACACACAGATCACACCCAGCACAGGCGCACACTGTCACACAGATCCCAGCCAGCACAGGCGCACACTGACACACAGATCCCAGCCAGCACAGGTAACACTGTCACACAATTCCCACCCAGCACAGGCAACACTGTCACACAGATCCCACCCAGCACAGGCGCACACTGACACACAGATCCCACCCAGCACAGGCGCACACTGACACACAGATCCCACCCAGCACAGGCGCACACTGACACACAGATCCCGCCCAGCACAGGCGCACACTGACACACAGATCCCGCCCAGCAAAGGCGAACACTGACACACAGATCCCGCCCAGCACAGGCGCACACTGACACACAGATCCCGCCCAGCACAGGCACACACTGTCACACAGATCCCACCCAGCACAGGCGCACACTGACACACAGATCCCAGCACAGGCACACACTGACACACAGATCCCACCCAGCACAGGCGCACACTGACACACAGATCCCACCCAGCACAGGCGCACACTGACACACAGATCCCACCCAGCACAGGCGCACACTGTCACACAGATCACACCCAGCACAGGCGCACACTGTCACACAGATCCCACCCAGCACAGGCACACACTGACACACAGATCCCACCCAGCACAGGCGCACACTGTCACACAGATCCCGCCCAGCACAGGCGCACACTGACACACAGATCCCGCCCAGCACAGGCGCACACTGTCACACAGATCCCAGCACAGGCACACACTGACACACAGATCCCGCCCAGCACAGGCGCACACTGTCACACAGATCCCGCCCAGCACAGGCGCACACTGACACACAGATCCCAGCACAGGCACACACTGACACACAGATCCCACCCAGCACAGGCGCACACTGTCACACAGATCCCAGCCAGCACAGGCGCACACTGTCACACAATTCCCACCCAGCACAGGCACACACTGCCACACAGATCCCACCCAGCACAGGCGCACACTGACACACAGATCCCGCCCAGCACAGGCGCACACTGACACACAGATCCCGCCCAGCAAAGGCGAACACTGACACACAGATCCCGCCCAGCACAGGCGCACACTGACACACAGATCACACCCAGCACAGGCGCACACTGTCACACAGATCCCAGCCAGCACAGGCGCACACTGACACACAGATCCCAGCCAGCACAGGTAACACTGTCACACAATTCCCACCCAGCACAGGCAACATTGTCACACAGATCCCACCCAGCACAGGCGCACACTGACACACAGATCCCACCCAGCACAGGCGCACACTGACACACAGATCCCACCCAGCACAGGCGCACACTGACACACAGATCCCGCCCAGCACAGGCGCACACTGACACACAGATCCCGCCCAGCAAAGGCGAACACTGACACACAGATCCCGCCCAGCACAGGCGCACACTGACACACAGATCACACCCAGCACAGGCGCACACTGTCACACAGATCCCAGCCAGCACAGGCGCACACTGACACACAGATCCCAGCCAGCACAGGTAACACTGTCACACAATTCCCACCCAGCACAGGCAACATTGTCACACAGATCCCACCCAGCACAGGCGCACACTGACACACAGATCCCACCCAGCACAGGCGCACACTGACACACAGATCCCACCCAGCACAGGCGCACACTGACACACAGATCCCGCCCAGCACAGGCGCACACTGACACACAGATCCCGCCCAGCAAAGGCGAACACTGACACACAGATCCCGCCCAGCACAGGCGCACACTGACACACAGATCCCGCCCAGCACAGGCGCACACTGTCACACAGATCCCGCCCAGCACAGGCGCACACTGACACACAGATCCCGCCCAGCACAGGCGCACACTGTCACACAGATCCCACCCAGCACAGGTGCACACTGACACACAGATCCTGCCCAGCACAGGTGCACAGTCACACAGATCCCAGCACAGGCGCACACTGACACACAGATCCCACCCAGCACAGGCGAACACTGACACACAGATCCCGCCCAGCACAGGCGCACACTGTCACACAGATCCCACCCAGCACAGGTGCACACCTGACATTCAGGTCCCACCCAGCCTGCACCTGCCACACAGATCCCGCCCAGCACAGGCGCAGACTGACACACAATTCCCACCCAGCACAGGCACACACTGACACACAGATCCCGCCCAGCACAGGCGCACACTGTCACACAGATCCCGCCCAGCACAGGCGCACACTCACAAACAGATCCCACCCAGCACAGGCGCACACTGACACACAGATCCCGCCCAGCACAGGCGCACACTGTCACACAGATCCCACCCAGCACAGGCGCACACCTGACATTCAGGTCCCAGCCCAGCCTGCACCTGCCTTGCCCGGGGACCATCTAGAGGCTGAGGACACATAGCCACCATGGGCTTGGGGACCCAGGAGAGGGCTGGCTCTGGACGAGATAGAGACGCTCACCAGGGAGCAGTGTTGGTGAGGCGCAGCTCCTGAGGCCGCTGGGCTGTGTGCAAGGCCCAGGTGTGCAGCCCTCACCTGGACACAGCCCTGCTGAGGGGAGCTGCCGGCTCCCAGGGCCATTTAGGAGGTGATGCATGGAACACACTAAAGTCCTGCAGCCCAGCCCAGCCCCAGCCGCTCGGATTGGAGACCCAGGGCCAGCCCCAGCCTGCCCGAGCCCAGGCTGTTGCAGGGCCCCAGGCTCGGGACGCTGGACGTGGAGGTGGCCAGTGGTCAGCAGGCCCAGAGGCTGGGCCCTTTCCTTTACCACCCAACACCGTCCCTCACTCTGAGACCAGAGACAGGCAGCAGTTCAAGGACCTGTTTATTCTGGGACATGTGTGGAGACTGCTGTGGGGGTATGCCCCCAGCTACCCCTGCCAGGCCAGCACACGGCCCCTCCCCCCCCCACCAATGCCCCCTGTGGCTGCACCCCCATCCCCAGGTCTGCAGGCTGGGACCCATGGGGGGCAGACAGAGTGGCTGAAGCAGGCCCCTCCTGGGGGCTCTGACCACAACTTGGCAAGACAGTCCCTGACCCCCTGCAAGGTTCTGACACGCCCCCCAGCACCCGTTTGGCAGCTCCAGGGCAGGTGGGGGTCTCAGGGGAGGGGCCTATGCAGCCAGCACTAAGGCACTGCAGATTGTTCTGGTGGTCGGCTGGGCTGTGGCTGGCGCGCAGGCAAGGAGCCCGTCCTGCCACTGGGCAGGTCACGGGCCCGGTGCAGAGGCCCTGCAGCCCGGGGAATGAGACATCTGTTCAGGACAGAATTTGCTCAGGGAGAACTGGGCATCCAAGTGAAAAGGAACCCTTCCTCACTGCGCTGCACCAGGGAGCCCCGCCCCCTCACTGCGCTGCACCAGGGAGCCCCACCCTCCTCACTATGCTGTACCACGGGGCGCCGTCCTCCCAGGCTGGGCCACAGGGGCCCCCAAGAACGGGCTGGACGTATAAAAACGGTAACAAAACCAGGGCTCTGCCCCCCAAAGATGACCCGCACCTGCAGCTCTGGGCCCTTGTCCAGTGTCTGGTGGCTGGCGGGAGGGAGAGCAGCCATGGACAGGTCCAGCCCGGAGGCCTCGGCCCCACAGGGGCCACAGCCAGCTGCCCTCCAGAGCACACCCCCGCCCTGCGAGGCGCCTGGACCCAGACCTCTCTTCCAGCTGCTCCAAGACCAGTGCACCCTTCACCAGCCAAGCCCCTTCAAGCGAGGCAGGCTGGGGTCCCTGGAAGCTGCAGAGCCCCTGGGGTGGGCTAGCCTCGGGCGGAGGAGAGGCGTGGAGGCAGGAGCAGGACCAAGGGCACCTGCTCCGTGTGGTCACACACCATCATCAGGCGCCCCCGACGGCCCCAGGCCCCCCAGCCTCCGCGCCACCCCAATGAGCGAGCGCAGCTGCACCAGCCGCAGCGGCCCCACCTCCCTGGGGTCCTGGCTCTCCAGCCACCGCAGAGCTGTCTCCAGGCCCCGGACGGCCTCCCCAGCGGTGGGCACCGAGGCTCCTCCTCCTGCTGGGTCGCCCGCCGCCGCCTCCTCCTCCCTGCCCCCCATGTCGGAGGCCAGGCCGGCCGGGGTCGCAGGGGTCGCAGGGGCCGCGGGGCCCAGCTCCTCCCTGCAGGCGTCCGGCAGGCCTCCGTCGTCGTCCAGGTGCAGCCACTGGGCCACCTCCTCGGGCGCCAGGCGCTTGTGGGCCAGCGCGGCCAGGTGCGTGAGGTCGCTGAGCGCCCGGCTGCGCTCGGCCGCCTCCTCGGCGAGGCGCGCGGGCTGCTGGCCCGGCTCGAAGGCGGCGCGCAGGCCCAGCAGCCAGCAGCGTTCGATGCTGCCCGCCTGCACCAGGTCCCACGAGAGGCCGGCCAGGTGGAGCATGTCCTTGAGCATGAAGCTGCGCGCGAAGTCCAGCGGGGAGCCGCCCGCGCAGGACACGGCCAGCCGCAGCAGCTCGCGCTGGTACAGCTGCTTGAAGGCGGCCACCACGCCCTGCTCCAGAGGCGCGGGGATGCGCGCGCGCCCGCGGCCGCGCGACAGGAACAGCACCCGCACCGCGCCGTCGGGGGTCTGCAGCGGCTCGGGCCGGCAGCGCCTGGGCGGGTCCTCGCCCTCCTCCGGGGCGGGCGCCCGGGGCGGGTGAGCCACCAGCAGCACGGCCCTCTGCTGCAGGCAGCTGCGGCGCAGGTAGCGCCGGACGCCCGGGACGAACTCCTCGAAGAACCAGCCCCGCAGCAGCGGGCGGCTGAGCCACGCGTCCGGGCTGTAGCGGTAGGAGGCCGGGAACTGGTCCCGGTTGAGGTGGCGCAGGCTGGGCGGGTCGGGCAGCTGCCCGATGACCAGCGGCTTCAGCTTGTGGCTGCCCGTGAGGTTGGCGGCCAGCAGCACAGTGACCCGGTCGCCCCCCGGGCCCGCGTCCCGCTCGGGGAGCAGCCGCCAGTAGAGGCCGGTGACGTCGGCGTTGTAGATCTGCTCGTCGCCGTAGCCGCCCTCGGCGGGGGCCGGCGGCGCGGGCGCGGGCGCGGGCGCGGGCGTGCGCGCGCCGTACAGGCGCTGGCTGGAGATGCCGTGGCGCTTCTGCCAGCGCCAGAACCAGCCGTGGCTGGCCTTGAAGGTGCTCGCGGGGCCGTGGATCTGGCGCGCGAAGGCCTCGGCCTGCGCCTGGATGGCGGGCCCCGACAGCGGCACGCCGCGGCCGCGCAGCGCCAGGAACCACGCGTACACGGCGCGGTCGATCTCCTCCTCGTTGGCCAGCCGCATCTTCTTGCGCTGCCGGCCCACCTCGCCGCCCAGCTGCTGCAGGAACCAGCGCAGCTTCGGCTCGTCCTTGAGCCAGCCGCGCAGCGTGCCGCCGGGCACGCCGAAGTCGCGGCACACGCTGGCCTGCCGCTCGCCGCCCTTGACGCGCTCGATGGCCTGCAGCTTGTCCTTGATGGAGTAGGCCTTGCGGAAGGCCATCTTCCCGGCGGCCGCGGCGGGGGCGGGGCGCGGGGCCGGGCCGGCAGGGGCGCCCGCGGGATGCATGGCAGCGGCGGCGGCGGCGGCGGCGGCGGCGGCGGCCCGGGGGCCACACGCCCGCCCGCCCGCCCGCGCCGGCCGCTCGGGGCGGGGCGCGCGGGGCGGGACCGCCGGGCCCTCCCCTTTGTCTCGCCTGCTCGGCGGCGCGCGCAAGCGCGCTGGCGCCGGCCCCGCGCCGCCGCCCCGCCCCCCGCCGGCGAGGCGCCTGCGCGTTGGCTGTGTCGCGCGTCACTCCGGGCGCGCTGGCCCGGCTGCCCCGCCCCGCCCGGACGGGCGACTCCACTGCGCCGGCGGCAGAGGGGCGTCGGGCCGGGGGCTGCCCTGCTCCCGGCCGTCGGCGTCGACCCCCTTCCCGGGAGGAGTGGCCTCGGGGCAGGCCCCGACGGGCTTCTGCCGGTGCGGTTTCGGGGAGCTTCTTGCCGAGCGCTCCGACGCGGGAAGCGCTTGCGTGAGAGCGGTGCTCCCCTGCGGCCCCGGGCCCGCGGCGCTTGGTAGCGCCCAGCGCTTCATTTCCCGTGCGCGGCCTGGGAGGTGCTCCCTTTCCGCAGCCTCCGCGCGCCCGCCGGCCTTCCCCGTTCGGTCGCCGCGTCCTTGGTTGGCGTGTGAGTACCGCAAGCCCCGGAGCGGCCGCCGGCGCTGTCGGGGGCGGGGGCCGGGGCGCGCGAGTCCCCGCATGCACGGAGGGCCTGCGGGCCGGGGCGCAGGGGGCGGGGCGCCAGGGCCACGCGGCCGGCCTGGCGGGGCTGGGGGCGCCGGTCAGCCGCCACGGTGACCTCTCTCTTCGCGTTCGCGCAACGGGCGCTCCGCAGCCGCCTCCGGGGTCTCGCTCGGGGGAGGGGGTCTGCAGCGGGCGCTTGTGCGGTTCTGTCGGAACTGGCGTCCCGGGCGGTCGCGCCGCAGGCACAGAGCTGTTGGTGTCGCCAAGCTTTGGGTGGCCCCTGCCTGACAGCCGGTGCCGACTGCAGCTTGCTGGGGAGGGGGCCACGGGTCCTCCTCGCCCACGCCGGGGTGCAGGCGCCTGTCTGTCTCGGGAAAGTGCCGCCTCATGCAGAGCTGGCGCGCGCACAGACTGCGAGCTGCGGGCCTGCTGCGTGGCGCGGAGCCCGCGGTCCACCGGGAGGCGGGAGGGGCTCCCTTCCCGGGCTGGGGGCCTGCGCTCGCTCCGTTATCTCGGGGTGCAGGACAGCACAGAGCATTCGGCCGCGACTCAGCCTCTGTTCCCGTGCTCTCGGCGAGCGAGGTGCGGGAGCCGCTCCTGGGGCCCTCGCTGGCGGGTGGGAGCTTGCAGCGTGCGTCTGCAGCAAGGTCGTGGAAGGGACGCGTGTGGTGGCCCCGCGGGTCGGGGGTGGCTCTGCGGGCTGGGCAGGCACCTGGGCTGCACCGCCGAGTGGACAAGCGCTCGCTCTGACTTTCACTAGATGGAAATAAACTGTTTAAAAGTTCGCCGAAGTGGAATCCCAGGGTTTTTTGCGCACAGGGAAGCTTCAGGGACTTAGAGAATGTGATTGAAAAAGCGGCGTGGGTTTCAGGGAGTTTAATTTCGCATCAAAAAAACCCACCCATCATTTGTAGTAAGTGCCTCTCCGGGAGTTTTCTGAAGCCTCCGGAACAGGCCCCGGCGGGCACTCACCTGCACAGGTGCTGTCCAGGGAGCACTGGCCGGTGAGGCCAGCGGTCAGGCTGCCGGCGCAGGCTGGGACTGGGCGCTGCTTTTTCAAAGCAAGGCTTATTTAAATAACAGTGGCCTGGAGCAGTCAGCGGGGCTGTGGCGGTCTGCCCCCTGTGCCGGGTGGAGCCCCAGCCACAGGATCCAGTAGCCGTGCTTTGGCGCAGGAGGCCAGTGCCTCCGTGTCCCCCTCAGCAGGCCAGATGTGGCCTGGCCAGAGGCTCCAAGCATGTTGGGGAGAGCAGGTGCCGGCTGGGCCCTCACACCAGCCACCTGCACACACACACACACACACACACACACACACCCCGGTCTTGTTTCCCCGGTGGGCCCCCGTGGCTCCGCAGGCACTGTCTCTACCTCCGGGGAGGGTGGGGGTCCATGCTTCCAGGAACAGGGCTGAGGTGACCCCTGGGCCGTTTCCCTCCGTCCTGCCCTGGTGTCCCGACTGCTTGTCTGGCAGCTGCCGTGCTACTGCCTGGCCGGTGCGGGGCTGTGGGGACCGCGGCAGGCTGTGTGTGCCTCCTTGTCCGCAGAGGAGGACCATGGCCTCCCAGCGCAAGGGCCTGCCCTGACCTGGGCTCCGGGGTGGGCTCAGGTGCACGCGGGTGTCGGTGGAGAGCCCTGTGCCTGGGTGGGTGGGGGCGGCGACCCCCAGGGCGCCCTGGTTGCTCAGCACGGCACTGGATCCTGTGGCCTTTGCAGAGCCGCCTGGCTTTGTGAGGAGGCTCTCGCCAAGTGCAGTACGAGACCTGGTGTCTGCGGCTGCCAGGCAGTCGGTGTGCGAGACTCTGCCGGCCCTTGGCAGCTCCAGGGCACCTGTGGGCCTGGCTCACCTTGCCCCAGGTCGCCCGGGAGTTGGGTGAAGGCAGCTCAGGGATCCCTGCTTGTCCCCCAAGGCCTTCCCGGGCACCAGTCGACAGGAGCCACACCGCCTTAAGCAGGTGGGCTTGCTGGCCACCTGGTCCTGCCCGGCGCTCGCCATTCCTCTCCCTCTGGACAAGCAGCACCGGAAGGCCGGCCCTGGCCTGTCGCTGCGTGTGGCTTGTGGCCTTCCTGATGCCTCTAACTTGCTGCTTTTCCTTCATGCTGTCGTAGGAGGTCACAGCGAAAGTAAGTACCCACCTGCCAGGGCCCTGCTCCCTCCTCCAGCCAGACGGCCCGGCGGCCAGGGCCGGCCACCTCGTCCACACATGCGGCCCCAGCCAATGCTGGGCAGGACCTCGTGGTCCCCTGTGTGCCAGGTGGCCTGGCGGAGCGCCCGTCTCTCCGGCCCTGACCCCTGGCGGTGGGCATCTTGGAAGCAGCTGCCTTCCCTGGGTGACGCCCCCTCTGCAGGGGGCGCTGGGGACCAGGTGTGAGGTCACAGGGAGGTCTGGCCCAGCTGGTGCCAGGGGGCCCTGGCTGGGGGTGGGAGGGCCTGTGGGACAGTGGGTGATGTCACAATGCCTGCCGCCTGGGCCCTGCTCCCACTCCTACCCCGCCCTGCCTCTGTCCCACCAGCCTAGCCTTGGTAAGTGCTGCCCTGGCCTGGCGGGGGGGCAGCTCCGTGCTGACCCAGAGGCTGGGCCATCCCAAAGGCCCTCTGTATTTGTGGGGGTTAGGCGGCCAGGCCCCCCTAGCCACTGGGCTGAGCTGTAGGAGGGGGGATAAGTCCTCAGCTAAGGTCAGTGGTGAGAAAGGTCTGCTGTCCCTGGGTGAGGGCCCGGTGGTGTGGGTGCACCTGCTGAGTGGGGGTCCCCTCCTGAGTCAGCTCCCGGGTTTCGGTGGGCAGGACCCAGGGTGCCGTCAGGACAGAATCCAGACAGAGCTGTCCTTGGGGACCAGCAGTGAGTGAGCTCAGGGCTCTCATAGAGGCTGGGGGCTCGCCCTGGGTGCTGCTTGGTGTCTGGCCAAGGCACCCCTCCTGTAGCACCACCCTGGTCCCTGGGGCAGGGGCAGGGCCGTGTCCTGTGTGGCCAGTGCGGCTCAGCTCATGCTGCCGGTCTCGCTTGTGGCCCACAGACACTTAGAGTTGCCTGGCGCTTGAGGGGACGTTGCTCGGCGGGCTTGTCCCCAGCCAGGGCAGCGAGCCCTGCCTCCCCGCGTCCCGGGGCTCCCAGGTTCCACAGGCACGGGCTGGCCGGCTGCTGCCCTGTGCTGGCCGTGGCCAGCCTCCCCTCCCCCAGCTCTGCAGCTGTGCTGGAGGGCACTGTCTGCGGTTGTGTCCGAGCCCCTCCTGTGGGGGGCGGGGAGCTGGGGTGTCAGCCCTGCGCCCGGCTGCGCACGGGGCTGCCTGCCCTGCCCGTCCGCGGGAGGCCGCGCCGGCGCGCCACAACTCCTCCTTGTGCTTGCTTTTTAACGCTGCCCCGGAAGATGAGGAGCGGCAAGGCCTCCTGTGCGCTGGAGACCGTCTGGGAGGACAAGCACAAGTATGAGGGAGCCGAGCGGCGCTGCTGTGAGCGCGAGGCCGCCCAGCACCCCCCGGCCGAGGCGCCAGCCATGAACGGGCCCGGCCAGGCGGGCGGCGAGGACGCCGACGAGGCAGAGGCCCCCGACGCCGGCGGCAGGCCTGAGCCCAGGACGAGCCGCGACGGCCAGAAGCCGCTGCAGAAGAAGAGGAAGCGCTCCCCCAAGGGCTGGCTCGGCCAGGCAGACCTGGCCCTCGTGGGCCTCTCGGCTGACCACGTGTGGCTGGACAAGCCGCTCTTCGACCAGGCAGAGACCTCCTACCGCCAGCGGCTGGCCGACGCGGCCGCTCAGGCCACTCAGCTGCCTGCGCTGGCCCTGCGGGGGCCCTGTGCCCACGGGAGCCTGGTGGCCTGCCACCATGTGACCTGGGGGGTCTGGGTCAACAAGTCTTCCTTCGACCAGGCTGAGCGGGCCTTCGTGGAGTGGTCGCAGGCCCTCCTGCTGGCTGCAGAGGGCAGCCGCGGCCAGGAGGCCCCCGACCTGGCCCTGGCTCGCCAGCCCGCTCTGGGCAGCCTGCAGGCCATGGTGCGGGAGGTGTGGCTGGAGAAGCCGCGCTACGACGCAGCTGAAAGGGGCTTCTATGAGGCCCAGTTTGACGGCCACCCTCCCGGGAAGGTGCGCCTGCAGGAGCGAGCCAGCCAGGCCGAGGGCGCCCGGCGTGGTCGCAGGGACCGGCGCGGCCGCAACGCCCTGGGAAGCAAGCGGCCTGGGTCTCGGCGGGCTGACGGGGAGGCCCCCTCGGCCTTGCCCTACTGGTACTTCCTGCACAAGGATGCAGAGGCCCCCTGGCTCAGCAAGCCTGCCTACGACAGCGCCGAGTGCCGCCACCACGCCGCCGAGGCCCTGCGCATGGCCTGGCGGCTCGAAGCCGCCTCCCTGGCTCACCGGCCTGGGCCCCGCTCAGGCCCGTCCATGTCCAGCCTGAGACCCAAGTAGGAGAAACCAGCTGGGCGGGGCCTGGCCTGGGTTGTGGGCACAGGGACCACCACAGTCCCTCCCCCGGTGGACCCAGCCAAGTTGAAAGCAGCGGTGGGCTGGGCGAGGTGGTGCTGTGTCCTTGGGTCCAGGGTCGACCTGGGGGTGGGGGTGGGGGTCATCCAGGAGTGACTCCCTCCACCCTGGCTGGGCAGGGGGAGCCCCTGGGATGAGACGCAGGCCCTGCCTGGCGTCCTGTCCACGCCCAGCTCACCTGGTCTCCCGTAGCCACCTTTGAGGTAAGGTGGGCATCTCAGATCCCAGGGGATAGGCGAGTTGGGGGCCAAGAGGGGCCCTGCTCCAGGGCGGGGAATGCGGCCCGGCCGCTGTCTTTGGAGGCCTGAAGCAGGCTGGAGCCTGGCCAGATGGGCCGGGGTCTGGGTAGGGGTGCTGCCTGGTGGGGGGGCTGAGTTTGCTGGTTTCAGAAGGTGGCTTTGATTTGGGGTGGGAATGCTGCCCACGCCCCTGACGGCTTCCTGGTGAGGGGCCCGTGGCCCTGGGAGTTGGTGGCAGGGTGGGAGGGGTCCGTTCTCACTGCGCTGGGCGGGGCGGTGGGCTGTACGGGGTGGGGCAGATGGTAACGGCTGCAGGAAGGATTCTGGCCTCGCCGAATGTGCTTTGCGTGGGGGGGGGCTGTGCATGTGCACACACGTGTGTGGGTGGTGTGCAGGCACAGTGGACTCTCCCCAGGCCAGGGGTCTGACAGGACGTCCAGCTGCAGCTGGACGGGGAGGGGCATCCCAGGGGCTCTGAGGCAGCGCTGGCCAGTCCTCCGCTTGTGGGGAGGGTGGGGCTGCGGACGGTCCAGGCCCCTCACCCTAGCCGCGTTGACCCGGCCCCCTCCCCCCAGCAGGAAGATGACGACGAACTTCCTAGTGCACGAGAAGATCTGGTTCGACAAGTTCAAGTATGACGACGCAGAGCGGAGCTTCTATGAGCGCATGAACGGGCCCGTGGCCGGCCCCTCCCGCCAGGTGAGCTGGGAGGGGTCTCCGCAAGGGTGGCCTTGGCTGGCTCGTGGGTGCGGGGCCAGCGCAGCTCTGCAGGCTTCTGGGGCCGCGGCCTGGGGCACCTCTGCTTTTCACGGTCCTGAGCTGTCACTGTGCTGTCTGTGAGGGTTCTTGGGGTTTTTGGTTTTTTAATGAAGAAACTTTTAATGAAAAAGAAAGACTGGTGTCTCTGCCCTGCCCGCAGGAGAATGGCGCCAGCGTGATCCTGCGCGACATTGCGAGAGCCAGAGAGAACATCCAGAAATCGCTGGCCGGAGTGAGTACGCACAGCCCGCGCCCTTGGGCTCAGGCTCGGCCACGGCCACACAGTGTGCAGTGCGGGCCATGCTGGGTCTCCCCAGGCCTCACCTCCGAGTTCTCTCCCGGCCTGCCCTTGCTGCTCGCTGGCCCGGCCCGGGGGGCGGTGTTGTGCTGAGCGCTCGCCGGGCCTGCCCTTGCTGCTTGCCGCTGGGCCTCCCTCCGGCCTTGCTCCCCGTGTCACAGGTGCCCGCGTCAGCCGGCGCCATCTTGGATCGGAGGCCCCGAGGGGCTCGCCGCCCTGCCCAGCCTCCACATCCTGGGCAGGGTGGGCAGTGCAGGGGGCTGGCTGCGCCCGAGGTGGGCGGGGTCTTGGTTTGCTCCTGGCTGTCTCAGGCTAACTGCTGAGAACTCACACGTGCCGGCACAGTTGTCAGGCCCCAAGCTGGGAAGGGCTCTCACGGGACAGGCCCAGGAGAGCCGGCCGCCCCGCCTGTGCAGGTCCCTCAGCCTGGGCCCCGTGGGCAGTCTCATCACACCAGCTCTGCTGTCCACACATCCCTCTGACCGCACCCCGGCCGCCACTCACTGTCACTCAGCCCACCCGACCACCTGGGGTCCCGGCCCTACCCCTTCCGCCACAGGTGCGGGTCACAGGATCTGGGCTTGGGACACTGGCACCTTGGGGGCTTTTTTTTTTTTTTTTTAAGATCGATTTATTTGAAGGCAGACACAGAGATCTTCCAGCTCACTGCTGGTGCACTCCCTAGATGGGCAACGGCCAGGGCTGGGCCAGGCTGAAGCCGGGAGCCTCTTCTGGGTCTGAGGAGTGGGCCTGGGCAGAGCCGGGCCACCGCAGCGAGCGTCTGCCCCAGGTCGCAGCCGGGGCCGGCGGGGGGCGGCGGGGGGCCTGCGGGAACGCTCCTCCCTGCCTGCTGTGTGGACAGGAGTTGGCTCCCGTGGCTCCCGCACCCAGGCTGTGCATCCGTGGGCACGGGGAGCCGTTAGGTCATGTGGCCGTGCCCCCAGAAGCTGTGCCTGTGCCACCCCTGCTGCAGCAGAGCCCCAGCCGAGGGGCTGCCTGGTCTCGGGGCTGACCCGTGAGAGCGAAGTGGGTCCTGGCGTTCGCTGCCGGCGGAGCTGACTCACGTCTTAGTCCCAGGCGATTTCAGAGCCGGCGGGGCACACGGCGTGGGGCTGGGCACCTCCCGGGTGGCTCCGGCCGCACCTGGGTCAGTGCTCTTGGTGAAAACTCTTCCTTCGCTGCCTGAAGTTAGATAGAGCGTCCCCACTCGTTCACTCCCCGCGTGTGCACCACGCCGGGCTGGGCCGGGCTGAAGCCAGGAGCCAGGTACCCGATCAGGTCTCCCAGGAGCCAACCCCTGAGCCCTCGGTGCTGCCTGGCCTGCAGGAGCCAGGAGCCGGGGTCGGCCCCCGGCGCTGCGTGGGACCCAGGCATCTTGACCGCCAGCTCAGATGCCCACCCGTCCCGTCCGGAAGCCGGCACCTGTCGGCAGCAGGCTCCGGGAGTCTGCAGCCTTCTCTGACTTCGTCCTCTCTCCCTTGTGGTCCAAGCTGGCACCGTTTCCGCCCACACGCAATTCTGAGAACCCGGGGTCTCCCTGGCATAGGACGGCTGAGAGGCCCCTGGGTGACCTGTGGTCTCCGAGACTGGTTGGCTGTGAAACAGTCAAGGGGGACAGCTCCACTCCCTGGCTGACTCCCCACGTGGCTGCAGCGGCCGGGGCTGAGCCAGGCCAGAGCCAGGGGCTCCCTCCGGGCTTCACGTGGGTTCCGGCGTTTGAGCACCTGGGCCATCTTGCGCTGCCTCTCCCAGGCCATCAGCAGGGAGCTGGCTCAGAAGTGGAGCAGGTTGGACGCTGGGACGCTGGCGTCACAGATGGTGGCTTACCCCGCTGTGCCACAGCGCAGCCCGCCCAGCCCGCGAGGCCCGAGGGTCACTGGGATGGTGTTTCTCGCCTGCCAGCAGCTCCACACTGGCATGGCCTTAACATCCGAATTTCTGCCAATAACTGAAGGAGGCACTCAGCGCATCGCCTTTCCTCACTGGTGGCGACAGCCCCAGTGGCAGGGACCTGCAGCGCCGCCCCGACAGCGCACTGTGGCTGCCAGCCGCGGCCGCCGGCCCTCACAGCAGCCTCTGCTCTCCCTGCCCGTGGTGGGGGCCCCCAGGTGACACAGGCCCGGGTCCCTTCTGCCACGTGAGGCGGCACGTCCGTAGGCTGTGGGGTTCTGGTGCGGACTCCTCTGCCTGCCTCCCGGGCCAGGGGCCGGCACCCACGGTGGCCCCACCTGCTCTTGCCTGGGGCCTGCTGTCTCCCCACCAGACCCAGCCGCCGTGAGCAGGGGTCACACACAGACTCGCACCCTGGCCGGGCAGGGACCGCTGCAGATCCTGGTACCCGAGACGTCATTAGGACTAGGGACTGGTTTGCTGCGCGGTTCTAACAAAGCACCACAGACTGGGGCCTAAACAACAGAAATGTGTGTACTGGGGCGGGGGGGGGGGGGGGCTGTCCTCTGAGGCCTCCCCCTGGGCTCCTCACCTCGCTGCCTCTGTCAAATCTCGCACCCTGTTCGTGAGCTCAGACGCACAGCATTCAACCTGGGCTGTGCCTGCTGCCCCCCACGCCCCAGCTGCTGCACGCTCCCTCTGGCCGGGCCTGGTGTGGCTCTGAGGGTCCTTCCTCCTGCCTTGCAGAGCTCGGGCCCAGGGGCCTCCAGCGGGCCTGGCGGGGACCACAGCGAGCTCGCCGTCCGCATCGCCAGCCTGGAAGTGGAGAACCAAAACCTGCGAGGCGGTGAGGCTCGGGCCTGGGGGGTGCCGCCCCGCCCGCCTGCCCCTGCCCACTGACCGGCACCCCTTGTCCTGCAGTGGTGCAGGATCTGCAGCGAGCCGTCTCCAAGCTGGAGGCCCGGCTGAGCGCACTGGAGAAGAGCTCGCCCACCCACCGGGCCTCAGCCCCACAGACCCAGGTGAGCGCCGCCGCCCACAGCGGGCTGGCGCGGCCCCGTCTGCCACTCTTCCACCCAGCAGAGGGGCCGCGCCGGGCCGGCCTCAGCTTCCCCCTCCCCCCACGGCAGCACGTGTCTCCCATGCGCCAAGTGGAGCCCCCGGCCAAGAAGGCGGCCGCCCCGGCAGAGGATGATGAGGACGATGACATCGACCTGTTTGGCAGTGACGAGGAAGAGGACAAGGAGGCGGCGCGGCTGCGGGAGGAGCGGCTGCGGCAGTACGCCGAGAAGAAGGCCAGGAAGCCCGCGCTGGTGGCCAAGTCCTCCATCCTCCTAGACGTCAAACCCGTGAGCAGCGGCCGGGAGGGCTTCGGGAAGGCCGGGCCAGCCCCTCTGCCGCCTGGCGGGGTTTCACGGTCACGAGTAGGAACCCTGGGCTAGGAGCGAGGCTTGCTGCCCCGGCCCCTGGCCGGTGCGGCCAGCTGTGGTCCCACTGTGCCCAGGCGCTGGGAGGCAGCAGGCTGTGTCCTCAGAGTGGGCCCCGGGGAGGCCTCGGAGGGTGGCCGACTCCAGCAGCCTCCCCCCCGCTCCCGCAGTGGGACGACGAGACCGACATGGCCCGGCTGGAGGCCTGCGTGCGCTCGGTCCAGCTGGACGGGCTGGTCTGGGGGGCCTCCAAGCTGGTGCCTGTGGGCTACGGCATCCGCAAGCTGCAGATCCAGTGTGTGGTGGAGGACGACAAGGTGGGCACCGACCTGCTGGAGGAAGAGATCACCAAGTTCGAGGAGCACGTGAGTGCCGGGCGGGTGGGCGGGCAGGGCCGGCTCCCCCCCCCCCCAGGAGCCGCCCCGCCCTGACCGCCGCCCCTGCCTGTCCCCAGGTGCAGAGTGTGGACATTGCAGCGTTCAACAAGATCTGACGTGGGGGGCCCTCCAGTGATTAAAGACAGATTCTGGCACTCTGGCTCCTGTCCTGTCATTCCGTGGCGTGTCCTGCCAGGCCTCTGCTGTCCCCTCGCCGCCTCCCCACAGCTGGCAGGGCCCCGCCTCTGCCCCCTGCCCGTGACTGCGTCCAAGCTGGTGGAGTCCAAGACCAGATCTAGCCAGCCCTTGTCTCCTGGCCCCGCGGGAGCTGCGGCTGTGGGCGGGGAGGTGCCTGGGGCCCCCTGCCATCACGTGGCCCGGGCCTGAGCCCTCTGCAGGGCCCCCAGGATGCAGTCCACGCTGTGTCCTTAGTGCTGGAGCCCTGGAAACAAGGCCCTTCCCTGGCAGGGACCCGGCCCCCCGCCTGTGCGGCCAGCTGTGGTCCCACTGTGCCCATGGCCGCTCACCTAGGTTGGCATTTCGGTGATTGTGGAGTGAGTGACCCCAGGAGCCCTAGCCAGCCTCAGGGGGACAAACGGCCCCCCAGCATTTCCCACGGGGCCTGGAGTGCGCGACCCCGCCAAGGCCACCACCCTGGGCCAGTGGCCCGAAGAACCTATAGTGCCATCTGTGGTGGCCAAATGCCACTCACAACTTCCTGGGCGCGGTGTGTCCCGAGGCCCAGCCCCTTCCCGCCCCTTGGGGAACCTGTGCCGGCTGCTCCACCCCTCGCCCGAAAGGGCGGTAGGTCGCTCCCAGGTGTCTCGTCTTGGGAGTCCCCGTGGCTTTGGGTCCGCGGAGCGCGCGATTGGCCCGGGCGCGTCACGCGGCGCCGGGGCGGGGCCGGGCGGCCTGAGGGCAGCGGGGCGACATGGCCGCCGAGGGGGACCTGGAGGCGCTGGCCGCCGCGCGGCCGCTGCTCACGGACCTCTACCAGGTCACCATGGCGCTGGGCTACTGGCGCGCGGGCCGGGCGCGCGACGCCGCCGAGTTCGAGCTCTTCTTCCGCCGCTGCCCCTTCGGCGGCGCCTTCGCGCTGTTCGCGGGGCTGCGCGACTGCGTGCGCTTGCTGCGCGCCTTCCGCCTGCGGGACGCAGGTACCCGCCGCGGCCCGAGCTCCCGCGCCGCGCGCCCCTCGCGTCCCCGCGTCCCCCGCCCACCGCGTCGGCGCCTTGTCGCCCGCAGACGTGCGCTTCCTGGCCTCGGCGCTGCCCCCAGACACGGACCCCGCGTTCTTCGAGCACCTTCGGGCCCTCGATTGCTCCGGGGTGACGGTGCGGGCCCTGCCCGAGGGCTCCCTCGCCTTCCCGGGCGTGAGTGCGGGGCCAGAGGGCGGAGGAGGCGACCCTGAGTTGGGGGGGGGGGTGGCGCGCGCAGCTGACGGGCTCCCCGCAGGTGCCGCTGCTGCGGGTGTCTGGGCCGCTCTTGGTGGTGCAGCTGTTGGAGACGCCGCTCCTCTACCTGGTGGGCTACGCCAGGTGGGGCCCCCGGAAGCGCGAGGGTCCTGCCGCTCCTGCTTTGCAGGGCCTGGGGGAGGTGGGGCTCCGGGGCTTGGAACTGCCCACCTGGGTGGCTTCCTGGGTTGCCTGACCCCGGCTCCCTGCAGCCTCGTGGCCACCAGTGCTGCACGGCTTCGGCTGATCGCAGGACCAGAGAAGCGGCTGATGGAGATGGGTCTGCGGCGGGCTCAGGGCCCAGACGGCGGCCTCACGGCCTCCACCTACAGCTACCTGGGCGGTGAGAGCCCCAGGAGAGAGAGGGCAGCAGTGGCTGGGGAGGGAGGCGGCCCCCCAACCCCACCCAACTCCCTGCCCAGGTTTCGACAGCAGCAGCAATGTGCTTGCCGGACAGCTGCGGGGGGTGCCCGTGACCGGGACCCTGGCCCACTCGTTCGTCACCTCCTTTGCGGGCAATGAGGTGCCCCCTGACCCGGTCAGTCGCCTTCCCAATCGCAGTGCAAACCCCGAGGGCGGCCTATGCCCCGGGAGGGCTGGGCCAGGCCCAGCTGTGCGCGCAGTGGCTGCCGCCTGGACAGGGGCCAGGACTGTTCGGGGAGCTGGCACCTTTGCCCTCCAGCTGGAGCGGGCAGGGCCCATCCCGCCTTGACCACCTCTCTACAGATGTTGGCCCCAGCTGCTGGGGAGGGACCTGGGGTGGACCTGGCTGCCCGTGCGGAGGTGTGGCTGGCGCGTGTGTGCGCCCACCTGGAGCTGGGGGTGCAGGAGCCGCACCCCGGGGAGCGAGCCGCCTTCGTGGCCTACGCCCTGGCCTTTCCCCGGGCCTTCCAGGGCCTGCTGGACTCCTACAGCGTGCGGAGGTGAGCCACAGACCCTGCCCCCAGGGTGGGCTCGGCTGGGCAGCTGCAGCCCCCCAGCCTCTCGTCTGTGCCTGCAGGAGCGGCCTCCCCAACTTCCTGGCGGTTGCCCTGGCCCTGGGGGAGCTGGGCTACCGGGCAGTGGGAGTGAGGCTGGACAGCGGTGACCTCCTTCAGCAGGCCCGGGAGGTCCGTGGGGTCCTGCGGACCACTGCCGCTCAGTGAGTGCCCCCCACCAGGGCTCGGGGCTGCTGGGAGACCCCCTGGGGAGCTGGGCTGGGCGGGCGGGGCAGGGAGGGACCCTGGTGGAGAGGAGCGTGGGTGAGGCCGGGGAGGGGGGTCAGGGTCACTCAGGAGCTGCGCCGTCTCCCGCGCTGCAGTTTCCAGGTGCCCTGGCTGGAGCGGCTGTGCATCACAGTCAGTAACAACGTCGACGAGGAGGAGCTGGCCCGGCTGGCCCAGGAGGTGGGTGCGGGGGGCGTAGGCACAGGGGGGCCCCGCCTGGGTCCTGGCGGGCCTCAGTGTCACCCCGCCTCTCCCAGGGCAGTGAGGTAAACGTCATCGGCATCGGCACCAGCGTGGTCACCTGCCCCCGACAGCCTTCCCTGGGCTGCGTCTACAAGGTGGGGCCGGCGGCCGGCGGGCGGGGGGTGGTGGGGTCTGGGCCCAGCCGTCGTCGCAGCAGCCTGTCCCTGCAGCTGGTGTCCGTGGGGGGCCAGCCTCGAATGAAGCTCACGGAGGACCCTGAGAAGCAGACGCTGCCGGGCAGCAAGACTGCCTTCCGGCTCCTGGGTGCTGACGGTGAGCCCCCTCCCACCCTCCATGTCCCCCTTAAGAGCCCTGAGCCCCCCTCACCATGTCGCTCTCGCCCCTCACACACCCAGGGGCCCTGCTGTCGGACGTGCTGCAGTTGGCCGAAGAGCCGCCGCCCCAGGCTGGGCAGGAGCTGAGGGTGTGGCCTCGAGGGGCCCGGGAGCCCTGCACGGTGACACCAGCCCAGGTGGAGCCACTGCTGCAACTCTGGGTGCAGAAGGGACAGGTGACTGCCCCCCCGCCCCCCGAGCTCAGCCGAGCCGCACCGGAGCCGGCCCCTGACCCTGCCCTTCCTGCAGCTGTGCCAGCCGCTGCCGTCCCTGGCCGAGTCGCGAGCTTTCGCCCAGCTGTCCCTGAGCCGCCTTGGCCCGGCACACAGGCGGCTGCACGGCCCTGAGCTGTACCAGGTGGGCCGAGGGCCGTGGGTTGCGGCCTCCCTGTATGCCCTCCGCCCCACAGCCAGCCACAGCCTCTCCTCCCCTCCTGCAGGTGGCGCTGTCCGAAAAGCTTCAGGCCCTGGTGGACAGTCTGAGCGCCAGGGGCTCCCCGTGAAAGTCGGAGGCGAGGGGGATTTCTGGAAACAGCACGATCGCTCGCTGGCCCCCACGTGTCCCGTGTCATTTGTTCTCCCAGCCGCCGCACACTCGTCCCCCCCAAGGTCTCCAGGGCTGGGCTGAGGGGAGACACGGCCCAGGCTGAGTGCAGAAAGGCATCCCGGCCACATCCCAGGCTCCGGAGGCTGAGCCGTGGGGAGCCGGATCTGACGCTGGAGCAGGCCAGAGCCATGGTCGAGGGAGAGCTTTGAACCTGGGGAATGACTGCAGAAGAGCTGCCCCTGCTAGAGGCAGGCTGGGGAGGGGTGTGTCTCACAGAGGGTCCAAGCATGGCCCAGGCTCCCACATCTGCCAAGGGCACTGTCCAGTGTCGGGGGGACATCTCAAGTCCCCTGAACCAATCAATGTGAATCCAGGCTCCCACATCTGCCAAGGGCACTGTCCAGTGTCAGGGGGACATCTCAAGTCCCCCGAGCCAAAGCAAATCCAGGCTCCCACATCTGCCAAGGGCACTGTCCAGTGTCGGTGGGGACATCTCAAGTCCCCCGAGCCAAAGCGAATCCAGGCTCCCACATCTGCCAAGGGCACTGTCCAGTGTCGGTGGGGACATCTCAAGTCCCCCAAGCCAATGCGAATCCAGGCTCCCACATCTGCCAAGGGCACTGTCCAGTGTCGGGGAGACATCTCCAGTCCCCCGAGCCAAGGCGGGCCCAGGCTCCCACAGCTGCCAAGGGCACTGTCCAGTGTCGGTGGGGACATCTCAAGTCCCCCAAGCCAAGGCGTCTACTGCCACTTTGCAGCTGCCTGCCCTGTACACCCTGGCCCTGGCCTGGGAGCTCGGCTTCTGACCAACAAGCATCCTAGGGAAGGGGGATGGGGCACGATGACACGCAGGCTCCAGGAGCTGGCTCAGTGGGTCCCAGGTCAGCCCCGCGCCCAGTGAGCATGGCCCGGCCCCACCTTGGTGGTGAGCTTGGAGATCGCCGGCTTTGGCAACCTGGGCTTCGGAAGGAACGCGTGGGAGAGGGGTTCTGGGCTTGGCAGCAAGTGGAGGCTGCGGGCCAGGACATGGCGGATGCCAGCCATCCGGGGTGCTTCCGGGAGCACTTCTGCTTGCCTGGGTATTCTGCCAGACCAGATCAGCAGGCTCCCCAGTGCTCAGGGCTGGGCAGGGCCCACTGCGTGCTTGGGTGAGGATGGAAGGTGGAGATTTAGGGCAGAGGGCTGGTCAGGCCAACCCTGGGGAGCGGGAGTTTGGAGAGAGCACCCCGTCCCGGGCAGCCACAGGGCATCAGCCTCGGCTGTGTGCTCCTAGGGTCCGGCCATGGCAGGCGCTGCGGCGGTGCCGGTGGGCACCTGCAGGAGCTCTCGAGGGGCAGCAGCTCCTCTCGCCTTGATGGCCCCACCCCCAGGCTGCCCAAGGTCAGAGACGCACAAGCCGCTGACCGTTCACACAGTCACGCTCGTGCCCAACACATCTGGCTGGACTGGAATGCAGGCGGCTGGACAGGCATAGCCGGCCCTCACTGCTTCCTCAGGGCTGGACCTGGCGAGGCCTCTGCTCAGGACTGGGCCCCTGGGCCCCTGGACCCCTCGGCCAAGATGGGCTTGCAGCCCAGGTTGAGGGCCCTTCCTCCTCCTCCTCCTCCTCTTTGTGTCTGCCCTCTCCCTGGGATCTTGCCCCTTCCGAGGGCTGGTGGGTGGTGCCAGGCTGGCCACTCCAGTCCAGCAGCCTGGGCAGGACTGGCCTTTGCAAGGCCACAGCAGGCTCCACGGGGGGCACACCCACTTGGTTCCCCAGCACACACTCGCACCACGCCTGCCCATGGGCCCGCCCCAGGCCACATCTAGGTCAGGTCTGGACACGACTTCCTGGGAGAGGCAGAGACAGGTGCTGCTGGCTGGGCAGCCATGGCTGGGGGCGTGTGGGGCCGGGCCCGGGGTGCCCCTGTGGGGGCCCTAAGTCTGACAGCTCTGGCTGAAGGGATCCGGGCCAGCCAGGAGCAGAGCCCGGGACCCCCTCCCACAGGCCCCCAGCCTCAGCCCCAGGAGCTTGAAGCCGAAGCTGAGGTCCAGGCTGCCACCCCCACCCCTGAGGCTGAGCAGGAAAGTGGAGCATCAGCCCTCGGCGTCGGCAGTGAGCCCTGCTCCCCCCACGGCACCCAAGAGCCGGCCCCCGAGGGCCCCTACCAGGTGAGCTGAGAGGGTTGTGCCTGGGAGTCACGGGTGGCCTGCCAGCTCCCTTGGGCTGGAGGTGGGGGCTGCAGAGCGCCGGGACTTTGCGGGACGCCAGAAAAGGGGCAGGCGAGGACAGCAGGAGAGCTCGGAGGTTTCCTGCAGCCCCAGCCTGTCCTCGGCATCCCCTTCCCCAAAGGGGTCCTGGGATGAAGGGGCTCTCGCTGACCTCGCGCTGTACACGGCTGCCTGCTTGGAGGAGGCCGGCTTTGCGGGGACCCAGGCCACGGCGCTCACCCTGTCCTCGGCCCTGGAGGCCCGGGGGCAGCGCCTGGACGACCAGGTCAGCCCCTTCCTACCCCAGACAGGGGCCCTCCACCGTGGGGGTGGGAGCGCAGCCTGATGCCACGCCCACTTCAGAAAGGCCTGCGGGACCCGGTGGAATGCTGGCCCCGCGGGCAGTGTGCTAGGGTCCAGCTGGCCTGGTCGCTGACCTCTGCCCTCTGCCCCCTCCCACGCTAGGTGCACACCCTGGTGCGTGGGCTGCTGGCGCAGGTGCCCAGCCTGGCCGAGGGGAGGCCGCGGCGGGCGGCCGTGCGGGTGCTGAGCGCGCTGGCCCTGGAGCACGCGCAAGACGTGGTGTGCGCACTGCTGCCGCGCTCCTTGCCTCCAGACCGGTAATCCGCCCTCGCGGCCCCCACGCGGCGGCTTCCTTCCGCCTTCCCGCTTGGTGCCTGGCGGCAGGCAGGGCCTCCCCCCACCCCCAACCTCGGACGGCCGGGGAGACCAGCTGGGGTGTTGACTCCTGGGTGGATTCCCCGGGGAGAAGTCATCTAATGCCAGGTTTATTTCACTGCGGCTGCCGATCTGGAGCCGTGCCGCTGCGGGGCGCCTCGTGGCTGCCTCCACCCCGCAGCCTGGGCACCGGCGCCGGTCTCACCCCAGCCCCCACTCCCACCCCAGGGCGGCGGCCGACCTGTGGCGAAGCCTAAGCCGGAACCAGCGCGTAAACGGGCAGGTGCTGGTGCAACTGCTGTGGGCGCTGAAGCGCGCCACGGGGAGCGAGCTGGAGGCGCTGGCGGTAGGTGGCCCGCGCCTCCTCCGGGGGCCGGAGAGTCCGGTGCTGATGCGGGGCGAGCGGCACGGGCTGAGCCGCGGAAAACCCCGCGCCCAGCCCTAGGCAGGCGCTCCGCCCCGCCGACGCCCCAGGCAGCTCTGAGCGCTCCCCGCAGCTGAGTCGGCGGCTTGTTCTGCAGGCCACGCGGGCGCTCGGGGAGATGCTGGCCGTGTCAGGCTGTGTGGGAGCCACGCGGGGCTTCTACCCACACCTGCTACTCGCGCTGGTCACGCAGCTGCACCAGCTGGCCCGGGGCGCGCGCTCCCCCGACTCCCCTAAGGTTTGGGCCCCGACTCACCGAGGGCCACCGCACAGCCACGCCAGGTGAGAGGTGACACCTGGACAAGGAGGGGCGGGGCCGGAGACCTCTAGGTCCTCACTGGCTATTTGCCCACCGCCCCCACCTCCAGCTGCGCTGTGGAGGCCTTGAAGGCCCTGCTCACTGGGGATGGAGGCCGCATGGTGGTCACATGCATGGAGCAGGCGGGAGGTTGGAGGAGGCTGGTGGGAGCCCACACCCACCTGGAGGGCGTCCTGCTGCTGGCCAGGTGAGGAGAGGATCGCCGCCGGCCAGGTCGGAGCTAGGGGCGGGGGACGAGGCAGGGGCAGGAGGGTGGCGGGGCAGGGCCTTCTCCAGGGGTGAGGCGCCCAAGCGGAGGGAGAGCTCCCACTCCCGCCCCACCCCAGTGCCATGGTGGCGCACGCCGACCACCACCTGCGAGGCCTCTTCGCAGACTTGCTGCCCCGGCTGCGCAGCGCCGACGTCCCGCAGCGCCTCACGGCCATGGCCTTCTTCACTGGGGTGAGCCGGCCTCCCCAGTGGCTGGGGAGGGCTGACGGGGGACTGTCCGGGACCCAGAGCGCGCTGACCTCGCGTCCCTGGCCCAGCTGCTGCAGAGCCGGCCCACCGCACAGCTGCTGCGGGAGGAGGCCATCCTGGAGCGGCTCCGAACCTGGCAACAAGACCCCGAGCCCACCGTGCGCTGGCTGGGGCTGCTCGGCCTCGGCCACCTGGCGCTCAATCGCGGGAAGGTGAGGGCGGGGCCGGCACGGGCCGGGCGGGGCCGGGCGGCTCCGCGAGGGCTCGCGAGTGTCTGTCCCCGCAGGTGCGGCACGGGAGCACGCTGCTGCCGGCGCTCCTGGGCGCGCTGGGCGAGGGCGACGCGCGGCTCGTGTGCGCGGCGCTGGGCGCGCTGCGGAGGCTCCTGTTGCGGCCGCGGGCACCCGTGCGGCTCCTGAGCTCCGAGCTGGGCTCGCGCCTCCCCCCGCTGCTGGACGACGTGAGCAACGCCCCGCCCCCGCCCCGCCTGCCCCCACCACGCCCCCACGGGCGCTTCCCCTCACTGCGGGCGCACTCCCCGGCCCCGCCCCACCGACGTTCCCACCCCGACCCCTTCCCCGGCGCGCCGTGGGCCGGCCCCTTCCCCAGGGTCGCGCCCCGGGCAGGGCCGCCCCCAGCCAGGAGCCCCACCCTCCTGGCCGCGCTCCGGCCGCCCCTCCCACCCTTGGCTGCCACTCCAAGTGACCAGGTCTCGCCCTCAGGCCCGGGACTCGGTGCGCGCCTCGGCGATGGGCCTCCTTGGGACGCTGGTGCGTCGGGGCCGGGGCGGGCTTCAGGTGGGGCTGCGCGGGCCCCTGCGGAAGCTGGTGCTGCGGAGTCTGGTGCCTCTGCTGCTGCGTCTGCACGACCCCAGCCGGGACGCCGCTGAGGTCAGCGCCTACCCCGTCCCGGGCAGGGACGCCCCCAGGGCTCCTCCGCCCCGACCCCGCGGCGGATGCCGCTTCCTGGGCCCACACCCCTGCCCCCTTGCCCTGTGCCAGAGCTCAGAGTGGACGCTGGCCCGCTGTGACCAGGCCCTGCGCTGGGGCCTGCTGGAGGAGGTGGTCACTGTGGCCCACTACGACAGCCCCGAGGCCCTAAACCGCGTCTGCCACCGCCTGGTCAGTAGGGGGAGCTCGTGATGGGGGCGTGGCCGGCTGCCCGCTTTGCCGGCAACACTGGCGGGGTGAAGCCTGGCACCTTGCCCTTCCCGGCCGCTCCTGGGGGACCTTTGGATTCAGCTGTGCTACCTCCCCATGTAGGAATGCCCCCCCCCGCCCCAATCACTTCTGTCCCCAGGTCCAGCGACACCCCAGCCACGTGCACCACTTCCTGAGCCAGGCCCAGGGCTACCTGCGCAGTCCCCAGGACCCCTTGCGGCGGGCGGCCACCGTGCTCACCGGTGAGGCAGGCCTGGGCCACGTGGGGTCTCCGCCCGTGCCCTGGGCACTGAGCCCCACTCCCCACTCACAGGTTTGCTTCCACAGGCTTCCTCGTCCATCATGCCAGCCCCAGCCGTGTCACCCAGGACCTACTGGACTCCCTGCTCCAGGGTGAGGAGCTGGCTCCCCAGGGTCCTGGAGGTGACAGGTGGGGGGCGGGGATGGGCGGCTGCGCCGTCCTGGGCTCCCCTCCCACCTGCCTGAGACACGGTTTCCTGCAGACCTGGGCCAGCTGAAGAACGACCCACTGCCCACAGTGGCCGCAGCGGCGCACGTGACTGCCCAGCAGGTAGTGCTGCTGGCCCGGGCGCAAGGCCGGCCCCAGGGCCACCTCCTGCTCCGCCTGGCCCGGTGGCGCAGGGCCCAGCCTGCCCGACAGCCGCCCGTCTATGACGACAGCCCCTTCCAGCGCCGGAGCCTGGCTGACCGCTGGGGCTGCCCAGGTCCCCGCGGTACCTAACCTGGGACACGTCGGCGGAATGCCCGAGGCTGGATGCAGGTGTCTGCTGCCTTGGGACCCTTCTCTGGGCCGTGGCAGCCGTGTGACCAAGGGCCAGGCGGTGCCTTCTGTCCGGGCCATTTCACCCTCGGCCCCTGCCCCTTGCGTGCAGGGGGCCACCCCCAGCCAGGCTCGCTCTCCTGGTCCTCGGATGTGCCTGGCACCCCAGCCTGGGGCCTGGCAGCTGACCCGTACGGCTCCTGGACTCCCGCGCCACAGTGGCCTGCTGGGGCCTCCTTGTCACCCACTCCTCGCTGCCGTCCTGAGGTGCCCGCCTGAGAGGAGCTGACCTGCTGTCCCTCACCCACTGGACCCTACTGGCCACCCCCCGCCTATCCTGGTGGGTCCTCCCTGAGTGCGGTCTCCTCTGAAAGGTGGCACTGAGCAGCACAGCACAGGCCAGGACCACACCGTGGGGTCAGGTGACCAGGCCGGGACACTGCTGGCAGCACCCTGTGCCCTGGCTGAGCGCGCGGGGAGAGGCCCTGGGGAGCCCCCGCCGCCGGGAGTCTCCCCCCCAGCCGCTGGCCCTGGCCGGGTCCCACCTGGAACGCCTGCCCACAGGACGTGTGCACGGCCTGGGAGGGGTGAAGCACTTTAAGCGAACAGACGGGGCCTGCGTTGTGGTTAAACAGCTGCTTACAGGGCCGCTATCGCACGGGGCGCTGGTTCAAGTCCCAGCCACTCCACTTCCCATCCGTCTCGGTGCTGGTGGCCTGGGAAGGCAGAGGAAGATGGCCCAAGTGCTTGGACCCCTGCACCCGCGTGGGAGACGCGGATCTGGCTTTTGCAACCATTCTGAGCAGTGAACCAGCAGATGGGAGGTCTCTCTGCAAATACATCTTACGAAATGAAGGAAGTGTGTAGATCCAAGGCTGGGTGTCTGTTCGCTCAGGCCGGCGAGGGTAAGGGTCGGCCCCGTGGCGGGGCTAAAGGTCAGGCCGGTTCCGGGTGTGGGGTCAGGCTGGGGCTCTCTGGATAGGAGGGGCGTGCCGAGTGCAGCACGCACAGAGCCGACGGGGGTCAGGGCCCCTGCCGCCGTGCCCAGGGCTGGCTCTTTGTGAAGCTAGGGGCACGACCTGGTGTGTTCGTCCGGATATCCTCCAGGGCTGATGGTGCCAGGGGATTCAACACCCAGGGAGGTGCCAGAGAGGCCAGGAAGCCCCAGACCCCCCAGTGAGGGAGAGAGGGAGGAAGGGCGGGGGCTGGGCAGGAGAGCTCCCGGGTGTCTCTCAGGACAGAAGAAGCCGGGCTCCAAGGCCGGTGGGCGCTCACTCCTCCCAGCACAGGCTTGTCTGCACCCCAGGGTACCGCCGGGGATCCTTGTCGGCAAACCCAGCGGCACCGCGGGCCCACTCCCCTCCCGCGTGGCCGCGGGGTCAGGCTCAGCGCCTGGGTTACCACCGTCCCCAGCAGCACCGAGGCTCGGGCAAGCCAGCACGGCCATGCGGCTGGTGGCTTGGACTGGCCAAGCCCGAGCGAGGACAGGGCAGGCTCCCCCTGCCCCTTGGTGCCTGCTGTGAGCCCCCGTGTCCCCCCACTCCTGCCCAGGGCCCCTCAGACAGGCCGTGACCACTCTTGGCTCCACACACCGCGTTTACTGGGTGCCGCCAGCTCCCAGGCACCGTGAGAGCTGGCCCAGCCATGCCGGCTGGCAGGGCTACTGGCTCAGCCTGGCCAGCAGTGCCAGGGAGGCGTAGAGCGCACACGTGGGGCCCTGGGCCTGCGGCTCCCAGCACACCTCCGGGGCGCCCGCCTGTGGCTCGTGGCCACACTCTTCCAGCAAGGTCCAGGCGGCCGCGTCCTCGCCCCAGCTGCTCCCCAGGAGCGTGGGGGGCAGGGGCACCGTGCTGCGCTCCTCCCAGGGGACACTCTGCTCCAGGAAGCTCCCCACCTGCCAGGCAGGGGCATGAGTAAGCCGGTGACGCAGCGTCTGCTCACTGCACCCCTTCCCAGAGCCGCCCGGGGCCACCGCCCACGGGCCAGCCGTGCCCTGCACCCCGCACACACTCACCAGCTCCAGCTGCCCCACCAGGGCCCCTGTCTCCAGCGCCCGGGCCAGCAGCTCCTGCTGAGTTCCGCTCAGCACTGGGGAGAGACCGGGAGGAGACGGGTCCTTGCCAGCTCAGCCGGGAGAGCCCAGGTCCCTCCCTTCTGGCGCCCCCGGGGCTCACCGGTCAGTGCCCCGACCAGGTAGAAGATGGGGTTGGCGACCTCCATCACCAGTGCCCCGGAGGCACGTGGCAGGCACTCGAACACGGCTCTGGCTGGGCCGTCCTGGGGCTGCGGCTCCTCGCGGCCCAGGCCCTGCTCCAGCTGGGGGCACGCACGGGCTGTGAGCCTGGGCAGCCGGGCAGGCCCCACCCGCAGCCTGGCTTCCCCTCTGCTCACCAGCGACTCCAGGGCCCCCAGGGCCTGGTGGTCCCGCAGCAAGGGCGCCAGGCCCCCCAGCAGCTTCCGGCTCAGCCTCCTGTCCCAGCACTCCAGCTCCAGCAGCTTGGCCTCCACCTCTGCCCGAAGGCCCTGGAAGTCTTCCGTGAGCACCGGCCACTCGGCCGGCGCATCTGTAGGGAACGAGTGCGGCACTGCCCGGCTGCCCGCAGGGCCCTGGACGCCCTAGTCAGGAGGCACCGACCCCGTGGGGGTTCCAGGAGCATGCAGGGGCCACTGACCTGCCTCAAACCCAGAATGTGGCACAAGGGAGTAGCTGGAGCTCCGTGGCTTGTCACCTGCGTCACAGGAAGACTCGTGCCTCAGGCAGGACACGGGGAAGGGCCAGGGAGGGCAGCAGCAGAGGCCTCCCCTGGGCCCCCGCAGTCCCTCTCTGCTCCTCTGACCCTGGCAGGCAGATGGGGCCAAACAGCCCCTCTGTCCCAAGCCTCAGAGGCCAAGAAGGCTGGGCCGGGAGGTGCTCGGGCCTCACCTGGGGGGAGCGGCTGGAACGTCTTCCACTTCTTCTCTGGGAGGAGGAGGATGTCTGGGAGGCAGCGAGAATGACAGGGAGGGCAGGTCAGCAGCTCCCAGCACCCCCACCAGGGGCTCCCCTGCCACCGCAGGTCCTGCTCTGATGGCTCGTGCCCAGCGGGCTGTGCAGCCAGACGCCTCCTGCCACCCCCAGCCCCCGCTCACCCCAGTCAGAGCCAATGACCAGCTGGGCCACCCCGAAGGCAAGGACGCTGCCCGCAGGGATGGTGACCATCTTCTTCCGGCTCAGGTGGCCCTGGCCCTTGCCCTGCGGGGTGGACATGGGCTAAGGCTGGGCTCTGGGCTCCGGTCAGGGGGGTGGGTGTGGGCTGCTTGGTGGTGACAGGCTTGTCACCGGTGGGGGCCAACACGGGCTGCAGGACGCCCTGGCTGTGAGTGTCCCTCAGAGGGGTCTCCGCAGAGCCCACCCGGGTGGGGCTGGTGGGGCAGGGCTGGCCACACACCTGCAAGTGCACGGCTCCGGACAGTGTGAACTGGCCTGAGCCCTCCTGCTTGCGGGCCTGGGTGACCTGCACCTCCTGCTGTGTCTGCAGCGCCTCGGTCACCACGTACACGTTGTCCCCACGACGGCGCAGCTGCTGCAGGATTTTGGGTTCCGGCTGCCGCAGGCGCCTGGGGCCCAAGGGCCAGGAAGCTCACGGGGGAGCCACGCCACGGGACTCTTGCCTCCCCCGCTGACCCGGGGCACCCAGCAGTCTGTGGACACCAGTCTGGTGCTCCTGTGAGTGTCTATGTGGGGGAGGGATGGGCTCCAGGGGAGATGCCCACCACCCCCCGACTCGGCTGCTCCCTGGCTGCCCTCCATCGCCGTCTGTCACCTGTGGCCCTGTGTCCACTCCATGGCCTTCTCACAGCAGCCGGGTGGGGGGAGCCCAGCCTGACCCCCGGGGCCCAGGGCGCCCAGGTTCTAGTCCCGGCCGGGGAGGCTGCGGTGACTCTGCAGCCCCCTTCCCGGAGCCGCCGCACTCACCTGCCGCGGACCATGGCCTCCAAGGTGCTCGTGCCCACTCGCAGCCTGCACACTTTCATGGAGCTGCTGCTGCTGCCGGAGACCGCAGCCTCGCCCGCGATCCTCCCCTGCCCGGGGCCGGCCAGCTCCACGCTGCCCTGCACCTGTGCATCCACGACATCGTCGAAGTCGAAGCAGGCGCTGCACTCCGCACCTGCAGCAAGAGCAGATCCCAGGCCCTGTCCCCGGGCACTGCTCCCCGCCAGCCTGCCGGTGCCGGGCCGGCTGGGCGCAGGCCCCAGCCCGCCTAAGGCTCTGCGGGCGCCAGCACCAGGCTGGGTACCTGGCTCCGGGGCCTCCGGCTCCAGGATGTCTTTGATTGACAGGTCGATGCACAGGTACCGAGACTTCCAGAACAGGGAGCGGGAGGGCTTCCTGCCCAGCAGGCAGTAGGGCCGGAAGCTGGTGGAGCTGTGGAGGCTGTCCACGGGGGTGAGCTGCCCGCCGCTGTCCAGCTCGCGGAGCACGCTGCGGACCACGCTTTTGAAGGCCGACGGCATGCTTCCCAGAAGTGGGGGTCGGGCACGTGCCGCAGGGCTGGAAGGGGCGGGGGCGGCGGTTGGCACTTAGATGGCTGCAGAGCAGCTGTGGCCAGCCAGTCCTGAGGCGTTCTGGCTGGCGGGAGGCTCCTGCCCCGGCCGCTCCCCAGGGCCAAAGGAAGCGGTGGGGCCGGGTAAAGCCACCGTCTGAGGCACCGGCATCCCCTATGGGCGCCGGTGCCAGCCAGCTGCTTCGCTTCCGATCCAGCGCCCTGCTAATGCACTTGCGGAAGCAGCGAGGACGGCCCACGTGCTTGGGCCCCTGCACCCGTGTGGGAGACCCGGAAGAAGCTCCTGGCGACGGCCTGGCTCAGTGTTGGCCGTCGCGGCAATCTGGGGAGTGAAGCAGCGGGTGGAAGACCTCTCTCTCTCTCTCTCTCTCTCTCTGCCTCTCCCTCTCTCTGTGTAACTCTGACTTTCAAATAAATAAGTAAACAAGTAAATTTTTTTTTTTTTTTACAGGCAGAGTGGACAGTGAGAGAGAGGTCTTCCTATGCCGTTGGTTCACCCTCCATTGGCCGCTGAGGCCGGCACACCGCGCTGATCCAAAGGCAGGAGCCAGGTGCTTCTCCTGGTCTCCCATGCAGGTGCAGGGCCCGAGGACTTGGGCCACAGCAGAGAGCTGGCCTGGAAGAGGGGCAACCGGGACAGAATCTGGCGCCCCGACTGGGACTAGAACCTGGTGTGCCGGCGCCGCTAGGCGGAGGATTAGCCTAGTGAGCCGCAGCGCCGGCTACAAGTAAATCTTAAAAAAAAAAAAAAGAAGAAGGAGAAGGAGAAGGAGAAGGAGAAGGAGAAGGAGAAGGAGGAGGAGGAGGAGGAGGAGGAGAAGGAGAAGGAGAAGGAGAAGGAGAAGGAGAAGGAGAAGGAGAAGGAGAAGGAGAAGGAGAAGGAGAAGGAGAAGGAGAAGGAGAAGGAGAAGGAGAAGGAGAAGGAGAAGGAGAAGGAGAAGGAGAAGGAGAAGGAGAAGGAGAAGGAGAAGGAGAAGGAGAAGGAGAAGGAGAAGGAGAAGGAGAAGGAGAAGGAGAAGGAGAAGGAGAAGGAGAAGGAGAAGGAGAAGGAGAAGGAGAAGGAGAAGGAGAAGGAGAAGGAGAAGGAGAAGGAGAAGGAGAAGGAGAAGGAGAAGGAGAAGGAGAAGGAGAAGGAGAAGGAGAAGGAGAAGGAGAAGGAGAAGGAGAAGGAGAAGGAGAAGGAGAAGGAGAAGGAGAAGGAGAAGGAGAAGGAGAAGGAGAAGGAGAAGGAGAAGGAGAAGGAGAAGGAGAAGGAGAAGGAGAAGGAGAAGGAGAAGGAGAAGGAGAAGGAGAAGGAGAAGGAGAAGGAGAAGGAGAAGGAGAAGGAGAAGGAGAAGGAGAAGGAGAAGGAGAAGGAGAAGGAGAAGGAGAAGGAGAAGGAGAAGGAGAAGGAGAAGGAGAAGGAGAAGGAGAAGGAGAAGGAGAAGGAGAAGGAGAAGGAGAAGGAGAAGGAGAAGGAGAAGGAGAAGGAGAAGGAGAAGGAGAAGGAGAAGGAGAAGGAGAAGGAGAAGGAGAAGGAGAAGGAGAAGGAGAAGGAGAAGGAGAAGGAGAAGGAGAAGGAGAAGGAGAAGGAGAAGGAGAAGGAGAAGGAGAAGGAGAAGGAGAAGGAGAAGGAGAAGGAGAAGGAGAAGGAGAAGGAGAAGGAGAAGGAGAAGGAGAAGGAGAAGGAGAAGGAGAAGGAGAAGGAGAAGGAGAAGGAGAAGGAGAAGGAGAAGGAGAAGGAGAAGGAGAAGGAGAAGGAGAAGGAGAAGGAGAAGGAGAAGGAGAAGGAGAAGGAGAAGGAGAAGGAGAAGGAGAAGGAGAAGGAGAAGGAGAAGGAGAAGGAGAAGGAGAAGGAGAAGGAGAAGGAGAAGGAGAAGGAGAAGGAGAAGGAGAAGGAGAAGGAGAAGGAGAAGGAGAGGAAGGAGCGGCAGCAGCGCGTCCACCCTGCCTCCACTGTCCCTGTCTCCACGGGGCCCTGAGGGCCTCCAGGCCG
The DNA here is from genome assembly GCF_964237555.1 of Oryctolagus cuniculus. Classification (NCBI taxonomy): domain Eukaryota; kingdom Metazoa; phylum Chordata; class Mammalia; order Lagomorpha; family Leporidae; genus Oryctolagus; species Oryctolagus cuniculus. The sequence goes on along the minus strand of NC_091437.1, from coordinate 167,497,157 downwards.
GCTCCACTCATGCCCTCGGCAGCTCAGGCCACTGGGACAGGCACTGGGCACTGTGCTGGGGCGAGGGGGCCAGGGGCTGCAGCGCGTGTCAGCTTGAGAAGCTTAGAGCCAGCACGCGGGGGTCAGTGCTCGGACCCCTGTGGCTGCTGCCTCCCTGGCCAAGGGGCTCAGAGGACCGGGGAGGAAGCAGAAGTCCCCCGCCTCCTGGGACCTGGCACCGGGCGAGCAGCAAGCCCCAGCAGTGTCCCTGGGCCCCACCCCCAGCCTCCAGGGCCTCCTCTGTGCCTGGAGCCCCAGGAGCCTCCTGTCTGGGGCCGAGGCGTCAGGGTTCAGAGGCCAAAGCAGGCCAGAGCTGGACACAAGAAACCTGGGCCAGCCCGGAGGGGCAGCCACTCCTCGAGGAAGCCAATGCCTACAACTGCCGCGAGGGCCTGGGTGCTGGGCAGGCCGACCCCAGCGCCCTGCCCAGGCAGACAGCTTTCCAGAGACCCGGGGTGACCTGGGAGGGTGCAGAAGTGAGGTTGTCCCCACCCAGAGTGCCGAGCGAGTGCCGGGCAGGGTGCAGCTCACCTTGACCGTGACCGTGACTGTGGGCACCGGAGGGCAGAGGCTCGGTCCCAGGGAGCGAAGTGAGACTGTCTTGTGGGCTGGGGCCAGTCGTCTGCTCAGATGGGAGCAGCAGAGTGAGCGTAAGCCTGGGAAGTGAAACTGGGTTCCCGGAAACCACCCTGGGGCCCGCCCCTCCTCCCAGGAACCAGTTGGGCCTGGAGGGGAAGTGCCTGTCCCGGCCGCCCAGCTGCCTGCCGTTCCTGGCGGCCTCTGCGGGCAGCTCACTTTCTTAAACGCCTACAGTGGAGGTGCACAAGGTGCAAAGGTCAGGAAGCACTCAGACAGCTGCCAGCACTGCGGTCATCAGGGAAGCGTGGCGCGTGCTCCCTGGAAGAGGCCCGAGTTGGCGGGGGCGGTGCTGGCCACCTGTGAGCCCGCAGTGCCTGCAAGGACCGAAGGCAGGGCTCCAGTGGGCCTGGTGAGCCAGTGTTCCCTGCCGTCGCCCAAAAGCGTGAAGTAACTGATGTGTGGGTGAAAAAACACAGCAAACCCACGGTGGAACACACGGGTCGCACGGCAGCACCGGGCCCTGGACAAGGCTTGCCCACGGGCCGGGCGAGGCGCGTGACTCAGGAAGCAGGCACATGGGGGATCTCCGTCTGTGGAGAGGCTGGCGCACGCCAGCCTGAGGAAGGAGTGTCAGAGAGAGGAGGTGGCAGCTCGGAAGCTCACGGGAAGCGGCCCAGGATTTCACACCCCAAGTCCTGCCCACTCCCCGGGGTCCCGGCCTCCCCCAGGGAAGGCTCCCCGGACAACCCTCTCTCAGCACCCACGGGTGGCCCGGCCTGACCACACGGAGCAATAAAACCGTCACGTCCTTCCTCCAGGGCGGGCGCCCGAGGGAGGCTCCTCTGCCCGCCCAGGGGGCTCCCCGTCTGACAGCACTGAGCAGGGAACGCCGGGAGGAGTCCACTCACTGACACTCAGCACACCTCTGTCCTGGGGGGGGGGGGAGGCGGGCACGGCAGGAAGGCCTGGACCCTTCCCTTATCAGCTGCAGTCTGACCACTGCGCGCTCAGCTCTGCCGCCCGCCCAGCCGGGTGCACCCTCTCCACCTACCCACGGGCCTCGCCGTCCCCAGGCTGAGTGACGGGCGCTCTCTCTCAGGTTCTGTCCCCCACCCCGTTCTGACGACGCCCGTACCCCTGCCCCCCTGCTGACCGCCGCCCTCTGTCCCACCGTACCCCTGCCCCCTGCTGACCGCCGCCCTCTGTCCCACCGTACCCCTGCCCCCTGCTGACCGCCGCCCTCTGTCCCACCGTACCCCTGCCCCCTGCTGACCGCCGCCCTCTGTCCCACCGTACCCCTGCCCCCTGCTGACCGCCGCCCTCTGTCCCACCGTACCCCTGCCCCCTGCTGACCGTCGCCCTCTGTCCCACCGTACCCCTGCCCCCTGCTGACCGTCGCCCTCTGTCCCACCGTACCCCTGCCCCCTGCTGACCGCCGCCCTCTGTCCCACCGTACCCCTGCCCCCCTGCTGACCGCCGCCCTCTGTCCCACCGTACCCCTGCCCCCCTGCTGACCGCCGCCCTCTGTCCCACCGTACCCCTGCCCCCTGCTGACCGTCACCCTCTGTCCCACCGTACCCCTGCCCCCCTGCTGACCGCCGCCCTCTGTCCCACCGTACCCCTGCCCCTTGCTGACCGCCGCCCTCTGTCCCACCGTACCCCTGCCCCCCTGCTGACCGCCGCCCTCTGTCCCACCGTACCCCTGCCCCCCTGCTGACCGCCGCCCTCTGTCCCACCGTACCCCTGCCCCCTGCTGACCGCCGCCCTCTGTCCCACGCCTGAATTCTTTCTCGTGAAGTCTGCCCCTCCCCCGCCAGCAGTCTGTGAGCAATGTTAATAAAGCTGTTTCGATAGGTGGTCCTGGTAGCAACGCCAAGCTGGTGAGAAAGTGCCCCCACGTGGACACCCCCTGCTCTGCGGCCGTGAGTCAGTCACAGGTGCTAGAGGCCGGGGGGGCAGCTGGGGCCCGCAGCGGTGGGCTCCCGGGCACTGCCCTGCCCTTGCAGACCCACGGGCTCCCAGGTCTCCTCTGGGGACTCCTCTGGGGACCCCTCTGGGCATGCCCCTCCCCCTTGCTGAAGGGCCCTGGAGTGTGGGGCCCCGGCGGGGTGGGGCCAGCCGGTCTCACTGTTCTGGAGGGCTAGCTCCCTCGTGGGCACCCGGTAGGAGGAGCTCGGGCAGCTGAGGGTGTGGCCCGCGGTGGTCCTGCCTGCCCACCAGCTGGTAGGACGGGGGCAGCTGTGGCGGGGACACTGGCAGTGCTCATACAATCTCTTGTTCCCGAAACAAAAAGCCCCGGGCGAGAGAGCGGATGTGAGCCGGCTGTGGGAAACGGAGCAGCAGGCAGGGCGCTGGCTTCTAGGAACAGTCGGGGGGGGGGGGCAGCTCTCGGGGCGCACGCGGGCTCCAGCCAGCGGCCCACGGCTTCATGCTCCCGCCCGCTGGGGACCACGCCATGACCCTGCCCGCGTGCACTGGGACCCCACCACAGTGGAGTTGGGGGTGGGGTCGCCAGAGTGGGATGGTTGTGGCACCAGGGTGGGCGCTGAGCCCGAGGAAGTTCGCGGCAGCCACAGCCCTCTGGGTGCCCGGGCGGGAGGGTGCCGCACTGGACGGCCTCCGCAGCGGCGGGGCCGTGGTCGAGAGGGCATCCCCACGCTACAGGGCCAGAGCCGGGCTGCGGGGTCCAGCACGCACCCCCGCCCGCCCGTCCTGAGGCCGTGCGCGGGATGGCTGAGGGGCAGGGGGTCCCCTAGGCACGCAGGGCCGCTCGCTTTGTGGGAGGCGGTCACTGCCAGGATCCGGTTACAGCTTTGGGGGCCGCACTGGGTCCCGGGGCCTGCGGCGATGCTGCAAGCCAGGTTCCCCAAGGAAGAGGGGGGTTTATCTGTGTGAGTCCCAGTGGGGGGGCAGGTGACAGCCTGGACCAGCAGGAAGGAAGCCAGTCGCTGCGGGGCATCTCGGCCTAGTGCCACCGCCCCCACGAACGTCCGTGCAGAGCACGAGGCCAGCAGTACAGAAAAGTCTCTGTGGGCTTTTTTTTTTTTTTTAAAGTATGTGTTTATTCACTTAAGTATGGATTTCCCACCCACTGGGTGCCTCCCCAAACGCCTCTCCAGGGCTTCCTGGAGCGATCCAGGCTGCGTGTTCCAGCTAGCGCACCGCGTCATGGCAACCCCGTCCACCCTGCCCCACTCGAGTCCTGACTGCTGCTCCCAGGCCACCTCCCAGCTCCGGTGCCGGGCAATGACGTAGGCAGGCAGAGAGGATAAAACTGACTAGGCTTGTGAGCGGGAAGACCACACCTGGGTGTGAGCTCATGCCCCTGCCTGACCCCACCTGCCAATCAGGCTACATGACCACGCCCCGCTGGACATGGACAACAGGCCTGGAACACGGTGGGCCGGGGACTTTTTTGCCAGTACAGACCCTCGCTGCCAGCAGCTCCCCAGAGCCAAAGGCTGCTGCACGCAGCTCTGTGTCCAGACCCCTGCTGTGGACAGGGCGCTGGGCTCTGTGTCCAGACCCCCCCTGCTGTGGACGGAGCGCTGCACGCGGCTCAGTATCCAGATCGCCCTGCTGTGGACCGGGTGCTGGGCTCTGTGTCCAGACCCCTGCTGTGGACGGGGCGCTGGGCTCGGTGTGTCCAGACCCCTGCTGTGGACGGGGCACTGCACGCAGCTCAGTGTCCAGACCCCTGCTGTGGACGGGGCGCTGGGCTGTGTCCAGACCCCCCCTGCTGTGGACAGGGCGCTGGGCTCTGTGTCCAGACCCCTGCTGTGGACGGGGCGCTGGGCTGTGTCCAGACCCCCCCTGCTGTGGACGGGGCGCTGGGCTCTGTGTCCAGACCCCTGCTGTGGACGGGGCGCTGGGCTCTGTGTCCAGACCCCCCCTGTTGTGGACGGGGCGCTGGGCTGTGTCCAGACCCCTGCTGCTGTGGACGGGGCGCTGGGCTCGTGTGTCCAGACCCCTGCTGTGGACGGGGCGCTGCACGCAGCTCAGTGTCCAGACCCCCCTGCTGCGGACGGGGCCCTCGCTCCCCTCACCGAATAAGAAAGCTTACACACTGAGCTATTTGGGCCGTATTCAGAATTCTCTGAATTCCTGGCAAGAGCCCACACCGCCTATCACTGTCAGAATACTGACGAGCACCCGGTATCAGCAGGGCGGCAGGAGACGGTCCAGGTGCTGGGCGAGACCAGGATGGGTTCCTGGTTCCCGGTTCCGGCTGGGCCCAGCCCTGGGGAGTGAGCCAGTGGGGGGAGATCTCTCTGCCTGTCAATCAAGTGCATGCATGCCTCTTCGCCCAGCCCTCACAGAGGGTTCTGGGGTAGCCTTAGGAAGCAGGGCTGCAGAGAAGCGGGGTGTGGCCAGGCCCGGCTGGCACGGGGACCGCTGTGAAGCTCAGGAGGGAGAAGGGGGCTTGGGCTGCAGGGTGGAGAAAGCCAGAGCGGGGCCGATGGTGTGGCGGAGCGGGCGAAGCCGCTGCCTGCGGTGCCGGTGTCCTGCCGAGCTGGTTCTGATGGCCGGGAAGGCGGTGGATGGCCCGACTGTGCCCCCACAAAGGAGCCCGGCACAGGGTCCTATGGGCTCTGGCCTGGCCCAGGGAACCAGTGGACGGACGATCCCTCTGTTGCTCCTTCACGTAAACACATCTGTAAAACACGAGCCCGAGGAGGGGAGAAGGGAGGGGCAGGCCTCGGTGGTCAGCTCCGGAGTCTGCATGGCCACCCCCTCCCCCGTGGCCAGGAGTGCCACATGGAGAAAGAAGTGGGCTTGGGGGGGTCTTCCAGGTGGGGGAGGGGGGAGTGACCAGGTGGTGGCTGGCTCCTGGCGGAGGCCGCGCTCTGGTTGGAGGACAGCGCCAGGCCTGAGAGGGCTCAGGACCTCAGCACCGCCCAGAGACCCCTCCCCCACCATCGGGGCGGGGGTCTCAGATGATGTGGGGGACACATGCAGCCTGGCCCCGAGCGTGCCACTCTGCTCGCGGGGCAGAGGCTGAGGCCGGGCTGCGCCCTCACGCACAGCGACCAGGAGGACGCCTCGCCCTCTGTCGGGCCCCACATGTTGCCGCCACAGCTGCACGCCTGATACCTTTTTACTATCTTTGCTAAGCTATTCAACTGATTTGGAGAGGAAAAGCAAATTTTATTGATTAACGTATTTCCCATTTCCTGGGCTTTTTTTCTTTTGAGACAGAGGAGAGAGAAGCACCTATGAGCTGGCTCACTCCCCGACGCCCAGAGCGGCCAGGACTGGGCGCGGCAGGAGCTGGGAGCTCAGTCCCGCCCGGCAGGCAGCTTCTCACCTGAGCCATCAGCGTCGCCTCCTAGGGCCTGCTGGCGTGGCGCCGGAGCCAGGAACTCCCACGTGGGCCCAGCGCTCCACTGCGAGGCTGGACACTCGGCTCCCGCTGCTCCCACACTGCATCGCCGTCAGCCTCAAGGATCTCCACTGACATCCGTGTCATGAACGCCCGTCCTGGACACCTGACATCCATACCATGGACACCCGGACACCTGACAGTCCGCACCGTGAACACCTGTCCCGGCACCTGACTCTCCATACCGTGGACACCTGACAGTCCGTACCGTGAACACCTGTCCCGGCACCTGACACTCCATACCGTGGACACCTGACATCCATACCATGGACACCCGGACACCTGACAGTTCGCACCGTGAACACCTGTCCCGGCACCCGGCACTCCATACCGTGGACACCTGACAGTCCGTACCGTGAACACCTGTCCCGGCACCTGACACTCCAGACCGTGGACACCTGACATCCATACCATGGACACCCGGACACCTGACAGTCCGCACTGTGAACACCTGTCCCGGCACCTGGCACTCCATACCGTGGACACCTGACACTCTGTACCGTGAACACCTGTCCCGGCACCTGGCACTCCATACCGTGGACACCTGACATCTATACCATGGACACCCGGACACCTGACAGTCCGCACCGTGAACACCTGTCCCGGCACCTGACTCTCCATACCGTGGACACCTGACACTCTGTACCGTGAACACCTGTCCCGGCACCTGACTCTCCGTACCGTGGACACCTGACATCCATACCATGGACACCCGGACACCTGACAGTCCGTACCGTGAACACCTGTCCCGGCACCTGACTCTCCGTACCGTGGACACCTGACAGTCCGTACCGTGAACACCTGTCCCGGCACCTGGCACTCCATACCGTGGACACCTGACATCTATACCATGGACACCCGGACACCTGACAGTCCGCACCGTGAACACCTGTCCCGGCACCTGACTCTCCGTACCATGGACACCTGACATCCATACCATGGACACCCGGACACCTGACAGTCCGTACCGTGAACACCTGTCCCGGCACCTGGCACTCCATACCGTGGACACCTGACATCTATACCATGGACACCCGGACACCTGACAGTCCATACCGTGAACGCCTGTCCCGGCACCTGGCACTCCATACCGTGGACACCTGACATCTATACCATGGACACCCGGACACCTGACAGTCCGTACCGTGAACACCTGTCCCGGCACCTGACACTCCATACCGTGGACACCTGACACTCTGTACCGTGAACACCTGTCCCAGGCACCTGACACTCCATACCGTGGACACCTGACACTCTGTATCGTGAACACCTGTCCCAGGCACCTGACACTCCGTACCATGGACACCTGACATCCATACCATGGACGCCCGGACACCTGACACTCCGTACCATGAACACCTGTCCCGGCACCTGGCACTCCATACCATGGACAACTGACACTCTGTATCGTGAACACCTGTCCCGGGCACCTGACACTCCGTACCATGGACACCTGACATCCATACCATGGACGCCCGGACACCTGACACTCCGTACCATGAACACCTGTCCCGGCACCTGGCACTCCATACCATGGACAACTGACACTCTGTACCATGAACACCTGTCCCGGGCACCTGGCACTCTATACTATGGACACCCGTGTCACTCCCCCATTCGTGGAGGAACGACACAGGACCCTGCGCTGTTCTTTTGTCTGCTCGGCCCTCCCCGGGTTTGCTGCTGGTTCTTCCCGGGTTGGCTGCCGATCCTTCCACCTCCGTGGAGGGGCGGGCCCCCCTGCCACTTTCCCCACTTCCACGGGGGAGCGGCACACCGCCGGCCAGCTCTCTCGGGGGCTGCTCAGATGTTATCCGGATGTTCCCCTTAGATGTTCCTGGTGCATGTTGTCTCTCTCCTCCTTTATAGTCCTCTTCCACCAATCCCAACTCTGCTACCCACACGCCGAGTACGCTGCTCTCCTCCAATCAGGAGCAGGATCAGCTCCTGCAGGTTATTGGTCGAACTGGAGGCAGCTGTGTAGAAGTTGTTTACTCTTCTCCCAGTGCCATATTGTGGGAGAGCAGATGCATAGAGTAAGTCTTAATTCCAGTAACTTAGTCTAGTCCGAGTTGCTCCCCACAACCCGGACACCTGACAGTCCGTACCATGAACACCTGTCCCGGGCACCTGACACTCCGTACCATGGACACCTGACACTCTGTACCGTGAACACCTGTCCCGGGCACCTGACACTCTGTACCGTGAACACCTGTCCCGGGCACCTGACACTCCGTACCATGGACACCTGACACTCTGTACCATGAACACCTGTCCCGGGCACCTGACTCTCCGTACCATGGACACCTGACACTCTGTACCGTGAACACCTGTCCCGGGCACCTGACACTCTGTACCGTGAACACCTGTCCCGGGCACCTGACACTCTGTACCATGGACACCTGACACTCTGTACCATGAACACCTGTCCCGGGCACCTGACTCTCCGTACCATGGACACCTGACACTCTGTACCGTGAACACCTGTCCCGGGCACCTGACACTCCGTACCATGGACACCTGACACTCTGTACCGTGAACACCTGTCCTGGGCACCTGACTCTCTGTACCATGGACACCTGACACTCTACCGTGAACACCTGTCCCGGGCACCTGACACTCCGTACCATGGACACCTGACACACTGTACCGTGAACACCTGTCCCGGGCACCTGACTCTCCGTACCATGGACACCTGACACTCTACCGTGAACACCTGTCCCGGGCACCTGACACTCCGTACCATGGACACCTGACACTCTGTACCGTGAACACCTGTCCCAGGCACCTGACTCTCTGTACCATGGACACCTGACACTCTGTACCGTGAACACCTGTCCCAGGCACCTGACTCTCTGTACCATGGACACCTGACACTCTGTACCGTGAACACCTGTCCCGGGCACCTGACACTCCGTACCATGGACACCTGACACACTGTACCGTGAACACCTGTCCCGGGCACCTGACTCTCCGTACCATGGACACCTGACACTCTACCGTGAACACCTGTCCCGGGCACCTGACACTCCGTACCATGGACACCTGACACTCTGTACCGTGAACACCTGTCCCAGGCACCTGACTCTCTGTACCATGGACACCTGACACTCTGTACCGTGAACACCTGTCCCGGGCACCTGACTCTCCGTACCATGGACACCTGACACTCTGTACCGTGAACACCTGTCCCGGGCACCTGACACTCCGTACCATGGACACCTGACACTCTGTACCATGAACACCTGTCCCGGGCACCTGACTCTCCGTACCATGGACACCTGACACTCTACCGTGAACACCTGTCCCGGGCACCTGACACTCCGTACCATGGACACCCGGACACCTGACAGTCTATACCATGAACACCTGTCCCAGGCACCTGACACTCCGTATCGTGGACACCTGACATTCCATACCATGGACACCCGGATACCTGACACTCCGTACCGTGAACACCTGTCCTGGACACCTGACACTCAGCACTGTGAGCACCTGACACTCTGTACCGTGGACACCTGGACACCTGACACTCCGTACCCTGAAAACCTGATACTCCGTACCACAGACACCTGACACTCCATACCGTGAACACCTGGACACCCGACACTCCGTACCATGGACACTTGGACACCTGACACTCCATACTGTAAACACCTGGGCACCTGACACTCCGTACCCTGAACGCCCATCCTGGACACTTTTTTTTTTTAACCGTACTAAGACACATACATGGGGCCGGCGCTGTGGCTTAGCGGGTGAGGCCGCCATTGGCAGCGCCAGCACCCCATGTGGGCACTGGTCCCAGCAGCTCCATTTCCGACCCAGCTCTCTGCTGCGGCCTGGGAAAGCAGTGGAAGATGCCTAAGTGCTTGGGCCCCTGCACCCACGTGGGAGACTCAGAAGAGGCTCCTGGCTCCTGGCCCAGCTCCGGTCATTGCGGCCATCTGGGGAGTGAACCAGCGGGTGGAAGACCTCTCTCTCTACCTCTTTTAAATAAATAAATAAATCTTTAAAAAAGACATATACATCCTAAAAGCTGTCATTTCAGCCACTTTGAGGTGTTCGACTCAAGGGCACCGACTGCAGTCACAACGCTGTCGTCTCGCCCAGCAGGACGTCCGAAGCCAGCATCCGGTCACCCCCAGCCCCCAGCCCCGCGAAACCGCGCAGCACTCGGCGCTCGTCCGCGCCACCTCGCCCCTCCCGCGGCTGTGACAGCCCACGGGCTCTGCGCACGGCCGCCGGCGCGTCTCCGCCGTCCGCTCTCGGGTGCGGGCCCGCTCTGGCCCCAACCCCCGCTTCCGCGCGGCAGCCGCGCTCGCTGCGGGCTCCTGCGGCTTCCACGCGCTCGCCCCCACTGCGCTCCCCGCGGCCGCAGCCGGAGTCCCGACACGGCATCCTGGCCTCCAGCCACTGCAGCCGGCCCTTCTGCCGCTAGGTCCCCGCCAGGCCTCGGTGCCCCCGCCAAGTGCCCGCACCTGGACGCTGACCCGGGGCCCCACCGGCCCGGCGCCGGCCCGGACGCGCGAGGCCAGGCCCCGGCGCTCCCTGGTGACGCAACCGCCTCTCTCGCTGCGCGTGCGTATCCCCGCCCCCAGTGGGCGTTGCCAGGCGGCGGCGCGCCCCCTGGCGGCCCCGCCCCGCGCCTCGGCGGTTCCGGCTCCGCCCGGCCCCGCCCGCGGGGAAGCGGTCGCGCAGCAATGACGTCGCGGGGGCCTGGCCGGGCGTCGCGGACTCGGGAGATGGATGAAAAGGAGCAATTACGGCGGCAGATCCGCCTCCTACAGGGTGGGTCAGGCCGGGGCCGGGCGCGCGTCCCCCGCTTCCCCCTCACCTCACGGCGGCCCCCGTCCTCTCCTCGGGGTGGTCGCGCTCCGCCCGCCGTCCGGTGCCGGCGCGGGGGCGGGCCGTCGGTCGGGCCGAGCCAGCGGGGCCGCGGCTGGTCGGTTCCCCGCCCCGGCTTGGTCCGGCGGCCTTCGGGGCTCCCCGGGGCCGCGGCGGCGGCGTGGCTGAGTAACGGGCTGGGGCGCCGCCGCGTCCGCGCCCCTCGCCCCTCGCCCGTCTGCCCTCACGCGCCCGGGGCCGCTCCCGGCCTCGGGTCCCAGGCCTCAGCGTCCGCTCGCTGATGTCTTTCGACCCAAGTTGGTCTTTCTAAACTGGAAAAAAATTAAAAGTAGGCTGTGCGCTCAGGGAGACTGTTGGGGCCGAGTGGAGAGCCGCGGGGGCGGCCGCGGCTGCCGGGCCTCCGCCCAGCTCAGTGCAAGCCCGCGGTGCCGCTCGGCCCCTGCCCCGCCCCCTCCGGAGGGGACAGGCCCGCGTCCCTGGCGCCCAGCCGCCGGCCCTGTCTGGGCTGACCCAGCCTCCTCCTGCCCAGGCCTGGCAGCTGCCCAGGGACCGCTTCCCTTCAGAGATGGGCCCGGCAGGCGGGCACACGGGGCTGTTGTGCGGCAGGGGTCGGGCTGAGGGTGGAGCCCTCAGTGAGTCGGGGTCTGGCGCCCCCAGGGCGGGCGTGGCCCTGCGGGTGACCCGAGCTGTGATTCTGTCTTCCCAGGTCTGATCGACGACTACAAAAACCTCCACGGCAACGCACCTGCCCCGGGCACCTCAGCTGCTCCCCGATGGCAGCCGCCCGCTTACCACGGGGACAGGGCCTTTGGCACCCGCTACCCTCGTCCCAGCCGGAGAGACTTCACACACCAGGGGCCTTCGTGGCGCAAGAAATACTCCCTGGTGAACTGGCCCCCCGGGTCCTCTGACCCGTCCGGTGACCGCGACGTGCAGACGGCCCTTGGAGCAGGGGCCAGGCCGGACCCCGAGCCCCAGCAGGACGTCCTTGAGAGACAGGTCCAGCTTGGCTCAGATCACAACATGGTCATCAAAATCAAGCCACCGTCGAAGGCCGGCTGTGCTGGGGCCCCGGTGCCCCTGCAGGGCTCCGTGGGAGATGAGGACACCCCCTGGGGAGCCCAACAGCCCCGGGAAGGCGAGGGGGAGCCCCCTGGGGGGCAGCTGCAGCCCTGCAGGCCAGCAAGAGGCAGGGGCGGCCGCAGCGTGGAGGACCCCCTCCTGGTCTGCCAGAAGGAGCCGGGCAGGCCCCGGGTCGTGAGGTCCGTGGGCAGTGTGAGTGGCAGCGCCCCCGGGCCCCGGCGGACGGTCAGCGAGAGCGCGGTGGCCATCAAGGCACACGCCCCTGCCCCCGGCCTGGGCCGCACAGGTGCCCCTCACTCTGCAGCCAGCTGTGCCGCGCAGCTCCCGGGGCACGGGAGAGTGAGGGCCGGCCACCCAGCTCAGCCGGTCCCCTCAGGATCCACCGTGGGCCCAGCCAGGCCAGCTTCCGGAGCCAGGCAGGCCCGCGAGGCCTCGCTGCTGGTACCCTGTCGAACCAGCAAGTTCCGGAAAAATAACTACAAATGGGTCGCAGCCTCAGCCAAAAGCCCCCGTGCCGCCCGGCGGGCCCTGAGTCCCCGAGCAGCCGTGGAAAACCTGGGCAAGACCCCCTGCGGCACGGCCGCGACAGAGCCGGCGCAGCTCCGGGCGGACCAGGCCAAGGCCAGGAGGCCGGCTGCGGCCTCGAAGGCCGGGCCCTCCCCCAGCAAGTACAAGTGGAAGGCCTCCAGCCCCTCCGCCTCCTCCTCCTCCTCCTTCCGCTGGCAGGCCGAGGCTGGCGGCAGGGACCACGCCTCCCTGCTCGCCCCCGTGCCATCCGGGTCCCCTCCGGGGGCAAGGCCGGCGGGGGCGCCCGGGGAGACCTCGCTCTCGGCTTACAAAGTGAAGAGCCGCACCAAGATCATCCGGCGGCGCAGCGGCACCAGGTACGGCCGGGCCCCCGACTCTGGTGTTTTGGGGGAAGGCCTTGCCCCCCTGAGCCTGTGCTCCCTCCCACTGCACGCTTCCGGTCAGGCCCACAGCTGGGGCGGCACGGCCAGCGGGCCTCCCTCTCTCCTGTGAGCCTGATGGGAGGGCCGCTGGGCCTGTTCTGCCCAGGTCCGCGGGGTCAGGGCACGTGGTGGGGTGCGGGGCTGCCTGCCCCTGGCCTGCAGCGGCGGCCCCAGCTCTGCTGGGGTGGCTGTGCTCCGAGCAGCGCCCAGGGGCACCTGGTCTTTGCTGCTCTGCCCCGGGCGCAGGCCCTGCGCGGCCTGCGCTGAAGGGCGCTGTCCAGGCTACAATGGGGCAGCCGTCTGAGCGGGCTGTGGGGCTGCAGCCTCCCTGGCTTTGACCGTCAGGGGCCGTTGCCCCAGAGGCAGCCGACTCCCTCGCATCCCAGCTGCCCCGTGGTGGGTGAGGTGGCCAGGCCGGCACTGCCTCCCCGGCACACGTCCCTTCCTGTCCCCGACCCATGCGCGGTAGCCCGGAGTGCGTGGTCTGGGGCCGGGGATAGTGCCTTCCCCCCAGGAAGGCTCTCCTGTGTCTGGCCTTGGCCTTTGGCTCTGGTGGGCAGTCCCCTGCCCTGCTGCCCTCTGTGGGAGCCGCCCCTCCCTGCCTCCCTCTGCGGGGCTCGCTCTGCTCTGGGAGTGCTGGCCTGGTGGGCAGCACTCGGGGTCGGTGACAGCTGGCCTGGGAGGTGGGGAGGAGGCGGGAGGTCCTGCCCCCCCCCATCCTTTCCTGGGGTGTGTGGCAGGATCCCCTGGGGTGGTGGGTGGGGCTGCTCCCCAGCTGGCCGCAGAGGCCAGTGGAGGCGGGGCAGGTGGGTGGGCAGCTGCCTGCGTGTTCTCCCCACAGCCTCCCTGGGGACAAGAAGAGCAGCCCCTCAGCTGTCGGCACCAAGACGCCTGTCAGCCTGCGGCGCCGACAGGCCGTCCGCGGGAGGAGCACCCCTGTCCTGAAGAAGACCCCCCACAGGGGCCTGCTGCAGATCACCAGGCACCGGCTGTGCCGCCTGCCCACCAGAGAGGGTACGCCGGGGGAGGGACGCTGGGCTGGGGCGGGGCGTGCGGCGGGGCAGGCACGGAGCCTCGCCCCTCTTGGGAGGGAGAGGGCGGTGGCCATGCAGACCTGCGTTGAGGAGGCCTCCCGGTCTGGGCCCCGGCCGCAGATCCGGCCTGGGAGGCGCTGGCTTCCCTTCCCTTCTGTCACCCGGGGCCCTGTGAGCAGCTCAGAGGAGTGGGTCTGCGGCCCTGGCGTGGCCTGGGGAGGCCCCAGCCTCGAGGAGGTGGGGGCTCTGTGGGGACCACCTTGCCCTCCCCGACCATGAGTGATGAGGCCAGGACACGTTGGGGATGCCACCTCCAGGCCGGCTTGTGCCTGGGGCTCTGTGGGGAGGGGTCTGAAGCCCTGGGATGGCACTGGCCGAGGTTGCCAGGGAGAGCTGGGGGCGTGTGCGGGTGGGCGGGCTTTTGGGTGTTGGGGCTGGTGACAGGTGTGAGGTCTGGAGCAGGTGGGCTGTCAGGACATGCGCAGTCGGACTGAGAACTGGTGCTTGTGTGCGCAGTGCTGTGTGGCCCGCGCAGTGCTGAGAGCCTGCAGGGGCTGTGCGGCTGGGCTTGGGGCCCTGGCGAGTGTGGACCTCATCCAGGGTGACAGGTCCAGGGCACTTGCAGGCACCGTGGCTGGGCTGGGTGGGAGGGACGGCTGTGGGGGTCCTTGTGGGGGTCTGTGGTCTGTGGGGGCCACCATCCTGCTTCGTACCAGGCTGGCCTGTTTCCAGGGCCGTGGGCGCCCACGAGTGCCCCCTGAGCCCCACGGGGAGCAGGAGTTTGAGGTTTGAGGTCACCAGCCCCAGCTGCCCAGCCATACACAGCCTTGGCCAGGCACCCTGGCAGCTGGGGGGTGGATGTGATGAGGAAGGGGGTTGTAGCCACAGCAGGGAGGGAGGGTGATTGGCTGCGGAGCCAAGCAGGGAGCTGGACCCACATCCCTGTCCTCAGGGACGTGACGTGCCCTGGGAGTGGCCAGCAGAGGAGCCAGCAGGCAGACGGGGCGGGGGCCTCGCTCTCCCCAGTGGGCAGGGAGTCCTGGGAAGGTGTGTGCAGAGCTGTGTGAGCCACTGGCCTGGATCCTGCTGTGGCCACTTGGGCAGGAGGCCCAGGGACCGCCCCTCCACGAGGTCAGGAGTTACCTTGGACAGCTTCCCAGGTGGGGGCTGGCTCATCCTGGGGAGTCGGTAAGGCTGCCCCAGGCTCCGTCTTGCAAAGACCCTGCCCTGCGGCCTGCCTGCCTGTCCTGAGCCCTGGTGGGCAGAGCTGGCCCTCTGCCTTACAGGCGTCCGTTTTGTGCCTGGGTGCTTGGGGAGCAAGGCCCTCCCTGGGCCCCGGCGGCCTGGGTCTTGCACAGCTCCTCCAGGCGGGTGTGGACCCTGGCTAGAGTGGCTGCCAGCCAGCTGGGCCCCCCTTCTGTGGCTGCCCGGGGCCCTCACCTCCCTGTTTTGCGTCCAGCAGATGGTGAGCCCTGGCTCCGTCCTGTGGGAGGAGTGTCCCAGTTGCCGGGGTGTGTGGGCTCTGCCACCCGGGGCTGCTGTGTTGTGGGAGAGGGAGGGGCTTCCAGGAGCCGCTCCTGCAGCTGCGCCTGTGTCCCCACCGCAGCCCTGCTGTGCGGCATGGCGGCCAGCAGAGGGCGCACTTGCTCCTCTGATCCCCTCGGTGCACTTTTTTTTTTTTTTTTGGTGGTAATTGATTGCCTAATTTCCTCTTTATGTGAAAGAAAGCAGATATCAAGTAATTTGCAGCAATAACCTGCTAATGCTGGGCCAGCATCGAAACTCCCCTGCTCATTTCAAGTGGCAGATAAAACACTAATACATAATTATCCTTGCAAATTGGATTGTTTTAAATAACCAAAAGGCTACGGCCAGGGGAGAGCGATCCCATCTCCCCTGAGTTACTACGGCAGCATAATTGCCGCGCTCAATCAATTTCCCTGGCGTTAGGAATTCCATCACAATCAACATTAAGCTTTACTCATTGTGATGGGCGAGAGCCGGGCCATTTCTCCTCTTTTTCTTAACTGGCAAAATTAATCAGGAAAGGGTTTTAAACATTTACCCGTGTGAAAGAGGTCAGCTCTGCCGCTGTGTTGCTCAGCAGATAGGGGGCTAATAAAAAGAAAATTGAATTACTAATGACCACCAGGAACAGTGTATAAAACCTGCAGTCGCCAGTTCAGGAGGAGGGAGAATCAATTTTCTCGGGACAAGGTGCGCTCATTTTTTATTTTGGCGCATATTATCAGCAGTTTAATTTGCGAGTGCGTAAACAGGAGGAAGCGGAGGGATGCGGGGCTGAGGTGCGAAGTGCCTGGGGTGCTGCTGTACACGATTTATTTGCCACAGCAGATAATCGCTTTAATTGAATTCAAAACTGCATTGTTCAGCACCCATGGCCGCCTGCCCTGGGGACGGAGCGGGTGCCAAAGTCATGGCCTTTCCCTGCCTCTCCCGCCTCCCCCTCCCGAGCTCGGTGGGCTTGTGGCTGGGGACCAGACGGGGGTCCGGGGCGCCCCAGCGGTGTGCTCCTTGCGTTTTCTCCTGGAAGACACTGCTGGGAGCCTGGGCACTGAGTGTCCGCCTAGCGCCGCGGCAGACGGCGTCATCTGTACCCGTCTAAGCAGGCGGACGCGGGGAAGGCACTTGGGCAGAGGCGGGGGAAGCCTTCTGGGGGTCTCATGCTTGGCGTAGGATTTGCCACACGTGCGATTGTGCCAAGTGGTCCATGTGGAGCTCACACCAGGGACGCCACTGCTGCTGGCCTCTTGTGGGTCCAGGGCCAGCTCTGAAGTTCTCCTCCTCCGGCCACAGCCTGGGCCCAGCGCGGGGCTTCGGCCACCATGGGGCAACTGGCTGAATGGCTGCTGTCCCGCTCTTCCAGCTGCCCCCTTGTGCCCTAGTCGGGGCTTCCTCGAGCCCTAGAAGAGCTGCAGTGGGTGGCGATGTGGGGAGACTTCCGTCCTGCTGCCCCCATTCCACCACCTACACCGGGCCTGCAGGAGGCTCCGACGCGGAGGGCTGGGCGGGAGTGAGCAGGGGTCCACCTGTGGCGGACAGGAGGACCCGCTTTGCACAGTGGTCTCATGTGTAGACCGTGAGCTGGCGCCAGACCTGCACCTGCCGGGTTCTCACTTGAGTCAGCTGCCTCTGTCCCAGCCCTGGCTGGACCTGTCCTTGCCCCAGGACACTGGAGGGAGGGCAGGTGTGGGCCACGGGCCCTTGTCTGGCCGGGTATAGCCCCTGTCACCATGTGCGCTGAGAGCTGTCCCCGGTCTCACCCCGGAGCCCCGCCTTCTCTCACCTCCCCAGGCCTCCCTGCCTCCCTGCACTAGCCCCCTGGGACCTGGTGCCTGTTCCCAGAGTCCCAGTCTCCGAGGCAGTGCTCAGGGGGCCCCTTCCATGTGAGTGCTGCCCACCTCCCCGACACCTGCCGCCCTGTGCAGGACCCCACGGCCTGTCGGCCAGCTCTCCTGGTCAAGACGCCTGGGCACGGGGGCCCTCTGGGCACTGGTCCTACCCTCTGGCAGCCCCTGCCAGTTCCTGGGTGGGCTCTGCTGGCTGTGGCAGCAAGCGTGTGTGCACTCCGCTGTCCTATTTTTCCTCCGCGCTTCATGGCTGCCTCCCAAGTTCTTCCCCACCCCCTCCCAGGTCCCTGGTGTCCCCTGTTGGGTGGCAGCGCAGGCCCTGCTGGTGCATGCGGTCCTTTGTCGCCTCGTGCCCAGGCCCGGCTCTGACCATGGCTCTGCACTTGGCTTGTGCTGGGATGTTGAGGGGAGGGTCAGCACGCACACTGACCAGATAGAGCCTAGGCGCCGGGCCTCTTCCTCTCAAGGCTGTCAGCTGTCCACGCTGCCCCTCATGAGGGCATCTGTGGTGGTGCTGGTCAGCCCATGTCCCACCCCTGGGCGTTCCCTCTTTTCTGCCCGATGGCCTGGTGCTGCAGGCCAGGGTCCTGTGCCCTCCTGCACGCGCATGGCCTGGGCTGAGACGCACGCCAGGGCGCTCGATGCAGGGAAGGAGGCTGCCGTGGGTGCGTGGGCTGGTGCCACCTCACCCAACCCGGGCCGGCCAGCGCCGTGCGTCCCGAGGGCCCACAGACGGCCCGGGGCAGACGCTGTCGTCAGGCCCAGCTGGCCTCGGTGGGAGGTGAGGTTTGCTGGAGCCGCCCTGCTGGAGGTCAGCGTGCCGCCACGTGAGGCAGTGTGTGCTTGCAAGGGCAAAGGGAGCAGAGCGGTGCTGGCCCCGGGGGGCGGGATGGTCAGCAGGGGCTTGCCTGTCCCGCCCTGGGCTGCAGCCCTGCAGGGCCAGTTTGTAGGACCTCTGAGCTCCCAGGTCTGCTCTGGGCGGCCGGCTTGCTGTCCTGGCCGTGCCGACCTGGTCCTGGGGGCACCCCCGGAAGCTGGTGTGTCGGGACGGCCCCAGCTGGTGCTGCCGTGGGGGCAGGGGCCCTGGGTTCCCCAGCCGGGGCAGTGTGTGCGGGTCCCTTTGTTGGGTGAGTCGCTGTGCTCCTGGCCATGAGTGGCACAGGCTCCTTCCCACCACATGCCCTGGGAGACTGGTCGAGGGCAGCGCCCTCGTCCCCTGAGCCACAGGATCCCTCTCACCCTGGTGGTCTCGCTCAGGAGTCTGGCCTGGCAGTGGGTGCTGGGACACGGGCTGTGTGAGTTCGTGTGGTCTGCTACATGCCCCAGGCTGCAACGGTGGGGACGTGCCGCCGAACGGTCAGGGGCTTCCTGGGCACAGTGCCAGGCCAGCCCCACGTCCCACCCTGTAGGCCACATTGGGAGTCTGCGCCCAGGCGGGACCAGCAGGCCTGAGGCCAGCGCGGGGAACTGGCCTGACGCAGCGTCCCTGCCGCCTCCTGGTGGCTCTCCTCACCGCTCCTGGGTTTCACACCTGGGTGTGGGAGCGAGGCGGCAGCGCCCGGAGAAGCTGTGATCCTGGGTGCTGGGCAGCTCCACCTCTGGAGGGGAGGTGTGGCCTCCAGGGGCCCAGTACAGTGGCCCCTTCTCTGCTGGGGGCCAGCCTGCGGCTGAACCCCTCATGCAGGCGCCCGGGGGTCCTGGCGCTGCTGGGCGGCACTCCCTCCACTCTGCCTCCCCCGCCCCCACAGCCGGGGCAGGCTGGGTGTGCTGGAGCTCCGGGGGTGTGCACTTGCTCTGGGGACCTGTGCTGCTCCCCCGGCATCCGTGGCGTGCGGTGGGGCTGTGACAGGGAGGAAGCCCCGTCCCAGCCTGTAGCTGTCCCTGGGCGCCTGATCTTCCTGCCCTGGGCCTCCCTTGCTGACCCAGCATCCAGCGCACTCCTGCCTGGTGCTGGGTGTGTGGCCGATGGCCGGCACAGCAAGGCCCCAGCCACACTGAGATGATTCTTGCTGGGAGACGTGGGCTGTCTCCAGGAGACCAGGGAGAGTCCAGCTGTGGACAGGGCTTCCTGAGGCTGGACCTGGACCTGGGGGGTTCTGCACTGAGTGCAGGGACCTGGATCCCAGGTGGGGCCATGGCTATCCCCGCCCCCCAGCTGGACACAGGTGCCCCTCCCCATGGGTGCTGACCTGGATGCTGGGCCCCAGGGCCCCAGGGAGGGAGGAGCCAGTCCAGATGGCCGTGAAGCGGCTTCTCCAGACCCATGCTCGGTTGCTCGGTGCGTTTCACCGAGGAGGCACAGAGTTGGGAAAGTCGGCGCAGTCGGCCCCGCACTGGCAGGCAGGCCATCTGGCCCTGGAGCCTGCCTCCCTCCTCGTGGCCCTGCCGAGGAGGCCCCCACCCTTCCTGCCCTTGGACCCTGGGCTCAAGTGGAGCCCTGCGGCCGGACTCTCTGAGTGGGGACTTGACCCCTGCTCTCGGGCCAGCTGCAGGCAGAGACCGCTGAAGGGGGTCAGGTCCAGTCCCCCGTGGTGGCAGGCCCAGGAGCTGGGTGCCAAGTGAAACCCAGGAGGGCAAGGAGGCGGGCTAAGAGCAGTCTCCTGGAAGGCGGTGCAGAGGCCCGGCTGCCCACAGCCCACCCTCCTGCCCCCTGGTGGGAATTTGGTGGCGCCGGGCAGCCCTGGCTGCCACAGCTGCCACGGAGGTGTGCTCCTTGGAGGAATGCCCGGCTGCTGGCCCATCCCCGAGCTGTGCCAGGGCCCAGCGTCTGAGCATTTGCTGGGGCAGCTGCAGACCTGTGCTGGGGGCCTGGAGAAGCCCTTCCTGGCTGCGGGGGGCGGGGGCTGTGAGCTGTGAGCTCTACCCCGCGGGTCCTCAGCCCCCCACTTGTGCCAGGCTCTGCTCTCACTGCTGTCTTGCTCGGGTGGCCTTTGGAGCTGGGGTCCGTGTGCCCTGCCTGGGCCTGGCAGCCAGGCTGGGCGGTTCTGACTGACCCCTGAGCAGCTCCCAGCTTGGACGTTCTGTGTGGCCCAGGAGGAGCAGGGGCCAGGCGGCCTGGCTCAGGGCCCCCAGCCTGTTGACTTCCCAGGGGCTCCCAGGGCCTTTCCCCTGGGGCTCCTGGGGCCAGCGATGGCAGCCCCACTGTTGGTCTCTGGGACGTGACCCCCATGGGGGGGTGTGGGGTGCCAGACCTGGGAAGGTGTGCTGTGGACAGGCCTGGCACTGCGGGCAGAGTTCTCTCGTGCCGAGGGCAGCTGAGGGAAGTTCAGGCCAGCTGGGCCTCCTCCTGCCCTGGGCTGTGGTGGAAGGGGTGCGGTGGTCCCCTCAGAATCGCACTGCAGGCCCCAGGCAGGCAGGTCTTGGGCTGGCTCTCGGAGCTGTGTGGGCGTGGGGCTGGGCCGCACTCTGGCCCTGCTGTGGCACTCAGAGCCCGAGTGTGTCTGAGGGCGGTGTGGCAGCCAGAGAGCCAGGCCCACCTTGCCGCCCTGCCGCCCTGCCGTGTGCTGACGTGGGCCTGGGCCAGAGGTGACGAGGGGCACCCGCGTCGCGGTCTCCAGGGCAGGCAGTGCTTTTAACGGGGAGCGTTCGCGTGGCTGGGGCCGCCGTGTGGTCTGGCTCTGGCCACTTTGCCCAGTGCCGCCCTGCACGGCCACCCCATAGCCATGCTGTGTCTGTGCCTGTGCTCTGGACTCCAGCCTCTGGCCTCTGCCGAGGCTTCTTGAGGGCGCAGCTCGTGGGCAGCCTCCGTCAGTCTGTGCGTCTGCCTTGGCGCGACCGCAGTGGCTGCTGAAGTCGCTTATGGAGCGGGGAGTCTGGCTTTTTTTTTGTTTTTGTTTTTTTTTTTTTGTTTGTTTTGTTTTTTGTTTTTAAAGACTTATTTATTGTTTGAAAGGCAGAGTTACAGAGACAGAGAGGGAGAGAGAGGTCTTCCATCCACTGGTTCACTCTCCAAATGGCCGCAGTGGCCAGAGCTTAGCCAATCTGAAGCCAGCAGCCAGGAGCTTCTTCCGGGTCTCCCACGTAGGTACAGGGGCCCAAGCACGTGGGCCATCTTCCACTGCTTAGCAGGGAACTGGATCAGAAGTGGAGCCTCCGGGACACGAACTGGTGCCCGTGTGGTGCTGTGTTTCAGGCACCTAGCCCCTGAAGTTGTCTTTTAAGGAAATAGTTAGGGTGGTCATTGGCCTGGTGGTTAGGATAGGGAAAGATGCCTGCCTTCCATGTGGGAGTGCCTGGGGCATGCCTGGCTCCTACCATCAGCGTCCTGCTGCTGCAAACCCCGGGAGGCCGTGGTGATGGCTCAGCGGTCCGTCCCTGCCTTGTAGGTGAGACGCTTGGGTTGAGTTCCTTGCTCCCAGCTTCGTCTTGCCCTGGGGCTGTTGGAGTGACCCAGCGGCTGGGCAATCTGTCTCTACCACTCAAGTAAGTAAATCAATAAAACAGTGTTGAAAAATTAGTCTTTTTACATTTAGTGTAGTAATGAACATATCTGGATTGAGTTTACCATCTTCCCATGTGCTTTCCCTCTGTTCTATCTTCTTCACATTTCTGTTCTTTTATTTATTTGAATGGCAGAGTGGGGGCCAGCACTGTGACAGTGCCAGCATCCCATATGGGCGTTGGTTCAAGTCCCGGCTGCTCCACTTCCAATCCAGCTCTTTGCTAATGCACCTGGGAAAGCAGGGAAGATGGCCCAAGTCTTTGGGCCCCTGCACTCACGTGGGAGACCCGAAAGAAGCTCCTGGCTTCAGATCAGCTCAGCTCCGGCTGTTGCGGCCATCTGGGGAGTGAACCAGCAGATGGAAGACCTCTCTCTTTCTCTCTCTCTCTGCCTCTCTGTAGCTCTGCCTTTCAAATGAATAAATAAATCTTTAAAAAAAAAAAAAAGGCAAGTGACAGAGAAAGAGGAAGGGGGAGAGAGAGAGAAATCTTGCATCCTCCGGTTCACTCCCCAGATGGCTGCAGTGATCAGGGCTGGGCCAGGCTGAAGCCAGGAGCCAGGAACTCCTGTACTTGGGCCATCCTCTGCTGCTTTCCCCGGGCACATTAGCAGGGAGCTGGATCAGAAGTGGAGCAGCGGGACTGGAGCCAGTGCTCATACCGCATGCTGGGATGCTGGCGCCATTAACTGGTGCACTGTAACACTGGCTCCTTTCCCTTGTCTTTTTTTTTTTTTTTTTTTTTAAGATTAGATTTATTTGTTTATTTGAAAGTCAGAGTTACACAGAGAGAGGAGAGGCAGAGAGAGGTCTTCCATCTGCTGGCTTACTCCCCAACAGGCCGCAATGGCCAGAGCTGTGCTGATCAGGAGCCAGGAGCATCTTCCCAGTCTTCCACGTGGGTACAGGAGCCCAAGGACTTGGGCCGTCTTCTGCTGCTTTCCCAGGCTACAGCAGAGAGCTGGATCAGAAGTGGAGCAGCCAGGACCTGAACCGGCGCCCATATGGGATGCCGGCATTGCAGCTGGCAGCTTTACTGCTACGCCACTGCACCGGCACCTGAATGAGCTTTGTGTGTATGTATGTGTGTGTTAAAAAGATTGCTTGAAAGGGAGAGTGGGCCGGCGCCGCGGCTCAGTTGGCTAATCCTCCGCCTTGTGGCGCCGGCACACCGGGTTCTAGTCCCGGTCGGGGTACCGGATTCTGTCCCGGTTGCTCCTCTTCCAGTCCAGCTCTCTGCTGTGGCCCGGGAGTGCAGTGGAGGATGGCCCAAGTGCTTGGGTCCTGCACCCATGGGAGACCAGGAGAAGCACCTGGCTCCTGCCATCGGATCAGCGCGGTGCGCCGGCCGCAGTGCAGCGGCCATTGGAGGGTGAACCAACGGCAAAGGAAGACCTTTCTCTCTGTCTGTCTCTCTCACTGTCCACTCTGCCTGTTTAAAAAAAAAGGGGGCGGGGAGTGACAGAGAGAGGGAGAGACAGAGAGAAGGAGATATTCCATCCACTGGTTCAGTCCCCGCGTGTCCACAACAGCTGGGGCCCGGACCAGGTTGTAGCCAGGAGTCAGGAACTAGACCCAGGTCTCCCGCGTGGGAGGCAGGGCGCAGTACTTGGGCCATCACCTCCTGCCTCCCAGGTATGTAACAGGGAGCTGGGTTGGAGTTGTGGCGGGGTCTGGGCACAGCCAGGCACTCTGCCACCTGTCCCTGCAGTCTCGTCTTTTAACCCCTTGGGCTCATCGGTAGTTAGTTATTTTTTTTCAAGTTGGCGTAATTACCTGGATCCCTATCCATTCCATTGTCTGGTTCCACATGGGTGTCAGGGACGCAACCACTTGAGCCATCCCAGGGTGCGTATTAGCAGGTGGCTCATGGGAAGCCGAGGCGCCGGGACGCGACCCAGGAGCTCCGACTGGGGATGCGGCAGCCTAAGCACGTGCTGAACGCCTGCTCTTTCTTCCTCGTGGTCTCTGGTCCGCTTGTCTGTTGGGTGGTAGAGACTGCAGATGGACACTTTGCAGAAGGCCAGACAGGACAGAGCCTGAAGGGTCAGGGCCGCTGTGGGCCGTGTGTCCAGGGTGGCCTTCCCAGAGAGAGGCTCTGTGCTGGGCAGGCTAAGCCAGCCTGCAGCCCCAGGTCCCAGGCCCCCTGCCCACCCCCAGTGCCTGGTGGGCTGGCCCAGTGGGGCGTGCATGCTGGAGAGCTGGGGGTGGGAGCCTCTCCCCCCGCCCCATAGCTGGTGGCCCACTCCCCCACCTGCAGGGTCAGAGTGCAGGGTCCTGGTGACCTGTGTGTACAGGACAGATCCTGTGGCCCCCGAGCTTTCTGGGTGAGTGGTGGGAGGGCTGCTCGGTTGTCCAGGCACTTTGGGCTGCTGTGGGCCTTGTGGACGGTCAGTGCCTCCTGCGGCTTCTCCTCACTCCAGCTTGAGGCCAGGGGAGAGGCCTCAGGCAGCCATGCCTGGTCAGGATGCAGATCCTGCTGTAGCCATGCTGGGCTGAGGGCGGTGGGGGCTGCGTGAGGCGCTTCTCCTGGGGCAGGGCTGCTGTGTGGGCTTGAGTGACAGTGGGTGACAGGCCTCAGGTGTAGCCAGCAGACCCCTCAGCGACACTGAGGGAGGCCCTGGACTTCAGGGTCAGAGCATGCTGCTTGGGGTGCCTCTCTTGCTGGGAGTGTGGAGGGGGCTGTGCAGGTGCCAAGCCTGGCTAGGGATGGTAGGGTGCTGACCCATGGTGGGCAGGGGTGGACACAGGCTGCTCACTGCTGCTCTCACAGGCCAGGGTGGCCAGTGCTGCCTGGTCGTGTGGGCCACTGCCAGCAGGAGACCTGGCCGGGCGTGCCTCTGCACCTGAGGCCCCTCCCCGGAGCCTGCTGTCTGGGGCTGTGCACGCCCCCGTGGGGCCCCAGGGCCATGCCCTCTTGGCTGGCTCTCCTCACTGCCCATTGCAGTCCACTGGGAGCATGTTGACATGGATGGCAACCCCTGAGGAGGCGCCTACTTGGCTCTGAGCTGAGACCCTCCCCTTCTCTGGCTTTTGGGCCCCTCGTGTGGCTCTGCCTAGGGAGAGATGTGAGGAAAGGGCTGGGTTATGTGTCTTTTAGCTGCCAGAGCTTCTCAACAGGTCACAGGAGCCCTGGGGGTGGGGGGCCTGTGGTCTGCTGTGGTCTGCTGTAGTCCCGCTGTGGTCCGCTGTGGTCCCCCTGTGGTCTGCTGTGGTCCCGCTGTGGTCCCCCTGTGGTCCTGCTGTGGTCTGCGGTGGTCCCGCTGTGGTCTGCGGTGGTCCCGCTATGGTCCCCCTGTGGTCTGCTGTGGTCCTGCTGTAGTCCTGCTGTGGTCTGCTGTGGTCTGCTGTGGTCCCGCTGTGGTCTGCTGTGGTCCCGCTGTGGTCCCCCTGTGGTCTGCTGTGGTCCCGCTGGGTCCCCCTGTGGTCTGCTGTGGTCTGTTGTGATCCCGCTGTGGTCCCACTCCTTCCAGCTGTGGTCTTGCCCTGGTGAGCCCAGGGACTCGATTGCTGCTGGCAGCAGGCAGGGCCCTGCTTGGAGGGACCTGTGGGCCCCAGAGGGCCAGGGAAGCCGCGGCCATGGCTGGGTCCCGCTGCCACTTTCTGGGCGTCCGCTGCATGACCTGGCGCATCTCAGCGTGCAGGCCTTGCGAGCTGGAGAGCGAGTGTCAGTGCCCAGGACAGATGGGACTTCCAAAGATCACAGCCGGGTACAGTGGCTGTGAATTCGGCTGTTCCTGGTCATTGGGTGGCTGGTTGTTGGTTTGCTGGAGTGTCTGCAGGTGTGGCAGGAAGGCGCACTGGCCTTGGAGAGGAGCCTGGGCCCCGCCTGTGCCACCGCTCTGGGCGTCCAGCTCCGGAAGGCTGGCCGGTCTCGTCCCAGGCCACAGCCTCCAGTGCAGGGGAGACAGATCTCCCCCTTTGTCCTTGTGTCACCCTTGCCCTGCCCCCTCACGGCTGTTGAGGTGGGGGCCAGACATGGGGCCCTGTGACCAGCTGGACTGGCGGGTGTGTCCAGTGCGATGGCCTTAGCTGTCCTGCTGCTGTCTGTGGCCTGGCGCCCAGCAGAGAGGGGCACTCGCAGGGGCTCTGGGAGTCAGGAGTGGCCCAGCCCGGGCGGCTCCCAGTGACTGCTGCAGTCCCAGCCTGGCCTTGGGCTGCAGAGCTGTGTGCGGAGCAGCTGTGCCGAGGGGAGGGCTCCCGAGCCCAGCTGGGCCTGGCTCACTGCAGGACACGCGGGGAGGGCCAGGGGCCGCAGGCGTCTGAGGGGTGTGGCTCGTGCTTCCCATGGTTGCCTCCCTGCCTGTTAGAGCCAGCCAGCTCGGGGGACTGCCCGAGAGAGCTGGGTCGCCTGCTGCGCCCAGACATCAGCCTGGAGCAGACCTGAGCCCGGGCTCCCGTGCAAGGCCGGCTGTGTCTAGGAGAGGGTTCTAGTCCAGGCAGGTTCTCCCGGGGAGGCCCCTGTGTGCTCGGCCCTGTGGGCCCTTAGCGCTGGCCGGCTCTCGTCTGCTGTCATTCTATGGGGCTCGACTCACTCTAAATGATTCCCAGAGCTGCTGTGTTTCCCCTTCACGGTGCACGCCAAGCTGCTGGGATCTGTGCTGGGGTCCGGCCGCCTTCTGGTGCTGCAGCAGCAGCGTGGCGGGTGTGGCGCAGGTGCGGCAGCCTGCAGAGAGCCTGCACTGGGGGCCCGCGGTGTCAGTGGCCAGTTCTCAAGAAAGTGGCTATGGGAATGTCTCCAGTGCCCCGGCTGCTGGCAGCAAAGGGCTTGCTGGAGCAAGGTGGGGGTGCAGACACTGTGGCTCCGCTACTGTGAGATCATGCGGCTGTTGGCAGAGCCTCCGGTGGCCGGCCTCCCCTCATGTCCCCCTGGGAAGTCAGGGGAGGTGTCTCCCCAAACCCTGTGCTCAGGGTTCTTCCCTAGGTTGCCTTCATGTCCGTCTGCCTGCACCCAGAGCGGCCGTGGATGGTTGTGTCAGGTGGGTGGTAGGGCCCGCAGTGGTCCACCTCTGGACAGGACAACAGCTGAGAGACAGCCCCAGGGACAGCCCTGCCCTGAGCCCTGGACTCCGGCTCCAGGGTCTCTGCCAGCACTTCTGAGGCCTTTGGTGCATGTGGTGGCCTAGATTGGGGGCTGCGGAACGATATGAACTGGGATCTTGCCAAAACCAGAGAATGGTGGATTCCATTTTTCTTTAAGTACTCCTTTGAAAGGCAGAGTAAGCAAGCCAGCCAGCAAGCCCTTGTCCCGGATGCCATGACATCTGGGGCTGAAGCTGGGAGCACCATCCCGATCTCCCACATGGGGCGGGGACTCAGCGACAGGAGTCCTCGCTGCCGCCTCCTGGGAGCCAGAGCTGGCTGTGAACCCGGGCACTGGTGTGCGGTGTGCGCTTGCTAACCGGCGCCTCAGCTGCGAGTCCGTGCGGTCTGTGGGTGCTGGTTTCATGAGCTCAGCATGGCCCGCATGGCCTAAGGGTGGCCCCTCCAGCGGCGGTGCTGATGCCTGCAGAGACTTGCAGAGACTTGATCAGTTCTGGGATAAGTGTAGATCCTGAGGGAAGGCCGGGCCAGGCAACCCTCTCCCGCCTCACCCCTGCAGAGGCCTCTGCTGGAGAAGCCCCCGAGGCAGCTCCCGTCTTGCAGCAGCCGTGAGAGCACCCTTGCCTGTGCTGCACCTGTGCCCTCCTGGGGAGGCGTTCTGGACCGCTCAGAGCCAGCGTGAGGGTGGCGGCAGCAGGTGCAGGAGGGTGCCAGGCAGTGACCCACCACCTGCAGGGGCATGCGGCCTGCCTGCTTCCCCAGGAGGGTGGTGCTGGGGGTGTGTGTGTGGCTCATTCCTGGGCCCAGTGATGAAGCAGGAAGGGGGCTCGTATGGTGCTGCCACAGCCTGAGCTCCCTGCCCTTGGCCAGTCCCTCACTTGGCCCACTGGGAGCTCCTGGGAGGGTGGACATGGAGCCGGGGCCAGAACCCTAGGTGCTGTTGCTGGTCCCAGGGGCCGCAGGGGCTCCCGCTGGGCAGAAGGTGAGCTCTGTCCCTCCGAGCCTGGTGTTGGTGCACTCAGGAGCCTTGTGACCTCTGGCCACACCTCTCTCTGCCTCGGCTTCCCTGTCAAGAAACGGCGGCCGCAGCCACAGCTGGTCGTTAGGAGGCATGATTTGGTGCCGCAGTGAGCACATTCGCGCTCGCCTGCTGCCTCTGGGCTGGGAAGGGCAGCTGAGTGTATTGTGGCCAGGCCCTGCCTGCTCGCACCTCTCCCCTCCCCGGCCAGCTCTTCACAGGGGAGAACCCCGCTGCTCTCCCCCTCCCCCTCTGGGTGCTGCGGTGGCCCCGCAGGACTCTTGGCTCACTGTTACTGGGGGGACGTGAGGCAGGTGTTGCTGGTTGCGGGTGGCTTTCCATGTCGGGTCTGGGGACTCAGTGTGTAGCCGGGGGATTCCTGGCCCTGTGCCTGGGGTCTCTGTGCCGTCTGCTTGCTTCTTTCCTCGCACATGTGTACACGCCACAGCAAGCACGGTAGTGCCTCCTGGGAGCGGGGGCTAGAATGTTCCTGACGTGTGGCTCCACACCCCCATCCCCAGCCCATGTGGGCCCTTCTCTAGTCTGTCCACAGCTCCGGCTGAGTCGCTTCTGGCCTGACCCCACTGGGTTGCCCTAGGGACCCAGTGGCAGCTCTGGGGACTCCCCCCACCCCGTGGCCTGCTCACTGCTCTGCAGCTCCGCCCCTCGGGCTGCCAGCACAGCTGGGGAGGCCTGGAGGGAGACTGGCACGCGGGGTCTGGGATGAGGTGACTTCCAGGCCCCTGCAGGGCCCCCGCCGTGCCTGTGATGGGCAAGCGTGCAGGGGCTCGAGGGCAGCCGGGCTCAGTGAGCAGGAAGCTCCTGCCCCAGGCCATGTCCTCTGGGGACCGACATGTGAAAGTCAGGATTAGCTCACAGCCTCAGCTGGGGCGGGGGAGCTCTGTGGGCCTGCTGCGGGGTACTGGTCAGATCTGCGCCTCCCTGGGGTACGCTGTGGTTAGTTGGGCTTCCCAGTGGAACCCCCTGGCGGCTCAAGCAGTTCAGGTTCCTGGGTTCCCACCAGAGGTGCAGCCTGGACTCCGCGCGGCGCTGCCTGCTGCCCGGAACGGCCACTTTCTGAGACCCAGGAGGGAGGGCCCGGGAGCCCTGCCTGTGCCGACCCTGGCAGGCCCTGTTTTTGAGGTTGTCCTGCCTGCCAGTGTTGGGGGCCTGGCTGGCTCATGCCCACCGGTGTTCAGGTCGGGCAAGGGGGTGGCCAGGCCTGGGGACACAAGTTAGGAGTGTGTCCCTGAGGGGAGCAGGGAGCTGAGGGTGAGGGTGTGTGGTCAGGTGGGCCGAGACCTTGCTGTGGAGTGCTGGGGGGCCCTGTCCTCCCCCAAGGGCTCGACTGAGGTTTTAGGACAGAGGCTGCGGTGGGGGGGGGGGGCAGGAGACGGGGTGTGGCCCTGCAGGCCAGAGCTGGGAAGCGGGGTGATCACAGTGCCTCTGTCTCAGGTGCTGCTTGGCGTCTGAGGCTGGAGAGGACAGGGAATGCCAGCCTTGGGGTGCAGGGGCCAGGGACTGCCTGTGACCTTGAGCTGGGGGTGGGGTGAGCTTGGGGGACTACCCTCCTCTTTGAAGGGGCGCTGGGAGGGGGTGAGGCGGCCGAGCGCTGTCCTCCCACACCCACTGCCCCTGAGGCCCGTGCTCCCCTTCTGAGGGCAGGCCCCTCACCGCCCACCGTCCTGTCCCCTGTAGGCCCGTACTTCCGCGTGGCTGGGGTGTGCGGGCTGACTTCTCTCCCTCCCTGCTTGGAGGCAGAGCAGTCGTGAGAGGGGAAGGAAGACCCACCCCCAGCCGGTGGCGACTGTCACTGAGCAAACTGCACCCGTCGTCCCCCGCGGGGGTCGGTGTCGCTGTGCGATCGATGCTCGTGTGCGGTAATTACAGGAACTAGCAACTGGCGTTGCTTGAGTGACTTTAAGAAGAGCAGGGTCTCAATCTTCCTCCTAATAGGGCTCTGACAGTCCAAGGCGGCGGCCGCCTCACTGTTGTCATTAAACACTAGGTAGCGCGGAGCAGCAGAGCACACGGATCCCGTGCGGGGGCCTGGCGGCTGACAGCGCCGTTTGTCATCTCTGAGCTGCCTGGACGCCTCAGACGGCGGTGCACACGGCTGCTTAGGGTGACTTACGGCCCTGTCTGCACTGCCGCTGTGATCTGATAATCCGTGAGTGGCTGTCGGGGTGCGGATCCTGTTTCTGATGGTGCTGGGCACCGTCTGCAGGGGGTCGGCCCACCCCGCACGCAGCTGGAAGTGCTGCGAGGCCCCCAGGACGGGCCTGGCTGGGCCCCTCCCAGGGTGCAGTCACGCCCAGCGGCCAGCATGCCTGCAGCCACCCTGTGCAGGACGGCGGGTTTCCCGAGACGCTCATGAGGGTTCAGGTGAGTTGTGCTGACGAGGTATCCTGGCGGGGCCTTCCCAGGCCTGTGGCCTGGCCATCTGTGCTCCGCCTTGCTGAGTGGCGCCCCGCCACCGCTGAGGTGCCTGTTGGCCGGGCCGGCCACGAGTGGCCCCTGGTGGCCTCAGGGTGCAGGTTCAAGGCAGGCGCGGGGACCACACCTTGCTGGGAATCATCAAGTGCAGGAAAAGAGGAGTGATTTATTAGGCTCATAAAAATTCATGCTTGTGATTCCAGTCATCCCACATCTGAAGCTTGTTAGAACTGGGCCTGGCAGCTCCTGCTGCGCCAGCGTAGGGGCAGGGCGCTCCGCAGCCGCCCCCTGCCTCAGCTGCCATTGAGGCTTCTTTGAAAGGCAGACGCGTCCCTGCAGGCCCCAGAGCAGCCCCTTACAGGTGAAGGCAGGCGGCAGGCGGGTGGGGGCTTTGTGCCAGTAATGCAGCTCCGTGTGCCCTGCACCTGCAGGGCACGGGCTGGACTCTGCCAGGTGGCAGGTGCTGGAGGATCGAGTGTGAGGAGGTCCTGGAGCTGGCTCCAGGTGGGCAGTGCGGCTGTGTGCAAGCGCGGTAACAGTTGGGCCCACTCACAGAACGGTGGGCAGGCACAGGAGTAGCGATTACAGGTGGGGGTGCAGGCACAGGTGGAGAGGTACAGGCAGAGTGGCGGGGCAGGCACAGGTGGAGAGGTACAGGCGGACTGTGGGCAGGCACAGGTGGAGAGGTACAGGCAGAGTGGCGGGGCAGGCACAGGTGGAGAGGTACAGGCGGAGTGTGGGGCCGGCACAGGTGGAGAGGTACAGGCGGAGTGTGGAGCAGGCACAGGTGGAGAGGTACAGGCAGAGTGGCGGGGCAGGCACAGGTGGAGAGGTACAGGCAGAGTGTGGGGCCGGCACAGGTGGAGAGGTACAGGCAGAGTGTGGGGCAGGCACAGGTGGAGAGGTACAGGCAGAGTGTGGGGCAGGCACAGGTGGAGAGGTACAGGCAGAGTGTGGGGCCGGCACAGGTGGAAGCGGGCAGGCAGAGTGTGGGGCAGGCACAGGTGGAGAGGTACAGGCGGACTGTGGGGCAGGCACAGGTGGAGAGGTACAGGCGGAGTGGCAGGGCAGGCACAGGTGGAGAGGTACAGGCGGAGTGTGGGGCCGGCACAGGTGGAGAGGTACAGGCGGAGTGTGGAGCAGGCACAGGTGGAGAGGTACAGGCGGAGTGTGGGGCAGGCACAGGTGGAGAGGTACAGGCAGAGTGTGGGGCCGGCACAGGTGGAGAGGTACAGGCAGAGTGGCGGGGCAGGCACAGGTGGAGAGGTACAGGCAGAGTGTGGGGCCGGCACAGGTGGAGAGGTACAGGCAGAGTGTGGGGCAGGCACAGGTGGAGAGGTACAGGCAGAGTGTGGGGCAGGCACAGGTGGAGAGGTACAGGCAGAGTGGCGGGGCAGGCACAGGTGGAGAGGTACAGGCAGAGTGTGGGGCAGGCACAGGTGGAGAGGTACAGGCGGAGTGTGGGGCCGGCACAGGTGGAGAGGTACAGGCAGAGTGTGGGGCAGGCACAGGTGGAGAGGTACAGGCAGAGTGTGGGGCAGGCACAGGTGGAGAGGTACAGGCGGAGTGGCGGGGCAGGCACAGGTGGAGAGGTACAGGCAGAGTGTGGGGCCGGCACAGGTGGAGAGGTACAGGCAGAGTGTGGGGCAGGCACAGATGGAGAGGTACAGGCGGACTGTGGGGCAGGCACAGGTGGAGAGGTACAGGCAGAGTGTGGGGCCGGCACAGGTGGAGAGGTACAGGCAGAGTGTGGGGCAGGCACAGGTGGAGAGGTACAGGCGGAGTGTGGGGCAGGCACAGGTGGAGAGGTACAGGCAGAGTGTGGGGCAGGCACAGGTGGAGAGGTACAGGCAGAGTGTGGGGCAGGCACAGGTGGAGAGGTACAGGCAGAGTGTGGGGCAGGCACAGGTGGAGAGGTACAGGCGGACTGTGGGGCAGGCACAGGTGGAGAGGTACAGGCAGAGTGTGGGGCCGGCACAGGTGGAGAGGTACAGGCGGAGTGTGGGGCAGGCACAGGTGGAGAGGTACAGGCAGAGTGTGGGGCAGGCACAGGTGGAGAGGTACAGGCAGAGTGTGGGGCAGGCACAGGTGGAGAGGTACAGGCAGAGTGTGGGGCAGGCACAGGTGGAGAGGTACAGGCGGAGTGTGGGGCAGGCACAGGTGGAGAGGTACAGGCAGAGTGGCAGGGCAGGCACAGGTGGAGAGGTACAGGCAGAGTGGCAGGGCAGGCACAGGTGGAGAGGTACAGGCAGAGTGGGCAGGCACAGGTGGAGAGGTACAGGCGGAGTGTGGGGCAGGCACAGGTGGAGAGGTACAGGCGGAGTGTGGGGCAGGCACAGGTGGAGAGGTACAGGCGGAGTGTGGGGCAGGCACAGGTGGAGAGGTACAGGCGGAGTGTGGGGCAGGCACAGGTGGAGAGGTACAGGCGGAGTGTGGGGCAGGCACAGGTGGAGAGGTACAGGCGGAGTGTGGGGCAGGCACAGGTGGAGAGGTACAGGCGGAGTGTGGGGCAGGCACAGGTGGAGAGGTACAGGCGGAGTGTGGGGCAGGCACAGGTGGAGAGGTACAGGCGGAGTGTGGGGCAGGCACAGGTGGAGAGGTACAGGCGGAGTGTGGGGCAGGCACAGGTGGAGAGGTACAGGCAGAGTGTGGGGCAGGCACAGGTGGAGAGGTACAGGCAGAGTGTGGGGCAGGCACCGGTGGAGAGGTACAGGCAGAGTGTGGGGCAGGCACAGGTGGAGAGGTACAGGCAGAGTGTGGGGCCGGCACAGGTGGAAGCGGGCAGGCAGAGTGTGGGGCAGGCACAGGTGGAGAGGTACAGGCGGAGTGTGGGGCAGGCACAGGTGGAGAGGTACAGGCAGAGTGTGGGGCAGGCACAGGTGGAGAGGTACAGGCAGAGTGTGGGGCAGGCACAGGTGGAGAGGTACAGGCAGAGTGTGGGGCAGGCACAGGTGGAGAGGTACAGGCAGAGTGTGGGGCCGGCACAGGTGGAGAGGTACAGGCAGAGTGTGGGGCAGGCACAGGTGGAAGCGGGCAGGCAGAGTGTGGGGCAGGCACAGGTGGAGAGGTACAGGCGGAGTGTGGGGCAGGCACAGGTGGAGAGGTACAGGCAGAGTGTGGGGCAGGCACAGGTGGAAGCGGGCAGGCAGAGTGTGGGGCAGGCACAGGTGGAGAGGTACAGGCAGAGTGTGGGGCCGGCACCGGTGGAGGCGGGCAGGCG
The DNA here is from genome assembly GCF_964237555.1 of Oryctolagus cuniculus. Taxonomy (NCBI): domain Eukaryota; kingdom Metazoa; phylum Chordata; class Mammalia; order Lagomorpha; family Leporidae; genus Oryctolagus; species Oryctolagus cuniculus. The sequence goes on along the minus strand of NC_091437.1, from coordinate 167,463,714 downwards.
TGTGTCTACATCTCGGGGGACAGCTGTGCAGTGCCTCCAGCCTTATTTCCCGGCTGGGACTGTGGGCCTTGAGCCCTGCTCTGTGCTTTCTGAGAGACTGTCCCCCTGGTCATCTGGGGCCCTGCCCTCCTGCCTAGGCGTCGGTCGCCTTCTGATTCTTGCCCTAGGGGCTGATGTGCCCTTCAGTCTGTCATGGGACTGGCGCGTGGGTCTTGTGTCAGGGGCACGAGGGGACAGCAGGCTGCCAGAGCCCGGCGAGGCAGCCCATCGTGGATCCTCTCCTCTGCACAGCGGAAGGGCCTGGGAGGCGTGGGCAGGGAGGCTGCGCTTCCCCAGGCGTCTGCTTTGATTACTCCGTCACAGCTGCAGGCCCCTCAGCCGGCTGTGCCGCCTGCGGGGAGTCGGGGTCACGCATGAGCAGCCTGGGCCTCGGTGCTCATCACTGCTAATCAGGGTCCCTGCTGCTGACCCGCCTGACGGCCGTGATGAACACCCCACACGGTGGGCAGGTGCGGCTCAGGCACGCGCTGCCTCCTGTTCTCGGGGTCTGCCCCAGGAGTGCTGTGGGACTGCTGAGTCAGGCAGAGCAGAGCGGTGCCCCAGGGCGCAGGGTCGGCGGGACTGGGGCCAGAGGCCTGCACATCGTGTCTCCCCTAGCCTCCCGGACCTCCGGACTGGCCCACACGGGGAGAGATGCTGCGGCTGCCCAGAGGGGTGGCGCTACGTCCCTGAGGGGCAGAGGCCGGGCTGCTACTGCTGCACACAGGAGCCCAGGGGCTTCAGGGATGTCCCATCGCGCGGCTGTCCTGTGGGCTGGCCCTGAGCTCTGCCAGGGGAGCAGGTGCCTGGTCTCGGAGCCTGGCTGACCTGAGGGGGCAGGGGTGTGGGGTGGAGGGGGTGGCCCTGAGCTGGGGGGCAGGAGTGTGGGGTAAAGGGGGTGGCCCTGAGCTGGGGGCAGGAGTGTGGGGTGGAGGGGGTGGCCCTGAGCTGGGGGGCAGGAGTGTGGGGTGGAGGGGGTGGCCCTGAGCTGGGGGCAGGAGTGTGGGGTGGAGGGGGTGGCCCTGAGCTGGGGGGGCAGGGGTGTGGGGTGGAGGGGTGGCCCTGAGCTGGGGGCAGGAGTGTGGGGTGGAGGGGGTGGCCCTGAGCTGGGGGGGCAGGGGTGTGGGGTGGAGGGGTGGCCCTGAGCTGGGGGGCAGGGGTGTGGGGTGGAGGGGGTGGCCCTGAGCTGGGGGGCAGGGGTGTGGGGTGGAGGGGGTGGCCCTGAGCTGGGGGGGCAGGGGTGTGGGGTGGAGGGGTGGCCCTGAGCTGGGGGGCAGGAGGTGACCGTGTGCGGGTGCAGTGTGTGTGAGCGTACACGTGTGTGTCTGGACATGAGTGGCCCTGCTGTGTAGTGCAGCCACAGGCAGACACAGAGGGGCAGGTGCAGCTGGGGGCTGCAGACGGGAGAAGCCCACCTGAGCCGGGTACGGAGAGGGATGGGCAGCTGGCCTGGACGGACCCTTGTCTGTGTGGGAGGCCAGAGCCCATCCCACTGGCCTGCCTCCAGAGGACACGCGACCCGGGGGCCTGTCCTGTGGAGAACATGTCACCCCTAGAGTCTGCCCCGGCCTTGCTGCCTCCACGGTCTGGTGCACAGCCAGAACTGGGGGTGACAGCCCAGCTCCCAGGGTGGTGGGGGCACAGGTCAGCTCAGATGGGGCTGACTCTTAACCAGGGCCTCGCTGTGCGGTCAGGGGCTGAGCTGAGTTTGGGGCCACCGTGGAGGAGCCATGGCCTCTACCCTGGCGTCGTGATGCTGGGGTCTCTGCTGTGTGGGCGGAGCCCCTGGCTTGGGCAGCACGTTGCCTGCCCCGCCCCTGCCCAGCTGTGGGGCCGCTGGCAGGCAGCTTAGACACGGGTCACGTGTGGATGTGGGGCACGGGCTCTCTGAGATGGGTGCCGCACCTTCTGTTTCAATCTCTGCGGCCGTTTCTCCGAGTGCAGTTCAGCAGTTGCTGGGGCAGAGACTGGCTGCCACGCGCCTGCTCTGGGGAGGAGCCCTGATGGCTGCAGGGTCCCAGGCGGGGTCCTGGTGGGGAGGCCTCCACCTCACCCCCACCTGCCAACTGTCAGCCTCGCAGCCGCGGAGCTGGGGCGCCCCCTTGCTCCTGCCTGCTCCCTGCCCGCCTGGGCCGGGGTCCTCCCAGACCTACCCCCAGCTCTCGTGCCTTTGCCCCTCCGTGCTCTCCTGGCCCACATTGGGAGGGACAGGACAGTGCTGTCACAGGAGGGGCCTTCAGCTGGGTCCTGGGCATGGCAGGTGCTTGCTGCCTTCCTGATGAGCTGAGCGTGCAACACCAGTCAGGCCCCAGCTCCCCGCTCGCTGCCCCTGCTCCCCACTCACTGCCCCTGCTCCCCGCTCGCTGCCCCTGCTCCCCGAGGAGAAACCAGGACGCCTTCACCTGGAGCGCTTCCTGCTTCGGAAGCACTCCCCTTGCTTCTGCAGTCCCCGTGTGTGCCCGTGCATTCCCTCTGTCCCTTGCTTCTGTAGTCCCGCGTGTGTGCCCGTGCATTCCCTCTGTCCCCTTCCGCTGCTGCAGTCCCCGTGTGTGCCCGTGCATTCCCTCTGTCCCCTTCCGCTGCTGCAGTCCTGTGTGTGCCCGTGCATTCCCTCTGTCCCCTTCCGCTGCTGCAGTCCCGCGTGTGCCCGAGCATTCCCTCTGTCCCCTTCCGCTGCTGTAGTCCTGTGTGTGCCCGTGCATTCCCTCTGTCCCCTTCCGCTGCTGCAGTCCCGCGTGTGCCCGAGCATTCCCTCTGTCCCCTTCCGCTGCTGTAGTCCTGTGTGTGCCCGTGCATTCCCTCTGTCCCCTTCCGCTGCTGCAGTCCCCGTGTGTGCCCGTGCATTCCCTCTGTCCGCTTGCTTCTGCAGTCCCGCGTGTGTGCCTGTGCATTCCCTCTGTCCGCTTGCTTCTGCAGTCCCCCGTGTGTGCCCGTGCATTCCCTCTGTCCCCTTGCTTCTGCAGTCCCCCGTGTGTGCCCGTGCATTCCCTCTGTCCCCTTGCTTCTGCAGTCCCGCGTGTGTGCCCGTGCATTCCCTCTGTCCCCTTCCACTGCTGCAGTCCCTCTGCCTGGAACCCTAGCTCTTCCTGCTGCCTCCAAGCCGGGCCCAGTCACTCCTGCAGGGGCACTTCTGTGGTCCTGCCCAGCACTGCTGTTCTAATCCCCCCGTCGCCGGTAGCCTCCTGCATCTGGTGACAGGGGCATGGCCACCTGAGCTCTCAGTGTGGCGGGCATGTGCCGAGGAAGAGGCCTGGCAGTGAGGCAGGAGTCCGGTGGGGTGGTGCCTCCGAGCAGTGCCAGCGGGGTACTCGCTCACCTGGCCCCAGGACCCTGCCTCACCCCGCAGGCTGCTGCTTGCACCGAGCGTCTCTGGTCTCATCTCGCTGATGGAGCATTGTGGGCCTGGAGCCATCCCGTGCGCGTCTTCCTCTCCCTCTGAAGTTCCGTGAAGTCTGAACGCCCCGAGCGGCTCCGCCATCTGGAATGAGGGGGAGGGGAAGCCGGGCCAGGCTCCCCGGCAGTGCCTGGGGCGTGGGAGGCAGGGCGCAGCTGCGCTCTCAGGGGTGCCCTGGGCTGGCTCCGGCTGCGTGCGGGTGAGGGGGGCCGAGGGCCCAGCGCAGCGCAGGGGCGCGCGTCGCTGATGGATGGGCTCGCGGCCCGGCAGATATGACGCCAGCAGCTTTTTTGTAGTTTGTCTTCCATTGCGGCAGTAAAGTTTTTAATTAGGAAAGCTAATGAGATCGATTAGTCATTAGAAGTGACCTCTGGATGGCGGGTGGAGAGGGCTGTGTGTGTGGGCCTGATAACGGGCATGGGCCCACGGCGGCAGTAAAGGCTCCCGGGGCTTGGTCTGGGCGAAGCATGCCACGGGGAATACATCACGCGCAGAAGAAATTATAGCCCGGGAGCCTGTGATGAAGGGAATTAACCAACATCCTATGTAAATAGCATGATTATCTACACAGAGCCTCCAGCCTGGGAGGGGCCGCCGCCCCCACCTGTGTCCCCAGGGCTGGCCACAGCGTGAAGCCCACCCTGTGTCTGTGTGGAAAGGAGACCCGGCAGTGGGTCGTGGGCCGGGGCCCTGTCCCCGGTGTGATGGGAGGCCTGCCCTGGGGGTAGCGCTGGGCATTGATGACAGGCCTGTTAGGAAGGGTCTGCTGGGAGCCTTTGGGGCAGGCGGGTGGCATCCTGCATCCGTCTGCCACTTGGGCCGCCTACATGGCCTGACAGAGGGCCTGGCTTTGAGTCCCGTCTCTGCTGGTGGGCAGCCCGGGAGGCAGCAGATGACGGCTCAAGGATGTGGATCCTTCCATCTACGTGGAGACTCCTGGCTCTGACCAGGCCCAGCCGTGGATTGTGGGCATCTGGGGAGTGAACTAGTGGATGCCGGTCTCTCACTCTGCCTTTCAAATAAATAAAATAATAGAAAAGACTATGCATAGATTTCAGAATTGTTTCGCATTAAAATAATCTTACTTTTTAATTCCATATTTTAAAAAATCTTTACTTAAGAGGCAGAGAGAGAGGGGGACAGAGAGAGTGCTTCCACCTGTGGGTTCCCCGTCCGCAGGCTGCGGTGGCTGGGGCTGTGCTGGGCAACGCCAGGAGCCAGGGCCTCAGCCCGATCTCCAGGGCCTGAGCATTGCTGCTGCCTCCCAGGGCCCGTCTTAGCCGCAGGCCGCGTCAGGAGCTGGAGCCAGGGCTCAGACTCAGGCACTCAGATGCGGGATGTGGAGAAAATTTTTTTAAGATTTATTTTTATTTACCCGAGAGACATAGTGACACAGAGAGACATCCTTCGTCTGCTGGCGCACTCCCAAATGGCCACAACAGCTGGGACTAGGCCAGGCTAGCGCCAGGAGCCGGGAGCCCCACATGGTCTCTTATGTGGGTGCAGGGCCCAAGCACTGGGCCCCCTTCTGTTGCTTTCCCAGACACACTAGCAGGTGCTGGATGGGAAGTGGAGTAGCCGGGACTTGAACCTGTGCCCTGATGTGGGATGCCAGAATCACAGCTGGCAGTTTAGCCCACTGCGCCACAGTGCCGGCCCTGGGGTATGGGCTTCTTCTTCTTCTTCTTCTTCTTCTTCTTCTTCTTTTTTTTTTTTTAAGATTTTATTTATTCATTTGAGAGGTAGAGTTACAGACAGTGAGAGGGAGAGACAGAGAGAAAGGTCTTCCGTTGGTTCACTCCCCAAATGGCCGCAACGGCTGAAACTGCCAGGAGCCAGGAGCTTCCTCCAGGTCTCCCATGTGGGTACAGGGGCCCAAGCACCTGGGCCATCCTCTACTGCCCTCCCGGGCCACAGTAGAGAGCTGGACTGGAAGTGGAGCAGCTGGGACTAGAACCGATGCCCACACGGGATGCTGGCACCGCAGGCAGAAGATTAACCTAGAGCGCCATGGTGCTGGCCCTGATCTGGGCTTCTTGACTGGCCCCTTACCTGTCCCTGATTCTGTTTTCCTGTGAGCTTCTGGAAGCACCTGGTGTTTCCCAGAGGTGACACGCAGGTACCAACAAGTAGAACACCGCGGTTCATGGACCTGACCTGGGCACAGGGGTGTGCTGGAGCTGACGCTCATCCCCAGGCAGGCCTTGCCCCGGGGGCTGCTGCCCTCCCAGGGAGGACCTTTGCAGAACATGGAGTCCAGTTCTGCGGGGGCCGAGGGGGACTGGGGCACCTGGGAGGGAAGGCGGGCCCCCGAGGTCGGGAGAAGGTGACTGTGGGGTGAGGGGGCTCCCTGGTGCTCGGGTGTGCTGGGGAGCAGGGGCCCCCAGTCCCTGCCTTGCTTGGAGGCGCACGGCCCAGGCAGGCCTGGGCTTCTGGCTCCTGGCTCTGCATCGCATGGTGGCAGCCGGTGGGGGGCTGGTGAGCGGGACTTGGTCAGAAGTGGCTGCAGTTGACCACCTGGGTGCCCTGTGGTTGAGGGGGCAGGCCGAGCCCGGCCCCCCACTGCCACGTTCTAGGGTGAGCAGTACCACAGCACAGGCAGGCTCGTCCCGCCCCGGTCTCCCTGAGGGTGCTGTGTAGGCCGGTGCAGCTGCGCAAGAGGCTGGGCCCAGCAGCTCCCCAGGAGGGGCCTGGCTGGGAGGTCGAGGGCTCTAAGAGGGTCTTAGGAACCCGCGTTACTGGTGATATAGGTGGGACAAGATGCCATGGGGGCTGTGGTGCTGGCACGGGGGATAGGGACTCCGTCCAGGGCCAGGAGGTGAGCAGCCAGGAGAGGCGGGCCTCACCCCTGCTGTGTTAGCTTTAATTATCTGGGCGGTCAGAGCTGCATGTTATGAAAGTCGGGCAATTAGATGCATTCCTCGAAGCTACAGAGAAATTGCTGGCTATCAAGTGGAAGGAACTCGGGCAAAACAGATCCTTGCTAATTGCATGAAACATTCAGCCAGGAAAAGCCGTCGTGGCTATCACCCTGCAGAATGTTATGAAAACAGTGATTAAGTACAGACATCCGCCTGGGCAGGCGGTGGGGCATGGGGCCGGAGCTTCCCGGAGTCAGGGCCCAGCCCCACGTGCCTGATGGGGCTCAGGCCTGTGGCACAGCCCAGGCACCCGGGCCTGCAGCTCTCCTGGGCTCGCGCTTCCCCGCATCACCGTGCCCTGCCTTGGGGCTGTGAGCACGTGCCCCTGCCCACCATCCTGGAGGCTGCACAGGCCAGCTCTGGAAGCCTGAGCTGCCACACGATTCTGGATGCGGAATGCTGCCTGGGGAGGGGGTGGAGGTGGACGCCACCTCGGCCCTGCCCTGCCCCGCCCCTTCCACTGACCTGTGCCCATGCCGGCTTTCTCTGCAGCCTGCAGCCTGCACTCCCTGCGGACTCCACCCTCCAGCAAGGTGATCAAGACGCGCTACCGCATCGTGAAGAAGACGCCCGCCACGTGCCCCAGCGCCCCGCCCTGCCCCTCGTCCCCGCCTTCCTGGCGGGCCCGGCGGCTCTCCCAGTCCAGGTAGGAGGCCCTTGTGCAGGCTTCGGCAGGCCGGGGCGGGGCAGGTTGGGCCCTGAGGGCCGCAGGAACCAGGGCTTGCGTGGTGCACAGCTTGTCGGCTGGAGCACAGCCTGGTGTCTGTTGAGCAGCCTGTGTGTGGTGCGCACACCTGTGCACACGCCCTCTGCTGTTCCTAGCAAGTGTGCTAGCTGGTGGGCCCTGGTGCGCTGGGGAAGCCGCAGCTGTCCAGGCAGTCGGCGCCCTAGTGAGTCTGTGGCAGGACTGGCTGGCGGAGAGAGGCTGGGTGGAAGCCATCATCGTAGTGATTGTCCAGGCAGTGATGTGCGGTCCCTCCTTGCCCCGCCAGGGCTTCCCCGTATGGGCAGTGGGCGTGGCCCGACTGCACGCTGAGCTGCTGTGTGTGAGAATCAGGGGAGTGTCCTGGGGCCCCCCTCTATGGGGACTCTGCTGCCTCTTGATTGATTTGCTTGACTGGGTCCCCAGCAGACCTGGCTGTAGGGGACGTGGCCAGAGACACGGGGGGCTGCTCCTGGGGGCTGCATGGTTGGTGACCCTGCTGTGGTCCTGGGGACCCACCAGGGGTGTGTGGACAGAGCCTGGCCTGGCCCCTGGTGGGCGAAGCCACTCGGACGTGTGCCTAAGGCCTGCCTCCCCTCATGCTGGCACTAGTGGGCCCTGCCGCTGACTCTCTGGAGGCAATAGCTCCAAGTATATTTTAAATTAATTTTACTGCACTTTTTGTAATATTTTTGTTTTAAATAGATTTATAAGCATCTTGGGGGCTATTTCTACAAATTTATGAAGATAATTTTTACTCTCTCGATAAGGTTAAATTTACACCTGCTATTTCCATATTAATTCACATTGCTAAGTGGATCTAATTTTCTTCCGTTCTTCTATGTGGTGAGCGTGGCCTTTCCTAATGCAATTTCCCCCTCCGTAAATCACTGTGATCGGGAGTCATGATCGAGCTAAATTAACTTAAATTAATTTACTTAATAAGAGCCCCGGATCATCGTGAACGAGGCCCAGATTTATTGATCCTCGCCTCCCGCGTCACCGTACGGCCGACGCCTCCCCTCCTGGGGGCATGGCTGCACCAGCCCTGCCTCTCTCCCTCTGGCCTCTGAGGGCTGAGGAGGCCTGGGGTTTGGGCCCAGCTGGGCCTGCCCAGGAAGGTCCCTGGTGGGGTTGCACAGAAACGGGTACCCAGGCCCCAGTGGGGAGGACTCCTAGGGGAGGGAGGCAAGCGGCTGGGCTCTGAGGACCGATGCCAGGCTACTTTGTACCTTCAGCCAGCGTGCGTGTGTGTGGAGCCCAGCTGCTCCCTTGAGGCACATTGTCCTGGGAGGGTGCAGCCGGGCTGACTGCTGTGTTCCTGGGGCCTGGCGCAGGGCAGCCCGCTGCCACGGCTGAGCCATGCTGTGGAAGGCTTGGGTCTTGTGGCCGCTGCATATAGCCCACCCCAGCGTGGACGTAGGAACAGGACGGGTGGGACTGGCCCTCCTCTTTTTGACGGCTCACAGCAGTCCTGTCTACCCCTCAGCGGGTGTCTAAGACTCTTCGGGAGGAGGACAAGAGAGTGCTGAGCGAGGGGTGTGGGTCTTAGGAGGCCCTGGGAAGAGTGGTGGCAGTGAGCTGAGCCGCCGTGCCCAAGGTCACCTGTACCCTGGTGTGGCTGCCTTCTCAGCAGAGTGGCTGCCTGCCAACTTCCCAGCCTGCTGCTGGCCGCACACACTGGGCCCAGGCTTGTCTCTGGGGCTGACGCCAAGCTGGTCAGCCCAGAGCTGCCCAGTGGGGCTGACAGGCTCGCCTCGGCCGTGGTGGCAACCCTGAAGGCCCCTCGGCCCTCCCTGGGCAGAGGGAGGGATCAGACTTGTGGCTGGAGCAGGCCACTGCAGGCTGTGGACTGCTGTGAAGACAAAGTGGGCTGTCCCGCCAGGCAGCCAGCCTGAGCCCTGGACCCAGGACTCTTGTGGGGTCTACAGCCCACCCCTCTCTCCAGGCGGGCAGGCCCCAGCAGTCCTGCAAGCCTGGGTAGGCCCAGCGGTCCAACGCCACACGGACACAGGGTGCTCCTGCCCACCCACAGGCACTTGCTGTGGTTGGAGCATGGTCCCCCGGAGGAGGTGTGGGGTGGGGAGCTGTGCCCTGGGCGAGCGTCTTCCTTGTCAGAGCCTCAGTTGCTTGACCGGCCCTCAGGTGGAACCTGCTTGTGAGGGGCAGACGGGGCTGGCTCCCGGGGGCTGTGAGCACAGGTGTAGCTGGGGTCTGGGCTCAGCACAGGACCCCGAACAGCCAGGTGACCTTGCCACGGTCTGCCAGGACTGAGGGGGAGCAGGACCCCTGTGGCCCCTCCGCCCTGCCCTGCCCCCCGTCTCGATCCTCTCCAGTGCCCCCACAGCCCTCCCGTCAGCCCCTCTGCAGACTGTTGCCATCGGCCTTAGAGCAGGGGGCCGTGAAGGAGCCCCACTCCCGCAGGGCCCCCAGAGACCTGGTCTGCTGCTGCCCTGCCGCTGCTGGGGTTCCGGGGCCGTTGTCCTGGTGTCTGATCCTGGGGTGAGGGCAGAGAGTGCAGGTGGTGAGGCCAAATCACTTTTCTGGGAAGTTCCAGAAACTTCTTCAGAGCCCACGGGCAGCAAGGGGGCTGGAGACTGGCAGCAGTGTGGCCACTGCCATCAGCTGTCCCCAGGTTGTCCTGCTGCCTCTCCTGGCACAAGCTGGCCTTGCCTTCATTGGGAAGCTCACGGCCACCTTGGGATCACGTCCTTCCTACTGCCAGCTCTGAGAGTGGTCAGCTGGAAGTCACTGTGCTGGCCAGGTGAGCGTATGTGCAGGCCAGGGCACCAGGGCAGAGAGAAGCAGGCAGGGGCGAGGCTCTGGCCTCCAAGGGTGGTGTCGGTGGTGCCGTCTTGGTGCCGCCTGTGCAGACTGCCCCTGCCGGGGTTGGTGCTGCTCAGGGGCAGGGGCGCTGCTGGCCGTGTGCTGTGTGGCCGGGGCTCGGCTGCTCTGCCGTGGGCAGAGTGTGGACAGGACGGCCCAGTGCCTTGCACACTGCCTGAGCCCCACGGCAGTCCCTGCGGCTGCAGCAGGTCGTGTTGGCCGGAGGCTCCGGGGTGCAGGGCAGGAGGTCCAGGGAGGGCCCCAGGGCCCCGGGCTGAGGCTCGGGTGGTTGTTCATTGTTGAGATTCGTGGCGTGCCTGTACCCGCGTCGGCTGCCCGCCAGTTCATTAATCTGAGCCGAAGCTGGAACGGGACTCGTCCCCTAACCTGCCTGCCACTTCCTGTCTTTTTCCAAATCCATTTGCCGTGAAAGTGCGAAATAAACAGAAGCTGCTGCGCCTGCCGGCTCGCGGGGAGGCACCTCCATCCCGACTACAAATGGTGCTGTCACGGCTGCGCGCCGCCACGGTTCCCACACACTGCCTCTTCCGGAAGCTGCGTGTCTCCTTAGTGAGCAGTGCACACGCAGCCTCCGGGGGGTGGGGGAGGCTGCCTGCCGCAGCCCGCCGTCAGCCCGCGGTCAGCCCGCCGCCCTGAGGCTGCCTCCTGGCCGGCAGGGCCTTCTGGGCTCCACCTGCAGGTCCTTGTCTGCGCCTCAGCAGGGTGCGCGCCCCAGCAGCCAGCTGGAGCTGGGCTTCCCACCATCTCCTGAGGTGGCTTGAAGGGTCTGCTTGTCACGGGGACGTGGGGGTCCTCCCTGCTCCCCAGGAAGGCCTGACTCAGGCTCCCCGCCCCCTGCTGTGTGCAGGGCCTGCTCAGTCTAGCCGGGGTCAGAGGGGGAGGCGGTGTGTAGGGCTAGGATCCCTTAGCAGGTGCCTGGTGGCCGGCAGGAGCCACGCAGACCCTGCAGCAGGGTGTGCTGTTGGCCGGGACCCCCGAGTCTCGCACTGGCTGCACGGTTCTGTGGTTTGCCCAGAGAAGCCCCTCTGGAGGCAGAAGCACGGGGAAGGTGGGGCCTGTGGGCCTGTGGGCCTGGGGCTAGGCCTTTCCCTGGACATTGAGCCCCAGAGCTTGGGGCTCTCGCCTAGGCAGCCAGCGCCCATCTCTGGCTGTGTGGCGGGGTAGTGTTGCTTGTTGGGGCCTGAGAGACACCCAGGCCACGCCCAGCTTCCTGTGGCTGTGAGGTGCTCACGCCAGGAGGGACGCTGGTTCTGAGGGACAGTGTTCTGAGTGGGCGCTGTCACAAGCGGGCGGAGGCCTCGAAGGCTGAGAGCTTCAGAGATCTAGAAGTTTCTAGGAGGCAGGGCAGGACAGGGCGTGTGAACACCTTGGAGCAGGGAGCCTGCGTCCGTGGGTGTAGGTCTGGCCAGCCCATGGGCGCCAGCACACAGCCACTGCTTCCTTCTCCTTGTTTGCCCGTCCCTGTTTCTGCCTATTTTTCTGGTAAAGATTCCAACTTCTGGTCCCCTGGCAGCTCTGCGGCTGAGCAGGGCCCCTGGCTCTGGGGGCCCAGCCCATCCTCCCCCCCAGGGCAGGGCTGGGGCTCTGGCTGCCCTCCAGGCCTGCTCCTGCTTCTGCTTCTGCCCGCGTCTCCTGCTGGGCCTTCGTGGGGTCCTGTGGCTTTTGTGGCTTTGGGCTCGTGGGGGCGCTGGCCTGCAGGTGCCCCGGAAGGCGGCCTTGTGTCCTGTGAGAGGTTGGGGGCTCCTCAAGACAGGCCTTGGTGCCTGTGTGCCTCCCTGCCCCTGCTCACTGGATGCGCCTGTCACTCTGTGTGGGCACCTCCGGCCCAGATCTCTGCTGTCCCACAGCAGGCCTGAGGGGAGGACAGGCAGCCAGGTTGGGAGTTGGCAGTTGGGAGAGTTGTTGTTCACCTTAGGGTACCTAGTACTGTGGCAGGGGGATGGCCTGGTCCCCCTCCCCCCTGACACCCTCCTCCCCTCCCTGCACAGCCTCCCAGGACCCCTGATTGACAGGTGGGTGTGCACAGAGCCTGTCCGCCAGGTCAGGAGACCCAGAGCAGAGACCCTCAGGCGCCGGTCTGCAGCGGCAGTTCTGGGCGCCCCTGGCTTCTGGCCAGGCTTACAGAGATGGCATTTGGGCTGTGGGTGTGAAAGGGGCTGAACCCTCAGGGAGCTGCCCCTCAGGAGGCCAGTGATGGAGTGGGGTGGGCACACTGCCCAGGGTCCTGCGTCACTGGCAGCCAGGCATGGGGGGCTTCTCCTGGCAGAGGGGACAGCACTCACAGGAAGGGAGGGGTCCCCAGAAGCTGGGGCAGGAGGTGAGGCAGGTTCCACAGCTGGGCTCATGTGCACAGCACTGAGGCCCTTGCTTGGGATGTGTGCACTCTGCTGTGTGCCCGGGCCTCTGTCCCTCAGCCAGTGCAGGGGAGCTGCGTGTCTGTGCGTGTGTTCGTCCTGCCTCCCCCCTTCATGTTTGGGACCCTCTTCCTGCCAGGGACGCCTGCTGCAGCGGCTCCGTCTCTCCGTCTGCGGCAGCCCAGAGGCAGCGTCGGAGCTGCTGGCTGGCTGGGGGCACAAGCCTCCTGGCTGGGGGGTCCCGCTGGCTCGCGGCCCTTCTGTTAGGCCAGGGTGATGTGGCAGTGAGAACTGGGCCAGCCGTGCTCGCGCTTCTGCTGGGCGTTGGTTTTCGTGTTCTCGAGAGCCATCTACACGGAGTCCATGTCCCCCTCTCAGGTCCCCAGCCTCGCTTGCGTGGCATCCTGCTCGGCCTGTGCTGTGTCCTTGCGTGGTGTGTCGCTCACATCCTGTTCTTGCCAAGGGGCGGCTCCTCTGCTGCCCGGTTGGTCAGCGTGTTCTCCTCGCCTTGGAGGCCGTGGGGGCTGTGGATATCCTGCAGTGTGGCCCTGTGTCTGCTACCCCTCAGGGAGGCACTGCTGGGACGTGGGGGAGATGTGTCTTCAGCCTCTTCCTGCAGTGGTGAGGCCCCGTGAGGTCCCATTACACAAGCCGTGGTGGCCTCTTGCTGTGGTTTTCATTTGCATTTCCCTGATGACCAATTCTTCAGCGAAATGGGTTAATTTAAGGCCATGTGTTGTCTTCTCTTGTGAAAGATCTGTTCACGCCTTTCTTGGCCCAGTCAGGATGAGGCAGGTTAAGCTGCAGCCTACAAGGCAGCCAGGGTGCCCCGTGGGGGCCGGTTTGCGTCCTGGCTGCTCCCTGCTAATGCTCCTGGGAAAGCACTGGAGGACGGCGTGGGTGCGTGGAGCCCTGCTCCCATGCGGGAGACCCGGATGGTGCCGCCTTTTCTGGGGAGTGAACCAGTGGATGGAAGATCTCCCGCTTTTCTTCTCTCCTTTTCTCTGCAACACCTTTGAATGTTTTTAAAAAGTTTGTTTATTCATTTTATTTATTTGGGAAGCAGAACAACAGAGGAGAGAAACAGAGACAAACAAATCTCCCATCCACTGGTTCACTCCCCACATGCCCACAGCAGCCGGGATGGGCCAACCCGACGTCAGGAGCCAGGAGCTCCGTCTGAGTCTCGTGGGTGGCAGGAGCCCAAGTGCTTGGGCCGTCGAGGACTTCCTTGCAAGCACGTTAACAGGAAGTTGGACTGGCAGTGGGGGCGGAGCAGGAGCCCACTCCAGCCACTCTGATCTGGAACGTGGGTGCCCGAGCGCAGGTTCACCCCTGCACCAGAGTACCCACTCATGGTCTCCGTTTCTTAAGTTGGTGGTTTCAGTTTCTAGCCTCCCTCTGTGTAGATGCACTTGATTTTCGGGGGCTCTGTGCCCTCCTTCTTCCCTTGCTAGTGAGCCTCACCTGGCGGATGGCAGCTTTGCTTCCTGTCCACAGGTTTGGTGGGGATGCAGGGCGTGTGGCCCTGTGGGACTTTGTTCCCGTTGCCGCATGTGACCCCACCTGCTACCCTCACCTCTGTCTCTGGAGAGTGGACGTCTGAGGGCGCATGCGTACACACATGCACACAGGTGTACACACGCGCAAAACACATGTGCCACACATGCCTGCACACAGAGAGAGCGTGCATACACACAGGAGCACACGTGCACCCTCACACACGGGCGGGGCTTGTATCCTGGTGCTCACTCGAGCAAAGCCGTAGCATTTCTTCTTCTTCTTCTTTTTTTTTTTTTTTTTAAGATTTATTTTATTTATTTGGGATGCCGGCAGCACCAGCCCCAGCCTTGGCAGACCTTGAGAGGGCCGCGGCCTGCGGCTTGCTGTGGAACAGGGTCCTGGTGCCTCGGGGACATTTGCTGGCGCCCCCTTTTCTGCCAGCCTCACAGGTCCAGGGCCACTCCTGTGCCGCCTTTGGGGTTCCTCGGTCAGGCTCTGTCAGACCCCGTGTGGTGGGAGAAGACAGGTGAAGAGAGGGGCACAGGTGGTTTCCTGAGGGTGGCTGTGGAGGGGTCCGAGCCCTGGGAGGCGTGTGCCGCGCCGGGGTCCGAGCCTGGGAGGCGTGTGCAGCGCCGGGGGTCCGAGCCTGGGAGACGTGTGCCGCGCCGGGGTCCGAGCCCTGGGAGGCGTGTGCAGCGCCGGGGTCCGAGCCTGGGAGGCATGTGCAGCGCCGGGGTCCGAGCCTGGGAGGCGTGTGCAGCGCCGGGGTCCGAGCCTGGGAGGCGTGTGCAGTGCCAGGCGGGGTCAGCTGCAGGCAGGGTCTCAGGCCCACCCTGGCTGGCGTGTGTGGTGCTGAGCAGGTCTCTTCCGGCAGGTTCTGTAGGGTTTTATTTTATGAGAACAGGCGGTTACGGCTCCCCAAGTGCTGTAAAAGTTAATGTGATAGCCCCCCTGTGCCGGTGCTCATTTTTATAATTTTTTATTTTATGAAACAGGACAGGGAGCTTAGTGACTTATTACTATTCATTTCGTTTCAATGCAGTAAATATTGATTCAGTTGGGGGTTTTCAATTTAAACCACTCGGCGATTATATAAAATATTACTGGCCTCTGAAATTATGCTTACCGATCCCTTCGGCTGCTCATTAAGGAAGGAGTGCAATTTTTAGCTCCCTGCGCCTTCATCATTCTAATGAATGGGCTGAATGCCTTCTGCACGGAAGGTGCCGCCGAAGCTGCTAGCAGGGGCCTGACAGCGTGGACGCAGCTCTTAATTTGGAAGCCGTTCGAAGTGCGCCTCCGTGTACTTCTTTCTTTCTCTGTGCGAGGGGACGGGCTTTCCTGCTCAGCCTCCTCCGCCCTGTGGCAGCGGGACCGAGCCCTGAGCCCTCGCGTGCCATGCTGGCCTCAGGGAGGCTGAGGGCGGAGGGCCGCCCCCCCCCCCCCCCCCCGTGTCAACCAGGAAGTCTGAGAGGCCTCCCCCGGGCTGCCTCTGTCCCCGACGTGTCTGTCTCGGGCTGGCTTCTGGCTCAGCCCCTCTGCTGTGCGCTGTGGGCCTCCCTGTCTGTCCTTTCTCGCAGGGATCTTAGAACCCAGCCCTGACAGCAGGGTGGGAAAGACCTGGCTCCTGCTGCGGGCCCTGCGTTGGGCGTTTCTCAGAGGGAAGCCAGCCGGTGGCCCTGGGGCTGGGTGGGCAGCTGCTGGTGCGGAGCTCCAGCATGGCCAGAGGGCGGGAGGCGGCCGTCCTGGATGCAGGGCTCAGGCCACCCGGGAGTGGGGCCAGCAGGTCATCCTCCACGGTGACCCCCTGCCATGACAGCCCCTCCAGTACCCAGTTGTGCCATGGCCTCCACAGCGGGTGGCCTCTGGGCTGCTGGCATGGTGCAGGGAGTATTGTGGCCAGGAGCTTCATGGATCAGACAGCCTGGGGGTCATGGGCCGGCGTCTTCTCTGCTCTGCGGAGAGCAGGGAAGGAGCAAGCAGGAGTCTGGGAACTGCGGTCAGGTCTTGGCCCTAGAAATGGGAGGGAGGGGCAGGTTCCCAGTGCCCTCTGCTGTATCCCAGGCTGGGACCTCCCACCCTCCTCTCTCTCTCCGCCTCCCCTGCCGCCATGCTGAGCTGTCCTCCAGCACTGCTCCCATTCACCAGGTGGGAGGGGATTCTCCCAAGGGTGGACCACCAGGTGCCAGGAGGCCGGGGGCTTCCCAGCCAAGAGGAGTGGGTGCTGGGAATGGAGTCAGTGGCCAGGCCGGGGGCTCAGGTGGTGCCCCTTGGAACGCAGCCTGAGGCTCACGCTCACCCTAACCCTGCTCCACTCGAGGCACCCTGCACCCATCTCTCTGTCATGACCCTGCAACCCAGTCTGCCCCACCCCACTGCCTAGGCTCCTCCCACAGAGCCTGTCCCGGCTGCCCACAAGTCAGACCTAGGCAAGGCAGGCTAGCATCTGCTGGATTTTTGTGCTGCCTCTCCATAGTTGGCCTGTAGGCCTCCAGCCTAGAACAACACGCCGGCCAGCGTGGAACGACAGAGCGGCCACATCTGTGCCCCGTAGATGAGACCCAGCCCGCTGCCCTCTGCTGCCTCTGGAACTGCACAAGTGTTGGGACAGAGAGGGTCCCTGGGCCCGGAGGTCCCAACACAGCGTGGCCATGAGCGCTGCTGCCAGGCCGCAGGGTGGCCTCTGCGCGGGCCCACAGCGGAGCCCGGGGCAGTGGCTGTGCTTCCTGGCAGCGCTGGAGGACACCTCCCTTTTGTCCAGGCTGACAGCCTTCGGAGCCCACGGCGCTATCAGCGCCCTCATCCCCGTGGGGCATTCCTGGAGCCCGGAGCAGGAACCCTGAACATCCCCGACAAGAAGCAGTAAATGTCCCTGTCACCCAGCTTGCCCGCATGCCTTACACAATTAAACACCGCTTTAAACACCACTTTACCCTGGTTTTAGAGGGTGTAGTAAAATACCATTCAGATAATCAATAGCACACATAACTCCTCAAATATATCACCCGCCCGCCGGCCCCGCCCCGCATGCAGAGGGAGGGGCTCCCGCCACAGCTGCGGTGTCTGGAGGGGACCCCGTCCCGCTGAGGACCACAGACCACAGCCCAAGGGTCACCTAGGGCCACAGTTGGACTTGCTGTGCCTTATCTCAGAGCCCCACTGTGGGGTACAGGTTCTCTGGCTTGGGTCTAGTGCCCACTCCAGTCCACATGTGATGATGCTGGGTGGGACAGGACAGGGTTCCACAAGGCCTGCAGAAGAGGGAGTGGGGTCTTTCTCCTGGCCTGTCTCCCGCCCTCTCTGCCTGAGGGCACAGGCCCTTGTTGGGGTCTCCTCCTCCTTGTGTTCTGAGCATTAGCCACGCACCCTGCCGGGTCTCTGGGGGTACCTTGAGAAGCACTTGGCCTGGGGCACAGGTGTGGTGCGGACAGGCTCGGGGACCCCAGCTCCTGCCAAGCCCCCCGGCTCGAGGCCCAGGCTCGCCGATTTCCCGATTTCCTCCGAGTCAGCAGGGCTTCCGTGGCAGCCGCCCACTCCCCGGAGTCAGGAGCCCCGGTTTAATTTGCAGTTGGACGTCTGTTAGGACCGCGTCCACTTCCCCAGTCAGCACTTAATTGGCAAGGCGCGTGATTTAACAGCGTGGGAGCCTCCACCGGAAAAATGGCTTGAGTAAATCACTGCCTGACGCCAGAAAATAGATATAATCTCAGCATTAACTACATTAATAGTAGCAGGAGCCGAATTAAGAAAGCCATAAAGCACAGGCAGGAGCATAAATTACGGTCTTGCTCTGTCCCCTCAGTGGGCCGTCCTGGGCGGGGCGGGGCAGGGCGAGGACCCGCCCCCCCATCACCTGGTTCCTGGAGCTGCAGGGATGGGTGGGCGGAGCCTAGCCAGCAGCCCCCCCCCCCCCCCCGGCCCTGCATAGCTCAGTTGCAGGAGCTCCAGCAAGAGTGAGAACCTCACGACCCCAGCCCCTCCCTGCTGTTGGCTGCACAGTGCCGCCCACCCCCCCCCCGGCACCCCTCTCAGCTCCTGCGTGCCGAGCATCCTGTGCCCGCTGGGTGCTGCAGGTGCTGGGTATCCTTGCTGGCTGTCAGTGGGAATGGCGGAGTGGGGAGCGAATTGTATGGGACACCCCCTTCTCCAGAGCCTGCAGCCCAGAAGGCTTCTCGGAGGAGGTGGCTCGTGGCTTCCTGGTTGGGTAGCTGCAGCTTGACCCCACTTAAAGTCTGGTGTGGATTTGCTCTTCACGGTGGTCTGACTCAGCTCCAGGGTGGCCCATGCTGCAGGCCTGGTCAGCGCGAGCCTCCGTCGCCACACACTTGGACAGACGTGTGAGGGAGAGTGCTCACTCCTGGTCGAGGTCAGCCCTGTCTGCATTTCCTGCTCGTCCGTCTGTGGCTCGGGTTTCTTGGGGCTCCATCGGATGCTTTGGGGTTTAGAGACGTCACCTGCCTGTCATCTTCCCCAGTTTCAGCTTTGTGAGGACTTCCGCGAGGTTTGGCTCTTCTGTGCGTGTAGACCTGGCAGTCCTTCTTAACGACTGCGTGCGCTGAGTTGCTTAGAGCAGCCTTCCCGGCCCCAAGTCCCTGCCCTGCCCCTCCGGCCCTGCTGCAGGCCTCTGAGGGATCACAGCACGTCTGCCAGCCACCGGGTGAGACGGGCTCCAAGAGCCAGCGTTCAGAGTTCCGTGGGGCCATCCTTGCGGGGTGGGAGGAAGGGACGCCAGGGCACACCAAGAAGCTGCCTGCAGCCTCCCTGCCCTCAGGCCCCCAGCATGGAGCGCACAGGCACACTTGCCCCGTCGCTGTGCGGGCCCAGCCCAGCTCCATCCAGCAGGGGCTGCTGCTCTCTGGCTGTGATGAGGGTGCCCGCCTCTCAGGAGCTGCAGAGGGGCCGAGTCTCCACGGGAAGGCCTCGTGGGGCCTGTCCCGGCCATGGCCAGCAGTGCCGAGGCCAGTCTGTGCTGGTCAGACGTGGTGACAGCTGAGGTCGCAGGCAGGGTGTCGCCTCGGCCAGTGACGCCGAGCGCCTGCCGCACCTGTGCACTGGAGTGGAGTGAGCCTCGGGCCTGCCCATTTGCGTGTTAATTTGCTTTTTTATTGATTTGCTGCCGTTCTTTACATACTGTAGACGGTGCTTTGACGAGTAGTGCTCCTTGTGTCCTAAGAAATACTCGCCTGGCCCAACAGCTGTTTGCTTCCTGAACCGGAGACTGGGCCTTTATTCAGGCCAGTGAGCCACCCCTACCGCCTTTCTTTGTTTTTTAAATTTTACGTATTTGAGAGGCTGATACATGCATCTGGTTCACCCTCAAATGTCTGCAAAGGCTGAGTCTGCCCCGGGCTGAAGCCAGGAGCCTGGAACTTGAGGCAAGGGCCCAAATACCTGCGCTGCCTCGGCTGCCCCCAGGTGTGCATTAGCAGGGGCTGGAGCTGGGTGCACGCACTACAATGTGGGTGCAGGCATCTTATCCTTGAGGTCCAGTGCCTGCCCCTGTGGTCCCAGGTAGGGGTAGGGAGAAGAGTGTGTGTTGAAATGAGGCCCTGGTCTGCCCAGGCCCCGGCTCCGGGTCCCCTTGCCTCGTGTCTCATCCGCACCTGGAGGTTGGCTCTTCAGGTGGGCCTCAGGGTCCCTCGGTCAGGTTCTCCGCCTGACTCCCTCGTCAGCAGCCTCTGCCGCTGGCCGGGCACCCCGCTGCGGAGCGCGGCCTGCGCCCCCGACCGTCGCTACTTCTCTCTGTCTTCTGCCTGGGCGTTGCAATGCTTTGGGAGCCATCGATTTTCACACTTAGTCGCTGCACAGTTAGCTGCCTGCCCTGCCCTCCGGGACCAGGGGTTTCCACTGAGGCGCTTGGTCTTTCCCGGGAGGGTCTCCGGGGCCCCTCCCTTCTTGCAGGGAGCCAGTGGAGGTCACGGTGTGATCTGAGGGGGCCGTGGGCCAGTCCCCACCAGCCAGGCCCTCCAGGGCAGCCACATTGCACCGCCAGCCGCAGCCCTGTGCCCAGCGAGCTGACCTTTGCAGTCCCAAGTGGACCTGGAGCCATTAAGCCCAGTAATACCTGTTTTTTTGCAGGCGACATACAAAACACCAATAGTTTCAGCTGAAATGGATTTTTAAAAGTGTCATTTTATGGAGAATTTTACTTTCCATCTTGTTGTTTATTAGGCTCTTAAAGGGAAAGCTTGTAATGCAGCCATTGATCGAAATACCAATTGAATAGATGGGAGCACATAAAACAGCCCCAGCGCGCACAGTGGGACACGTTTGTCATGGAGGTGGTGCCTGCACCCTTTTATTCATTCCTGGGGAGAGGTGGGGTTGCTTGGGGAGGAGCCATACCCGGTCCAGGGCTTTAGGAGCTGTGCCGGCTGCAGCGGTTACACACAGGGCCCGCCCACGCCCTTGCCCGGCACCTCTGTGGGCTCTGCAGCCTCGCTGTGGCCTGTGGGGGCTGAGGGGCGCAGGCTCCCAGCCCAAGGCTGCAGGGCCGGCTGTTCTCGTTACCTGCAGCCTGGAGGTCTCCGCTCCTCCCCAGGCCTGTGGCCCACCTGCCAGATGTGTGTCCCGGAAGACAGCTGTCGGTGTGGCTCTGTACAGCTGCTGTGAGGTGGCCACGCCAAGGACGGTGAGCCGCCCCCGCTCATGGTGCTGCAGCCCCTCTCGGTTAGGATCCTCTGCCTGGGAGTGTCTGGGACCCTGTGACCTGTGGAGGGTCAGGCTCGAGAAGAGCAGGTTACGTGGCTGGAGGAGGGTCCTGCGAGGTCAGGTGGCCGCGCCACGGTGAGGCTCGACGTCCACCAGCTCGCCGAGCCTCAGCCTCAGCGTCAGAGGCAGGCCCGGGCCCTGGGCACACAGCTGGTGCCAGTTCTCGGCCTGCTCAGCCACCTCCCCCCAAGCCTTTGCTCTGCCGGTCTCTCAGCCCCATCCTGCTGTCCTGCTAGGCCCCTCCCCCACACGCTGCCCTCCTGAGCGCGGCCAGCGGCCGTCAGCGTTTCCGGTGGAAAGCCCCACTTAAGCAGTTTAGTGCCTGTCACGGCGCAGCGGCTCCGCCTGACCTACTTGGGATCCGCGGCGCGGAGCCGCCTCCCCCGCTCTCTTGTGCTGACGGCGCACTCCCCACTCGCGCCGGCTCCAAGCTTCGGAAAATCGCGCTCCATTTCCTGAAAAATGCTCCCTGCCAGCCTGCCCGCTGTCCGCACGCTCACCACTGGCCTGGGCACGCTGGCTTGACCCTGCCACGGCCAGCAGCCGGGCTCCCAGCTCCGGCCCAGGTCCCTCTTCCTTCAGTCCCTGTGTCCCCTCCAGGGCGGAGCCAGCAGGGGCAGGGAGCAGTTGGGGCCGGCGTGGACAGCCCCTGCCTCCCTCCCCTGGTCCTCGCTGCCCTCTCTGCCCCTGCATCTGCCGAGCGAGGCTTTCCTTCCCGCCTCCTGCCCCTTCTCTGCCCCTGGCAGCACTGTGGTGCCCCATGCCTGGCCTGTGTCCCACCCAGAGTGGGAGCTTGCCGTGCCTGGAGCTGGGGAGCGGGTGCCTGGGGCAGTGGCTACGGAGGGCGCGCTGGGGCCTGGAGATGTTGCCGTGGGAACAGGGGCGGCACGGCGGGGTTTGAGGACTCCGACAGGCACAGGCAGGTGGCCGGAGGCGCTTCTGAGGGGGGGACTCTGCGTGCGTTTCCGCCCGTGGCAGCCTTGGTTGCGGCCCTGATGCCGCGCGCTCTCAGGCCAGTCCCAGGCCAGTCTCTTGGCTGGCGACGGCACAGGGCGCAGGCACAGAGCGCAGGCGTGCCTCTGCCCACAGCAGGGAGCACATCCAGAGTCCGGGGGCGCATGTGCCCGAGAGGTGGGGGCAGGGGAGGCGCTGTCAGATGCGTTTCTGCTGAGCTGCAGGCTCCTGCTGCCCGTAACACAAGTGCTGAGGCCATCACCCCAGGGACGGCGCACGCTCGTGTGTGTGAGCCGAGCCTCCTCACTTGTCTGCAGTGCACACCTCTGCCCCGGCAGTCTGCTGTCGCATAGGTGTGTGCATCCGTGCCTTGTACTGAGGTGCAGACTGGACAGAGGGCACGCTGGGCACACTGTTGAGGGAATGCACAGAGTGTGGTGTCCAGGGTCAGCCCTGGAGCCTTGCTGTGCGCCTTGGGCAGGGGCAGTTCAGGCCGGGGCTTAGAGCACTCTTGGGCCCTGCCGAGGGGCTCACCCAGCAGGGACAGGCCGGGACAGGCTGCCTGGTCCCTGGCTCGCGGAGGACTTCTCTGCTGTCCTGGCCAGACTCCCAGTGCCCTCCTGCTATGTCCTTTTCACTGGCACTTTCTGCCCCACTCACACTGTGGGCAGGAAGGAGGCCCCCCCACCCCGCTCCTGCTGTCTGCCCCCCTGCCCCGGTGCTGGGCCCTAGTGCCTTCATCTGGGAGTGCCTTGCCCAGGCCAGGTGGACAAATGGCCTTAAGAGCCAGGCCTGTCCAGCTGGTGTCCACCACTGCCCCTCAAACAGTCCAGAAGTTTGGCTGCTCCTGGGCAATGGACGCACATCTTTTCCGGAGCTGGCTTTATGGTGTGTGTGTCTTTCCGCCTTTCCTTTAAAATGTTATCTCCCCCTCCCGTCCTTCGTGCCCCCCCAGGGGGAGAGGGGAGGCCCAGCCTCACCCCGGTGTAGTCAAGGTTATGGTGATAAATCCTAGGGCATTGTCACTTCTATTCGGAGTAAATTGGCTGGCCGCTTTCGGGCTGAAGGAGAGATAATTTGCTGTAGTATTTCAAATGGATTAGAGATGGGCTTGAAGGAGGGTTCATGCCTCCCATTACAGAGGCGAGAAAGGACACCATCTTGAGGCACTGTTCCCTCCCCGGCCTTCATTATCCACGCTTAATACCTTTCCTATTTTCCAGCGTTAATGAAATTTCCAGGCGGCGTGGGCCTGCCGACGGGCGGGAGAAGCCTTTAGACGTGCGGACGGGCGGCAGAAAAGGAATTACAGAGCCGGCCGTGAGGGCGCCTGGCCCGCGGGGTCCTTGGCCCCGCTATTATCTCATTAGTTTTACCCTCTCTTCTCAATACAGTTCGTTTCCAAAGGCTCCTGTCCATTAGGGTGGCGATTGACTGCCGTGCTGTGACACCCCTGGCAGTGAGAAGCCGCAGGGCCAGTGCCGTGAGGGCAGGGGCGGGCGGGCGATCCGGGGGCGGCAGGTAGGCGTCCCAGACCCGCTCAGACCGCAGGGCTCTTCCTGCCCTCACCATGCACCGGGCTGGCCCAGGGCTCCCGCCTGGGTCTGTGCTCAGACTGTAAGTGCCATCCCGGCACGGGAGTTGTGCTTTGTGGAGGGAGGG
This sequence comes from Oryctolagus cuniculus, assembly GCF_964237555.1. Taxonomy (NCBI): domain Eukaryota; kingdom Metazoa; phylum Chordata; class Mammalia; order Lagomorpha; family Leporidae; genus Oryctolagus; species Oryctolagus cuniculus. Next base: position 167,440,626 of record NC_091437.1, on the reverse strand, counting down.
GCTGGGGGCAGGTGCTTCTCCCCTGAGAAGAAGTGCGGGGTCAGCAGCAGTGTCGGGAGGACGGGAGGACATGTCACCTGAGATGCGCCTCTGAGCCCCGAGAACTGGGCGTGGACAGCGGCTGTCAGTGGCGGTCCTCGAACACCAGGGTGCGGGCCGCGGGTGCTGAGCCCGACGGGACCTTCTCTCAGCACACAGCAGAGGGCCTGCGGCGCCTGCCCGGCCCTGGTGCCCTCCTGCGTCTGTGGCTTCGCCTGTGTATGCCCTGGGTGAAGGGTAGGTGAGAAGCAGGTGTTGGAGCCCCTGGCTTGGTACTCACATGACCCCATGGTTGGGCAATCCCCAGGGCACCTCTGGAGAGAAGCATGGTCACCCCGCAGCCATACAGCCCTGTAGATGAGTTATCTCAGGGCTGGGTTCCTGGGGCCCTGGGGCCTGCTTCCTCCCTTCCACTGCCTGAGACATCCTGGGGCTGGCCCTAGAGGGAAACTGGATCCTGGCCTGGCCGCCTTCTGCCCCTCATGCTTCTCAGCTTCATGGTGGTTGCCAGGACCAGACATGGCACCTGTGGCAGTGTGGGGAAGGCAGGACCTGCTCGCACCCCAAGTTGGGGTACACGAGACTGGGCTCAGACCTGCACCCAGTGGCCACTCAGTGAGGACCAGAGCTGCCTTCTAGCGTTGGTAGTTACAGTGGCTGGAGGCTCAGCCACTGGCCAGTGCTGTGGGGTGGGGACCCTCCAGCTCCTCACCCTCCTGCCCCAGCCCCAGCCCCAGCCCCAGGCTGGTGTGTGAAGGGCACTGCTGTGCGGGGGGCAGGTGTACTGAAGGCTCTGGGCAGCAGGGGCCGGGGCAGCCTCGGGCTGAGTGAACATGGCAGCGGGCACTGGGGGCGGTGGAATTTATGGCCACGCTGGGTGTCCTGGCTGCAACTCCTAGCCAGGGTCAGGACCCTCCCCGAGGGGGTTCTCTAAGTGCTGTTGGTTGGTGCTGGTGCAGGAACAGGCAGCGCTGACCTGGTCCTGTCACACCCTACCTGGCGGTAGCACGGGACAGATTGCCCCATGGGTGCACAGAGGCCGCAGTTGAGCTGACTTCCTTGGGAGGGTCCCGGGGCCACAGAACGCCCGCTGCATGCCGCTGCTGCCGGCTGGAGCCTGTAGGGCAAGTCAGGTTGGGAGTGTGGCTGGGCAGACTGCGCCGTGCAGCCGGGCCCTGGCGGGACTCTCCCTCTAAGATGGTGTTTGCAAACTCGAATTTTAATTAAAGGAAACTGGGTTAAGTGCTTCCAGCAGTCTCTGCAGCACCTTCCTCCGCCCCCTCGCTGTACACTTGTGCTTACGCCGCGGCTTCGGCCCCGGCATCTCTCTAATGGGCCCTGGGAGGCCCTGGCTCTGAGAATCTCCAGCTTGCAGATGGAGGGCCCAAGGCCTAGGGGCCAGGTTGCTGACTGGTGGGGACAGCAGTTGAGCCCAAGAGCTGGACGGCTAACCCTCCCAGCTGCCTCTTCTGGGTGACCCCTCGTAGGCAGCAGGGCTGGTGGTGATGGGCGGTGCCAGGGGGTTCCTTGGCAGATGTGACTCTGGGTGCACGTGCTTTGGCTCTGGCCTGCTGGGACGGGATCTCCTACAGCCACAGGTGCTCCTCAGGGGAGGAGCCCACTTCCCATCTCACTTCCTCCAGGACCCAGGATGGGGTGGGCTGCAGGCTCAGGAGCCAGAAGGGAGGGGCGGGGCCATGCGCCAGGCCAGGACCCACAGCCTCCCCCTTCCTGCCACCTCAAGCCGCACACAGAAACACCTCTGCAGCCTGACAGCAGCACTGCCCCCCTGGGCTGGCCTGTGTGCCGTTGGCAGTCATGATATCGTAAGCTAGTCTGGACCTAGGCCTCCTGACGCCTCGCTCTAACAGCCTGTCCAGTGACGTGGACAGTGGCTGTGGGGCCCGTCTCCTAGTTTGTGGTGAGGGTGTCAAGCCTCAAGGCTCACCCCCATTTTTGCTCCTCTGACCTGGACTGCCTACGTGGCTGATCCTACGGCCTCCTCTAGACCTCTAGACCTCTGACCTTGAGGCCAGCTGCCTGGGGTCAGGGGTGGGCTCTCAAAGTGGTGGATGAGAGGGGTGGGGGCAGGGCGGTGTGTGCTTGGGCAGAGTCGGAACAGATGTCTACCAGTCTGGGCATAGAGCCCCAGGCAGCCTTGAGCCGTGCACGGCCCAGCTGGCCACTGTGTCCAAGGGAGGTGCACACGGGAAGGGGAAGGGGCAGGGGCACCGCCTCCTGGTCCTGGGACTCGTGGTCAGCATCCTGGTGGCTGCCCAGAGCTGTCCCTGCAGTCTGTGCTGGGCTGTGTGTGACGGGCCCCGCACTCTCCCCCCAGGGCCCTCGCGCTGAACCGCGTGCGTCCGACAGCTGCAGGCTCTGCTCGCTGGGGGAACAAAGGCTACTGCTGCATCGGAGGCGTCCTCTACAAGGTGTCCGCCAACAAGCTCTCCAAGACCTCGGGCCGGCTGGGCGACGCGGGCGGCAGGCCCCTCCTGCGCCCAGGTGAGGCTGCGCCGTCAGCTGCGGGCCCCCAGCTCCTGACCCGGCCCGGGAATTGATTTCACTCCTGCGTGCACGCAGCGGCCTCCCCTGGGAGGGGCCCAGCGTGGCGCCCGCCTCGCGCTTGGCTGAGCAGCTGCCAATTCTTCTGTGGGGGCTGTGTGCGAGCACCGTGCTCTGCTCTGGGACGCAGGATGGGCCAGGTATGGCGCGCACGCCTGGACGAGTGAGCACCTGGGGCCGCGTCGCCCTTAATCGCATTGGTGACGCCTCGCCAGCTGTGTCAGGAGGCGGGGAAGGAAGTGCGGCCTCGCTCGCTGCACGTTAACTGGAAAGCTATTTTGATCTCAGTCCAGTCACACTCCTTCCTTGTCCATCGAGGAGGGAGCAGCTGACAGCCCACCCCACCCACCCGTCCCCCGGGGGGCTGGGGAGGAGGCTGGAGGTGGGCGCAGAGAACTCCCGGCCAGAAGCACCCCCAGTTTCTGGTCTGCCGCTGGGAGTGGGGCAGCTGGGCCCCATCCCCAGCACTCCGCATGTCCCGCATGAGCCAGGCCCGCGCTGAGGGCCAGGGCTCCCTGGTGCACTGGCAGGCACAGTCCTCCTCCGCTTGAGGATCTGAGGGGAAGCCTGGCTGTCTCTTTCCCCATCAGACCCCCGGGCTGGGCGGGAGAGCCGGGGGCTCAGCGGGCCCTGCGCAGACCTGCTGTGGCCTCCCGCAGCCGCACTGAGGCTCAGGCCTCCCGTTGCCCTGTTGGGGTTGCTGTGGTCACCTCTGACCCTAGAACCGTGTCAACTCAGAGAATGACGACCGCCCACGGACAGCTGCATCCCCGTCCCAGCGGCCCTGCCGTGTGGCCGCAGAGCGCATGCTGGTGTGACTGCGGCCAGTGCGGGAGCAGCTCATCAGCAGCCTGGAGACGTGTCCGCCGGCCCTCGCTGGGCTCCACGGTGGGGCGACACGCGCCACCCCGCTCCTCACGCCCTCCTGTGTCCACGAGCCTGTAGGGCACTGGCAGTTTGGATATGGCTTTGTCACTGATGCCCCCGCCCCAAGTGGGGAGAGCCCAGGCTTCTGTCCTGAGAAAGGGAGTGGGGCCACCCTTCCTCACCGGACATTGCCGCCCGCTCCCGCTGCCCTGGGTCTCAAGTGCCGAGGTCTGCAGGCTGCCCTCCGCGGGCTACTGGCTGAGCCCAGGGGCCCAGAGCTGTTGTGTCACCAGTGTGAACACTCTGTCCTGCCGCACTCAGCTGCTGGCTCTGCCTCCGCTCGGCCTGCCTGGCCCTGGAGCTGGCCTCAGAGCTGTCCCCATCCCCTGCCCCTCTGGCACACTGTGGGGCCCAGGGCCCAGGAACCTCCTCCCCTCGCCAGCGAGGACCCCACCTGCTGCCAAGCAGGGCTCCAGCTGCTATCTGCTGACCGCACTTGGCAGCCTCCGGGGACAGGCCTGGGGCTCAGCCCTCGCCTCGCTGGGGAGGAATGTGGGGCGGGGGGAGAGGCAGGGCCCCAGCTGCCTCCCTCCCGACTGCTGCTCCCAGCTGTGGGCCGCTGATGCCCAGCCCACTTAGATGAATAATAATTAAAGAAATAAATTTCCTGCCCCGATGTCAGCAGAACTTCAACTTGAACCAGAAAGTGCACGTCTCCCTGGGAGGGGCGGGGCTCGCCTCCCCCTGGCTTCCTGCCCTGGCTCTCTGCAGCCAGGCGCTTTTCTCTCAGTACACCTACCTCGACCCTGCACCCCTCCCGTGGGCCCTGGGTGCCTACCAGGAGCCCAGCTGCAAGCTGTGGGACCGACCGTGGGCCGACCTGGGCCGACCTGGGCAGCCGTGCTGTGCCTGAACGAGGGGACCTGCTGCCTCCTCCCCTCCTCTGCCCTGCCCACCCTCCTGGGCCACAGGGAAGGGCACACGAGGGAGACCCTGACAGCTGCCTGGCCTGCCTCCCCCCGGCCCCCTCTGCCTCTCCTTCCAGAGTGCAGCTTCCTGTGCCTGTGCGGGTTGGGCCCGGGCCTGCCCGTGGCTGCCTGACCCCTCCCGCTCCCCACCCCTGCCTGGTGGTTGAGAGGCCCCCCGTGGCCTGGCAGCTGGAGGGAGCCGGTCTATTCTGGGAAGACCAGGAAGTGAAAGTTCCCTCAGCCTGCTCCCAGGCTGCTGCCTTCACACCTCTCAAGCCAGCTACTTTATGTGCATTTTTTAACGCTGCAAAGCATTTGAAAAGGTGCCTCCTGTTCTTGTCAAAACTCCCACCGTGAGCCCAGCCACACTGGCAGTTTTTGAAAAGCAGAACGTAGAAAGGGGAGGGAGCACCCCACCCCCTTGCAGGCAGGGAGCAGATGGAGCCCTGCCCTGCCGCAGTGTCACCACAGCTGTCTGGTTGTGTGTCACTTGCCCAAGCCAGCAGGTGTGAGGTCCTGTCTGTGCCACCTGGGCCTCGATCAGCTGGGGACAAGGGCTGCCCATCCCTCCCCACCCCTGCCCATTGCTGCCTTCTCCGTGCCCTGTGCCTGCCGCCCCCTGCTCCCCCCAGTGTGGGTGCTGCTGGTTAGTCCTGGAGCCACCCTCTCTGGGCTGGAAGCCACAGGCTGAGAGGAGGCCGGGCCTCCCAGCCCGCCCAGCAGAGCAGATCCCCTAGTCCTAGCGACTCGGCAGCAGGCAGGGGCTGTGCACCCCTACGAGGGACAGTCTGGGACAGCATGGAAGTGAGGCTCCGGCCTGCGGGGCAAAGGAGTTGGGGTTTGGATGGACCACAGGGCGTGCCCACCTGGGGACACAGGGCAGCCTGGGACAGGCATGGTGTCGTCACTGGGCCGTGTGGCCCAGGATGCCCTGGGGAGAGGGGTGAGAAGAGGCAGCTTTGGAGCAGTGTCCTCCAGATTCATGGTGCTCAGATGGGCAGGGATCCACTGTCAGATCCAGGCAGCCTTGGAATAGCCCGTTTTAAAACTGGGTGTCTGTGTCATGGCCTCAGGGCCCCAGGATTCCTGGGTGATGTCACTTCTGCTTCTTACCAGCGTGTCCATTTCAGCAGGAAATTGGATCTGGTCTGGGAGGGGCCGTGCGGGCACTTGAGGAACCTGGGCAAGCCATCCGAGCAGGCCCTGCCCCCCACCCCCCACCCCGCCTGCCCCTGGCGGGCCTGGGGCCAGGCTGTGAGCCTGCTGCGAGCTGGCCTTGCATCCTCCCCCGTCGCTGCAGCACTCTTCTGGCCCTGGCTGGCCATCTCGGAAAGGCCTGCCTGGCTTCGGCTCGGGCCTCTGAGAAGCGCTGGACAAAGCACTGCACGATCTGGAGCCTTCAGGCCAGTGCCCTTGTCCATGTCACACAGCCTGAGCACTGAGGCCCGCCCACACACATGACAACTGTCCTGCAAAGCTAGGCCACATGTGGCTTGTGGGCTGTGTGGGCTTATGGCTGCTGCCCTGGTCCAAGCCACCCCCTCAGGTCCAGCTTCTGGGCTCTGCCACTGCAGGGCAGCTCCTAGGTGGCCAAAGAGAGGCCTGGAGAGTGCTGCAGGCCACCACTGCCCCCTGAGGATCTGAAGGCTGAGGGACGCCCACAGGTGGGGATGTCTGGTTAGCTCCACGTGTGGTCTCAGGGAGCCTGGCTGACTGGGGGCAGAGAGGTAGGGCGGGTGTGTCAGCCCTTAACCCCTGAGACCTGTCTCCTGGAGGTCCATGCCCTGCATGGGATCTGCTGGCCCTGCCCCCAGCCTCTTCACCGTCCCCAGAGAGGCCTGGACAGCCCAGGGGGTACCTGGCCCAGCCACAGGAGGGGTCTGTGCAGCTTCCTGGAGGGGCAGTGGTGCTGGAGCTCATTGCAGCGGGGCGGGGAGGTGGCTGGGGAGCACTGAGAAAGGGTGCGACTCTGGCCACGTGCAGGCCAGGGTGGGCAGGGGCTGCAGCCTGGGGTGACCGAGTCTCTCTCCCTACAGGCCGACTGGACCCTCCCAGCAGCTGTAGCCGCTCCCTAGCCAGGTGCGTCCCCTAGGGTGGGGTGGTTGGCTTGCCCCCTGCTTAGCCTGTGGCTCATAAGCCTCTCTCTGCCCACAGCCGGGCGGTCCAGCGCAGCCTGGCCATCATCCGGCAGGCGAAGCAGAAGAAGGAGAAGAAGAAGGAGTACTGCATGTACTACAACCGCTTCGGCAGGTGCAACCGTGGCGAGCACTGCCCCTACATCCACGACCCTGAGAAGGTGGCCGTGTGCACCAGGTGCCTGCCCTCCCGGTGGGCCAGGGGCCTGTGGGACCCTGCCCCGGTCTCCGCCAGGCCCTCCTCAAACCCCCTTTTCCCTGGGCCACAGGTTTGTGCGGGGCACGTGCAAGAAGACGGATGGGACCTGCCCCTTCTCCCACCAAGTGTCCAAGGAGAAGGTGAGTGACCCTGGGCCCTGGGCAGGTGGTACCCTGTGGTTTTCCCTGGGCTTGGGTGCAGCCCTGCCCCTGGACGTCTCTGAGGAGCTGTGTGCCTCCTGGGCCCCCACCCCACCCGGTGACTGCCGGAAGCAGTGCCCTGCACACGGTCTTCCTCCCCAAGGCCCCTTCCACCCATCCCGCGTGCTCCAGGGAGCTGGCCCCATGGGGGTCTTAGGCCTCACCTGCCTCTCTGGCCTGGGGCTGGTGAGGGGAGCTGTGCTGGGGGCAGGAGGCCCCCGGGGGGAGTGGAGGGGACAGCTCCGCAGGGCCTGTGGTCGCAGCAGCACTGGCGTGGTGCGGGGACTCCCGCCCTGCACAGCTCCTAGGCTTTGTGCCCACGCAGGCTTCCTGCAGGGGTCAGTGGGCCCCGCCCCCTGGGCTCGGTGTGGGGAGGGGGCTGAGGTTAGGGAGGCGCTGCTGCCGCCGCAGCTTTTCCCCTTGAGGAGCTTGGGGAGAATCAGCATTTTTCTCCCTAATAGCGCTCCGAAACTCTGCTGTGAGCAGTTTGGAAATTCACGTCGAGTTTCGGGTTCATTAGCCGCAGCTCCAGCGCCGGAGCGCGCTCCAAGCTGTCTGGTGTGGACGCCCCGCGCCAGCGCCCTGAATTAATGTTATTGTTATTTGTGTGGACGTGGAGGGGTTCAAACAAGGTTAATTGAAATGAGAATGCAGTTTCCTCCCGATAACGGCCTGCTCTGACAGCCAGGAGGAGCCCCGTTTGGTGTAAGAGTTGGCTTTATTATCCCTTTTTATTAGAGCTAATTTGGGCTCTATATCAAAAACCACATTAAGGGAATTGTCTACAGCCGCACCACCGCCAGCCCCAAACGGGCCCCCAGCCCCTCTTCCCTCTGCGGCTGCAGTTAAAAGACAATTAAAAATCAACTCTCACTCCTTAAATCACCCTTTGTTTCCTTGATTTCTCCCTCCTTCCCTCTCAGCTCCTCAGCCTCAGCCAGGTTCCCCCCTGCCCAGCCCCTCCCTCCTCAGAAGGGGCTTTGTAAAGTCTCAGGCCGACAGGCCCCTGCAGGCCGGGCACGACCTCTGGGAGGCCTGCTGGGGGGTCTGGGGGGACCACGCAGAGGCAGGGCGGTGGGTCCAGACCTCAGGACAGGCTGCTGGCCACAGCGGGGCCAGGCAGAGCAGGTGCTGGAGAAGTCAGGACTTCCTGCCTCCCTGTCTCAGCCCACCAGCCCACGTGGTGAGAACAAGCAGTGACTGTGGCCAGCGCTCACCAGGGGCGGGGAAGGAAGGCCCTGCCCAGGCTGCTGCCACCACCAGCCCTGACGCCGTCCCCACCACTTGAGGGGCTTTGGAGCAGCCCAGGCAGCCATGTGGCCCTCCCCGGCCCAGGGCCCTGGGCAGGCTCAAGCTGGTGGGGCCTCCAGGGAAGTCCACACGGGCCTGCCCCTGCTGCAGGGTGCTCAGCCTCACGCCCTGCCCTGGACACAGCTGCCTGGGGAAGCAGGAGGCCCCCTGGCTCCTCCGACCACCCTTGGGTGTCTGTGCCACACGCAGGAGAGCCAAGGAGAGGTGTCCAGCCAGTGTGTGGGCCGGTGTCCGGCTGTGATGCGGGTGGGAGTGTGGGGCGGGGCCTGCATGCTCACCCCCTCCGCCCCCCAGATGCCCGTGTGCTCCTACTTCCTGAGGGGCGTCTGCAGCCACAGCAGCTGCCCCTACAGCCACGTGTACGTGTCCCGGAAGGCCGAGGTCTGCAGCGACTTCCTCAAAGGCTACTGCCCGCTGGGCGCCAAGGTGAGGGGCCGGGGGGGACGCGGGCGGCTGAGAGTCCCTGCAGCCCGAGGTGGCGCCGTCATCGGGCTCGCCTACAGTGGCCCAGGGCGGGGCACAGCAGAGTGGGGGGGGATTGGAGCCCTCTTAGGGAGAGGCCCAGTGGGCGGCTGGGCTGCACAGCCTCCAGGAGACAGCTGAGAACAGACCATGCAGTGAGGGGACAGCAGAGCCAGGGTGACCATCCCCTGGGATGGCAGGTGGTGGCCTGCGTGGAGCTGAGGGGGCGCAGAGCACCCCTTGAGTGACTGGAGGGCCTCGGCCCCATGCAGCCCGGGGGTTGTTGTGGAGCCCCGCCCCTCCCCGTCACAGCCTCCACACTTGTGCCGACCTGGGCTCCTGCTCCTGTGCTCCTGTGGGGGGCTGGCAGGCTTCCTGGGGGCCTGTGTGGGCCCTGCCTCATGGCCCCCAGTCTGGCAGTACCCCGGTGAAGTCCATGGTACCTGGTGTTGGGGTGAGGGGATGTCAGTGGGCTCTAGAGGGGTGCATCTCCCTCTCCCTGTGCACCCCAGCAGGGAGGCCTCGGGGTCCTGGAGCAGCCCCTAACGATGGCCGTGCACGACTGCCCTAAGATATTCCAAATTAAATGAAAATATCACAGCGCCGTGTGGGGCCCTGGTGGGGGAAGTGCTTACGGCGTGCCTTTCCGCGCTCGGCGCTGTGTCGCGGCGGCATGATGGATGGCAGCTTGTAATTATACATGGGAAAGCGCTGAGCAGGCCGCATCCAGCAGCCTGGGCCTGGGAGGGTTAACTTCATTCTCTAAATAACAGAGAAAGTGCTGAGTCGTCACCCTGTGCCTGAAGCAGCCGTCCTCCAACGGGCCCCAGAGAGCTGCGGCTGTTCCACTGGATCGGGAAACTGCTCACCTTGCTGCCGGGGCGGGGCTGGCCAGAGAGGCGCCTTCCCTCTCCTTGTGAATAATTGAGGTGGCGAGTGAATCTCCACTCTCCCCTTCCGGGGCCCCGCAGCACCAGGCCAGCTGCTCCCCTCTCCCCTCCCAGGCTGCAGGGCTTCGGGCGGGGTAGGTGACCCCACACCCCTTGCCACGGTGGGGGTGTCCTGCAGCCAGAGCGCGGTGCCCCATGTCTCCCTCCATGTCCATCCCAGCTCACAGGTGTCTGCGGACAGTGCTCCTCTGTCCGCCAGCCTTGCCCGGGGCCCCTGTGCCGAGCGCTCGCCCGCACTCGCTTGTGTGTGCCGGCTGCGGCCGCGCGCCCAGTGCTCCCTTTGCTTCTGTGTTCTCTCGTTTACTTACTTGAGAGAACCAGACAGAGGGCTCGGTCCGCAGGTTCTGCCGCAGCCCAGTTCAGTCCAGGCCCCCCATGTGGGTGGCAGGGGCCACCGCCAGAGCCCTCGCTTGCTGGCCCCCAGGGTCTGCCCAGCAGGAGTGGGAAGTGGAGCTGGGTCTCCAAGCCAGGGCGCCAGACACCCACCTCTCGCGGTCCCTCCTCGGTCTGAGGGTGGCGTGGCCCGGTTGGCCTGCGGGAGGCCCCTGCGACCCTCGCTGCTGGCTGCCAGCGTGCGCTGAGCACATCCTTGTGCTAGGACAACAGGGTGCTGTCCTGGGCGGCTGCTCCTGCAGGGGCCCTGGCTCCATCGGGACTTCGCAGTGTGGCTGCCGTGTGCTGTCGGTGTGGGTGCCATGTGCCGTCGGTGTGGGTGCCGTGTGCCGTCGGTGTGGGTGCCATGTGCTGGCAGTGTGGGTGCTGTGTGCTGGCAGTGTGGGTGCTGTGCAATGTCAGTGTGGGTGCCGTGTGCTCCTGGTGTGGGTGCCATGTGCCATCGTTGTGGGTGCCGTGTGCTGTCGGTGTGGGTGCCATGTGCTGTCAGTGTGGGTGCTGTACACTGTCAGTGTGGGTGCTGTGTGCTCTCACTGTGGGTGCTTTGTGCTCTCGGTATGGGTGCCATGTGCTGTCGGTGTGGGTGCCGTGTGCTGTCGGTGTGGGTGCCATGTGCTGTCAGTGTGGGTGCTGTGTGCTCTCGCTGTGGGTGCTTTGTGCTCTCAGTATGGGTGCCGTGTGCTGTTGGTGTGGGTGCCATGTGCCGTCGATGTGGGTGCCGTGTGCCGTTGGTGTGGGTGCCATGTGCCGTCGGTGTGGGTGCCGTGTGCCGTCGGTTTGGGTGCCTTGTGCTGTCGGTGTGGGTGCCGAGTGCTCTTGGTGTGGGTGCCATGTGCCGTCGGTGTGGGTGCCGTGTGCTCTCAGCATGGGTGCTGTGTGCTCTCCATGTGGGTGCCGTGTGCTCTCGGTGTGGGTGCCATGTGCCGTCGGTGTGGGTGCCGTGTGCTCTCAGCATGGGTGCTGTGTGCTCTCCATGTGGGTGCCGTGTGCTCTCGGTGTGGGTGCCGTGTGCTGTCGGTGTGGGTGCCTTGTGCTGTCGGTGTGGGTGCCGAGTGCTGTTGGTGTGGGTGCCGTGTGCTCTCAGCATGGGTGCTGTGTGCTCTCCATGTGGGTGCCGTGTGCTCTCGGTGTGGGTGCCGTGTGCTCTCAGCGTGGGTGCCGTGTGCTGTCGGTGTGGGTGCCGTGTGCTGTCAATGTGGGTGCCGTGTGCTCTTGGTGTGGGTGCCGTGTGCTGTCGGTGTGGGTGCGGTGTGCTGTCAGTGTGGGTGCGATGTGCTGTCGGTGTGGGTGCCATGTGCTCTCTGTGTGGGTGCCGTGTGCTCTCGGTGTGGGTGCCGTGTGCCGTCAGTGTGGGTGCTGTGTGCTGTCGGCGTGGGTGCCGTGTGCTCTCTGTGTGGGTGCCGTGTGCTGTTGGTGTGGGTGCCGTGTGCTCTCAGCATGGGTGCTGTGTACTCTCCACGTGGGTGCCATGTGCTGTTGGTGTGGGTGCCATGTGCTCTCAGCATGGGTGCCGTGTGCTGTCGGTGTGGGTGCCGTGTGCTGTTGGTGTGGGTGCCGTGTGCTCTCAGCATGGGTGCTGTGTACTCTCCACGTGGGTGCCGTGTGCTGTTGGTGTGGGTGCCATGTGCTCTCAGCATGGGTGCCGTGTGCTGTCGGTGTGGGTGCCGTGTGCTGTTGGTGTGGGTGCCGTGTGCTGTTGGTGTGGGTGCCATGTGCTCTCAGCATGGGTGCCGTGTGCTGTTGGTGTGGGTGCCGTGTGCTCTCAGCATGGGTGCTGTGTGCTCTCCACGTGGGTGCCGTGTGCTCTCGGCGTGGGTGCTGTGTGCTCTCGGTGTGGGTGCTGTGTGCTCTGTGCACTGTGCAGTGGGGAGCACTGCCCCCAGTGTGCCACGTGGTACTGCCACAGGACTGCTGCATGTGTGCCTGTGTGCGTGTGTGTAGGGGGGACATAGTTACCACTCACTCCATTTCCATGCTGTGAGTGTTGTGCTTCCTCCTCCGTTATCCGCAGGCAGCTGCCTGGCTCTCCTGTGCCTTTAGTGCCTGAAGGTGGCCTGCCTGGTGGAGGAGGCCCTGGGGATGGACTGCCAGCTTCCAACAGAGAGCTGAGAACCAGGGAGCCCATCCCAGCCACTCTGCTCCATGACCCTGGGTGCGTCGCTTTGCCTCCCGCCTCTGTCTCCGTGTGAAGTCTGCGGCGCCTACCTGGAAGGGCCAGTGTGGTCACAGGCGGCTTCCTGGGCAGGCCCACCAGGCCTCGTGTCCTTTGTGCCTGAGCCTCACCCAAACCTCATTCTTTTTTTTTTTTTTTTTTAAAGGTTTATTTACTTATTTATTTAAAAGGCAGAGGCAGAGAGAGGAGTCCTCCATCTGCTGGTTTGCTCCCCAAACGGTTGCAACGGCTGGAACCAGGAGCCAGGAGCTTCCTCTGGGTCTCCCACGTGGGTACAGGGGCCCAAGGACTTGGGTCATCTTCCACTGCTTTCTCATGCTGTTAGCAGGGAGCTGGGTCAGAAGTGGAGCAGACAGGGCGTGAACCAGCGCCCATATAGGATGCCAGCGCTGCAGGTGGTGGCTTTTACCTGCTATGCCATAGCACCGGGCCCCAAGCCCCTTCCTACTTGAAAAGACTCAGCTCTGTTGGGGTGCATTTCCATGCTGTGCAGTCCCCGGGGTTCCCCGTCCCCCACGTGCCCCGCAGTGTGCGCCCTGGCCCTTGGTCCTGTTGCTGCTGTCTGTCCTGGCACGGGAGCTGCGCCCCGCCCTGCACATTGGGCAGTTTGTTTACCCTCCCACGGTCAGGGACTGGACATTTGGGCCATTTCTGGTCTGAGGCGGCTGTCACTGATGCGGCTGTGAACGCGTCTGCAACATGTGTGTGTCTCCGTTGCTCCAGGGTAGGTGGCAAGGAGTGGGACTGCTGGGTCCTGGAGCGGCCAGAGCCTGAATGAGCATGGCCTGCCCGCCCCCGCAGCCGCCGCCTGCCAGGCTGCACCCTCACAGCCCCACTGGGAGCCAGGGAGGGCTGCGTTGTGGCCACACCTCACCAGCTCTCGTCCCTGTCCGGCTGCAGGCCTAGTCACGGTCTCCGGTGGCTAGTGATGGTGAGCACCTTGTGTGCTGATTGGCTGTTCTCACCCTAAACAAAAAGCAAACCCCACACACACAGCTCTGTTGAGGTGCAGTCTGCACAGCATAAGACTCACCCATCGGAGGTACACAGTTCAGGGTGGGTGTTTGGCCTAGTGCTTCAGATGCCTGTCCATGCCAGAGTACCAGGGTTCCATGCCCAGCTCCCCTCCACCACCTCGGGAGGCGGTGGTGATGGCGCAGGTAACGGGGTCCCCACCATTCGTGTCAGCGACGGGTTGCGTTCCAGCTCCCAGCTTCCATTTGGCCTGGCCTAGTCCTGGCTGTTGTAGGCACTTGGAGAGTGAACAGTGGAGAGGAATGGTCTCTGTCTCTCCTATATGAAAGTTTAAAAAGGTGTGCAGTTCAACAGTTTTTGCGTGAGTACATTATTGACTTGTAGTTAGGGGAGGAGCATGTTGGGGAAGTTGCAGCACCCTCGGTGCCTCGTGGGGGTCTTGGCTCCACTTCTGACTCCGCTTCCTGCGGAGGTGCAGCCGGGGGAGCAGCAGTGATGGCTCGGACCCTGGGTCCCAGCCGCCACGGGAGATGCAGTCTGAGTCCAGGCTCCTGGCTTCGGCCTGGCCCAGCCCTGGGCATTTGTAGAGTGAACTAACAGATGAAAGATCTCTTTCTATCTGTCTCTCTTAGCCTTTCTAATAAAAGGAAAGTAAATTAATTTTTAAAATCAATAAATATAATAGAATATGTGTAAAATTATGTGACAGGTTCACCATTGTAACCATTTCTAAGGTCCATAATTCAGTGACATTAATTGCACTCACCGAATTATGCAGCTGTCACTATCTCTTGAAGATTTCTTTTTGAAAGGCAGAGTTTCAGAGAGGGAAGGAGAGACAGAGAGACATATCTTCCATCCAGCCAGTAGCTTCATGTGGGCCTTCCACGTGCATGCAGGGGCTCACGGACTTGAGCCATGTCCTCATGCTCTCCCAGGCACATTAGCAGGGAGCTGGATCAGAAGTGGAGCAGCCGGGATTCAACTCAGTGCCCATATGGGACGCTGGCGTTGTGGGCGGTGGCTTCACCTGCTGTAGCACAGCGCCGACCCAGCCGACACTGCTTCCTTACCCCAGATAGAAGCACTGTGAGCGCTAAGCAATGACTCTGTTCCCACTCCAGCCCCTGGCAGCCATGGACCTACTGGCTTTCTCCAAGAACTTGCCTGTCCTGGACGCTTCTTGTAGACGGAGTTGTATGAAGCACGCTGCTTAGCACAGGTCGCTCCTGGGGTGGGGGTGGGGGTGTCAGAGCTTGGGCTGAGTTGTGTAGACACGTGGGTTGTTCACCTAGGGTGGCATTGCTGGCGTGGATGGTAATTCTGTGTTTAGTTTTTTTTTAAATACTTGCTTATTTATTTGAACAGCAATTGCACAGAGGCGGGGGAAAGAGATCTATCTGTTGGTCTGCTGGTTCACTCCCAGGGGCCCAAGCCCTTGGGCCAACATCTGCTGCCATTGCAGGTGCATTAGCAGGGAGTGGAGCAGCCAGGACTGGAACTGGCACCCTGAAATGGGGTGCTGGCATCATAGGTGGTGGCTTAACCCACCATGCCACAGTGACAGCCCCTGTGCATAGCTTTCTGAGGAACCGCCGAACCATTTTCCTCCGTGGCTGTGGGGTTTTGTGTTCCTACAAGCTGTGCACACGCATTCCCACTCCTGCATGCCTTCCTCAGCACTTCTTGTTGGGCTAATTCATTTTTTGTGTGGGTCCTTCAGGGTTTTCTGCATATAAGATTACATTGTGAGTAAGCAGATGAGTCACTTCCTTTTCAGTTTGGATGCCTTTTGTTCTCTTGCCTAATTGCTCTGGGTAGGACTCCTAGGTGCTAGCGCTGTGGCATAGTAGGGGAAAGCAGTGGAAGATGACCCAAGTGCTTGGGCCCCTGCACCCACATGGGAGACCCAGATGAAGCTCCTGACTCCTGGCTTTGGATCAGCCCAGCTGCGGCCGTTGCAGCCATTTGGAGAGTAAACCAGCGATGGAAGGCCTCTCTGTCTCTGTCTCTCTCTCTCTCTCTCTCTCTCAAATAAATAGATAAATCTTTTTTTAAAAAGGCTTCAAAACAAAGGCTTCTAGTACTATGTTGCACAGAAGTGGCAAGAGAGAGCATCCCTCTTCCTTGCCTTGGAGGGAAAGTTGTCATCTTTGATCAGCTGTGACCAGCTGGGGACTTGCTCTGTGCTGGGTGCTGAGCTTTGTCACTCAAGGTGGCCCTTCAGGGCTTTTCTCCTTTGTTCTGTTAAGGTGGTCTGTCTGCTGCCTTAAATCATAGCCAGTTTGCACTGGCTGGTTTTTGTATGTTAAACCATCCTTGCATTCCAGAAATGTCTTTTTAATAAAGCTGCCCGTGTGGTGCTGTTTGGTCTTCAGGTTTTTCCAGGGACGGCAGTGCTGGGGAAAGACTTGGTCTCAGCTCTGCTTGTCCTGCGGTTTCTTTTGGCATCAGGACAATGCAGATGTTGTTGGATGCACAGCAGAGTGACCGTCCTCTCATGTCTGGGGCAGCTTGAGAGTCGCTGTGCGTTCTCTGAGTAGGAGTCACCAATGACACTGCGCGGCCCTCAGCTCCCCTCCAAGGAGGGTCTGCCCACTGCCTCACTGCAGCTGGGCCTGCTCGGGTTTTCTGTGTTTCTTGAGTCAGCGTTGGCAGGCTGTGTATCTCGCTCATCTAAGTTGCAGATCCAAGTGCGCGGCATGGTTTGACCCATTTCCAGTTCCCCTTCTGATGTCTGCAGGGTATGTAGGAGCCCTGTTTCATACCAGTAATGGAAATTCGTGACTTTTTAACCATCTCTTCAGCTAGAGGTTTATCAATTTTATCGATCTTTTCACAGGACCAGCTCCTTCCTCACTGATTTTTCTCTGTGTTTTTCTGAGCTCACTGCTTCCCACTCTTCGCTTTATGTTTATTTCTGCTTTGTTCCTTTTGTCCCCTCTGAGTTCTTCAGGTGGGAGCTTCAATTATTTTAAAATGTTTAAATGCATTTATTTGGGAGACAGAGAGACAGAGAGCTCTCTTGTGCTGGTGCACCCCCGAAATGCCTACAACAACCAGGATGGCCTGAGACCAGAGTGGGAGCCGGAACTCAACCCAGGTCTCCCTCGGGGTTGGGGGATGGCAGGAGCAGGGAGCGGAGCCAGAGCCAGGCCTGAACACAGGCTCTCTGATGGGGGTGCGGGTGTTTAACCAAAACGCTGAGCACTGCCGCCCGGCCCTGGCCGTCTGTCCTTTAATTGTTGTGTTTAGGCCATTTACATTTAGTGTGGCTGTGGCTATATTAGGGTTTCAGGCTGTTTGAGTTCTTGTTTTCTGGTTTTCAGTTCTTGTTTTTCCACTGGCTTTCTGTGGATTACTTCAGCATTGCTTAGAATGTTATTTGGAATTATCTGTAGTGGTTTTTTACTGTATTCTTTTCAAAATTTTTTTTATTCATGGGGCCAACATTATGACACTGCAGGTTAGGCCACTGTCTGTGAAGCCAGCATCCCCTGTGACGCTGGTTTGTGTTCCACTGCTCTGATTCCCATCCAGCCTCCTGCTAATGGCCTGGAAAAGCAGTGGAGGGTGGCCTGAGTGCTTGGGCCCCTGGATGAAGCTCCAGGCTTCAGGCTTTGACCTGGTCCTTGCTGCTATTTGTAGAGTGAACCAGTGGATGGAAGATCAATTTATCTCTCTCTCTCCCTCCCTCCCTCCTACACTCCCTCCCTCCTACACTCCCTCCCTCCTCCCTCCCTCTTGCCTTCTCTCTGTAACTTTTAAAGTTTCAAATAAATAAATAAGTGCCTTTCAAATAAATAAGTAAATCCTCAATAAAATAATTTGTTATGCATTAGAGCAAGAAGAGGGGGATATCTTTACATAACTTCAAGTAATTATCCCGGGTGTTAAATTGTATATTCACAAGCTATCAAAGTCTACCAGTCCTACCATCTTACCAGTTTAAGTACAGAAAGCTTAATTTCATGTCTGTTTACCCTCTCTCATTTATTTATTTAAGATTTATTTATTTTGAAAGAGAAAGAGAGAGATCTTCCATCTACTGGTTCATTCTCCAAATGGCCGCAGTGGCCAGAAGCCTAAAGCTCCATCCTGGTCTCCCTCATGGGTGCAGGGTCCCACAAACCTGGGCGGTCGTCCGCTGCCTTCCCAGACGTGTCGGCGGGAGCGGGATGGGAAGCAGGGCGGCCGATGGGAGCCGGAGCTGCAGTGTGGGGTGGGGACGCCGGCATCCGCAGTGGGCGCTAACCCTCTGTTAGGACAGTGCCCGTCCACAGCGAGGATACTTAGAGTTATCTTAAGTGTGTGACCCACACGTTTAGAGCCGTAACAGAAGCTGTTAGCATTTTTGCTCAAACATCAAATACAACTTAGAAAACTCAAGAAGAGGGAAGTCTGGTGTGTTTATTCCTGTTTTTGCTAATTCTGTTCTTCCTTCTTCTGTCGCTTCCTTCGCTGCTGTCCGGGCGGCCCTGCTGGCAACGCAGCCCCCAGTGCCCGCACCTGGGAGCACGGTGCTTCCTCCTTCCCGAAGGCCGTCCACCGTGCAGGTTCCGCGTGCTGGTCGTTGTCCTCTCGGCTTCCGTCCTCGCTGATGTGTGGTCGGGCCTGCGCTGTCGTCGGCCTCCCCGACAGGTGAACTTCTCTCTGCCTGCTCTGAGGATCCGTTCTGTGACTTCTGCGAGTGAACCTGTGTGGGGTTCTCTGCTGTCTGATTGGGAATCTGCCAGCTGCTGCTGCTGCTGGCTTTTTTTTTTTTTTAAGATTTGTTTATTTGAAAGGCAGAGTTACAGAGAGAGAAGGAGAGAGCGCAAGAGAGCTCTTCTTCTGTCTACTGGTTCACACCCCAAATGGCCACAGTGACCGGGACTGGGCCAGGCCAAAGCCTTGTGGTTGTGTGTCGGGTGTGTTTGTGGTTGCGTGTGTCAGGTGTGTTTATGGTTGTGTGTCGGGTGTGTTTGTGGTTGCATGTGTCAGGTGTGTTTGTGGTTGTGTGTGTCAGGTGTGTTTGTGGTTGTGTGTGTCAGGTGTGTTTGTGGTTGCATGTGTCAGGTGTGTTTGTGGTTGTGTGTGTGGATGTGGAGTGCCTGTGGTTGCATGTGTCAGGTGTGTTTGTGGTTGCGTGTGTGGAGCGTGTTTGCGGTTGCGTGTGTGGAGCATGTTGCGGTTGCGTGTGTGGGTGCTTCCAGAGCACGGTCTGGTGCTGAGCTGAGGTCTGTCTCTAGCACCGTGGCTGGTGTGTGGCTGGTGTGTGTTGGGTGTGTTTGTGGTTGCATGTGTCAGGTGTGTTTGGTTGTGTGTCGGGTGTGTTTGTGGTTGTGTGTCGGGTGTGTTTGTGGTTGCATGTGTCGGGTGTGTTTATGGTGTGTGTTGGGTGTGTTTGTGGTTGCATGTGTCAGGTGTGTTTGTGGTTGCATGTGTCAGGTGTGTTTGTGGTTGCATGTGTCAGGTGTGTTTGTGGTTGCATGTGTCGGGTGTGTTTGTGGTTGCATGTCGGGTGTGTTTGTGGTTGCATGTGTCAGGTGTGTTTGTGGTTGCGTGTGTCAGGTGTGTTTGTGGTTGCATGTGTCAGGTGTGTTTATGGTTGCGTGTGTCAGGTGTGTTTGTGGTTGCGTGTGTCAGGTGTGTTTGTGGTTGTGTGTCAGGTGTGTTTGTGGTTGCGTGTGTCAGGTGTGTTTATGGTGTGTGTTGGGTGTGTTTATGGTTGCATGTGTCAGGTGTGTTTATGGTTGCGTGTGTCAGGTGTGTTTGGTTGTGTGTCAGGTGTGTTTGTGGTTGCATGTGTCAGGTGTGTTTGTGGTTGCGTGTGTCAGGTGTGTTTGTGGTTGCGTGTGTCGGGTGTGTTTGTGGTTGTGTGTGTCAGGTGTGTGGTTGCATGTGTCAGGTGTGTTTATGGTGTGTGTCGGGTGTGTTTATGGTTGCGTGTGTCAGATGTGTTTATGATTGTGTGTCGGGTGTGTTTGTGGTTGTGTGTGTCAGGTGTGTCTGTGGTTGCATGTGTCAGGTGTGTTTATGGTGTGTGTTGGGTGTGTTTATGGTTGCATGTGTCAGGTGTGTTTATGGTTGCGTGTGTCAGGTGTGTTTGGTTGTGTGTCGGGTGTGTTTGTGGTTGCATGTGTCAGGTGTGTTTATAGTTGTGTGTGTAGATGTGGAGTGCCTGTGGTTGTATGTGTGGAGTGTGTTGCGGTTGCGTGTTGGAGTGTGTTGCGGTTGCGTGTGTGGGTGCTTCTAGAGCACGGTCTGGTGCTGAGCTGAGGTCTGTCTCTAGCACCGTGGCTGGCGTGTGGCTGGTGTGTGCTGCACTGTGGAGAGCAGTGTTTCACGTACAGTCAGTTTGAGATCTCGCTGGTTTTTGGAGTGAGGAGTCATTTTCCGTGGGAGCTGAGACGTGCTGGCTGTTACTGGGGGCGTAGCAGGAGGTGCCGCCCATTGCTCTGCCGCTGATGCTGTGGGCGGGGTCTCCTTGCCACTGCTTGGTGGGGCAGGGCACTTCCCACAGAGCCTCTGCTGGTGCCCCTGCCTGGGCTGGGGTGGAGTCCACATTGCTTCTCCCACACCCACACGCCCTCCACGACACCCTTTCACGCCTGCAGCCTGGCTGGGGTCATGCCCAGTGAGCCAAGTGGGGTGCGCCGTGCACCTGGGGGTTGCACTGGAGTGGGCGGCTGCCCTGGTCCACCCATGGGCATGTCCACGTCCTTGGCTGCAGTGAGGCGGTGCCCTGCCGTGGCTACACAGACCTTGCTGTGTTGGGAGCTGCTTTCCCGTCTGAGAGAGGCGTGCGCTGCCTCCGTCTCAGGGCCCTTCCCAGCAGGCAGTGGTGCGCTGGCGCCTCGCTCTAAAGCGGCCTCCTTCCTCCTCCTGCTGTGGCCTCTGTTTCCATGGCGACTTGGTCTCACTGCAGCTCCCCGAGCATGGGTTCTGCCCAGCAATTGGGCACTGGCTGGGTCCCGCCTGGATCCCAGTGCCTTCCACCAGCCTGAGCCCTGGGGCACCCTGCTCAGAGCGGGGGCTCAGCACACAGCAGCCCAGGCCAAGGCAGCCAGGGCTGAGGGTCACCCACCACTACCCCAGCTGGCACCGCAGCCTCGTCTCCAGCTCCCCTGCCCGCCCCTTCCCTTCCCCCAGCTGCAGACCTGGCCCAACTTTGCCACAACCTCCAGCCATTGTTTTGTTTTGTTTTAAAGATTTATTTATTTGAAAGGCAGAGTTAGGGAGAGGGAGAGAGATCTTCCATCTGTTGGCTCACTCCCCAAGTGGCCATCGTGGCTGGAACAGGGTTAGGCTGAAGCCAGGAGCCAGGTGCTTCTTCCAGGTCTCCCACTTGGGTACAGGGGCCCAAGCACGTGGGCCATCCACTGCTTTCCCAGGCCATAGCAGGGAGCTGGATCAGAAGTGGAGCAGCCAGGACTGGGACTGGTGTCCATATGGGATGCTGACTTACCAGCCACGCCATAGCACTGGCCCCAGCTTCCAGCCTTTTGACCTTGCCAGCCCATAGGGCCTCCCTCATCAGAACCCTAGGCCCCTGTGGGCTCAGTCCCTGGCCTCCCAGCTCATCCCACCCTCCCCTCCCCATGATGTAGGGCTCTCAGAGCTGTCTGGGGCTGGGCGGGGCGTCTGACAGCAGCCCTGAATAGAGCCAGTTCTCGCCCCGCCCTCTTCTGCCCCCTCCCTGCAGGACTCCCACCCCCAGGGGCTCCTGTGCCCTTGGAGTGCGTTCAAGCCCTGCCCCAGTAGCCGAGTGGCCCTGCAGGCTGCACTGTGGCTGTCCACTGCTCAGGGCCCAGCACAAAGCACGTGGCCATTTACCGTGTTCCCTGCTGAAGTTTAGATTTGCCAGAAAGGTGCAGGGATCCCAGAGTTGCCACGCTCTGCGCCGTTCCTGGCAGGTGACTACCCCCAGCTGTCCACACTGGTTGACGTGAGCATGTGGCCGGCAGTTCCCTGAGAACGGTGTCTGCTTTCTGCTCCAGGGCACATGGCCGCTCTCCCTAACGCAGGCTGGAGACTTAGGCAGCAGAAGAAATTCCTGAGGTGGGGGCAGGGGCGGGCAGTGGGACGCAGCCAGCAGTCTGTGCGTCCTCTGGTTTTGGGCAGTGGGAAGAGGCTGTCAGGAGGTGGCGCTGTGGAGCCGGGCCTGGGGCTGTTGCCTGTGAGCCTGTGAGGAGAGCCCCCTGTTGGACCCTTCTGAATCCTGCTCTCCACACCAGCTGCCAGGCAGAAGCCACTGGCCTGTGCATCCGCCACAGTGCTTGTCCTGGCCTGGGGCGGCCGTGGGGGCCGGCGGCGGCTCGCCCTTCATGGGGTGCTCCGAGTGGGGAGGGTGTGGCAGGGGCACCGGGCATCAGCACTGTTACACACCGTTGTCTTGGCACCAGTCCAAAAGCCGGTGACAGCTGAGTCATTGGCACACAGCTTGGCTCTGCAGCCCCTGGCCCAGAGCAGGGGCTGCACTGAGGGCAGCTGCAGCCGGGGGAAGGGGGCGCAGGCCACCGCTTCCAGGCAGCCCTGGGAGGTCCAGCCTTTTCTTCTTGACCATTAGAAGAATCAAACGTTATTTTACTTATGTTTTAAGATTTATTTATTTGAAAGGCAGAGTTACAGAGAGAGAGGGAGAGAGAGGTCTTCCATCTGCTGGTTCACTCCTCAGATGGCTACAACGGCTGGGGCTGGGCCAGGCTGCAGCCAAAAACTTCCCGGGGTATCCCCGATGGGTGCAGGGCCCAAGCACTTGGGCATCCTCCACTGCTTTCCCAGGCCACAGCAGAGAGCTGGATCAGAAGTGGGGTTGCCGGGATATGAGCTGGAGCCCATATGGGAGTGTTTCAGGTGGCAGCTTTTACCACATCGCTGACCACAGAAAAATACATCTTTTGGGCGTAAGCGCTGGTTCAAGTCTCAGTGTCTGTCTGTCCATAGCCGCCCCTCCCCCAGCCCCCCGTTAGTGTCCTTTAGCGACGTCTCGCTCACCTCCTGAGAACTGTATTCCAAGCACTTTAAGGACACTTAGAGAGGCAGAGCTCCGACACACTGGCTCACTCCCGACTTGCCCACAGTGACCAGGACTGAACCCGGGTCTCCCACCTGGGTGACTTGAGCCCTCCCCTGCCACCTCCCCAGGCCTGCATTAGAGGGAGCTGGATCCAGGAGCTGGGGACCAAGTCCAGGCGTCTGGTGTGGGATACGAGTGTCCTAGCTGGTGGGCCAAATGCCCACTCCCCTGCTCCAGGCACTCTTGCTATTGGAAATAGCATGCCCGTCTTCACATTTTGTTTTCCTGCTTTTCAGGGGTGTGCACCTTGGTTGCCCACAGGTCCGTGGGTGTTTCTACACAAGCATCGCACCTTTCCGGCCAACGATCTTCTTTCCTTCTTCGTTTTCTTTGCCTTGCCCTGCCGCACTGTCCAGGACCACGGGTTCTAGCGTTGCTGGTGGCAGTGGGCTTCCGCCTTCCCACAGTGCTTTGTGCTTTCTGGAAGGTTCTTGTGAGGAACACCAGAAAGTGTCCTTTGAGTGCTCCTTGGCCTAGTGCTTCCTTTTCTGTAGATTGGCTATGGCATAAACCACCCCGTGACTGGATTTTGCGTGGAGCTTGAATCTCACTAAACCTCTTCTCCCACGGCCTGCCCGTCAGCCTTGACTGTGCCGATTCTCTGGTGTTAAACCAGCCGTGCATTCCAGAGATGGACCTGGCGCGGTTCCGTGGTGGATTCGTGTCTGTACGCATTGTGATCCGTGCGGGACCTCTGCCCCGTCCTCGTGGAGCTGGCCTGAAGGGCCTGCAGGGTTCCTGCCGCTGCACTTCCCGCGTGGGAGCCGCTTCTGCCTTGGGAGACTCCTGCCGGGGCACAGGGCAAGCTCAGGCCGCACGCGCTGTCTCCTCCTCCTTTCTCAGCCTTCAAACCAAGCTCTTAGTATTTTTTTTTTTTTAAGATTTTATGTATTTATTGGAGAGGCAGAGTTAGAGAGGTCTTCCACCTACTGGTTCACTCCGCAAATGGCTGCAATGGCCGGAGCTGGGCCGGTCTGAAGCCAGGAGCTAAGAGCTTCTTTCAGGTCTCCCACGTTAGTACAGGAGCCAAGGACTTGGGCCATCTTCTACTGCTTTCCCAGGCCACAGCAGGGAGCTGGATCGGAAGTGGAGCAGCTGGGACTTGAACCCGTGCCCATATGGGGTAGGGGCACTGCAGGAGGAGGCCTAGCCCACCACACCACAGGCCAGCCCCAGGTCAAGGCCGTATTTGGTTTCTGACGTGCTCATTGCCTGTCTTTGCGTGAACAATCCCAGGGGCAGGCAGCCCCACATTCCACGTCGCCATGTTGCGTCCTTGGCAGCTCTAGGGATTACAGATTCTCCTTTATATCGAGCTGTCATTTTTTTTTTTTTTTTTTTGACAGGCGGAGTGGATAGTGAGAGAGAGAGAGAGAAAGGTCTTCCTTTTGCTGTTGGTTCACCCTCCAATGGCCGCTGCGGCCGGCGCACTGTGCTGATCCGATGGCAGGAGCCAGGTGCTTCTCCTGGTCTCCCATGGGGTGCAGGGCCCAAGCACCTGGGCCATCCTCCACTGCCTTCCCGGGCCACAGCAGAGAGCTGGACTGGAAGAGGGGCAACTGGGACAGAATCCGGCGCCCCGACCGGGACTAGAACCTGGTGTGCCGGTGCTGCAAGGCGGAGGATTAGCCTACTGAGCCGCAGCGCTGGCGAGCTGTCATTTTTAAATGTTATTTATTCAAAAAATGTTTAAAGTTTTATTTTTATGTATGAAAGGTAAGAGAGAATTCAGTCTTCCATCCACTGGTTCACTCCAAACGGCCACAACGGCCAGAGCTGGGCCAGGCTGAAGCCAGGAGTCGGGAGCTTCTTCAGTCTCCCACGTGGGTGCAGGGGCCCAAGGGCTTGGGCCACCTTCCGCTGCGTTCCCAGGCCACAGCAGAGAGCTGGGTCTCGCGTGGAGCAGCCGGGCTTTGAACCAACGCCCACGTGAAATGCTGGTGTCTCGGGCGACGAGCTGCGACAGCACAACACCTGCCCCCACTTTCATTAGTTACTCATTCGAATTCCTTGTGGGCATAGGAATATTAGGGTTTTATCTTTTCTGGCACTTGTCAGTTCTGTGTGTGTTCCCCCTTTGCTGGTGTGAAGTGTGGGGCTGGTGCCTTGCTGCCGCCCACTTGTCCCCCAGTGTCACTCGTGCATTCCTTTTCTCTGCCTCCGGGTCAGTCTTTTAAAATGTGTTATTTATTTGAGGGACAGACGGAGCTCTCCCTTCGGCTGATTGACTCCTCAGATGCCCACAGCGGTTGGGCCAAGAGCTCGGCCCTGTGTGCAGGGTGCGCTCCCTCCCAGGGCGTGCGCCAGTGGGAAGCTGGGTCGGGAGCAGTCGGTTGTGTGGGGCAGTGGCACTAGAGGCACCTTAGCTGCCCGACGGAATGCCTGCCCCTCCAGTTGATGGCGGCGGCAGAGGTGCGCGTGTTGGCGGAGCACCAGCCTGGGGCCCTCTCGGGCTCGTTGGCGGTCTTTCCCTCTGCTTTCCCTGGGTTCCTCGTGCTGTTTTCCCGTGGCGCTGGGGACGCCGTGCTTTCTGATGCGAGCGCTGAGGGCTGTGAGCACTGCTGAGCTGCGTCCCGCAGTTTTATCTTCATTGATTGAAGCGGCGGAGAGAGGGAGAGCGCCAGGAGCCCAGCACTCAATGCGGGGCTCCCACGAGGGCGGCAGGAGTGGGGGCAGCGTGTGCTTCAGCAGGAAGCCAAAATCTGCAGCGGAGCAGGGCCCTGACGGCAGCGTGGCTGCTGCGCTGAGCGCCCTCGGCCACCCGCGGGCTGCGGTGCTGCTGTCTCGGGCCGTCACTCGGCTCTGGACGTGGCCTCATCCCCGTTTCGTGTTGGATGCCTCACTGAACTGCGATCATCTTGATTCCCAGATTTTTTTTTTATTTTTCTATTTTTTATTTTTTTGCCAGACAGAGTTAGTGAGAGAGAGTTACAGATAGTGAGAGAGACAGAGAGAAAGGTCTTCCTTCCGTTGGTTTACTCCCCTAATGGCCGCTATGGCCGGCACTGCGCCAATCCAAAGCCAGGAGCCAGGTGCTTCTCCTGGTCTCCCATGCTGGTGCAGGGCCCAAGCACTTGGGCCATCCTCCACTGCACTCCCGGGCCACAGCAGAGAGCTGGCCTGGAAGAGGGGCAACCGGGACTAAAACCCCGGGTGCCGGAGCCGCAGGCGGAGGATTAGCCGATTGAGCCGTGGCGCCGGCCGATTCTCAGATCTTGAGAGGACGTTCTGGGAACTCGCTGGACAGCCCTTGACATTTTGTCAGCGAAATGCAGCCCAGGAGGAAACGTGGGCCTTGAGGCCCGAGGTTTGCCTCGTGTCCAGCTTTTTTGGGCTGTTTTGTAACGTGGTTTTGCTTTCTCGTAGCTCTTGGGTAATTTTTAAATGTCCTCGTCTTGTTCCTGGGGTCCTGCTCTGTGGGGCGCAAGCTCGGACCCACGCCATCCACTGAAAGTGTGTGTGAGCCCCACGTGTCGCGTCCCCTTGCCAGGAGCCAGTGGGCGTTCACAGGAAACAGTGGCTTCCAGGCTCAGCGTGCTGACGCTCCGGGCGTCACAGGGAAGAGGTGCAGCCTCCACACGTTGTGCTGCTTCCTGCACACCCTCGGCGGCCGCGGGCTCTGGGGCTGCAGCTGTGCAGCCGTCACTTGGCGTCCACTGCCCCGCTCAGCAGCCTGTGGTCGGACCTGCAGACGCAGCCCCGAGGGACCTGCTGGCACTGTGCTGCCCAGCGTGCCGCCCGCACCCCCTGTAGCTTGCAGGCACACTCGTGCACTCTGGTGGGAGTCCTTCCTTCCACACTGCCCGTCCTCTCTGTCCACACCGCCCTGGGTCTCCAGGCTCTGTGCCGTGGAATGAGGATGGGACGGGGCCCCTGCCTTGTGGCTGGGGCAGGGGTGAGGCTGACTGTACCCCACAGAGGCGTGGGGCACAGTGAGTGGCCAGGACTTTGAGCCACTCTGTGGGTAGCTTCCAGGTCAGGAGGACGCATGTTCCGAACAGACCCCCATCCCTGCTGGCTCAGGACCGGGTGCTGGGAGCAAGTGGCTCAGGGCTGTTGCCACATCGTCTTCACTGGCCGTGCCAGCAGGCGGGGGCCCCGGGGCTGGTGTTGGCAGTTGGCTGTCTGGGGTGTCCAGGGAGGGTTTGCTGTCTAGGCTACTGCGAGGTGCAGTTGGGGTGTCCCAGGCCGGCTGGACGCCAGCTGTCCCCTGGGAGTCTTGCCTACTGGAGCCAGCTGCAGAGGGGACTGAAGGGGTATCCCTGTCCTGGAGAGGCCCCGGGCAAGAGGTGGGCTCCTTGGGGTGGAAGGGAAGGCATGGGAGGCAGCCTGGGTTGGGCCCCGGGGCCTTGGATGGGCTTCAAGTTTCCCAGTGGCCTGGGACGGAGCGGAGGCCCCACTATTGCCCAGAGCACCTGCCGGCTGCTGCCCTTCCTACCCGGGGTATAATTAGCCACCATGACAGGTGCTGCGTATCGAGTGCCCAACTCTGACCCAGTGCTGCCTGGCCTTGGCCGACCTGCCCCACCCTGGACCAAGGCTCAGAGGCTGAATCCTGAGGAGGCCTCAGGCCCCACCCCCCTTAGCACAGGGATGGTCAGGAGGGGAATCCCGGGCAGTGGCACAGGCTCTGGGAGTCCTGGCGCTGGCCCCACCCCTGCCCTCAATCCCTGCGCAGCGCCCCAGGGATCACTGAGGGCATCTCGGGCAGGTGGGAGGTGTGGAGCCCAGGCGGAGCCTCTGCTGGTGACGTCAGCCCCCAGCAGGAAGCCTGAGGCCTGGCGGGCCTGGCCTGGGGCTGCAGCAGCCAGCCAGCCGCCCAACTGCGCCCCTCTCCCCAGTGCAAGAAGAAACACACGCTGCTGTGCCCCGACTTCGCCCGCAGGGGCGCCTGTCCCCGCGGCACCCAGTGCCAGCTACTGCATCGCAACAAGAAGCGCCACGGCCGGCGGACAGCGCCCCCCACCCCGGGGCCCGGCGACACCACCCCCAGGAGCAGGCCCTCGGCCGGCCACGGGCCCAGGTGATGGTGCAGTGGGAACGGCGTGTCAGGGCACATGGGACCCCCTGGGGTGGTGCCCCCCCCCCCGGGTCCCTGAGGCTAGACTGAGCCAAGGCATCCCCAGCCCCTGGAGGGGGTAGGAGCTTCTGATGACCCATTGCCTGGAGAGGGGACCTGCTGTGTGAGCGTGGGAGCCCAGGCAGGGCAGGCGAGGCGGGGTGCATGTGGAGCTGGGATTGCCACCAGCCGGCCGAGCCCGGGTGCCTCAGGCAGAGGCCCCGTAACCCCCTGGGGCCCCGGCAGAGGGGAGGTGGGGGCGGGCTGCCACCCTCACCTGGGGCCCTTTGCTGTCCTGCAGGAAGCCCTCCGCCAGCCAGCGTCCACCCACACAGACGTCCAGCTCTGCTGCCACGGCTGCCCCCGCCTCCCCTCCCCAGACCCCAAGGAAGTCAGCCTCGGCCTTTCCCTCCACTTCCTCACCCAAGGCGGCTGCCGCCTCCTCCTCCTCCTCCTCCTCCTCCTCCTCCTCCTCCTGCCCCTCCTCCCCCCCCTCCTCCCCCTCTCCCTCCTCCCAGGAGGAACCGCACCTCCAGGAGGCGGCCGTGCCGGTGGCTTCGAGCTCTGGGGGCCTCTACAAGCTGCCTTCCTTCATCTCCCTGCAGTCCTCGCCGAGCCCGGGAGGCCAGACCCGGGCGCGGACCCCCAGGAGCCCCCGCTCCAAGGACTCAGGTAGGCAGCCCCAGGCCCGGCCCAGGCATCGGAGCTGCAGGTGGGGCCCTGTGAGCCAGGCCGGCCGTGGGCAGGGCCGTGAGGTGCAGCCCGGCCCGGGCTGATTTAATTAGGAGGCAGCCGTTTGTGTTAATTTGTTCTGGACGATCAGAGGCGCTGCTGTGGAGAGCAGATGTTCCTGCTCGCGGGATGCACATTTGGGGCCTGGTGAACGGCTCCGCTCAGCCTTGTTTAGGGAGAAGGGAGGATTTTATGGCTGCAGACGGCCCTCTCTGGGAACACTTTACAGCTCTCCGCACTCTGAGTGACGATAAACCCCACGCAGCTCGGCGGGCTGCAAATGCGCGGCCATACGGCCGGCGTTTTATTGTCGTATTTCACGGTCGTCACGCTAATGGAGGTGCTTACTGCAGCCCCCTCACAGCCCTGCCGAGCTCGCCACAGCCACCGCGGCCAGGCCCTCGTGCCTTGCACCAGCAGGGGCCCGTGAGGACTGGGAGGGGGCTGGGGGCGGGGTGGGTGCTGAGGGCCGTCAGAACTTCCTTCCCCCCTCAGGTCCCACCCACAGGGCCTGGGTGCTCTGGGCAGAGGTAGGCTGCCCTGCCAAGGTGGCCAGCTGGTGGGGTGGGCTCGGCTGCCTGGGTGGCACCTGGGAGGTGGCCCCTGAATCGACTGGGGAGTGAGGCAGGAAGCACTGAGCCAGCCTTGCTCAGTGTGGGGCCCGCGCTCTGCCCCACCCACCCCACCCAGCAAGCTGCTCCCACAGCCCCCCTGAGTAGGAGGTGTGTGTGCACATCTGTGCAGGGTGTGCATAGGCCGGGGGTGAGTGTGGGATCTGTGTGGGGTGTGCATAGGCAAGGGTGAGCGTGTGTATCTGTGTGGGGTGTGCATAGGCCAGGGGTGAGAGTGCACATTGTGGGTGTACATGGCCCAGGGGTGAGTGTGCACATCTGTGCAGAGTTTGCATAGGCAGGGGTGTGTGTGCATCTGTGTTCACACCACACACGCCCTCCTGTGTTCACACCATACACACCCTCCTGTGTTCACACCACACCCTGCTGTGTGTTCACACCACACACACCCTCCTGTGCTCACACCACACACACCCTCCTGTGCTTACACCACACACACCCTCCTGTGTTCACACCACACACACCCTCCTGTGTGCTCACACCACACACACACTCTCCTGTGCTCACACCACACACACCCTCCTGTGCTTAAACCACACCACACACTCCTGTGTTCACACCACACACACCCTCCTGTGTGCTCACACTACACACACACCCTCCTGTGTGCTCACACCACACACACACTCTCCTGTGCTCACACTACACACACCCTCCTGTGCTCACACCACACACACCCTCCTGTGCTTACACCACACCACACACTCCTGTGCTTACACCACACACATTATCCTGTGTGTTCACACCACACACTCCCTTCTGTGTGCTCACACCACACACACCCTCCTGTGTGTTCACACCACACACTCCCTTCTGTGTGCTCACATCACACACACCCTCCTGTGTGCTAGGCAGGGGTGAGAGTGCACATCTGTGTGGAGTGCATAGGCAGGGGTGATTGTGCGCATCTGTGCGGGGTGTGCATAGGCCAGGGGTGAGTGTGTACATCTGTGTGGGGTGTGCATAGGCGGGGTGATTGTGCGCATCTGTGCGGGGTGTGCATAGGCCCAGGGGTGAGTGTGTACGTCTCTGCAGGGTGTGCATAGGCCAGGGGTGAGTGTGTACATCTGTGCAGGGTGTGCATAGGCCAGGGGTGAGTGTGCACATTGTGGGTGTACATGGCCCAGAGGTGAGTGTGTGCATCTGTGTGGAGTGTGCATAGGCAGGGGTGAGTGTGTACATCTGTGCAGGGTGTGCATAGGCCAGGGGTGAGTGTGTACATCTGTGCAGGGTGTGCATAGGCCAGGGGTGAGTGTGCACATTGTGGGTGTACATGGCCCAGAGGTGAGTGTGTGCATCTGTGTGGAGTGTGCATAGGCAGGGGTGAGTGTGTACATCTGTGCGGGGTGTGCATAGGCCAGGGGTGAGTGTGCACATCTGTGCAGGGTGTGCATAGGCCAGGGGTGAGTGTGCACATTGTGGGTGTACATGGCCCAGAGGTGAGTGTGTGCATCTGTGTGGAGTGTGCATAGGCCAGGGGTGAGAGTGCACATCTGTGTGGGGTGTGCATAGGCAGGGGTGATTGTGCGCATCTGTGTGGGGTGTGCATAGGCCAGGGGTGAGTGTGTACATCTGTGCAGGGTGTGCATAGGCCAGGGGTGAGTGTGCACATTGTGGGTGTACATGGCCCAGAGGTGAGTGTGTGCATCTGTGTGGAGTGTGCATAGGCCAGGGGTGAGTGTGTACATCCGTGCGGGGTGTGCATAGGCCAGGGGTGAGTGTGCACATCTGTGCGGGGTGTGCATGGCCACGCCACCCCCGCCGTACAAGCCCTGGGCACAGCAGAGGCCCTTGTAGCCGCTCTGCTCCCTTGCCCATGGCTGGCCAGGCCAGGCCTGCAGCAGGCTGGGTGGGCCCTGGGAATGCCAGGTCCTGGAGGCCGCTGGGGGCAGGCTCCCGTCCACAGCTGTGGTCCCCTCCCTAGCCTGGGCTATCTGCGTCCCCCACCCTGCGGGCCGCCCATCCTGAGCCCCAGAGCAGAAGCCTGTTGGGGGGATGCTGCACCTGGCTGGGGGTCGCCACAGCCCTGACCCTTGCCCTCTCCACACAGGGAGGCCTCTGCACATCAAGCCGCGCCTCTGAGGGCCCCGGGACCAGCCTGCACCTACCTCACCCTCCACCCTGAGGAAGGGCTGCAGGGGCACCGTCCTGCCTGCCTGACGCTCAGCCTTCTGTGGCCAGTATGCCCAGGGCCTTGTCTTCCTGCCTTGGGCCAGGCACCTGCCCAGCCGGCCCCCGTGCCCCTCCCTCCTCACCCCTGCCCCTCAGGGTGCCCCGTCCCGTCCCCTGCCGTGGGCGTGGGTGGCCGTGCCCTGGCTGCCCGGCCTCCTCGCAGGTACTTTGTGTCCAGCAATAAAGGCTCTGTCCTGCACTCGGTCGCCCCGTGCCGGCCGCCACCGCCGCACCACTGCGCACGCCGGCGCCCGCCCTGCCCCACATAAATGCTCTGGGGTCAGAGCAGTCCCCTGTGGCCGAGCCAGCACCATCTGGGGGGGGGGGGTCAGGCGAGCAGGAGGTGGGGGCAACCCTGGCTCCACCCACCCTGTTGGCACTTTGGGTTCTGAGGGACCTGACGGGGCCCTGTCTGAGAACGCGGTGGCACCCTTGGAGGGCCCCCCAGTGGCCTACGTGTGCAGCCATCATTGCACCCCCTGGCCACTGCCCTGTGCGGCCACACCTGCCGCCTGGAGCCCGGCAGTGATGAGGTTGAAGAGCTGCGCTGGCCGGGGCGGGTCCCTGGGAGAGGGCAGCTCTGCCCCTGCCGCCCAAGCCACGGGGTGCATGCCCGGCTGAGGGCAGGGGCTCCCCCGAGCAGATGCTGTGACCCACCTGGCAGGACCAGAGCTCCGCCCGTGAGCAGGCGGTGTGCGGGCCTGGCCACTGGGCCCGAGGGGCCTGGGCTGGGTACATTGTGTCCAGCATTTGCAGGGCCTGTGTTCCAGCTTGGCAGCCTGCTCACAGCTCCTGGGGCCCTTGGTGCCAGCCAGGGTGCAAGCCTTCAGAGGAATGGAGCAGGCCAGCACGTGGCTGCAGGGGGCTGGGGGCGAGGGGGCCAGGGGTGGGGGCTGTAGGGAGCTGGGGGGCGAGGGGGCCGGGGGTGGGGGCTGCAGGGAGCTGGGGGCGAGGGGGCCGGGGGTGGGGGCTGTAGGGAGCTGGGGGGCGAGGGGGCTAGGGGTGGGGCTGTAGGGAGCTGGGGGGCGAGGGGGCCGGGGGTGGGGGCTGCAGGGAGCTGGGGGCGAGGGGGCTGGGGGTG
The DNA here is from genome assembly GCF_964237555.1 of Oryctolagus cuniculus. NCBI lineage: Eukaryota > Metazoa > Chordata > Mammalia > Lagomorpha > Leporidae > Oryctolagus > Oryctolagus cuniculus. The sequence goes on along the minus strand of NC_091437.1, from coordinate 167,408,652 downwards.
GGGGCTGTAGGGAGCTGGGGGGCGAGGGGGCTGGGGGTGGGGCTGTAGGGAGCTGGGGGGCGAGGGGGCCGGGGCTGGGGCTGCGGCAGGGAGCTGGGGGCGAGGGGGCCGGGGGTGGGGGCTGCAGGGAGCTGGGGGCGAGGGGGCCGGGGCTGGGGGCTACAGCAGGGAGTGGGGGTATGGGGGGACCAGGGGTGGGGGCTGCAGAGCTGGGGTATGGGGGGACCAGGGGTGGGGCTGCAGCAGGGAGCAGGGTACAGGGGGACCAGGGGTGGGGGTGCAGAGCTGGGGTATGGGGGGACCATGGGTGGGGGTGCAGCAGGGAGTGGGGTATGAGGGGACCAGGGGTGGGGGTGCAGAGCTGGGGTACGGGGGGACCAGGGGTGGGGCTGCAGCAGGGAGCGGGGCACGGGGGACCAGGGGTGGGGCTGCAGAGCTGGGGTATGGGGGGACCAGGGGTGGGGGCTGCAGAGCTGGGGTATGGGGGGACCATGGGTGGGGCTGCAGCAGGGAGCAGGGTACGGGGGGACCAGGGGTGGGGGCTGCAGAGCTGGGGTATGGGGGGACCAGGGGTGGGGCTGCAGCAGGGAGCAGGGTACGGGGGGACCAGGGGTGGGGGCTGCAGAGCTGGGGTATGGGGGGACCAGGGGTGGGGCTGCAGCAGGGAGCGGGGCACGGGGGACCAGGGGTGGGGCTGCAGCAGGGAGCAGGGTACGGGGGGACCAGGGGTGGGGCCACAGCAGGGAGTGGGGTATGAGGGGACCAGGGGTGGGGGTGCAGAGCTGTCCGCTCAGACCCTCTGCCCGCCCCTCACCTCTGCTGCAGGTGGGCTGTGACAGCTGCCTGCCCACCTGGAGGGCTCTGGTCTGCGGCTCAGGCCACACTCACAGGGGGCAGCTCCACCTGTCACCACTGCCAGTGCTGCCACATGGCTGGGGGAGCTGTCGCAGGCCCAGTCAGTCCCGCCCTGTGCTGTCCATGGCCACACTGAAGCCTGCAGGGTGGGGGTGACACTGACCTTCAGGCCTCTGTCTCAGCGTCCTCCCAGGCAGCCCCCACCCCCCTCTGCTGCCCAGTGCCTGGCCGGAGAGTGGCCAGCCCTGCCAAGACATGAGCACGTGCCGACCTGGGGTCCTAGGTCCACTGGGGCAGAGCGGTGTGGGCCAGTGCCGGACTGGGGGAGTCCTCAGGATCTTACCCCTGGTCCCCCCCGTACCCCAGCTCCCTGGAGCCCCCACCCCTGGTCCCCCCATACCCCAGAGCCCCCACCCCTGGTGCCCCCATACCCCAGCTCCCTGGAGCCCCCACCCCTGGTGCCCCCGTACCCCAGCTCCCTGGAGCCCTCACCCCTGGTGCCCCTGTACCCCAGCTCCCTGGAGCCCCCACCCCTGGTGCCCCCGTACCCCGCTCTCTGCACCCCCACCCCTGGTCCACTCGTACCCCAGCTCCCTGGAGCCCCACCCCTGGTGCCCCCGTACCCCGCTCTCTGCACCCCTACCCCTGGTCCCCCCGTACCCCAGCTCCCTGGAGCCCCCACCCCTGGTCCCCCCGTACCCCGTTCTCTGCACCCCCACCCCTGGTCCCCTTGCCCCCCGTCCCTGGAGCCCCCACCCCTGGTCCCCCCGTACCCCGCTCTCTGCACCCCCACCCCTGGTCCCCTTGCCCCCCCGTCCCTGCAGCCCCCACCCCTGGTAAGATCCTGAGGACTTACTGGCGGCCCACCCCCAGCTCCTGGTCTGAGGGACATGGGGGCTGGGGGCAGTGGGGGTCTGCGCCCCCACGTGCTTGGAGGGGGTCCTGACTGGAGAAGGGTGGCCAGGTGGGCAGCAGGAGGCCAGCTGGACTCACCTGAGCCCCTTCCCCAGCATGGTGTGCCCCGCAGGGGAGCAGGTGTGCTGGGCACAGCAGGCCCTGGGCCAGCACTTGGGAGTGTCCCCCTGTCTCCGTGGGTGGTCGATGCAGAGCGCGCAGCCTTGGCCTGGGGAAGGCAGGAGCCAACTTCCCACTGAAGTAGATGCCATAAAAAGGGCGTGTCCCAGTGGCACACAGGGTCCCACTGCTGCGCCGCAGGACCACCAGCCCTGCCCGTGGCACCTATCCCGGGCAGGTGCCAGACCGTGCACAGAGGTGGCTGGGGCGGGGAGCAGGAGTGGCCCCCAGGCCCCAGGCTTGTCCCCCATGTCACCCTGGCTGGCTCTGGGCTCTGCCCTCTGCACCCTCACCCGGCCCCTGCCTTGGGCGGGAGCTGCGACAAGACCAAGCGGTGATGGCAACGACCTGTGACTCGCCTGAAGCCTCAGCTGGCTGTCCCTGCAGGGGACCTGTGGCCAGGAGCTGGAGGGGCAGGACAGGTCTTGGACCTCCAGATTCAAGAACGCGGCTCCACCACCAGCGGGGGTGGGGGGGGGGCACCTGGGAGGGCCGACCTGCGTAGGAGCCCCGTGGCCCCCGGTGAGACCACGGCCTGGCCGGCCCCACTGCTCCCGCTCCCGCTAGTGCATGAGCCCAGTTTCGGGTCATTTGCTCCCACAGGGGACCTGCACAAGGTGTCTGTTGCCAGCCCAGCCCCCACCACAGTGGGTGTGGCTTCCTGCTCACTCTGCCACCAGCCAACCTTCCACCCTGCTGAGAATGGCCAACTAGCCCTCTGCTGGGCGTGGCTGACGGCTCCCCTGACAGCTGTCAGTCACTCCATCCCCCACATCCCCAGTGGGGTCACCGTGGGACAGGTCCCACCCTCCCCGCACAAATCCCGCAGCCCACACGACAGGCGACACTCATCGTGGACCCTGGCTCACAGCGGGTGTTCACTAGACTGGAGGGTGCACTCAGCACCCAGGAGCAGCTGTGGGGGTGAGAAGCCTGGGAGGGTGTGGGGTGCTGACCCAGCACCTCTGCCTGCAGCACAGAATTGGGCACAAAACGGGCTGTTCCACACGGACACGGCCAACACAGAAGCCTGGCTGTTTTCTACCCTGCTTAGTGGGCATCCTGCAGGCCCCGGGCTGGGCCTGGACCCTCACTGCCTTCCCCCCAGAGCCAGCTGTGCGTGCCAAACTCAGAGGAGCCCCCACAGGGCCTGCGGGCTTCCTCCAGAGCCCTTGGTGTCCCCTTCCCGCTGGGCCTGGGTGCAGTGTGCAGATGACAAGGGAGAGGCACCAGGGACAGGAGCCCTGCAGGGCCTGGCTGCGGGGGGCGCCGAGAGCTGAGGGTGGGGCTGCTGGCCCCGAGAAGTTCCCGAAATCCGGGCACACCTGCTGTCTGGGAGGCCAGGTCCAGAGTCGGGGAGGGTCCCGCAGGCCCGGGTTGCGTGGGGGAGGAGCTGGAGTTCTGAAATGCGCTCCACGGAGGCCAAGGCCCTCGGCGCCCTGCGCGAGCCCGGGCAGAGGGCTGCCAGGGCCCCTCCTGAGGCCACAGAGCTTGCGGGGGCAGGTGGGGAGTGAGAGCCGGCCAGCACCACGGAGGCCGCCGGGACTTCGGGACCCAATTGTCCCAAGCCGGGCAGCAGCCACGGGGCCCGCGGCCAGGGCGCTGCCTCCCGATCAGCATCCTGTCCCAGCGCTGCCACCCAGGCGCGCGCGCACGACCCCACTTCCTCTGCACTGCGCCCCGCCCCCGCCCCATCCACCTGCGCGCCCCTTCTCCCGACCCCGCACCCCCTCCACCCGTCTGCTCTCTCCCCCCCCCGGCCCAGCACCCCCTCTTCCCTCCACGCCCCCTCTACACCCGCTCCCCTTCCCCTCCCCCGGCCCCGCGCCCCTCCCGCCCCGCTGGCCGCGGTGGGTCCCGGCGCGCAGAGGTGCCAGCAACTTTGTTGACGAAATTCCTGAACCCGCCTGAACCGCGGGGCTAAAAATAGCCGGAGCAGGAGCCGGGCGCGGCGTCCGCGGTGTCGGGATGCCCCGTGGGGCCCGGCGGGGCGACCCGCGGCTTCCAGGCGGGCTGCGGCCCCGACCCCTCCGCGGGCTCACGGCCCGCTCCCTGCTCTAGGGAGGCCCTGTTCGTTACGGAGGCGCCGACAGGGACCCTCGGCGCGGTGGCCCCTCCGCTCCCTTGGCAGCTTCGGCCTCCGGCCGCGGCGCGGGGCCCTGGAGATCTCCGGTTGGGGCCGGACTCCGCACCCCGCGCCAGGTGCCCCCCGCGCGCCGTCGGCCCTGCAGTCCCCGGAGGCGCCACTAGGGGGCGCTGCCCACTCCTCCCGCTTGCGGCCCGCCCCGCCCCTTCTCACAGCTGTTTCCCGTAGGAGATTGACAGCTGGGCCCGGGTTGCCATGGGGATAGGCAAATGAGGGCGGAGGGGCTGGGGCTCCGATTGGCCCGGGGGCGCACGCCCCCTCCCGGGGAGGCGGGCCCGGACGCCCGGCTCTATAAATGGGCGCGCGTGGCTCGGCGCTCAGCCGTGGGAGGCGGGGCCGGCCGGCGGCGCGGGCGGAGCGCGGCGGCCGGGAGGGGCGGGCGGGGCGGCGGCTGAGCGCCACCTGCCCCGAGCGGCGTCCCCTGCGCGCCGCCCCTGCGTCGGCCGCGCGAGCTGCTCCCCGCGCCCCTGGGCGCCGCGCGGCCCGGGGGAGCGAGCGGAGGGGCCCGCGGCTCCCCCCCGCCCCGCCGCCCGACGGGGCGCGGCCGGGCGCGGCGGCGAGGCTGGGGCCCCGGGCGATGGCCGCGGAGCTGGCGATGGGCGCCGAACTGCCCAGCAGCCCGCTGGCCATCGAGTACGTCAACGACTTCGACCTGATGAAGTTCGAGGTGAAGAAGGAGCCGCCCGAGGCCGAGCGCTTCTGCCACCGCCTGCCGCCCGGCTCGCTGTCCTCGACGCCGCTCAGCACGCCCTGCTCCTCCGTGCCGTCCTCGCCCAGCTTCTGCGCGCCCAGCCCGGGCGCGGGGGCCGGGGGCGCGGCGGGGCCGCCGAGCGGGGGCCCAGGCGCCGTCGGGGGCGCGGCGGGGAAGCCGGCGCCGGAGGATCTGTACTGGATGAGCGGCTACCAGCCCCACCTGAACCCCGAGGCGCTCAACCTGACGCCCGAGGACGCGGTGGAAGCGCTCATCGGCAGCGGCCAGCACGGCGCGCACCACCCGGCGGCCGCCGCGGCCTACGAGGCCTTCCGGGGCCAGGGCTTCGCGGGCGGCGGCGGCGGCGGCGGGGGCGGCGCGGACGCGCTGGGCGCCGGCCCGCACCACGCGGCGCACCCCCACCACCACCACGCCGCGCACCACCACCACCACCACCACCACGTGCGCCTGGAGGAGCGCTTCTCCGACGACCAGCTGGTGTCCATGTCCGTGCGCGAGCTGAACCGGCAGCTGCGCGGCTTCAGCAAGGAGGAGGTGACGCGGCTGAAGCAGAAGCGGCGCACGCTGAAGAACCGCGGCTACGCGCAGTCCTGCCGCTTCAAGCGGGTGCAGCAGCGGCACATCCTGGAGAGCGAGAAGTGCCAGCTGCAGGGCCAGGTGGAGCAGCTGCGGCTGGAGGTGGGGCGCCTGGCCAAGGAGCGGGACCTGTACAAGGAGAAATACGAGAAGCTGGCGGGCCTCGCGCGGGAGCCCTCGCCGCCGCAGGCCGGGCCCGGCGGCGCCAAGGGCGCGTCCGACTTCTTCCTGTGAGCGCGGGCCCCGGCGCCGCACGGCTTCGCGCGGGACCCGCACTCCGGCCGGGCGCCCGCGCGCGCCCCGCGGCCCCGCCGTCGCTCCGTGCAGCGCGTCTCGGGCGCTGGCCCCCCGCCCCGACTTGGCGGGGTCTTTTATTTATTTTGCTTGGAGACTGCGAAAGAAGCCCCGGCGGAGCCCCCTCCTCCCCCCGGCCGGGGCTGCCCTCGGACGCCCGCCAGTCCCGCATGTGTCGCCTGCCCGCCCGTCCCCGCCCTGCTCGGCGTTCCCCGGAGGAGAAGCGAGGCGGCCTTGGCGATGTGGGGAGGGGTCCGCGGCGCGCCCGGGCCCGGGGCTGGGAGCCGGCCCGGCCTCCCGCGCCGCCGTTTCTCTATGCACCGCACCGCCTGGGACTCCTGGGAAATACGTCTTGTTATTTTAACCCCAAAGAGGAGTGGAAGGGGAAAGTTACGCACACTATTTCTAGAAGAAAAAAAAAATTTAAGGGGAAGCTTCAGCCCGAGCTTCCCGGCATGGGGTGGGTGGAGAACTTGTTTTTATTTTAATTTAAATTGTGTTTCGTTTCGTTTGTGGGATCGATTTTAAAAGCCTGGCCGCTGCTGGGCTGGCGGGAGTGGGGGCGGTCCAGGGGGCGGGCGCCCGGCCGCTCCCCGCGCCAGCCGGCGCTGGGCACCCGCGCGTCCCGCGTCCGCCCGCGTCGAAGCGGCGGTCACCGGCTCGTTGGAACTTCGCTTGTGTTGGTTTCTGTTGGGTCCTTTTTTCATTTGCTACGAAACCGAGGAAAGGGAAAGAAATACAGAAATAAATCCGTTGAGATCCAACAGTGGCTGCAGCCTGGCTGGTGTCTCTGTGGCTTTCGCTTTTTTCCCCGCCCCCGGGCCGGACAGAAATCAAAGGAGGTCCCGGATCCGGTGGAAAGCGAGCCGGCGGCCACACCCCCCAGCCCCCTGGCCAGGCTGCGGGGGACGAGCCCTGGGCTCGGCGGAGGCGCGCAGGGGCGTGGGGCTGCGTTCCCGGACCGCGATTGGCTCCGCTCTTCGGGGTGGGCCTCGCCTCGGCCCGGGTCCTCGGGACTGGCACCCCGGTTAAGGGGCAAGGCTTCCCCCGAGACCGGGGCTTGGCTGCGGCCGGGAGTCTGGGCTCTGGGGGTGCGACCCCAGCCTAGCACAGGGGACAGAAGCGGGGTGGGGGGGTGGAGGAGCGGGGCTGATTCCAGAGCCGGGTTCGTTCCCGCCAGTCTGAGGGGGACTCCGCACCAGCTGCCACTGGTTCAGGGTTTCCAGGTGGTGGTGGGGAGCCAGGACGGCGGGCACTGCACTGGGGAGCTGGTCACCCCAGCCGGCTGGGAGCAGCAAAGTGCAGGTGCACCTCGCACCCTCCCTGCCGGGCACCGCCCCACAGCGCGGGCAGGGGTCTGGGCAGGGCCTCCTGGTGGGCAGGTGTGCCCCGTGGGGCTCAGAGGGGCACCCCCCAGGGGTGCAGTGGGGATTCGGCTCCACTTCCTGTCTTCCGTCTCTTCCCTGCCTCCCTGGGGGATACGCAGCAGGCCCGCGGCTGCTTCTGTTCCGGGACCCAGCAGGTCCCCCTGGGAAGCCGCCTCCCCCGGCCCCGCCCAGAGCCCGCACTCAGGGCAGGAGCTGGGGGCTCGCCCTGCACAGGCCGCCTGCGGGAAGGGCCGCCCGGCTCTCTGGAGGGCTCTGGACTGTGTTTGCCACGCCCGGCCTGGCTGGGGCAGGGCTGGCCGCGGAGGAGGCACTGTGAAAGCCGGGGCCCTCGGGAGGGCTACAGAGCCCAAGGGGGTGTGTGCACTGTGCACGCGTGTCCGTATCACACGTGTGTCCGTGTAGGAGGGCTGGTCGTAGAGGGATGACCCTGCACGGCCCGAGAGGACGTGAGGGCGCCTGGCCTGGGTGTCCCCTTGTCTTGGCGCTCACGGCCAGCCCAGGCATTCTTGCAAAGGAGCCTTCCTGGGCTGCGGGGTGGGCCCTGCCCCCACTCCCGCCGCCCGCGGCCCCCAGCGCCTCCCCGGGGAGTCCTGGGCAGACTGAAGAGCCTTGAGCCTGCTGTGTCCTGGGAGGGAGGGGGACGCCTGTGGCGCTGTGCAGGGGCCGCGAGGTCTTGGGGACCAAGGGGACAGGTTGTGGACCTGGGCCCTGTGCAGCACCGGCTCCACTCTGTGTCCCACGCCCTGGCCTCAGCTGCCCGCAGGGTCTGTGCTGGGGCGGCCGGAGCTGATGACTGACTGCTCCCCAGCGCCCGGGACCTCCGCGGACCCGGAACCCGGCTGGACCACGAAGCCGCCTGCCGCTCCCCTGCAGGAAAACCCCGGAGACCTGGTCCAGGTGCGCCTGCTGGGGCCCTGTGCCTGCCCCGTCCGTCCTGGGACGGCCCTGCACCCCACACCACGGCCTTGTCCCCGTCCGTCCTGGGACGGCCCTGCACCCCACGCCACGGCCTTGTCCCCGTCCGTCCTGGGACGGCCCTGCACCCCACGCCACGGCCTTGTCCCCGTCCGTCCTGGGACGGCCCTGCACCCCACGCCACGGCCTTGTCCCCGTCCGTCCTGGGACGGCCCTGCACCCCACGCCACGGCCTTGTCCCCGTCCGTCCTGGGACGGCCCTGCACCCCACGCCACGGCCTTGTCCCTGGCCTCCTATTTATAACGGGTTCTGAGGCTGGAGCCAGGGAAGGCGGCGCGTCCTCTCGCCCGGCGCCCGCACAAGGTGAGGAGCAGGGCCGTGCGCACGTGCACGCAGCGCACACGGCCTGGACACGCACAGGGGACCCATGCACACGCCGAGGGCTTCTGACAGTTAATGGAGAAATGGAATTAAAAGAAGCTCCTTGTAGCACAAAAATACTCTCAGACTCACGCCTGCTCTAGGGCAGCACAGTTCCCGGGCCCTGCGGGGGATGCCACACAGGTGGGTACCGGGGCGAGGGTTCCCCGGGCTCCTGGCCCTCACCCTGCCCAGTCTGGGGCACTCTGGCCCAGCCCTGGGGACTGGGAGCCAGGCAAGGGATGAGGCTGGCCTCTGCCTTGAGCCCAGTGCGCCTGGGCCCCCGGCAGCTGTGTGGTCTGGCAAAGGGGCACCTGCCATGGAGGCTGGGCCCTGGCGCGTGGGGTCCACAGCGCTCCCCTGCCCTGCCCCCGCCCTGGCCTCCCAGCCTCACGTCAGCCCTGGCCCTGGCTGCCTGCTCAGCAGTTCCGAAGGCCGCCGAGTCGGGCCGGGGCCAGGGAGGCCCCAGGGTGCCCTGCGCTCCCAGCTCCAGCCCCCAGGGCCCCACCTCCCCAGCGCCCCTGACCCTGGACCTGGGCGGGGCGGCCCTAGTGGGGGAGGGGCGCGCAGTCCCGCAGTGGAGGCCACTGGTTAAGCACCTGCCCAGGCTAAGCAGGCAGTGACAGCCCCCAGCAGGCAGGGCCCCAGTAAGGACCCTGGGGGCGGAAGGGCCAGTGGGTGAGGGTGGGGAAGGGGCCACAGAAGCACGGTCGGGATCCACCCTCCCCAGAAGGGCGGGCAGCTCCTCCCCGAGCCTGGGAGCCCCCTCGGGAGGGTGAGGGCCCGAGAGGCCCCGGTCAGCAGGAAGAGGGAGAGGGTGGGGAGGTGGGAATTAAGGGGGGCCTGGACACCCCGCACACTCGGGGGCCCCTGCACCAGCACGGGTGGCAGGGTGGGCTCCAGGCTCAGCTAATCAGCGGGGGCTGGAGCTGTCACAGCCAATTAGCCCGTGGCTGGGGGAGGAGGCGGAGGGCATCCCGGGGGAGGGGGCGTTCGTACCGGAGGGGAAGGAGGACGAGGACGTCTTGGGGGCCGATTCGCACTCAGAGCCCAGGACGCAGCGCCGGGAGCGCGGCCGCCAGAGAAAGACGCAGGCGGCCAGGGCGGGACCTGCGCCGCGACTCCAGCGCCAGCCGCAGCCCGGCTGCCTTCGCCCAAGCCTGGCCGCCGCCGCTCCCCACGGTCCGCCGAGCCTCCCACCGTCTCCCGCGGGCGCCCCCCGCCACCAGCGGGGCCGGGACCCCAGGGCGCCGGGACAGAAACCCCAGGGTGAGGCCGCTGCCCTCGGGCCGGCCGGGGCTCCTGTGCCGGCGCCGCCCGCTTTCCCGCGCCTCCTCCCGGCTGCGGGGCCCCTCGTGCGGTGCGCCCGCGCCCTCGGGGAAGCCCTTTCCCGACCCTCGGCCGCCGCCCTGAGGGCGCGGCCCGGCGGGGGACGCTGCGGGGGTGGCGCCCCGCACCCGCCCCTGCAGCCCCCGCGTGCGGCTCGCGCTCACGCCCCCGGCCCGCGGGCTCCCAGCCCCCGTTCTCTCCACCGTAAGACCGGAGTTGGAGAATCTGCGTCTGGAAAAGGTGCGTTTATTGCCTGCCGGGAGCTCACGGAGAGCATCTCCGTTCGTCCCGAAGTCCGTGGGACTCGCCTATGTGGAAAAACGCGTTTCAGCAAACCCCGCGGAGTTGGCAGCAAGACGACTGCGATGCGGCCGCGCCTTCCCGCGGGGCTCTGTGCCCAGGCGAGGCTGAGCGGTGCGCGCGGCCAGCCCTGGGGCACCGAGAACTCGGGGACCCCGCGTGGGGCTGCCCCACCCCACGCTGGAGCAGGAGGGGCCTCGGCGGGGAGGGGCAGGCGGACCTCGGTCAGCGCCCACCGCTCAGGGTCCTGCTGAGGCTCCACGCCGCAGGCCTGAGGGGCGGTCCTTGGGCAGCCTGGGAAGGCTCACTGGAGGCGGCGGCCGGGTCTCTCCAGGAGCGCGTGCCATGCTTCTGGGACTCCAAGGTCCCCGGGCCAGCCCCAGCTCCCGCGGGGCCTGTCCGCTGCGGGGGGCGGGGCGGGGCGCCCTGCCCCGCGGGCAAAGCCCAGCGCGTGCATCCAGACCTGCACAGCCTTGGCGCTGCCCGGAGAGCTGGGTTAGGCTGCGCTCAGGAGCGCTGGGGCCCTGGGTCGGGGCTGGAGGGATGCTGAGCCATGCGAGAGTGCGCGGTGAGCCCCCGGCACATCCCCAGACACCGGGACCTCTGGCCAGCACCAGCAGCTGTCAGATCTGCCCCCACCATCCAGTGCCATTGAAGATGCGTTACCCTCCCAGAACATTCCAGGGCCTGGCTGAGCCAGTCCCAGGGGGAGGGAGTCGGGCAGGAGGCCACACCCACCTGCCCCTCACCTCCGGCCCCCACTTTCCTGAGGACGGAGAGTGAGTGGCGGAGCCCAGGTGACGGATCCACGCGGACAGGGACAAGCAGGTTGTTTCCTCCTTGCTGAAGTCCGGAGGGCGGCAGGGACGGCACAAAGCACTCTGGGAGGAATGTGTTTCCTGTTTTGGCCTATGCCTCAGGGGCCAGCCTGTGGTCCAGGTGGCTGCTTCCACTCCAGCCACCACATCTGCATTCCAGGAGGGAGGAGAAAGGGGAGCCAGCAGGGTGCCTTGCTGTCCTTGAAGAAGTCAGGGCGACTCCTGTGACCTGTCCAGCTCCAGCGCGCGCGGCCAGAGCCCAGCTGCGGGATCTCAGCCAGCTGGGGGAGGGGAAATGCAGATTTCAGCCTCTGATCTGGTCCTGGGAGGGCGAGGAACGAGGGTGAGCCCACACTCCCGCCCACGGGAACACGAGGGTGAGCCCACGCTCCCGCCCACTGCAATGCGAAGGTGAGCCCATGCTCCCACCCACAAGAACACGAGGGTGAGCCCACACTCCCGCCCACGGGGAACGCGAGCCCACACTCCCACCCACAAGAACGCGAGGGTGAGCCCACACTCCCGCCCACAAGAACGCGAGGGTGAGCCCACACTCCCGTCCACGGGGAACGCGAGCCCACACTCCCGCCCACGGGGAACGCGAGCCCACACTCCCGCCCACTGCAATGCGAGGGTGAGCCCATGCTCCCACCCACGGGGAACGCGAGCCCACACTCGCACCCACAGGAACGAGGGTGAGCCCACACTCCCGCCCACGGGGAACGCGAGCCCACACTCCCGCCCACGGGAACGCGAGGGTGAGCCCATGCTCCCACCCACAAGAACACGAGGGTGAGCCCACACTCCCGCCCACGGGGAACGCGAGCCCACACTCCCACCCACAAGAACGCGAGGGTGAGCCCACACTCCCGCCCACAAGAACGCGAGGGTGAGCCCACACTCCCGTCCACGGGGAACGCGAGCCCACACTCCCGCCCACGGGAACGCGAGGGTGAGCCCATGCTCCCACCCACTGCAATGCGAGGGTGAGCCCATGCTCCCACCCACGGGGAACGCGAGCCCACACTCGCACCCACAGGAACGCGAGGGTGAGCCCACACTCCCGCCCACGGGAACGCGAGGGCGAGCCCACACTCCTGCCCACGGGGAACGCGAGGGTGAGCCCGCACTCCCCCTGGGAGCTGACCCGCAGGGCCTGGACAGCAGGCAGAAGACAGGCAAATCCAGGCGAGGAGGAGATGATGCCTGCTGTCTCCACCCACAAGACCCCAGGGAGCTAATGGGTGGCAGGCTCCTCCCCAGCCTCCCATGTCCTCACAGAGCCTGAAACCCCCCCATGTCCTCACACAGCCTGGCTCCCCCCCAAGTCCACACAGAGCCTGAATCCCCCCCAATGTCCTCACAGAGCCTGGCTCCCCCCCCATGCCCTCACACAGCCTGGCTCCCCCCCAAGTCCACACAGAGCCTGAATCCCCCTCCATGTCCTCACACAGCCTGGCTCCCCACCAAGTCCACACAGAGCCTGAATCCCCCTCCATGTCCTCACACAGCCTGGCTCCCCCGCAAGTCCACACAGAGCCTGAATCCCCCTCCATGTCCTTACAGAGCCTGGCTCCCCCACAAGTCCACACAGAGCCTGGCTCCCCCCATGTCCTCACAGAGCCTGAATCTCCCCCAATGTCCTCACAGAGCCTGAATCCCCCTCCATGTCCTTACAGAGCCTGGCTCCCCCACAAGTCCACACAGAGCCTGAATCCCCCTCCATGTCCTCACACAGCCTGGCTCCCCACCATGTCCTCACAGAGCCTTGCTCCCCCATGCCCTCACAGAGCCTGAATCCCCCCACCATGTCCTCACAGAGCCTGGCTCCCCCACCATGTCCTTACAGAGCCTGGCTCCCCCACAAGTCCACACAGAGCCTGAATCCCCCTCCATGTCCTCACACAGCCTGGCTCCCCCCCAAGTCCACACAGAGCCTGAATCCCCCTCCATGTCCTTACAGAGCCTGGCTCCCCCACAAGTCCACACAGAGCCTGGCTCCCCCCATGTCCTCACAGAGCCTGAATCTCCCCCAATGTCCTCACAGAGCCTGAATCCCCCTCCATGTCCTTACAGAGCCTGGCTCCCCCACAAGTCCACACAGAGCCTGAATCCCCCTCCATGTCCTCACACAGCCTGGCTCCCCACCATGTCCTCACAGAGCCTTGCTCCCCCATGCCCTCACAGAGCCTGCCCCCCCCACCATGTCCTCACAGAGCCTGGCTCCCCCCCCATGCCCTCACAGAGCCTGCCCCCCCCCACCATGTCCTTACAGAGCCTGGCTCCCCCCCAAGTCCACACAGAGCCTGAATCCCCACCATGTCCTCACAGAGCCTGGCTCCCCCCCCATGCCCTCACAGAGCCTGAATCCCCCCCATGTTCTTACAGAGCCTGGCTCCCCCACAAGTCCACACAGAGCCTGAATCCCCCACAAGTCCACACAGAGCCTGAATCCCCCCCAAGTCCACACAGAGCCTGAATCCCCCCCAAGTCCACACAGAGCCTGGCTCCCCCCATGTCCTCACAGAGCCTGAATCCCCCCCCCATGCCCTCACACAGCCTGGCTCCCCCCCCATGTCCTCACAGAGCCTGGCTCCCCCCATGTTCTTACAGAGCCTGCCCCTGCCATGAGCGGTGCCCGGCCCCTCCCAGCCCTTCTGCCTCCTGCCCTTGTCCCCTTGTCCCCTCTGTGACAGCCCCACCCCCACCTCTGCTCCCAGGCTGCCCAGCTGGTCCTGAGACCCTCCCTCCCCTCCCCCTCTAGGGCTTTCTCTCCTCTTGGGTGTTGGGGCCAATGCTGCCTCCTCCAAGAAGCCCCCCGCCCTACACACACTGCAGCCACGAAGTTTGCTCCACCATCCGCCCCCAGAGCCAGGAAGGGCCTGGCACACCGTGGGTGGCCACTGAGCCTGGGTCCTGGGTCCTGGGTCCGGGGCTTCCTGAGCCCCATAGCCAGGGCAGACTGGTTTCGGGTCTTTCTGTGGCCGTCCAGAAAACTGCTCAGTTAATAGGCTGTGGTCATTCATCCCGGTGCCAGCCATTTCCAATTTCATTGTTCAAAGTGACGTTAGCACGTCAGTATTTCAAAAATGCAACAGCATCAGAGACAAAAGCATAAGGGCAGCATCCTGCCCAGGGCCCAGCCCCACTCCAGGTCCCCCCAAACCGCCCAACCACCGCTGTGCTGCTGTGCTCGATCTGTGCATTTGGGACACTGAAGTGTTAGATGGGTGATACACCGCACCAGCATCGTAGCTGCCGTGACACGTTGTGGTTCAGCCGTGGTTCAGCTGTGGTTCAGCCGTGATCCAGCTGTGGTTCAGCCGTGATCCAGCTGTGGTTCAGCTGTGGTTCAGCCGTGATCCAGCTGTGGTCCAGCTGTGTTTCAGCCGTGGTTCAGCTGTGGTTCAGCTGTGGTTCAGCCGTGATCCAGCTGTGGTTCAGCCATGATTCAGCCGTGATCCAGCTGTGGTTCAGCTGTGGTTCAGTCGTGATCCAGCTGTGATCCAGCTGTGGTTCAGCTGTGGTTTAGCCGTGATCCAGCTGTGGTTCAGCCATGATTCAGCCGTGATCCAGCTGTGGTTCAGCTGTGGTTCAGCCGTGATCCAGCTGTGGTTCAGCCGTGATTCAGCCGTGATCCAGCTGTGGTTCAGCTGTGGTTCAGTCGTGATCCAGCTGTGGTTCAGCCGTGATCCAACTGTGGTCCAGCCATGATCCAGCTGTGATCCAGCTGTGGTTCAGCCGTGATTCAGCCATGTTTCAGCTGTGGTTCAGCTGTGGTTCAGCCATGATTCAGCCGTGATCCAGCTGTGGTTCAGCTGTGGTTCAGTCGTGATCCAGCTGTGGTTCAGCCGTGATCCAGCTGTGGTCCAGCCGTGATCCAGCTGTGATCCAGCTGTGGTTCAGCCGTGATCCAGCTGTGGTTCAGTCGTGGTTCAGCTGTGATTCAGCGCCTTTCCTGAGCAGCTCTTTGGTTTTCCTGGGGTTGATAATTGCCTCTCAGGGTTTTTTTGTTTGTTTGTTTGTTTTGTTTTTTAGTTTTCTACATGTAGGTCACAAACTCCTCTCAAATGCCTGAATTATTGCAGAAATCATTTTTTAAAAAACATTTTAATTAATTATTTTACTTTTATTTGGAAAGTGGAGAAACAGAAAGGGAGAGGGAGGGAGTGAGAGGGGGAGGGAGACCCTCAAATGCCTGTAATAGCCAGGGCTGGGCCAGGCTGAAGCCAGGAGCCCTGCGCTCAATCCAGGTCTCCCATGTGGGTAGCAGGGCTCAGGTGTCTGGGCTGACACTGCTGCTTCCCAGTGTGTGCCTTAGCAGGCAGCTGGATTGGAAGTGGACAAGCCAGGACCTGGACAGGCGTCTGACAGGGGTCACGGGTGTCCCACGTGCCCCATCTGTGGGGCGCTCCCTCCTCTGCTATCCTGCTTGGTGCCTCCTGGCTGCTGTGGCACTGCTGGAGGATCTGTGGGGCAGGGCCCCGGTTTGGGACGGCCACTTCTCGCTGTCATCATGTAGAGCCTCAGGCCACCTGCCTGGGAGCCTGGCCCAGGCTGTTTCCCCAGACGTCCAGAGGCCAGGAGGGGTCGGGCTCACTGGCCCCGCACTCCAGTGCCATACGCTGGGGGCCTTGTCCAGGGTGCTCCGGAGCCAGAGGCCGCGGGGTGAGGACAAGCTGAGACCCCTTCTTCCCCGGGTCTCCTGGGTCGTGAGCCGACCCCTGCTTCCCCAACCCCCTGGTCGTGAGCCGGGGTGCCGGAGCCTGCAGCCTTGTCCCCATTAAGGGGACGGCGGGGGAGTAAGCACTTTTCTTTCCTCATTTACCCCGCTGTCTGCTAATATCATATTGATGATGATCTCTCTTTAATGGGCTATTTGCCGTAATTATGATGCACGGAGTGAGTAATTGTATCTGACTCCGCGCGCCCACCAGGGCGGGGAGGCGCACGGCCCTCTGCCCTCTGCCCTCACCCTCCCGTGGCCCTGTGGGGCCGGGGTCGAGCGCGACTTTGCAGCATGGGGAACTCGGCCCCGGAGGCCCACCATCCAAGCGCCAGCTCCCCAAGCCCTGGGGGCCTCTCCCTTCCTTCCTCCTGGGGCTGCTCCCGGATCCCCCGGGTCTGGCTGGACCACCAAGATTCCCCAGAGGGCCCTGTCCCTTGCTGCTCCAGGCAGGGACTTCCCTGAGGGGCGCCTGGCACGCAGCGTGGTGCCACAGGCGGCTGTCGGCTGGGTATAGGGAGTTTGGGGAAGGCGCAGCCCGGCTGCTGCTTGGCCACAGTGGGCGCCTGCAGGGACCTGTGCCCTGGCTTCCTCAGAGCCACCTGCCCCCACCTGCCTCTTCTGGGGCCTGTCCCTGGGAGTGATGGAGCCCTTTTGTGTGCCTGAGATATGCCAGCCCAGGCGAAGGGCAGAGGTCAGGCAGTCACACTCTAAAGATCCCCAGCCAGAGGGTGAGGTCGGGCTCGGTCACCCACGTCATCCCGAGTTCTTTGCCTTCATCACCATCACCACCACCACCACCACCATCATCACCATTATCATCACCACCACCATCACCACCATCACCACCACCACCACCACCACCATTATCATCACTACCACCATCACTGCCACCATCACCACCATCACCACCACCACCATCACCACCACCATCACCACCACCATCACCACCACCATCATCACTGCCACCATCACCACCATCACCACCACCACCATCACCACCACCATCACCACCACCATCATCACTGCCACCATCACCATCACCACCACCATCATCACTGCCACGCCCATCACCACCATCACCACCACCACCACCACCACCATCATCACTGCCACCATCACCACCACCATCACCACCACCACCATTATCACCACCACCACCATCACCACCATCACCACCACCACCATTATCACCACCACCACCATCATCACCATTATCATCACCACCACCACCACCATCACCACCACCACCACCATTATCATCACCACCACCATCATCACTGCCACCATCACCACCATCACCACCACCACCATCACCACCACCATCACCACCATCACTGCCACCATCACCATCACCACCACCATCATCACTGCCACGCCCATCACCACCACCACCACCATCACCACCACCACCACCATTATCATCACCACCACCATCATCACTGCCACCATCACCACCATCACCACCACCACCATCACCACCACCATCACCACCACCATCACTGCCACCATCACCATCACCACCACCATCATCACTGCCACGCCCATCACCACCACCACCACCATCACCACCATCATCACTGCCACGACCACCACCACCATCACCACCACCTCCACCACCACCACCATCACCACCATCACTGCCACGACCATCACCAGCATCACCACCATCACCATCACCACCATCACCACCATCACCACCACCACCACCGCCATCCCCATCACCACTGCCACCACTGCTTACCCGCTGTGGGCCGCAGCTCACCAGCTTTGTGAGCCAGCTGGGAGGACGCCGAGTGACAGCTGACTCCCCGCTCACAGCAGCGAGCCGGGCGGTGTCACGGTGTCTGGGCTGGCGTGGTCCAGGCACCCAGGTTGGTGCTCGGGAGGGAGCAGCACAGAGTCTGGGCAGCAGTGCTCCCGGCGTCACCGCCAGCCCAGGCGCCAGGGCCGGGCAGGGAGGTGGCCTCCGCCTGGGCGGCTCCTGGCCGCGAGCCCCGCCTGCTGTGGTGCCTTCAGGCGGCCAGGGGTGTGGAGAGGGGAGCTGGGGGGCTGGGGGAGCTGGGGGCTGGGGGAGCTGGGGGAGCTGGGGGCTGGGGGAGCTGGGGGAGCTGGGGGCTGGGGGAGCTGGGGGAGCTGGGGGAGCTGGGGGAGCTGGGGGAGCTGGGGGCTGGGGGCTGGGGGAGCTGGGGGCTGGGGGAGCTGGGGGAGCTGGGGGAGCTGGGGGCTGTGGGCTGTGGGCTGGGGGAGCTGGGGGAGCTGGGGGAGCTGGGGGCTGGGGGAGCTGGGGGAGCTGGGGGCTGGGGGCTGTGGGCTGGGGGAGCTGGGGGAGCTGGGGGCTGTGGGCTGTGGGCTGGGGGAGCTGGGGGAGCTGGGGGAGCTGGGGGCTGGGGGAGCTGGGGGAGCTGGGGGAGCTGGGGGCTGGGGGGGCTGGGGGAGCTGGGGGAGCTGGGGGCTGGGGGAGCTGGGGGCTGGGGGCTGGGGGCTGGGGGTCGGGGGAGCTGGGGGAGCTGGGGGAGCTGGGGGCTGGGGGTTGGGGGGCCTGGGGAAGCTGGGGGTCGGGGGGGCTGGGGGAGCTGGGGGCTGGGGGCTGTGGGCTGGGGAGCTGGGGGGCTGGGGGGCTGGGCTCAGGATGTGGGGATCCTATGTGCGCCCTGGCTCCCTCCCCACCCCTGCACACCCAGGGCTGCAGGAGGCAGAGCTGCATTTCTGGTCCATAAACCCCAGCTCCTGGGGTGGGGGCCAGTGGCGCTGGCCCCCCCACTCCGTCACAATTAAGCACGTGCAGCTAATTAACTGGGAGCTGCGGACGCTAATTAGTGCCTTTATTGAGACTGGAGGAGGGTGAAGGGCAACCTTGGCTCTGGGCACCCTCCCCCGCCCGGGCTGGCTCTGCCCTCCAGGGTCCTCCATGGCCCAGCCCCCACCCCTGGGAGCCTTAGGCAGCGCCTCTGCCTTGAGCTGTGGGGCAAGAGGCTGGGGGCAGGCGGAGACTCTGGGGTGGGGACAGTCCCAGGAGGCCTCCGCCTTGAGGGCCACACCCCCTCCTTTCTGTGAAGCCTCAGTTTGCCCATCTGTGAAGTGGGCGGTGATGAGACACTGTTCCCTGAGGCTTGGGCGGAGCAGGTGACTGTGCCCTGCCCAGTGAGGCTCTGCGGGGCGAGGAGGGGGCCTGCAGAGGGGCAGCCCAGGGGCTCCAGAGGCCCAGGAGAGCCGAGCATTTTTTTTGGACAGGCAGAGTGGACAGTGAGAGAGAGAGAGACAGAGAGAAAGGTCTTCCTTTGCCGTTGGTTCACCCTCCGATGGCCACCATGGCCGGCGCACCACGCCGATCCGAAGGCAGGAGCCAGGTGCTTCTCCTGGTCTCCCATGGGGTGCAGGGCCCAAGCACTTGGGCCATCCTCCACTGCACTCCCTGGCCACAGCAGAGAGCTGGCCTGGAAGAGGGGCAACCGGGACAGAATCCAGCGCCCCGACAGGGACTAGAACCCCGGGTGGCGGTTACCACAGGCGGAGGATTAGCCTAGTGAGCTGCGGCGCTGGCCGAGCCTGAGCATTGATGGGGCTCAGCGTGGCAGCCAGGAGGGGTGGCGTTAGGGGTGGACGCAGCTCTGGGGCCCAGGGCGGGGGATGGGTGGGCTGCCCGTGGGGGTGGACACAGCTCTGGGGTCCAGGGCGGGGGATGGGTGGGCTGCCCGTGGGGGTGGACACAGCTCTGGGGTCCAGGGTGGGGGATGGGTGGGCTGCCCGTGGGGCCCGGACCCCTGCACCTGCTGCTTCTCCCCATGGACCTTCCCTCGCCCCATTCCCGGGGCCCACGGGTGTCACCAGGACCAGGGTCTGGGGACATGGGGCCGGGGAGGGCTGGGTGTACCAGCCAGTCCTGTGGCGGCCTGACAGATGGCAGCAGCGGGGGGCTCAGCTGGTGCCCACAAGACCCCCACTGGGGGAGCGCTGGGGCCTGGGCTCTGCACGACGGGAGCAGCCGCAGTGCTGCACAGAGGCAGAGAGGTGACACCGAGCGGCCACCACCGGTGCCCCAGGCTGTCCCGGCAAGGGCAGGAGAGCTGAGGCAGGGCCACACCATGGGCACAGCTGTCTCCTTGCACCTGTGGCCTGTGCATGTGTGGGGTCTGCTCCTGTGGTGTGCAGGGCCCCCATGTCCCCCATGTCCCCCACCCCGTGTCCCCTACCCCACGTCCCCCACCCCGTGTCCCCCACGGGCCCCCACCCCATGTCCCCCATAGGCCCCACCCTGTGTCCCCTACCCCACGTCCCCCATGTCCCCCACTGTCCCCCATGTAGCCCACAGCACCCCATGAACCCCACAGCACCCCATGTACCCCACTGTACCCCACGAGGCTGCCTGTGCCGCAGCCTCAGGGCTCCTGTGGGGGGCCCTGCCTGGCTTCTGGGGGCCCCCGGCCCATGGCTGGCCTGGCTGCGCAGGCTTCCTGCCCCTGCACAGGGCTCAGGAGAGGCCCCTCCTGCCCCCCCGCCCCCTCCCTGGCCTGGACCCCAAGGCCTGTGAGGTCAGCCGGAGGCCACGCCCCCTCCCCCTGGGGCCCAGGTGCTCACAGAGTCCCGGAGCCCCTCCGCAGGGGCCCAGGCATTTCTGCACTCCCGCCCTGTGCCTGCGGCCACTCTCCCGGGCCCTGGGCTGCTGCTCACCGAGACGGAGGTGGGTGTCCAGCCCCAGCCGCATCCGCTGGCCAGACCTGGGTGACAGCTCTCCCCGCTGGGCCTGGCCCCACCCCCACAGGAAGCTTCCACAGCCCTCCAGGCCAGCTCAAGGCTCCCTGACTCCCTGGGGACGCAGCCCGGGCCGGGGTCGGGCCTGTGCTCCACACTGGGGACAGCAGAGTCCACCCCGTGGCCAGCGCACACTTGGTGACCACCAGAATCCCCGCCGGGAGCGGTGTGCTTTCTCAGGTTGCTTGGCCAGGGAGCCTGGGTCACCAGGGCTGGCCGAGGGGGCAGAGGGTGGGCTTCCTGGGGGAGGCAGCGTCTCACACAGCCAGGCAGCGCTGCCCCTCCAGCCTCTGCCCTCACAGCTGGGCTCCCACAGGCCCCTGGGGCTGGGGGATTTGGGAGGGGCTTCCTGCCACCCTCCAGGGGGGACTGGAGCCCCAGGGCAGGGACGGAGACTGGGGGGGGGACGGGGGGCAGGGGAGGGAGGAGGCGGGAGGAAGGCCAGGCCAGGCCAGCAGGCCAAGGACGCGTGCAGGCGTGGCGGCGAGCAGGCCCTGCAGCGGGCAGCAGGAGCGAGGAAGGCAGGGCCGGGGACAGTGGCTGAGTCCCTGCAGGCAGGACGGGGAGCCGCCGGGAGACAGAACGCAGGCCACCCCAGCTCGCTGGACAGCCACAGGGGCCCGTGCCGTGGCCAGAGGCCACGAGGTCCACAAAGGCCCCCTGGTGTGGGGGCTCCAGCAAGGCAGGGTTTCCTGCAACACCCGGCTCCCACCCGAATCTCACCCACGCGAAGCCCGCACCTGCACGGCCAGGGCAGAGCCAGGCCGAAGCCGGGAACCTGGACGTCCACCCGGGTCTTCTGTGTGGGTGCAGGGCCCCACGCATGTGGGCCGACCCCTGCTGCTTCCCAGGCCACCAGCAGGGGGCTGGGTCGGAGGCGGAGCGGCCGGCGCTGGGCTGGCACTCAGCGGGAGTCTCAGTGTCCAGCCACGAAGAGCCACGGAGGAGGCTTTGGAAAGTCTGAATTTTCCCCTCGTGGCTGTGGTTCCGGGGGGGGGGGGCGTCCAGGGGAACCCCATGCGGGCAGCGTGCTCAGCCCGAGCTCCGGACGCAGCTCAGCCTGCTGGCGGCTCCGGCTGCGCTGGGCTTTCGGGGCGCGAGGAGCCACAGTTCCCCAGGAGCCCTGCAAGTGTGGCATGGAGAGGGGACCCCGCTCGGACCCTGCGGAAAGGCAGCGCGGTGCAGGCTGGAGTGCAGAGAGGCGGGCCCAGGGCAGGCGGCTGCGCAGTGGGGGGCGTCTCCCTGCGGATCCACAGCTGCCCTGGAAGGGAGGCCTTAGCCGCAGACCCCACCCCCGCTGACCTGCTGTGGGGAGCAATCCGGACTGGACTGAGTTACTGGAATTAAGACTTATTCTATGCATCTGCTCTCCCACAATATGGCGCTGGGAGAGAAGTAAACAGCTTCCACACAGCTGCCTCCAGTTCAGCTAATAAGCTGTAGGACTTGCTCCTGATTGGAGGAGAGCAGCGTACTCGGCGTGTGGGCAGCCGAGTTAGGATTGGCGGAGGAGGACTATAAAGGAGGAGAGAGACGGCATGCACCAGGAACATCTAAGGGGAACATCTAGCTGAAGGAACACCTGTGCAGCCCCCGAGAAGAGCCGGCCGGCGGTGTGCCGCTCCCCTGCGGAAGTGGGGAATGTGGCCAGGGGGAACCGCCCTTCCACGGAGGTGGAAGGGATAGTAGCCAACCCGGGAAGAACCAGCAGCAAACCCGGGGAGGGCCGAGCAGACGAAAGAACAGCGCAGGGTCCTGTGTCGTTCCTCCGCGAAGAGGGGGAGCGACACCTGCCACCTGCCCCGAGACGGTGGGGAGACCGAGGCAGCCGAGGAGCATCGGGAGTGGGTGAGGCCGCGGGGCCAGGCAGGGCTGGACAAGCCCCGCTCCTCCGTCCCTCCCTGCCCTCGCCCTGCCCCCGACGAGCTGACGGATGGCTCCTCCCTGCTGGCTCGCTGACCATCCAGCTCAAGGGTGGCATCTTAAACGGTGCGGCTGACCAGGGCCCACCGACTGCCGCTGGGCGGACGAATCAGCACAGACCAGCCCCTGCCTCCCAGGCCGCCTCCCCTGCCCTGGCTCTGCGGCGCCCTCTGGTGGCCTCAGGGTGCAGCACAGCCTGGAGAGCAGAGGGGAGGCTCCCGGCGGCTGCTTGTCCCTGACCCCTCTTCCATGGACACCAACACCCCTCTCCCTGGGACAGCCTCCTCATGGCCCGGTGTGCACCTGCTCCCAGCCTGTCTCCCAGACCCGCGGGTCCCACAGAGCCTGGTGACACGCCAGCGCCACCCCCTCTGGCTCTGCTTGCCTCCCCCCCGCTCCTGCCTCAGGGCCTTTGCACCATCCTGGGCCCCTCTTCCCCACGTGGCCCTGATACCCCGTGCAGCCCATTCCCCACAGCTCCCGCTCTGAGCAGCTCCCAGGGCCTGGGGCGCGGCCGCTGCTTCGTGGCTGCTCCTCGGGGCCTGGCGTACAGCAGGTGCTTAGTCAGCACTGCTGTCCAGTGACGGATGGGCGAGCCAAGTGCTGAGGGGCGGCGCAGGAGAGCCAGAGGCTGTGGACCCCGGGAGCACAGGCGGCAGCCCCGCCCACGGCCTGTGCGCCCCCTGGCGGCTCCTGGCTGCATGCTGGGCTCCTGGCGGTGGGGAGCTGGGTCCTGCAGGCCCCCCCGGCCCTGGGTGTGAGGGCTCGGGGCCCCGGCCCCTCCTGCTCTCCTCTCTCCCCGGGCCGGCACAGATCAGGTGGGGGGCAGCCGCTCCCTGGGGCCAGCTGGTGTCCGTGCGGGGCCTGGGGCCTCACTGAGCAGAGAGGGTCACCACGGACGCCCGGGGCAGCTGGGGACTGCCTCCCACCTCGGCTGGCCCACTGGGCTGGGCGCAGCAGGTCCTGGGCCTCTGTCCTCCCCAGCCTCCAGCTAGCCGGCCAGGGCCAGGCTGGAGGTGTGTAGACCGGTGTGGCCACAGCAGGGATGCTTGGAGGGGGCACCCCCGCCCACTGCCTTCCCCGGCCAAGGTCAGCAGACCGTGTATTGGCGGGGGAGGGTGCAGGCGCCTCGGCTCGATGCCGCCCGCCTTGTGAGACGATAAATTTGGCCATTGACCCGGTGAGCGGGGTCGATAAATGAACGGTCAGTGTGAACGCTGGCTTTCCAAACTAACCTTGGAGGCCAGGGGGCAAGCGGGGAGCAGGGAGTGGACGGGGCCATGGGCTCTGCCAGGGAGGCCTTTCCTGTCTGCAGGGACCTTGCTGACGCCTCTGTCCACCCAGCAGGGAGGAGCCTCAGGACAGGAACCCGAGAGGCCCTGCACCACTGGATTCCAGGTGGGAAAAGGCAGAGCTACACTGGGATGAGCCGGAGCCACACGTTGTCCTGTGTGTTCACACCACACACGCCCTCCTGTGTTCACACCACACACGCCCTCCTGTGTTCACACCACACCCTGCTGTGTGTTCACACCACACACACCCTCCTGTGTTCACACCACACACGCCCTCCTGTGTTCACACCACACCCTGCTGTGTGTTCACACCACACACACCCTCCTGTGTGCTCACACTACACACACGCCCTCCTGTGTGTTCACACCACACCCTCCTGTGCTTACACCACACCCTCCTGTGTGTTCACACCACACACGCCCTCCTGTGTGTTAACACCACACCCTCCTGTGCTTACACCACACCCTCTTGTGTATTCACACCACACACACCCTCCTGTTCTCACACCACACACTCCTGTGTTCACACCACACACGCCCTCCTGTTCTCACACCACACACACCCTCCTGTGTGTTCACACCACACACACCCTCCTGTGTTCACACCACACACGCCCTCCTGTGTTCACACCACACCCTGCTGTGTGTTCACACCACACACACCCTCCTGTGTGCTCACACCACACACACCCTCCTGTGCTTACACCACACCACACCCTCCTGTGTTCACACCACACACACCCTCCTGTGTTCACACCACACACACCCTCCTGTGTGCTCACACCACACACACCCTCCTGTGTGCTCACACCACACACACCCTCCTGTGCTTACACCACACACACCCTCCTGTGTGCTCACACCACACACGCCCTCCTGTGTTCACACCACACATGCCCTTCTGTGTGCTCACACCACACACACCCTCCTGTGTGTTCACACCACACCCTCCTGTGCTTACACCACACCCTCCTGTGTGTTCACACCACACACTCCTGTGTTCACACCACACACACCCTCCTGTGTTCACACCACACACGCCCTCCTGTTCTCACACCACACACACCCTCCTGTTCTCACACCACACACACCCTCCTGTGTTCACACCACACACACCCTCCTGTGTTCACACCACACACGCCCTCCTGTTCTCACACCACACACACCCTCCTGTTCTCACACCACACACACCCTCCTGTGTTCACACCACACACGCCCTCCTGTTCTCACACCACACACACCCTCCTGTGTTCACACCACACACACCCTCCTGTGTGTTCACACCACACACACCCTCCTGTTCTCACACCACATACACCCTCCTGTGTTCACACCACATACACCCTCCTGTGTTCACACCACACAGGCAGGATCTACTGACACCTAACAAGGAGTCGATGCTGATCTGAAATCCAGGAGCACCTGAGTCCTCCGTGTCACCTGAGACTGTCAGGGGCACAGGGGCGGCTGGGGTGCACACGGCCCTCAACCTCTTCCCCCCGACCGCGTGTCCCACGTAGGTGCACACGGCAGGTGCAGCTGGGTTTCTGGTCTGCGGCCTCGCACCCGAGGCTGACCACGCCTCTGCAGCCAGTGCTCCCCCTGCGGGGGGAGGGCGCTGCCTCCCTGTGAGTGGGCCTGAGTGTGGGGCCCCAGCCAGGCCAGCACCTGCACTGAGAGCCCTATAAATAAATCAGCCGCATCAATAAATGACTCTGCCCATGGGGGGCCTCTGGGGGGGCGACACTTCCCAAGGGCCCAGAGGGCTCCCAGCCGCCCCCAGCAGCACCTGGGGGTAGCAGCCAGGCCTGCAGTGACCGACCCAAGGGAGACCAGAGCTGCCCCGAGCTCCCGCCACGCAGCCAGTCCTGCCGGGCAGCCTGCGGCCTGACTGCTCTCCCCAGTGCCCTCCAGAGCTGGGTAGGGGGAGCACACTGGGTCCCAGGGCCCACTCAGGGGTGGGAGAGCTGACGGCTCAGGCGGAGCCCCCACGGGGCTTGGCCAGCAGTGCAGGTGCAGGTGCAGGTGCAGGTGGAGGTGCTGGCCCGGCTTGGGGTGCTGCAGTGCCCTGCCTTCCTCCAGGCGGAGCACAAGGGGGCGTGGCCCAGACCTGTTGGAGGGGCCTGTGGCTGACAGGTCCTGGGGGCCGGCCTTGGCCTCTCTGCGCTGGGGGTGGGCGGCCCTGTGTCCACCCGGGGAGCAGGTGCTGGGGATCCCTGCCTGCCCCCAGCAGGGCTCCCAGGGCGGGCGGCTCTGACTCAGCACAGCTCAGGAGCTTGGGGGCCCACAGGACCCGCTGAGCCCCTACCCCGCCCCTGAGGCCAAGGGAGGAGGCGGGAGGGCGTGGCCCAAGGCGGGAGGGCGTGGCCTGAGGCGGGAGGGCGTGGCCCAAGGCGGGAGGGTGTGGCCCGAGGCGGGCTCCCTGCTGTCCCCACACTCCTGCCATGCCAGGGGATGCTGGCCCTGGGGGAGATCACCCAGCGACGAAGGGCCTGGGCGGCAGAGCCAGGGGCTGGGGAGGAGGGGTGAGTGTGGGGGGGCGGAGGCGGGTGGGGCTGCGCGCTCACCTTCGCTGCTGACCCTGCGCCAGCGCTGCCCACGAGCCTGCACCCGGGGGGGGCAGTGACCGACCCTGCGGGCAGGGAGGGGTCTCCAGGAACCAGGACGTGTGGAGGGAAAGGGCTGAGGGTCCTGCTCTGGGGACAGCAGGCCCTAGGACAGGCCACGGGGACCGTGGGACGGGGGCTGGGGCGGACGCAGGCCCCTGAGGGAGGTGTTTTCTGGGAGGCAGTGGGGAGGCCACCCCCCACGCGGTCACTTTGTTGGAGCCTCTCAACGCCCTGCAGGGGGCGGGGTCGGCGCCCTCTGGGTCACAGGTGTGGAGCCCTGGGGGCAGTCCCAGGCTGGCCCAGGGTCTCAGCCCCTCCCTCAGGCTCCCCCTGGTGGAGGATGGGAGCGTGGCCGGGAGGCTCCCCGAGGTGTACAAGGTGCTGTCGCTGGTCAGAACCCTGGCCGCCCCTGGGGTAAGGGACTGATGTCCGACTTCAGGGATCTCCATGCAGGCCGGCCGGCCTGAGAGTTCCCAGCCCTTGTGTGGGGCGGGGCCTCCCTGCCAGGCTCCTCTGGCCCAGCCCAGCCACCGACCCACTGCTCGCTGCCTGGGCCATGACCCTCACCTGGGCAGAGAGGAGGCGCGTGGAGGGGAAGAACCGTGGGCGCCTCCCTGATGGACACGGGGCCAGAGCCGCTGCAGGAGGGGTGTTTCATGACCGACAGTTTGGCATCCGGGTGCCGACGTGTGGAGCGCGCAGGGGGACAGCCCCAGTGGCTCCAGCACAGCCCACCCCGCCTGGGTCCCAGCCACACCCCTCCCCTCTCTCCTGCCACCTGGGGGGCCCTTGGTGTCCCTGGAGAACGGGGCTTGGGGGCGGCTGGGGCGGAGACCGTTTCCTTGGGGATGGTGGCTGGGGGCCCACTGGGGAGACGGGCAGAGCGCCGAGGCCAGGTGCCACAGCTGGGCCTTGGCGCAGCTGCAGGGTCAGGGCCGCCGCCCCTACCCGGCTCCACTGGGGACTGAGGACAGCACAGCACCGCCGAGCTGCTATCGACCGGGCCAGGCCTGGGTCAGCAGATCCGTCCCATTGATTAGATGGACGCTGGCCTGGCGGGGCCTGGGGGCAGCCTGTGCTGCGGGGCCCGCAGGGAGAGCGCGGGTTCGGAGCAGTCTTCCCGTCCCACCCCGCAGGGCACCTGGGGCCCAGGGGTCTCTGCCGCTGCCGGGGTCAGTGGGCAGGGCTGAGAGTGGAGGCTGGGCAGGCCAGGCTCCGCCCCCCCACCCCCGGGCGCTGGCTGCTGTGGGCTGCCCGCCGGCCCCCACCCCTGGGCGCTGGCTGCTGTGGGCTGCCCGCCAGCCTCCGATCGATGCGGGAGGGGCCTACGGCTCGGCCCCCATGGACCTCGCCGGCTTCGCTCCCTGCTAATGAATTGGGCTTTGATCCGTCAGACCGCGGCCTCCACCTGCCTGCCTGGATCCGGAGTGGGGTGGGCCTAGCGGGGCAGGGTGGGCCGGCGGCCTTGTCCTGCAGCCCCTGGCTGCCTGGCCTCTGGCTGCCTGGCCTCTGGCTGGGAGCTGCAGCCCTGGGAGTGGAGCCCCCAGCCCCCTTGTGCTTATCACCTTGGCAACGGGACCCCACCTGGGCTGTGGCTCCCTGAGAGCCCCTCCTCCCAGCCCGGCCTCCCTCCTTCCTCCTTGGCTGTGGCTACTCCCAGGGGAGGGGGGCCTGGCCTGGGGGTCCCCTGGCCACTGCCCCAGCTCCTCTCACAGCATCACCCCACCCCCACAGCTGCAGCCACCCTCCTGGGGGTCAGGCCCCAACCCCCCGTGGAGACTCAGGAGCCCCTGACCCCGAGTGGGTGAGCGAGCACCCCAGGGGGCAGCGCCGTGGGGAGCGGCTGGGCAGGGCACAGGCCTGTCCCCTCATCCCCTGGTCACTCACTCACCCATGGTCATCACCACTGTGTCACTCCCCTAGCCAGCACCTCGGCCAGGCCTTGTACCACCGCCGGCGACACCACAGCGGCCGGCACACACCTCACCTCCCGTCCACACTGCTGGCCACCTCGGTCTGCACTCCTGGACAGGGCCAGGCTGTGGGGCGGGTGGGGGCGGGGACGGCCCGGGCTGCGGGCAGGGGCCGCAGTGGTTAACGGTTAACGGCCGCTGTCGGACTGTGCGTCTCCGCCGGCAGCCGCGCGGTACCAAGGCTAATGGATTTTTGAGGCCAGATTGATTTTTCATTAATTTGGTAAAAATCTTTTTCCTCTCCCCTATAATTCTGTCTTAAAGCGCTCCCCCGACAGCTCGATAAGTCACTCTGCCTTAGTGCAGGTCTGGCTCACCCTCGGGCGGGGAGGGGCCCAGCCGCTGCCAATCAGTGCAGGCCCGTGGCCCAGTGGCAGAGGCTGGCTCTGGGCAGCCCTGGTGACCCCGCCCGAGTGGAACCAGCCTGGGTGGGGAGCTGCCGGGCCTCTCTGCCCCAGGTCCTGCAGCCGCAGCCCGGACTCAGCGGCCGCTCCCCGCCTCGATTCACCCAACCCTGGTCCCACCTCCCCCGCTCCTGCCCCTGCTGCCGTGGGGGGTCCCCACCTGCAGAACCCCCCCCCCAGGGCTCCTAGGCCCACCGCCCTCACCAGGGCTGGGTGACCCGGGTGTCACTCCGGTGCCAGCCCCAGAGCCCGTGTCCAGCGGCTTCCTGGACAATGTGCCCTCGGCAATGCCGGGGTCCCTGGACGGCCAGCACCACCCAGGCCCCTCCCTCCCGCTCCGCAGCCAGGGAGCTTGGTAGCAGGGTGGGGCGACACTGGGGAGGGGCCCTTGTGCCATTGCATGATGGACTGGCTGTGGGCCCGTGTTCAGATGGGGGAGGGAGGGCAGCAACTCCGTGGGCCTCTGCCCCGGGAGACCCAGGATCTCCGGTTACGGCGCCCGAGCCCCGGTGGGGACGCTCGGGCCACACTGGGCACCTCCCCACACAGAAGCCCGGGCTCCACCGGGCACCTCTGCCCTCCCTGCCTGGCTTTGGCCCCGCCCACGGGGGGGCCGGGTCTGGGTGGTGCTTGGGGTGCTCCTGTCCACCCAGCGCCTGCCGGGGGACGCTCCAACCCCAGACTGTCCAGATGGTCGCGGCCTTTGGGCCTGGTGTCCCCTCCTGGATGGCAGCTTCAGGCCCGGATCCCTCCTGTCCCCTCACGCCTGGAGCAGGCAGGTGGCTGCCGTGTGGGCCTCACCCGGGAAACCAGGGCCAGAGCCGCTGCTCGCTCTCCCTGCCCGGGCACTGGGCTGGCCCCGACCGCCTGGCCAGGCAGCAGCAGCTCCAGGTGGCCCCGGCCCGCCGGCTGCCCGCCTTCCCTGGGGACCTAGCCCAGGCCCCCTTTACGGGACAACTGCACTGGACACCCAGCCCTGGCCCTGAGGCGGCCTCAGCGGCCCATGGGCACTGCAGCTGCCCGGGGCGCCCGGGTATGGGAGTGGGCTGCACCCTTCTCCCCTCCCCCGACAGGGCAGGGCTGGCTGGGCAGCAGCACGGGGACGCGGGGGCGGGAGGCCCTCCCACCCTGGACCCCACCTCACACCTGCCCCCGGCTCGCCTGCCGCGCCCCCGCCCGCGCTTCCTCTCCCACATTAATCTCCGTCTGTTCTGCTGACCCAAGCTAAACGGAGCTCGCTTCTCCCTCCCGGCAGTTTTCTGTCGGCAAAGCAAAAAGGACCGCGGCCTCGCTCCCCCGCCGCCGCCGCCCAGCCCTCCCCGGCCCACGGCACCTCCCCGTCCCCCAGGGCCCTGGCTCGGAGGGGACCCCTGCTCCCGCAAGGCGCACATCTGCCCTGGGATTCCAGGCGCCCTGGGCAAACTGGCCTGGTCCTTGCCTGTGACCCACAGTGACAGGGACATGGCCCGGCCAGGCCCGTGCGGGCTCCGGCGCCAGGGCCGGGTGGGCACCCCGCTCTCCTGAGAGCCGCCCATCCAGGAAGGCCTTGGCCAGGCAGGCTCTTGTGGCCAAGTCCCCAGGGGACACCAAGCATGCTCAGTGCGGCCCCAGGGCTGGGCAGGCCCCTGGCAGGACGCAGGCTGACGCTGCTTCCACAGCCGCTCCGCCATCTGGGTGGAGGGGCGACGCTGGGCAGCTGGACAGGCAGACCCCTCCCCATGGCCAGCTGCCCTGTGTGGGGGAGGACAGGGTCTGGGACAAGCCCTGGTGGCAGGGGCGGCCCCGAGGGACGGAGGCACAGGGAAAGCGGCCTGTGGGCTGGCGGGTGTGACAGGCAGGAAGCCGAGCACAGCCCGGGGAGTCCAGGCCTGGGGCGCCCGGGACGGGAGGCAGCCGCACTCATCAGGGTCTGCTGACACGGGGCTTCTCCCAGGAGGGCGGAGGTGCACCTGGCCCCCCACCCCAGGCACAGACCCTCACCCAGAGGCGAGGACAAGGCGGCAGGGGTCTCAGGCTGCTCCTCCCCAACCGGGGCTGCCTGAGGATCGGCCTTGATCGGGCAGCAGCTGCCCCCTGGTGGCCAGCCTCGCCCCTCGCTGCACCTGCAGGGCCCGGCTCACTGCCCTCCCTGCCCCTCCTTGGGAGCCCCACCCCAGCCCCTCCCTCCAGCTGCACGAAGGCCTGGACTAGGACAGCCAGCGCCCCCTGTGGTGCAGCAGGTGCAGGTCGGGGAGCCCCTGTGCCCACCGCAGGTGCAAGGGAATGAGACAGCCAGGGGCTGGAGCAGCGGCCCTGGCATTCGGGGTAGACCCGCAGGGTGGAGCAAAGCTGCCCCACGCCCCACCCACCCATTTCCCCGGCAGAAGGGGGGACAAGCGAGGACGAGGGGCTGCAGGGAAGGGCCCCAGTGGGGTCCCTGAGCAGGGGGGCTGGCACCGTGGACACCCCTGGCTCTGTGAGGGAGCCTGGAGCTTGGCTTGGCAGGGCTGGGGCCTGTGGGTCTGTGCCCAGGGCAGCTCAGGGTACAGGGGTCCCGCGGGATGGGTGGACAGGGCAGAGTGTGGGGGAGGAGGCTCCCACCCCGGGGTGTGGGTGAGGCGGCCGCAGCCCCGGCACCGCACTCAGAGCCTCGTGCACCGTGGTGTTTAATGGTGGTCCTGGGGGGGGGGGCGCCGGTCACAGCTGCCCCGGGCGCTCAGGGCTGGGCACCGCAGCCTCCGTGGCGGCCCGGGGCACGGCGGGGCCTCGGGTCTTGCCCCCCTTGCCCGTGCGGCTCCAGCCGAGGAGGCGCCGGGGGCTGGGCGGCGCTGGGGCCGGCTCTCCACCACGCTGCCGCTGGCTCCTCAGGGGCAGGGCTGGCCGCCGGTCCCCCTGCTGGGACAGACACACGCTGGTCAGCTCAGCTGGCCGGGCAGGCTGTGGGTCTGCTGGGGGCTCTGGTGGGGACAGCCGGGCAGTGGGATGGGCACAGCTGTGTGGGGGGTGAAGCCCAGGGAGGGGCTGTGCTGCCCGAAAGCCAAGCCGCGAGGGCCACTCCGCGAGGGCCACCCCGATGAGGGCCACCCCGGCGGGGCACCTGCAGCTCTGGCTCCCGCAGGACAAGGAGGGCGGGGACCAGCCCCTGGCTCACCGCGGCAGGCAGTGTGGGGCCAGGCAGCAGCGACACCACCTGCAGGCTGGCGCCGGCCTCGCCGGCCGCCCTCAGCTGCGCCACCACCTCCGTGTGCTTCCACCACCGGCACGGCTGCCCGTTCACCGACACGATGTAGTCGCCCTCCTTCAGGCCGGCCTCCTGCGGGCAGAGAGAGCCATGAGCCGGAGTGCGCGCCTTGCCCCAGCCCGGGCCGCGGGGCCCCTTACCGCAGCCCGGCCCCCGGGGGCCACCGCCGCGACGAGCACCGGCGAGTCTCCCCGCAGCGTGAGGCCGAATCCGTCCTCTCCGCGGGTCAGGTGCACGGGCCCCACCAGCCGCCACCGGTTCCTAGCCGAGAACACGGACAGGGGTCCCTAGGGGGTGGGCGGTCAGCCATCAGAGGCCTGGCTGCGCCGCACCCCCCAAACTGGCACAGCTGGGCCTGGAGCGCTGCGAGGGTGGGGCCACGGGAGGCGGGCCCACGCTGGGAGGCGGTGCCGTGGGGGCGGGGCCATGGTCGGGGTGGGGCCGAAGGGGCGTGGTCACAGGGAGGTGGTGCCGTGGGCGGGGCCATGGTGGGAGGCGGGTCGTGTGGGCGGGGCACGGGAGGCGGCCGCCGGGTGGGCTCACCAGCCGGTGGAAGAGGTCAGTTCCCTTGCCCCCCGTCAGGCTGGGCGTCCTGACCTCTGGCTTCTGCTGGGTCTTAGCTGAAAGACGAGGCGGAGCTAACTCAGGCCTGGATTCAGCTGGGGGAGCCCCTCCGAGGCGGCCTGCCCTGCCCACGGACCCATCCCGGTCCCTCCCCACGGTCCGCCAGGCTGCCCCCATGGTGCCGAGGCGCGTGTGGGATTCCGTACGAGCGGCGACCTGCACCTCCGCGCGGCGGAACTGGGACCCCTCCCAGAGACCCCCCAGGCCTGCAGCTCCGGGAGCACCGGTGCAGGCGCACCCCCCCCCCCCCCAGGGTCGCACCCCCCAGCCCTGGCTGCTCACGCTGGATGTCGGGGGCCTCGGCCACCTCGGAGAAGTCGTCCTCGCGGTCGAGCTGCGAGTAGCGGGCCAGCGAGCGCCGCAGGGCGCGGGCCACGGCCGCCTGCAGCAGGTCCACCTGGCGCAGCACCCGGCAGAGCGCGTGCAGCCGCAGGGCCTCCTCCTGGCCCAGGATGGAGCGCTTCAGGTGAGCCTTGGCTGCGCGGGGGCAGAGCGCCGTCACACGCGGAGCCCGGGCCCGCCCTCTGGGCTCAGCGCGCCTCGGGGACCCGGGGCGCAACCCCCTCACCCAGCCGCCGGCGTTCCTCGGGCTCCGCGGGGAACACCTGCTCGCTGGACGGGGGCGATCCGGCGGCGGCCGCTGTGGGCAGAGCGGCCGTGAGCCCGGGACCGGGCTCTGCCTGCAGGCGGGCGCGCGGGCGCACGGGCGGGCACTCACGGGCGCCGTCGCAGAGGCCCGCGGCCGCGTGGTAGTGGGCCAGCGCGCGGAAGTGCTCGGCCTTGACCTGCACCAGCGCAGTCCACGAGGCGGGGATGCAGCTGTGGGCCGGCGGCTGGGCCATGGCCGCCTGTACGCGCCGGTACTCGGCCGCCACCTGTCGACAGGCAAGTGGTGGGGTCCAGGCGGCCGCAAGGCCCGGGCCTCCCTGCCGTGCTCCCACCCCCCGGAAGCGACGCTGACCCCGGGCCCCTGACCGGCCTCACCTGGGCGGCCTCCTGCGCCAGGCAGTCGTGGGCGGCCGCGGGGGTGAGCGAGAGGCCCTCGAAGGCGCACTCCTGGGCCTGGGCGGCCATGAGGCGCTCCAGCGCGCAGAGGGAGGCCGCGCTCATGTCCGGGCTGGGCGCCTGCGAGAAGTTCCCGCTCAGGAAGCAGAAGGCGCCTGCGGAGGGAGACGGCGCTCACAGGGGCGCGCCCGCGGCCGCCCGCCGCGCCTGGCCCCGGGGGCTGCCTCACCAGCCGCGCTCTGGAAGGCCCGGCCGGCCAGCCTGGCGCCCTCGGCGCAGCGGCGGTCCTGCCGGGCGGCGATCTGCGAGTGCAGAGCGCCCAGGTTGAACAGCACGCTGCCCTTCTCGAAGGCCAGCGCCCGCTGCTGCGCCGGGAGCCCCGTGAGCGCGTCGTACCTGCGGGGGAGGGGCAGGTCAGGCCGCGCCCCCTCCGGCCAGCGGGGGCCCTCCCAGCGGCCAGCGCTCACCAGTGGAAGACCGGCCCCAGGCTCCGGGCCGGCGCGGAGAAGCGGGCGTCCAGGAAGCAGAGCTGATTGTAGTAGGCCGCGAGCAGCTCCAGGCCGGCCTCGTCCCGGCTGGGGGTCCGCATGGCCTGCGGGGCGGGAGCCCTCCACTCTCACCCACCCAGGGAGCCTGGGCGAGGCCATGCAGGGACCCAGGGCCCGGCACCAGAGCCTCCGAGAGGGGAGAGGGCGCACGCTGTACCCCCGCGGCCCCGCCCAGACACAGGGCCCCGCCCAGCTGAGCCCCCCGCCCGCACCCAGGGCCGCCCACCTGCCGCAGGCCCTCCAGCTCCCTGATCTCAGCCTCATAGGAAGCCCCATCCTCTCCAAAATGCGCAGAGATCAGCTCCTGGGGGGAGGGACAGGTGTGGGCACAGAGCCCGGTGGCTGGTGGGGCGGGGTCACAGAGCAGCGGTGCCCCAGCCCCCCTCCCCGGGGCAGAAGTGGGGCTGGGACTCACACACGCTCCCCTAGGAATCCCCACAGCCACCGGGCGGTAGGTGCCGCCTGAAGGCACGCAGGGGGCCACTTTCCCCGCAGGACATGGCCCAGTCCCAAGCCCCTGCAGGATCCCTGGGAGCCTGCGGTTTTCACCTGGGCTGGCGTGAGCCAGAGACCCTCATGGGGAGAGCCCAGTGGGGCTTCCAGCGGGCCCAGGCCAGTGACCCCCATTCCAGGGCAGGCACGCATCCAAGCCCTGGGCGTGGGCACCAACACACTGGCCGTTTCTGCCACAACCCTGGGGGGCCCAGGTCAGCCCTCCCCGCTCCAGGTCTCATCTGCTCAAGGGGAGTCTCAGGGCAGGTGAGGGCCCCCAGCCCCCCGGGGCCCAGGGCAGGGTAGGGCAGGGTTCCCCAGGGCCCCCAGAGGGCAGGGCAGGGCTCCCCCTGGGGCCCCCAGAGCTCAGGGCAGGACAGGGTCCCCCAGAGCTCAGGGCAGAGCAGGGCCCCCTCTAGGGCCCCCCCAGCCCAGGGCTGCTCCTACCTGCAGGGGCGTGGCCCAGTCCAGTTCCTTGGTCTCCTTCAGGCCCAGGGGGATCATGGGGGCAGTGACGCCATCACTAGGACCAAAAGCGTGGACCCTGCACCCTAAGGCCGGACGTCTGTGCCTGGACGCCGAAACCTCCCTGAGCACTGGGGGTCGCGCCCCGGCCCCCCCACTTGGCCCCGCCCCCACTCAGCCCCACCCCTCCCTCCCCTCGGGCCCCGCCCCAGCCCCGCCCCACACGGCCGCGCACCTGCCAGGCTGGGCCTCGTCGGGGCCGCCGAGCTCCTGCAGCTCCTCCTGCAGCAGCTGCAGGCTGGAGTTGACGCGGCCGAGCTCCAGGGCCACCGTCTCCCTGACCTGGCTGTTGCTGGTGGCTCTGTGGGGTCGGGAGCCCCAGCCCCAGAGCCGACCCGTGAGCGGGGCCCACCAGGCCTCCTTCCTGGGGGCTGTGCGCCTCCCGAGCCCCCCGTGGTGCCCCCCCCGTGGCACCGCAGGTCTGGGCAGGGCTCCTCCAGTGCCCCGCAGCAGCTCAAAGACGACCGCCCCAGCGGGGCCCGGGGCCGTGTGGAGGCCAAGGCAGGGCCCTGGGCCCAGAGAGGCCCCCAGCCTCCCCCACGCAGCCCAGGAAGTGGCACGGCCCCATGGGCCAGCGCGGGAGCCGAGTGCCGGCCATCTGCCCGCCCCCCTCTGCCCGCTGAGCCGCTGGGCGGCCCGTGCCTGGCTCACCGCTGGCTCACCGGTAGAGGTTCTCGGCGCCCGCGCGCATCTGCAGCTCCTTCTCCATCTGCTGCCGGATCCGGGCCCTGTAGCTCTGCAGCCGGCTGCGCCGCGCCTGCGCCGGGGACTCACAGCCCTGCAGGGGCCACAGAGCCCAGCGTCACAGCGCACCCGCAGGCCGCCCTGGGAGCCCGGCTGTCCGGCCCAGCCAGGCCAGGGCAGGGGGTGCACAGCCCTGGGAGACCCACAGAACCCCACAGACCCAGCCCCTGGACACGCAGCTCAGGGTCCAGTGCCGCCCTCAGCCGCAGAGCCGCCCACACCCTCCGACCCCTTAGTCTGGCCCAGCCCCTCTGGGCTGTGGTCGCCCGCTTTCTC
Source organism: Oryctolagus cuniculus (assembly GCF_964237555.1). Taxonomy (NCBI): domain Eukaryota; kingdom Metazoa; phylum Chordata; class Mammalia; order Lagomorpha; family Leporidae; genus Oryctolagus; species Oryctolagus cuniculus. Next base: position 167,372,708 of record NC_091437.1, on the reverse strand, counting down.
ACATTAGCCTCTGTCCACAGCCCGCCTGGCAAGGCAAGGTGCGCCTCCTCCAGGAAGCCCACCTTTCCTGCAGGCCCTTCTGAGGCCCAGGGCAAGGCCCTCCCACAGGTGGCTGTGGCTCTGCAGCCCAGGCACCTGGCCAGGTCTGGCTCTAGGGCAGTGCCCTCAGGGCCTGCAGGCGGCAGGTGCACAGCCCTGAGCTGGCCGTGAGCCCGGGCCAGCCCTGAAGGCACTCGGGCCCCTCCTGCGCTTCCTCCCAGCACTGCTGGGCGCCCGAGGTGGCGGAGCCTCACCTGAGCCAGCCAGGGTCTCCCCAGCCAGGTCACCAGCCAGCCCACGGCTGGCCTTGTACGGGGAGACGTGGGCTCACGGCTGGTTCAGGCCAGTTCAGACCCCCGGGCTCGGCCCCTCCCTGCAGGACCTCCCAGGGGCCCCACGGAAGCTCCTGTGCCGCCACCACCTCGGACCATGGCCCGAGCCGACCTCCAGGGCCAGCTCAAGAGGCGTGTCAGTCAGGGAAGGCTTCCCGGAGGAGGGCGCTGGGCTGGGCTGTGAAGGGCAGGGGCCTCCAGTCACCCTCTGGTCCCAGAGCAGACCTACCCGGGCAGACAGCGTGGACAAGGCCATGCCCAGCGCCCGCCCGCGCAGAAGGGGGCAGCCTGTCCTCGGGCGGGGCCGCCCCGGGGAGAGGGGCCGTCACAGCCAAGGCTATTGGCCCCAGCCCAGCGGTCCTGCTGCAGTTCCTGTGGGTTCCAGGGGCTCGGGCCACCAGCCCCGCCGAGACGGGCGCTGGGCATGGCCCCGGCCACAGGGCTGCCCTCCTGGGCGCGGCGGCCACTGTCCCTCCCCTCCCTGCAGGCACCAACCGGCCTGAGTGGCCCCTGCAGGAGCGGGGGCCCCTGACACCACAGTGCCCGTCCCTGCCCTGCACTGGGAGAGGACAGATGGACCATGGTCCCCGGGTGTCCCCACAGGGGTGTGTGTGTGTGGACAACACGGACACAAACACGCCACACCCCTGCTGCTCGGCCCAGGCCCAGCCCCAGCGCAGGGACCGCCGGGCAGCCGGCAGGAAAGTGTGGGCGGAGGTCAGGCAGCACCAGCCCCAGCCCCCACCCCAGCCCGGTCGGCTCTGGCCAGAGCCCTGCCCCCGCAGGCCCCGGCCCTGAGGCCCGCCCAAGGCAGAGGGAGCCTGGGGCGGTGGAAACCCTCTCTCTGCCACCACGCGGGAGGGGACAGGGCATGGGTGTGGCCACGGGGGTCCCGGGGGTGCAGTGGCTGTGGGATCCCCCACAGGGCGGGTGTCTCGGGTTCCTGAGTTCCTCCAGGCAGGTCCCACTCTCGCAGCCTGGCCTAGCTGGGCCACGTCTGGAGTTTCTCAGTTTAAACATTTATTTATTTATTTGAAAGTGTGGAGAGAGAGAGAGAGAGGTCCTCCGTCCACCGGCTTACTCCCTAAATGCCCCCACAGCAGGGGCTGGGCCAGGCTGGAGCGAGGTGCCTGGGAGTCCACAGCCGGGTCTCCCACGTGGGTGCAGGAGCCAGGCACTGGGCCGTCTGCTGCTGCCCAGGGGCATCAGCAGGGGCGAGGCCAGGAGCAGAGCCGCGTAACCCGCTGTGCCCCAGTGCCTGTCCCCGACCCAAGAATCTGTGTGCCCAGGGAGCGCTGGCGTGCAGTCAGGCGGAGGAACCTTGGACTGACCTGCTGGTGACTGCAGACCCCCCGGGGGCCACAGCCCATCGCCCCGGTCTGCGGGGACTGCCTGGGCTGAGCCACCTCACCCAGGGCCCCCGGCCGGCCTGCCCGCCCGGTCATCCCAGGGTGTGGTCAGGACGCAGCGGCCAGCGAAGCCACTGCAGACGGCTCCTGCCCCGTGTCCAGGCTGGCAACCAGCACGGGGCACGGCCAGCGCTCCCCCTGCCGGCCACCCGCAGCCGTGGCGGCCGCCGAGCGGAGACGCACCTGTGGCGCACAGGGACTGGGCCCTCGGGGGCTCTGGTCAGCACCGCCTGGCCACTTGCGTGCCTGCAGCCCAAGCCCCGGCTGACGCCCTCCCAGAAGACCGGAGCCCCAGACAAGGAAGCTGACCGGAGCCAGCCCAGGGGCCCGGCACAGCCCGACGTCCTGGGACTGCGCGCGACCGAGAGCCCCCGGGCCGGGGCGGCGTCTCCCGGGGCCGCGCGGCAAGCAAGCAGCGGACGCTGTCCCAGGCGGCCTCAACAGGTCTCCGCCCCAGCACACACACCGGCGTCCGGGCTACGGGCTTGGGAGGGTCGGCGAGGAGGCGCGGGGACCAACAGCCCAGCTGCGGTGACCCCACGGGACACCCAGCTCCGGGGGGGGGGGGGGCAGGGCGCGGCTCAACGCCCGGGGAGCGGGTCGGGCCGGGTCACAGGCCTGAGCCCACACCTGCCCGAGGGCTGTGGCTCCCAACAGGGAGGCCGCCGGGCCTCAGCTTCCCGCAGCGCCAAGGCCAGGACCGAGAGACCTACCCGGGGGGGAAAGGGTGGGTCCGGGACCCCCACCCAGTCCCCAAGCCCACCTGGCCGCCGCTGCCGGCCGCCTGCAGCCGGCCGATGTCTTCGCCGGCGCCAGGGCCTTCCGGCTTCTCCTCCAGGATCATCGCCGCTCCCGGGAGCCGGTCCCGCTTTCGGAGACCCGCACCCGGCCGCAGCCACACGCGCCGCGGACAGAGCTCTCCCCGGGAGCGGGCGGCTCCGGCGTGCGAAACTTGCCTTTGCCCAATCGGTGGCGGCCGCCGCTTGACGGACGGCAATACCGACCAACCAGAGAACAAAAGAGGCGGGCTCCCGGAGGCCAGCCCCCATCCCGCTCGGCCCGCGGAGTCCCGGGGAACTCGGTTACCCTGGCAACCGCGGACAATGCGCAGGCGCCGCGGGACAGGGAAACCCCGCGTCGCGGTGGGCGCGGAGGTCGGGTCCCGGCCGCTGGCGCCTGTGCGGGACGTCTCGCCGTTGCCCCGGCAACGGGACCCTCTAGGGGACGGTGAGCGGTGGGGACTTAAAACGGTTTTGTCGGCGGACAATGCCTGCTTTCTTTAGGGCGCGCCGCGCGCAGTGAGGCTTCCAGAACCTTCCATAGCCGCCCCTGCGCGCCCGGGCCTCTGATCGCTGGGGCCTGCGGGTCCCGCTCGGGTCCTGCGGGGGCGCTCGGGGGCGCGGTGCGGGCGGCCAGACCCGGCCGAGCGGGCAGGCCCCGACCATGGCCCGCCCGCGTCCGAGCCCCGCGGGCTCGCAGGCCTCCCGCACGGCTCTCTCCTCACGCCCCCTGGCCAGGGCGCATCCTTCCCCGGTGGCCTTGGGGGCCCCTTGCACCCTCCGCCTGACTCGCACCGGCCGCGAGGGACCCTCGGCCAGCGCCCCATGCCGCCTGTGGTCCAGGCGCCGCCGCCTTTGTGCGGGGCTTCCACGCGGGTCGTCTCGGCCCTCTGTGCCCGCGCGGAGACCCCAGCGCTCTCAGCAGCCCTCAGGGTCGCCCGTGTGCCCAGGAGGCCTGGGCAGTGCCTGGGAGATGTGACGGGGGTGACCAGGTTGGGCCGGGGGGCGCGCTGGCAGCTGGCCGCTGGCCCCTGGGCCGGCAGGACCCCCGGGTTTCAAGCATCTGCGGATTCCTTTGGATGAGCCCCGCCACCATGGCTGACCCTAGGCTGACCCCTGGACGCGGGGACACGACCGGGCCAGAGTGTGTGGCCCGAGGGGCGCTCCTGGGCGGCTGGGGCAGCCTGTAGGGGGGGACCGTGTGGCCCAGCAGGTGGACAGGGCGACCTGCGGTCTGAGCGCGCTGGGAGGAGACTCCAACGGCGGGTAGGAGGCGCGGGCCGCGCGCCTGAAAAGTGCTGGCCGATCGGGCCGCGCCAGCCCCCTGCCCCTGCACTGACCTGGGCCCTGGGGGCTTCAGGTAGCCAGGTCTGTCCCTCGGCCACCAGGGCTGCTGCCCGGGACGCGCGCATTCCAGATCCCGCTTTGGGTGCAGCTTCCTGCTGGGAGGTGCGTGGGCGGCAGCCGAGCGTGGCCGGCGGTGTTGCACCCACGTGGGAGAGCCGGCTGGTGGCGCCCAGCCCCTGGCTGTTGTGGGCATCTGGGGCGTGAAGGTCAGTTGGGAGATTCTCTGTCGCTCTGCCTTCCACATAATAAATAAATCCGTAAGAGGAAGAAGGCAAGCAACACCCCCGGGGCAGGAGGGGCAGCTGCGGGGTGGGCAGTCCTGTGAACCCCGCTAGGCTGCCGCTGGGGGGCTGGGGCTGCTGCTGGGCCGTGCACGGGACCCCGCGATGCCAGTGCACTCGCCGCTGGCTTCTTAGCAAACCACCACCCACAAGTCCCAGTGAAACTGCTCGGGATCCGGAGCCCTCTCCCAGTAGGGGCTGAGTTAACAGGCACTTAAGTCGCCTAAAAGGGAAGTGGAGAGAGGAGCTGAGCGAGGGCTTCAGTGGGAAGCCTGTGCCTGTGCCTGTGCCTGTGCCTGTGCCGTGGGGCACCACAGGAGGTTTAGCCCCGGGGTTCCGAAGCTTCTGGGCTGGGGGAGCCACTCCCCTCAATGCGGCGTCCCACAGCGGCGCTGGTCCCTGTCTCGGCCGCTCCACTTCTGATCCAGCTCCCTGCTCGTGGCCTGGGAAGGCAGTGGAGGATGGCCCAAGTCCTTGGAACCCTGCACCCAGGAGCCTGGCCCAGCCCCCAGCTGTTGCGGCCATTTGGGGAGTGAACCAGCAGATGGAAGACCTCTCTCTCTCTTCCTCTGCTTCTCCCTCTCTGTAGCTCACCTCTCAAATACATAAATAAATACATTAAAAAAGTAGGGGCCAGCGTTGTGCTGTGGCCGGTAAAGCCGCCACCTGCAACACCACACCCCATATGAGAGCTGCCCGGGGCCCAGCCGCTCCACTTGCGATCCAGCTCCCTACGAAAGCTCGATGGAGGCAGCGGAAGACGCCACACACGGGAGACTTGGGCGGAGTTCTGGGCTCCTGGCTTCGGATCAGCTCAGCCCTGGCCTTGCTGCCATTTGGGGAGTGAACCGTGGAAGACCTCTGTCTCTACCTCTGCCTTTCAAACGAGTAAATAAATAAAGGATTGCACCGCGTGTGACAGACGAGGAGTTAGTGCCCTGAATGGAAGGGCGTCTAGAATGGATTTTGAAGCGAAGCTAAGTAGGAAAAACGGGCACCGGCGGCCAGCAGCCCAGGCCCAGCCAGGAGAGCAGACGCCACCAGCACTTCCGAGGCCGGAATGTGGGGGCCCCGAGCTGGCCGGGCGGCAAAACGCGGGGTCCACACTGCACCACCGCTGCTGCCAGAGGCCCGGGCTTGCCCCTCCTCCCTCCCCCAAGTGCCCCGGGGCCAGGCCTCCAGCCTCCCTGTGGAGGAACTGCTGGCTACCCGGCCCTGGTGGAGACGGTAGCCCAGGGCAACAGCCACTTGTACTGGAAAGGAGCAGCCCACAAAACCGAAAATGCAGGTGGCCGACAGACACGCAGGAGCATGCGTGAACACACGTGAACGCGCACGTAAACTGCACACACATGGACACTGCGTGCAGACACACTGGTGTACACGCGTGTACACACAGGCACGCGTGCACGCACACCCGCACACGTGTGCACCCACGCAGTGCATGCACGTGTGTGCACTCTCCCGCACTGCCAGGCCCCCAGGAAGCCTTGCTAAGTCAGCAGCCGGCCTGACATTGGGAGGCCGCCTCCTGGAGGCCAGGCCCCTGCTACTATTCATTTATTTACTGAGAGGCAGGCAGACGGCCCGTGGGCGGCTCACTCCCTAAGTGGCCGCGATGTCAGGGCTGGGCCAGGAGCTGGGACTCCACCCCCACCCCCACCCCCCACCCCGTCTCCCGGGTGGCGGCCGTGATTGAAGCTGGAGCCAGGGTTCCCGCCCAGGGAGCCCCCGTGGGATGCCCGCTCCACCGGCCCCACCGTTAAGTACTTTTTAAAAAATTTGTGGTTGCCTTGAGGAAGAGAGAGGGAGCGAATGAGGCCGCCCCGTCTCTGGGCCGGGCGCGGAATTCGATCCAGGTATCCCAGCAGGGAGCAGGAACGCGTTCCCAGGTCCCGGTCGGGGGCGGGGGTCGCGGGGGTCTCGGCCTGCACACAGGAGCCTCGGGAAGCCGGCGGCAGGGAAATGGCAGGGCACAGGGCGAGGCACCCCCGCGCTCGCGCTCCGGCCTCCGGGACCCGCCTGGGTCTCTGTGCGGGACAGGGCCCCCGCAGCCTGCGCAGGCTCTCGGACGGCACTGCGCAAGCGCGGGTCTGGGGGCGCGGCCGCCTCCCAGCTGGGCGCAGCCGGGCCCCCAGTCGAGCCCCCAGCCCCAGAGGAATCGCCCGGCGCCGCGCCTCGCCCGCGCCGCTCCCCCACCTGCGGCACGGGATGGCCCAGGAGGGCCAGTGCCGAGCCCAGCACAGCCAGGACGGGTCGCTTTCCCGGCCTCCCTTCCCGGGGGCGCCGGGAACTCGGGCGTGGGCTGTCGGGGTCGAGCTGCGGTCAGAGCGCGGCCCGGAGTCGCCCCGTTGGCTTGCAGGTGCACTTCCGTAGTGGGAGGGGCCTGCAGGCAGAGCCCTCACCTGGCGCTGCCGGGGTGCCTGCGTGCAGGTGGAGCCCGCCCACCGCGAGCTGACGGGCCAGCTGCCCTCCTGCGCGCGTCCTCGAGGGTGTGTGGGGCGGCACCCAGGGACCCGGGGCCGGAGTCAGCGGAGGCGATGCTTGTCACACGGCCCACAGGTGACAACCATCCAGCCCCTTCAGCAAAGCGCGCACGTGGCTGCCCCCCTCCCAGCCACACGCGGTCCCAGAGGAGGGACAGGCGTGGGTATTATCGGAGGAAAAGTTGAGAAACACTGGGGTGGGTGTTTGGCCTGGAGGTGCAACTGCCCGGGTCCCACCTGGGCCCACCTGGGCTTCATTCCTGGCCCAGCTTCTGCTAACGCAGTCCCTGGAGGCAGTTAGTGGCTCAGGTGACTGGGTTCCTGTCACCCCCGTGGGAGGCCTGGACAAGGCTAGAAAGGGCTACTGAGGACACAGCTCCCAGCGGCACCACTGGAACCGTCCTGAGGAGGGGTGGGCGTGTGGCCCGGCGGGTGCCAGCAGAGGGCCTGGCCTGTGGGTGGTCCCGTGGGACTGCCTGCGCTGTCCGTGAGGGAGGTGGGCGGGACCCCACAGCCTGGCTGCTGGCCGGCGCAGGAGCCCCAGGCCCAGTTCCCCCTTCCCCTTTCCTGTTGGAAGCCTTGTGGCTGTGCCTTCGTGACCAATAAACAGAGAGGCGATAAGCAACTCCCACATTCCAGACGGGCCTGCGTGGCCTGCGTGAAGCCGACTGGTAGGGGTCTTTCGGCACGCGGCCCCTTCTGCTCTGCAGAACTGCTGTTCCTACCCCAGCTTTGTTCTCCACTATAAACATCTGTGCCTGACTGCTAATAAGCAGACACGCTCATCAGCCCGGTCTCCAGTGTCTCCAGTCGAGACGCCGGCTCTTCCAGCCGACGGCTGAGGGCCTCACACAAAGACCCCCCTGGCCTCGAACCCCCAACCCCGCTGCCGATGCTTCCTGCTGCATCCTGGGAGGCAGCAGGCGAGGGCGCTCGTGCTTGGCCCCTCCCACAGGCGACACCCAAAGGGAGTTGCAGGCTCCTGGCTTCAGTCTGGCCACTGCTGGCCATTGTGGGCACTCGGGGAGTGAACCAGCGATCGGAGCCCTGTGTGTCTGTCGCTCTGGTTTTCAAGTAGGTGGAAGTAAACAAACATCTGGAGGAAGCCACGGGGAGACAGAGAAAGTTCAAGGCCCCTTGGCAAGGCAAGACTGGACCTTCCAGGACCCTCGGGGAAGAGGAGGGGCAGCTCGCTGGGACGGGCGGTGGGTGGGGCAGAGCGAGCTTGCAGCTGGCCGGGCGGCCTGGCGCGGGCGTCTCTCTGGTCCCTGGGTCCATCCCGAGAGCAGCGCCGTGGCAAGGAGGCTGGGGCTGGCGCGTGGGCAGCCAGCAGTGGCTGGGCGCCGTCACTGCGGGAAGCTCGCTCCGGGGCACAGCCTCCGCCGAGCCTGGGGGAGCTGCCAGGCTGGGATTCCCGCTGGGCTGGGGGAGGAGCAGGAGCAGGAGGAAGCCGAGCAGGTGGGGTGGTCCGCAGCGGGCAGGCGGGCGGCGGGGTTTGGGGCTGTTGGTGCAGCTCAGGGGCCGAGATCCCCCTGGACACGTTTGCTGCCCCGTCCCTGGGGCCAGCGTGTGAGATGGCTGCCGTGGTGGCCAGATGGCCAGCTGGGAGCAGCGGGCTCGGGAATCCCCGGGAGTTGGTGACTGCCTGTGGCCAGTGTGCAGAGGTCGGCAGGACCAGGTCGGTGGGGACTTTGCAGGCATGGTCTGGGCGGGGGCGGGGTCGGGGGGGGGGCTGAGAACAAGGCTGCTTGGCCCCTATGAGCTGGAGGAGCGGCCACAGGAGGGGACCCGCATCTGCATCCTGGAGGCTGGTGCGGGCCCCGGTGTGGGGGTGTGGGAGCTTGGCACACCGAGAGGAAAGGGCCAGGCAGGGAGGGAGGTGCCGAGGGGCGGCCAGCGTGGGAACAGCCGGGGACAGGCACGGCGACCCGGCGGGTGGCAGGCAGGCTGACTGGGGCCCTGCCAGCAGCACCACGCCGCCGCGGCCTGAGCCAGGTGCTTCCCTCCTGTGTCCCCACGTGCCTCTGCCTCTTTCTCTGCCCCCTACCAGCTCTCCGTGGCCCGCTGGTCTTCCGCCTAGCCCTACCTAGGAAAGTGGCGTGGGAACTGTCCTGTCCCCATGCAGGCGACCTCACTGGCCCCGCCCGTTCCTAGAGAGCCTGAGATGTCAGCACACACATGCAGACTGTGGGCCCCGTGGGGACTTCAGGGACACAGGGCCTTCGCTGTGGCTGAGCATGGTGTGGGAGTCTCCTGTCGCTGTTTCGCACGTGGACTCAACTGGCCCTGCTCTGAGTCGAGTCACCTCCCTCAGAACCACGCAGCGAGGCCACGAGGGCTGCGGGTTCTCGGTGCGGGCAGAGGCTGCCCTTTGCTGGTTTGTGAATCACGGTGGCGAGTGGGACAGGGACGCAGGCGTCAGGCTGGGGAGGAGGTGGGGACGCCCCGTGACCGATTCTGCCTTGTAGTACAGCAACCTAGTTTTTAAAAAGATGGATTTATTCATTTGAAAAGAGGGCAGCAGATAGATACGTGATCAAAAGACGACAGAGACGGATGTCCACCTCCAGGTTCACGCCCCAAACGCCCACAGCATTTCCTGGCCGGGGCCAGGAGCTGGAGCTCCACCACGAGCGGGGGCCTTGGCCCACCACCTGCGGCCTCGGCAGGGCTGAGCGCAGGCGGCAGGTGTGTGGGGGGGAACCAGGCCTGATGGCCGCGCCGGCACCTGCCCCCACCTCAGGTTTTGACGAAAGGCAGAGGGGATGCTGGGCTGTTCAGGAAGGGGCCCAGCCAGAAACCAGGGAGCCCAGGGCGGCCGGTCAGTGTCTGCACTTCCTGCCCGTGGTTCATTTTTAAAGTTTTCAATACCTGTGTTCTCTCTGGAAACACACAGACCATTTTATGAGTATTTTGTTCATATAAAGAGCCTTCCTTTCACTTTTTTAGATGTATTTGTTCAAAAGGCAGAGTGACGAAGACCTCCCACCCATCGATTCACTCCCCCAAACGCTTCCAACAGCCAGAGCTGCGCCAGCTCCACCGGGTCTCCCCGACGGGCGCCTTAGCGAGGAGCAGGCTGGGAAGTGCAGCTGGCGCTGGGGCGCGACGCGGGCTCCCTGCTCCGGCCCGGGGCCTGCTGTCCGGTTTGCACACAGAGGCTGCGGCCACCCACCGGGCGGCTCCAGTGCGTCAGCAGTGCGGCGGCGGCCGGGCCCGGCTGCGGACACCCCAGGCGTCCCGTCCTTCCCGGCGGCCTTGTTAGTGCAGCAGCAGTCCTGTCGGCCATGGCGTGGACCTGCTCTCGTGTAACTCACCTGTGACCCGCGGCACGGCAGATCCTCCAGGACGCCGCCGCCTGCCTCTCGGAGGACCCGCAGGCACGGCTGGCCCGGCGGTGGCCTCTACACGCCGGAGCCTCGTCTTGGTCCTGGTCCTGCGCTCACCGGAGCGGAAGTGAACCGCAGGTGTTGAGAGCAGGTCGGTTCCGAGAGCTGCGGTGGGACAAGAGGAAGCCCGGCTCCGGGAGTTCAGGCGGGAGCTGCCCATGTGCCACGGCCCTCGCGTGTGCTCTTGTCCTCAGTAAAGCATCTGGTCAGTAGTAACTCCTTGGCACCGACACAGCCGCCAGAGGCCGTTTCGGGGACACACGGCCGCTTTCCCTCCAGGTCACGGCGCACCCAGCCCCCGCCATGCCCAACAAAACCTGCCGGATGCAGCAGCTGTTCAACTCTGCCTGTGAAAAACGTGCTGCTGTCGACGCGAGGCTGGGCGGCGGGATCTGAGCGTCGGATGATCGGGAAGCTGTCGACGCTAGAATCAGCCCGTTTGAGCTGTGTGGTTTTCAGAAGTTCCACTCAGGGACCAAGCTTGGCCTTGGAGCAGGGAGGACGCTTAACAATAATTAGTATGCGAGAGGGACAGAAAACTCCCAACGGCTGGCTCACACCCAGACACCAGCAGCAGCCGGGGTGGGGGCCCGGGCCTGGAGCCAAGAGCCCGGCGGCCGCGTCACCATGGCGGCTTTCCAGGTCTGCACCGGCAGGAAGCTGGAGTCGGCGGCGGGGACCCAGGCGTGGGAGCCACGTGCAGCCCTGGTCACCAGCTCCCTGTAACCTGTCCCGCCGTGGCCAGCCGCGAGCTGCGTGTCGGCGTCCAGGTGGCAGTGGGTCCAGGGCCAGAACTCTGACCTCGGGAGCAGCCCCCGCCGCAGCCCATGGCTCTGCCTGTTCTTGACACTGCGCGTGCAGGGAGACACACGGCGCCGGCCCCGGCTGCCCAGCGTCCCACTGCGCGTGCCCCCGGCCCTGCCATCCCGTAGCTGTGTCCCTGCTTATGGCTGAAAATACTTTTTTTTAAAAATTATTTATTTGAAGTAATTAGAAAGGGAGAGACAGGCGGAGAAACTTCCATTCTGGTTCACTCCCCAAATGGCTGCCATGGCCAGGACTGGGCCAGGCCAAAGCCAGAGGCCAGGAGCTTCACCCAGGTCTCCCATGCAGGTGCAGGGGCCCAAGGACTTGGGCCATCCTCCGCTGCTTTCCCAGGTGTATCAGGAGGGAGCTGGATCAGAAGTGGAGCAGCCAGTGCCCACGCGGGATGCCGGCGGTGCAGATGGCATTTTAACCAGCTACGCCACAGTTCTGGCACTCAAAATACCAGCCAGCATTGTGGTGCAGTGGGTTAGGCTACGACTTCCGATGCTGACATCCCACGTGAGGGCTGGCTCCCTGCTGATGGCCGGGGAAGGCAGCAGATGATGGACTCAGTGCTTGGGCCCCTGCACCCACACGGGATGGAGCTGCTGGCTCCTGGCTGGCCCAGCCCTGGCCATTGTGGTCATCTGAGTTGTGACCTAGTGGATGGAAGATACCTTTCTCTGTCCTCCCTGAAACTGCCTTTCAAACAAATAAATAGTTAGCCTTTTGCTAAGATCAAGTGTAGGATCTGTCCTCATCAGTTTAACAGTTAAAAACCACCCCCCTGCCTGAGTAGACCACTGTTCTCAGCCACTAACCCCATGGAGGTTTGGGGGCCTGGGCTGCTGGCACCGTCGGCGTCTGTGGGTTGTGCTGCCGCGGCTGCTTATATACAAGTGTTTGAGTGCCTGCTCCCGATTTCTTTAAGATTTATGTTTATTTATTTGAAAGAGTTACAGAGAGAGGTAGAGCTGGCCGGCGGGGGAGTCTTCCATCTGCTGGGTCACTCCCCACCAGACCGCAACGGCCAGAGCTGGGCTGACCCGAAGCCAGGAGCCAGGTCTCCCATGTGGGTGCAGGGGCCCGAGGACTTGGGCCATCTTCCACTGCTTTCCCAGGCCACAGCAGAGAGCTGGCTTGGAAGAGGAGCAGCCGGGACTCGGACCGGCGCCCATGTGGGATGCTGGTGCCGCAGGCGGAGGCTTAACCCACTACACCAGTGCCGGCCCCGGGGTCTGGTTTTCAGTTTCTGCAGACGTAAGCTGAGGCTCTGGTGGGGGCTGCAGGAGCTTCCCCAGTCTGGGGAGAGCTGTGTCGGGGGGGGGCTTTCCGCTCGGTTAGTGGTCTTTGCTTTCCCTCGGTCTTCCCAGCGTTCCCTTGGCTACACTGAGGGCTGGGTGTTCCATCTGTTGCTGCTGGTGGGAATAAATTTCATTGATGTGTTCCCTTTCTGGTCTGCTCACTGCCCGGTACAGGAAAACAGCTGACACCTGTATTCCGGACCGGTGCCCTCCGACCACTGAGTGCACCCGCAGCTCTGGGCGCCGGGGGACCCGCTGGGCGCGCCCTGCAGACCAGGGCAGCAGCAAACCTGCCGTCACGCCTCTCCTTCCCGCTCCCGTGGTGCCGCCTGCTGGCGGGAGCCTCCCGCGCCTGGCCGGGCAGCCCCTGCTCCGCTCCCTGGCCTTGGGGAACTGGCTGGGACCCTCTCAGGTGTGGTGCAGGACGGCAGTGCCGCCGTCCTGAAGATTCACGCTGGGCCGGCGCCGCGGCGTAGCAGGCCAGGCCGACGCCGGGGGCGCCAGCGCCCCACAGGAGAGCCACGTGTGTCCCGGCTGCTCTTCCAATCCCGCTCTCTGCTGCTGCCTGGGAAAGCGGAACGCGGCCCGCGTCCGTGAGACTGGAGGAAGCTCCTGGCTCCTGACAGGCCCAGCTCCGGCCGTCGTGGCCGTCTGGGGAGTGAACCAGCAGATGGAGACCTTTCGCGGTCCCTCTCTCTCTGCCTCTCAAATAATCTTTAGGGAAAAAAAAAAAAAAAAAAAAAAAAGAAAAACAACTTCGTGCCTGCCAGCTCGGGGACAGGTGTGCTCAGGTCCTTCCCTGGGAAGCCTGCGGCTGCCGCCGACCCCCAGCAGGGCCACAGCCACGCTCAAGGTTCCACAGCGGCAGAAGGCCAACCACGCGGCTTCCTGCCCCCCCCCCCCCGTGCGCGCGGAGGCGGCGCGTGCGGCCCACGCGGCTCACTCTGGGCCGTGGACGCGCCGGTGCTGGATGAGGTGGAAGCTCAGGCGGAAGGCCCTCCCGCAGTCCGTGCAGCGGAAGGGCTTCTCGCCCGTGTGCAGCCTCTGGTGCCGGAAGAAGCCCGAGAGCGCCCGGAAGGCGCGGCCGCAGTGCCCGCACTCGTGGGGCTTCTCCCCGGTGTGGATCCTGCGGTGCTCGCTGAGGAAGGAGCTGCGGCTGAAGGCGCGGCCGCAGTCGCCGCACTCGTAGGGCCGCTCCCCGGTGTGCACGCGCTGGTGCTGCAGGAGGTTGGAGCTCTGGCTGAAGGCCTTGCCGCACTCCGGGCACGCGTACGGGTTCTCCCCGTGGTGCACGCGCTGGTGCCGCACCACGTTGGAGCTGTGCACGAAGGCCTTCCCGCACTCCCGACACGCGTACAGCCGCTCCCCAGTGTGGCTCCGCTGGTGCTTGGCGGCGTCCGAGCGCTGCCCGAAGGCCTTGCCGCACTCGGCACACGCGTACGGCTTCTCCCCGGTGTGCGTCCGCTGGTGGCGGATGAGGTTGAAGCTCTGGCTGAAGGCCTTGCCGCACTCCGTGCACACGTACGGCTTCTCGCCGCTGTGCACGCGCTGGTGCCGGACCACGTGCGAGCTGTGCACGAAGGCCTTGCCGCAGTCGCCGCACTCGTAGGGCTTCTCCCCGGCGTGGGCGCGCTGGTGCCTCGCCACGGCCGAGCAGCATGCGAAGCTGCGCCCACAGGCGCCGCACGCGAACGGCCGCCCTCCGGGCCCCGCCGCAGGGCCCGCGCTCAAGGGGACGTCGGAGCCGGCCGCACCACCTCCGCGGCCAGTCTGCCCCGCCGCGTTCTCACCGCCCACGGGCACCTGCGGGGCCCCTCCGGGCCTCCCTCCAGCTTCCGCATCTTCACAAAGGCCGGGGGTCTCCAGCGTGGGCGTCTCCTCTACGCTCGCAGCTGCCTGCCGGGCAGCCGGGCTGCCACGTGGGGCCTGTGCTGGAAGACACACGTGCACCGCGTCAGGAGCGGAAACGCCACGTCCCGATCGCAGGCGCAGGCAGGGGAGGGTGAGGTTGGCATCGGTGGCGAGGGCGGGGCGGCAGGCACTGCACCGGCCTGCCTCGCGGGCTCCCGGCAGGGACAGGCTGGGGACAGCCGGCCGCACTCCTTCCCTGTGAGGACCGGCCCGGGGACACAGGTTCCGGGCAAGCCCTCCTTCCGCCATCTGCCTGGAGAGCCACGGAGATGGGGAGGAGCGCGCGTGGGGCCGCGGCCTCGCCCCAGCTTCCTCCTCAGCCCGTGGGGCCCTGGGACAGCTCGCTCCACCCGCAGCCCCCAGGCTCAGAATTCACCCTGAGCGCTGGGCCGCCGCCCGGGGCTGGGGGCCGGGCAGCGGGCCAAGCGCATGTGCGGGTCCTCGTGGGCTCGGGGCAGATCCTGGCCACTGAGGAGCTTTGGGGAGGCGGCGGCACGGGGGGCTCAATGTAGCCCCCGAGCGCGTGGCGGCAAGGCTGCGGCAGGGGCCCGGGGCGGCGCTCGGATGGAGGCCCCTGCCTGTCTGCAGAGCTGCGAGGTCAGAACTCCCCCACAGGTCTGGTTACGGGGCAGGTGTCCACCAGGACCGCAGCGGCCTTCAGGTCCGCGCCCCCCCCCCCCCAGGCCCTGCATCCTGCAGCCCCTGCACGGGCTCAGGAGACCCCCACGGGCCCGAACCATAAAACACGCAGGCCAGGTGCTGGGGACCACCCTACAGTGCCAGGGCAGTGCCCTCCGCGAGTGCTCGCCCGGCCCGGATCCCACGTACCAGGGTGGACAGAAGTCCCGAAAGCAGAACCTGTGGCTGTGTGACTTCTAACCAAGAACCCGGCTGCTGCTGGGACAGAGGCCGCCATCGCACACAGAGGCCAGGAGACCCGAGGGCTGCTGCCGGGACAGAGGCCGCCATCGCACACAGAGGCCGCGAGACCCGAGGGCTGCTGCCGGGACAGAGGCCGCCATCGCACACAGAGGCCGCGAGACCCGAGGGCTGCTGCCGGGACAGAGGCCGCCATCGCACACAGAGGCCGCGAGGCCCGAGGGCTGCTGCCGGGACAGAGGCCGCCATCGCACACAGAGGCCGCCATCGCACACAGAGGCCAGGAGACCCGAGGGCTGCTGCCGGGACAGAGGCCGCCATCGCACACAGAGGCCAGGAGACCCGAGGGCTGCTGCCGGGACAGAGGCCGCCATCGCACACAGAGGCCGCCATCGCACACAGAGGCCAGGAGACCCGAGGGCTACTGCCGGGACAGAAGCCGCCATCGCACACAGGCCGCGAGACCTGAGGATCACCTCGGGCTGCCCTGCCTCCTGCGGCAGGACGACCCGCCTGCGTCAGCGCGGGCGTGGTGCCCCGCGTTCCTCTCCACGTGAGGTGCTGCCACCTGCCTGCCCCCCACGCCGAGCGCCAGCGCCTGCTGCGGTGATGTGTGGCCCGGACGCAGGCCGCATGTGCACACGACGCAGACCCCACAAGGGAGGGACAGGCACAGCCTAGGCCCCCAGAGTGGCTCTGCGATTGCGCCCCTGGGCCGCTCCCTCCTCACCGTCCCCCAGTGGGTGCTGGGAATTCGGGGAGACACAGGCGAGTCGGGGTGGGGTACAGGGGCGCCTTTTCTACTCGGCCCCCGCGGCTGACCGGCAGTCACCAGTAAGATCGGGAGAAACTTCAGACCGCATTTCTGGGCTAAGGGAGGACTCGCTGTGCAGTGATTCAGTCACAGACCGGCCCGTGGCTGTGACAGCCGGCAAACGTGGTCTTAACCTCCAGAAGGGAGGGCGCCCGAGAGGCCGGGGGGCCGGAGGGCGCCCGTCGCTCGTCAAACCCTCCTGGACAAACCGAGCCAGGTGCAGGCGCCCTGGGCGTCTCCAGCGGGCTGGGAGGGGCCGGGGAGAGTGAGGCCAGGGCCCACAGTGCAGCGAGTGCGTGAGCCGAGGCCTGGGCCGGGGCAGCCGAGCAGCGCAGCAGGCGGGGCCCCCTGCCCGGTGCCCCTCGCGCCCCTCACCTGCAGGCGCCTCCATCAGCTCTCCCTCTCCGTGGCGCCCGGGATCCAGGCCTGGCCGCCCTGCTCCTCCATCCTCCTCGCAGACCAGCGGCCGGGAACGGACGCCGCTAGGGGAAGAGATGGGAACACGGGACCCTGAGGGCAGGAGGGCCCTGCACGGGAGGGCCGAGGGAGCCGGGCCCTGCAGTGACTCCTCCTCAGCTCCGCGAGCAAGCTCCAGGCCCAGAACAGAAACAAGTACTTGCTACCAGATCCCAGAGCCGAAGCTGGTAAGGCCTCTACACGCCAGACAGCGCGAGAAACTGGCACACGCGAGAAAAACAAGTGGGCGACGGGTTTTTAAACCCCCCCTCATTTTCAGTGCAGGGTGTCCCCACCCCGCATCACAGCGCCTGCCCGAGATCCCACCCCTGCCCCCCAGGACATAGGTGAGGGCTCAAGTACCCGGGCCCCGTCACCCACCAGGGACCCAGATGGAGCACGTGGGCCCCGTCACCCACCAGGGACCCGGATGGAGCACGTGGGCCCCGTCACCCACCAGGGACCCGGATGGAGCACGTGGGCCCCGTCACCCACCAGGGACCCGGACGGAGCACGTGGGACCCCGTCACCCACCGGGAGACCCGGACGGAGCACGTGGGCCCCGTCACCCACCGGGGACCCGGACGGAGCACGTGGGCCCCGTCACCCACCGGGGACCCGGACAGAGCACGTGAGCCCTGCCACCCATCGGGAGACCCGGACGGAGCACCCGGGGCCCCGTCACTGGGAGACCCGGTGGGGTTCTGGGCCCCTGCCACCCACCGGGAGACCCGGGGCCTCGTCACCCACTGGAGACCCGGATGGGGTCTGGGCTTCTGGCTTCAGCCTGAGCCAACCCCGGCTGTTGTGGCATTGAGGGGTCTCTCTCTCTCTCTCTCTCTTTCCGATTTTCAGATAAATGAAAATGGTTTTTAGAAAATGCGATTTTTTTTCTCAGAAAGTCGATTTCTGAAAACGAGCAGCTTACGAGCAAGGCTGCGAGGGCACCGGCGCTGCGCTCGGCGGGCTCGAGTCCTGGCGCGGACGCCCGGCCCCAGCAGCCGACGCGGAGCAGACCCCGCGCGGCCGCGCCCACCCGCCCCGCACGCCCGGCCCCCGCCTCCGCCTCGCGCAGGAGACACCGCCCGGCCCTCACCTGCCGCTCGGCCGCGCCGGAAGCGCCGTCGACGTCGCCTAGCGGCTCGGGCACTTCCGGCGGCGCTCTGGGCCTCGGGAGGACCGCGACTCTGCTGCCGGTTTCCCCCTCGAGTCCGGCGTCCAGTGTGGCCCCGCGGCCCCTGCGGAGGGACGGGAGGGAGGGACGAGCGCGTGCGGGCGCGGGGCGGGCTGGGCTGGGTGTCCGCCGCCGCCTGCGGGGGCCGACGTGCGGGCTGGGTGTCCCGCGGCAGCTTGCGGGGGCCGAGGTGCGGGCGGGGCGTCCGCAGCCGCTTGCGGGGGCCGAGGTGCGGGCGGGGCGTCCGCAGCCTCCCGCGGGCCGAGGTGCGGGCGGGGCGTCCCGCAGCAGCTTGCGGGGGCCGAGGTGCGGGCGGGGTGTCCGCCGCCGCCTGCGGGGCCGAGGTGCGGGGGGGGGCGTCCCGCAGCAGCTTGCGGGGGCCGAGGTGCGGGCGGGGCGTCCCGCGGCAGCTTGCGGGGGCCGAGGTGCGGGCGGGGCGTCCCGCAGCAGCTTGCGGGGGCCGAGGTGCGGGCGGGGCGTCCGCAGCCGCTTGCGGGGGCCGAGGTGCGGGCGGGGCGTCCGCAGCCTCCCGCGGGCCGAGGTGCGGGCGGGGCGTCCCGCAGCAGCTTGCGGGGTGCCGAGGTGCGGGCGGGGCGTCCGCAGCCTCCCGCGGGCCGAGGTGCGGGCGGGGCGTGCCCTGGGCTGCTCCCTGCACGCCTGCGGGCCATTTCTGCCGTAAACCTTTTCCTGCTGCCTCCGGCGCGGGGCCGGCAGCCGGGGTGGGGTGGGGGGGATGTGTGGCCTTCCAGCTGCAGATCACGGGCTGGGGAGTTGCAACACTGGAGTCTGTTCATTTCTGACACCCGCCCGGCCCTCCCTCCTGCCGCGTTCATGGCCCGCTGAGCAGCCACGTGGCCGGTGGTTGGTGTTGGGGGGCCCCAGTCCCTGCAGGACTGCGTGGAGCCCCGGGGGATGTTCCGACGTTGGGGCTGGCCCCTTCCCTGGCTGGTGGCTGGGACAGGTGCCCGGGGCAGCTTTGGGCAGCTTTGGGCTCTGCCCAGCATCAGGACAGAGGATTGCAGCAGGTGGTGTCAGTGAGATCCAACAGGGGTTCAGCTGTGCAGACACAGGGAGCAAGGAGATGGCCCACCCGCTGGTTCACTCCCCAGATGCCGGGCCAAACCAGGAGGAGCAGCTGCCTGCGGGCCTCCCTTGTGGGTGGCGGGGGCACTGGCAGGAAGCAAGGAACCAGGACTGGGGTCAGGGACTCTCATCGGGGCTGCGGGTGTCCCAAGCAGTGACTTCAGCCGGTGTGCAATGGCACCTCAGTGCTGTGACGAGTGACCTGCAGGTCCCCTGCCTGGGTGCGGGTACCCAGGGGCGAGTTCCAGCGTCCTCGGGTTCTGTCAGCGTGGTGGGTGGTCCCGTCCAGCCTGCTTTAGGGCGAGATGGGGGGAGGCAGCCTGTCTGCTGTGGAGCCCGGCCTCAGACCCGAGCTGAGACGTGGGCTCCCCTGTCCAGCCTGGGGCTCTCCCAGCGGCTGCCGGGCCTCCAGGTGTGCCCAGCAGCTGCACACCTCCCTCTCACGGCCTCCCGGGAGGGGGGGTCTGCTCCCTGGGCATAAGGGAACGGGGTGGCGAGGGCCTGGAAGCACACCCGAGCCCCAGAGGCCGGCCAGGAACCTGGAGCTCCCCACTTCCCACCCCTTCCTGTACAGTGACCGCTCACCATGCCTGGAAAAACCCAGAGTCCGAGAACCAGTGGCCACAGCAGGGCGATGCTGAGACTGGAGAGAGAGGCCGGCCAGGGCTACAAGCCTGGAGCACCCGAGACTCACAGGGGTCCTGGGAAGCCACAAGACAAGCGCCCTGGGGCATGGGGGTGGTGGCCCGGCAGGTAACGGCCACATGGCAGAGCTGCTGGTTGGGGTCCACCTCTGCTCCTGACCCAGCTTCCTGCTAATGCGCACCCTGGGAGGCAGCCGGAGGCGGCTCAGCGGGTGGGCCCCTGCCACCCACACGGGAGACCCAGATGGAGCCCTGTCGCTCCCCGTCTTCGTGGAGGAACGACACAGGACCCTGCGTTGTTCTTTCGTCTGCTCGGCCCTTCCCGGGTTTGCTGCTGGTTCTTCCTGGGTTGGCTACCGTCCCTCCACCTCCGTGGAGGGGCGGGCCCCCTGCCACTTTCCCCACTTCCGCGGGGGAGCGGCACACCGACGGCCGGCTCTCTCGGGGGCTGCTCAGATGTTCCTCAGGTGTTCCTGGTGCATGTTGTCTCTCTCCTCCTTTATAGTCCTCTTCACCAATCCGAACTCTGCTACCCACACGCCGAGTACGCTGCTCTCCTCCAATCAGGAGCAGGTCCTGCTGTTTATTGGTTGAACTGGAGGCAGCTGTGTAGAAGCTGTTTCCTCCTCTCCCAGCGCCATATTGTGGGAGAGCAGATGCATAGAATAAGTCTTAATTTCAGTAACTTAGTCTAGTCCGAGTTGCTCCCAGTTGCTACCCACAGATCCCCCTTTCTTTTTATTTTTTGGCGTTGATACGCGCCTGTCTTCGGTGCCCCGTGGCACACACTCTGCTCTGCTCGCTAGAGTTGCCCACAGGTGCTTACAAGCCCTAGCAATCAGGCAAACCGAATCCAAGCCTTCTCATTGCCGTCTTGTGGGGAGACTTATTGGTGTTGATAACGTGCCTGTCTTCGGTGACCTGCAGCCGCCCACAGGTGCTTATCGTCTTACTAATCAGGCAGACCGAATCCAAGCTCTCTCATTGCTGTGGTGTGGGGAGGCCTTATTTTTCTCTATTTCTCTATCTCCGGGCATTCCTATTTCTCCTATTTTACTTCTATCTGCCAACATTCCTATTTCTCTCATTTTACTTCTAAACTTCTATTTCTCTTATCCCCGCGGCTTCCCGGCGCCCGCCCCGAGGCTGCTTCTCGGTGCGCAGCTCGGCTTCGCGCGCTCCGCGGTCTCCACGCCCTTCGCACCCGCACCACGGCCTTCGCGCCCACACCACGGCCTTCGTGCCAGCCCCGCATTCCCTATCTATTCACGCCCTGTGCTCTCTCTGCACGTGGCGACTTCCGCGAATCACACAGCCTAGCTCACGTTTCCGCCACCGGTATCCAGTCTAAGTTCCCCGGGCTAACCTGGCGAATTCAACCTAGCTCACGTCTGCGCCTTTCGGTTTGGCTTCCCGTCTTTTGCTCCCTGGGCTAATCTGACGGATTCCAACCTGGCGGCCCACGTCTCTGCCTCTGGTTCCAGATTTTCGCCTTTTGTTCCCCGGGCTGACTTGAAGAATCCCAAGATAGCATATGTCTCCACTTCAGCCTGCCCTCGCGGCTTCATCCTCCCTAACATATTTTTCTCTACCCGGTATGTTTCCTAACTTTTCTTCCAACAACATTCCCCTCTCATTTCTCCTGGCTTCTCCCCACAGTCCGTATCCGAGTCTAAGTTTCTTTTAGGTTTCACTTTCACTTTCAACCTGCAGTCCGTTTCTGAGTCTAAGTTTCTTCTTGCTTTCACTTTCAATCCTAGCTTTCAATCCTAACTTCTTTCCCACAGTCTGTATCCGAGTCTATGCCTAGGCTTTCAATAGCTTCTTCCGGCACCTTTTCCGTCCGGCTTTTCCCTAGGCTCTTTGCTAGTCTCTCTCTCCGGTATTTTCCCACTTCTTCCCGTTTCTTCCCTCCTAGGTTTCCTATCCGAGTCACGGCACCATTATGTCGCTCCCCCTCTTCGTGGAGGAACGACACAGGACCCTGCGCTGTTCTTTCGTCTGCTCGGCCCTCCCCGGGTTTGCTGCTGGTTCTTCCCGGGTTGGCTACTATCCCTTCCACCTCCGTGGAAGGGCGGTTCCCCCTGGCCGCTTTCCCCACTTCCGCAGGGGAGCGGCACACCGCCGGCCGGCTCTCTCGGGGGCTGCACAGGTGTTCTTCAGGTGTTCCTGGTGCATGTTGTCTCTCTCCTCCTATATAGTCCTCTTCACCAATCCCAACTCTGCTACCCACACGCCGAGTACGCTGCTCTCCTCCAATCAGGAGCAGGTCCTGCAGTTTATTGGTTGAACTGGAGGCAGCTGTGTAGAAGCTGTTTCCTCCTCTCCCAGCGCCATATTGTGGGAGAGCAGATGCATAGAATAAGTCTTAATTCCAGTAACTTAGTCTAGTCCGAGTTGCTCCCAGTTGCTCCCCACAGAGCCCCGCTTTTGCAGGCATTTGGAGAGCGAACCTATGGTCAAGAGATTTCTCTCTCTATGACCCTCGGGGAAGCCCCAGGAAGCGGATTGTAGGCAGAGGGAGCCTCAATGCACCTGCACTTTGACAAGAGATAGTTTCTTGTTTGTTTTTTATTTGTGAGGTAGAGCTACAGAGAGGGAGAGGCAGAGAGAAAGGTCTTCAATACCCGAATGGCCGCAGTGGCCCGAGCCAGGAGCCTTTTCCAGGTTTCCCACGTGGGCGCAGGACCGGAAGATACAGTTTAACACTGGTAAGAGCCAAGCATGAGGGGCGCTCCCGCTGCCCGTGGGTGGCCTCGGGCACTCTGTGTACCCTGCAGGGCTCGGGGGGCCCTGCACAGCAGAACCGTGGCCACGTCCACCTGGCTCCGCCCCTACCCCAGGATACCCCTGCCTGGCGTGGTGCAGAGGGAGGCGCCCTCCTGGTCAGGACCTGTGAGGATCTCTGCGGGCAGGCGTGGGCACGGCCGGCTGAGCCCACATCCTGACCACACTGCTGGTTCAGGGGCCGGCATCCCATATGGGCTCCTGGGATGCACCTGGGGGCCAGCAGCAGACGGCCCCAGTGCCTGGGCCCCTGCATGCCTGGGGGGTCCTGGGTGGAGTTCCCACCCCCAGATGTTACAGGGATCACAGGATCTCTCTCCCTCTCTGCTTTGCAAGTAAAAATAAACCTCAGTCTCTGAGCCTGGCTTCCACGCATCCGACAGCCATGGCTGTTCCGGGCCAGGTTGCCCCTGGCGCTCCTGGGTGGGGGGCACAGGGTCATGGCCCATGGCCAGCGTGACCGGCAGGCAGCACAAACCAGACACAGGTCAGGAAGGAGCCACAGAGCGAGTGCCCTGTGAAGCACCCGGGCTGAGGGTCTGAAGGCCCCCGCATTAGGCCATTTTGCCCCAACCTTGAACCAGGCCAGCTGCCAGGCCCCGCCCCCAAGGCGTCCAGGGGCCTCTTCAAGGTTGGTCTAGGACGTTGGGGCCACCCACAGCTGGGGTGGGGCTCGAGGCGGGGGGGGGACAGTTCCCACAGAGGCATGGTGTCTGTGTGGCTGCACCGCGCGGTGGTTACTAAGGCAGGGCAGGCAGCCATCTGACCTCGTCCTCAGGCAGAGCCTGACCCCACAGCCACAGCCCTAGCCCCGCGGCTATGTCCAGCGCGCAGCCTGGCCTCCAGTCCCCACCGGAGCAAGGCCTGCTGGGGTCTCAGGGCTGCAGGTCAGGGCTGGGGCTGTGAGGCCAGAGATCCCAGCTTCTGTCACCACCCATGTGCGAGTCAGGGGACATCCCTGGGGTCATGTGCGCCCTAGGCACAGGCGACACTGGACATGGCGGGGCACCCAGACACAGGCAGGGTGGTGGCCTGCACGTCCAGCCGGACCAGTAACCTGGCTGCCCTGGGGCCAGGCGCAGGGCTGTGGGTGTCACTGGGGAGCCTCTGGAGGGGTGGGGTCCCCGGAGCAGGACAGGGCGCTGTTACTCGCAGCCAGCTGAGCTCCTGTCTGGCGCAGGGGCTGGGAGCCACCCGGGCACCCCTTCTTCCGAAGCCCACCAGGTGTGCGGGCAAGGGGTGGGGCGCGACCCGACCGGAGGAACCGGCTGTCTGAAAAGGAGCCCCATGACCAGGGCGGAGGGCAGGCGGCACGCGGCGCCTGTGCGGGCCCCTGGCCGCCCGCCCGTCCTGGGGCCGGGGCGGCAGGCTGCGGGGGACCCGCGGGAGCCCTCCGGCCTTGCGCGGGCACAGCCGGCTCCCCTCGGCATCGGTCAGGAGGACTTACTGGGGCTCGGGGCGCCGCCTACTCGCGGGAGTGGACGCGCTGGTGCTGGATGAGCTGCGAGCTCTGGCCGAAGGCCTTCCCGCAGGCGCCGCAGGCGAACGGCTTCTCGCCGGTGTGGGCCCGCAGGTGGCGGAAGAAGTGCGAGCGGCCGCGGAAGGCCTTGCCGCACTGCGCGCACTCGTACGGCTTCTCGCCGGTGTGCACGCGCTGGTGCTCGATGAGCACCGAGCTCCAGATGAAGGCCTTGCCGCACTCGGGGCAGGCGTACGGCTTCTCGCCCGTGTGCAGCCGCTGGTGGCGCACCAGGTTGGAGCTCTGGCTGAAGGCCTGGCCGCAGTCGCCGCACTTGTAGGGCTTCTCGCCGTTGTGCGTGCGCAGGTGCTGCGTGAAGTGCGAGCTGTGGCTGAAGGCGCGGCCGCACTGGCCGCACTCGTACGGCTTCTCGCCGGTGTGCACGCGGCGGTGCTGGATGAAGCCGGACCAGCCGCGGAACGCCTTGCCGCACTCGGGGCAGGCGTACGGCTTCTCGCCCGTGTGGATGCGCTCGTGCTTCTGCAGCAGCGACCTGTACCGGAAGCTCTTGCCGCAGGCCTCGCAGCGGTGCGGCTTCGCCCCGCCCTCCGCGCGCGGCCCCAGCGGCCTGCGCCACGCGCCCGCGCACCTGG
Source organism: Oryctolagus cuniculus (assembly GCF_964237555.1). Taxonomy (NCBI): domain Eukaryota; kingdom Metazoa; phylum Chordata; class Mammalia; order Lagomorpha; family Leporidae; genus Oryctolagus; species Oryctolagus cuniculus. The sequence continues at coordinate 167,348,675 of NC_091437.1, read as the reverse complement.
GGCCGCGGGGGAGGCTCTGCAGGAGGCTCCGCAGCGCCCCTCCCCCCCGGCCAGCCGCGTCCTGGGCAGTGTGGGCGCGCGGAGAGGGCGGGGCCTGCTCGGGCTCCGGGGCTGAAAGGAGAAAGGGCAGAGGCTGACCGTGCGACCACCCTGGCCCCCGCGGGGTGGGGCGAAGCCGCCTGGGGTCTGCAGAGGGCGGGGGTGCACAGGGCTGGACGCCGAGGGAGGCGCAGTGGCCAAGGGCAGCGGTGAGCAGAGGGAGCCCCGGGCAGACATGGGAGCAGAGGGACACGCGGCCAGGCTCCAGAGGACGCCCAGGGCCGCCCCGGCCCTGGTGGCAGCCTAAGCCCCGCCTCCCACCCCGGGGTGGTACTTCCTGAGGGTCCCTAATGACCCCTGGTTGCTGGTCTTGGGGTGCAGTGCTGCCCTGGGCGAGATCCCAGCCCATGGCAGGTGGGGGTGGGGGGCCGGGGTTGCTGCTCTGTTGCGTCCAGCTGGTGGCCACGAGGCCGGGGGGGGGGGGTCCACAGGAGGGGTCTGGGCTGCGTGGGCGGGGCACGCTCACCTGGCCAGGTGTCGCTGCCGATTCTGACTGGCTCTGCACCGCAGGGGTCCAGGTCGGCCGGCTGGGAGGGCCCCTCAGGGCTGCGGTGGGGGGAGCCTGGGGGGACAGGGGTCTGTGACTCACCCCCACCGGCTGGAGGGACCTCCCTCCTCTGAACCAGCCCAGCTGCACCCCAACAGCCTAGTGTCCCCCAGAAGGGCAGGGCAGTGACTCGGCGCCGTTGCTCACGGCTTCCCTGGCCGGGGACTGACCCCTCCCCATGGTGGGCCCTCCCTTGGCCTGAGATGAGCCTGGCCTGCTCTCACACCAGTGCCCGCCGGCTGGGCAAGTCCCAGCACAGCACCCAGGACAGGAAGCGGTCACCCTGGTGTGGCAATCACTGACGGGCGGGTCTGTGCCCCGGCTCAGCCATCACCCCAAGGGCACACGATGTGGCCGCTCCCCCAGGACATACACGCCCCTCAGCATGGGGGCTCCCCTTGCTGTTAGCTCAGCCGCCCTGACCCAACTGAGGGCGGCTCCTGGCACCCAGGCCGGGCAGCGCAGATGGAGCTGGGGTGGGGTGGGGCAGCCCCGGCCACACGCTGGGCGCGGATTCTCAGACCCCAGCTCAGAGCTGCTCCGTGGCCTGTTTCAAGAACCACACAGGGGCCAGCGCTGTGGCGTAGCGGGTAAAGCCGCCGCCTGCAGTGCCGGCATCCCATGTGGGCACTGGTCCAAGTCCCGGCTGCTCCACTTCCTACCCAGCTCTCTGCTGTGGCCTGGGAAAGCAGTAGAAGATGGCCCGAGTCCTTGGGCCCCTGTATCCGGGTGGGAGACCCAGAAGAAGCTCCTGGCTCCCGGCTCCAGATCAGCACAGCTCCGGCCGTTGTGGCCGATTGGGGAGTGACCCGTCGGATGGAAGACCTCTCTCTCTCTGCCTCTCCTCTCTCTGTGTAACTCTTTCAAATAAATAAATAAATCTTAGGAAAAAAAAACCCACACAGCCCTGTGTGGGGGGTGGAGGGGCACTCTGTGGTCCCTCTGCTCATCAGCCACGTCTGTGCCCCCCATGGGGGCCCCGAGCCTAGGAAGGGACCCCAGCCCCACTCCCAAGAGCCCTGAGGGCTGGGGCGGTCAGGAGACGGGGCGGCCATGACACTTCTCCCCGCTGTGTTGCCTTGGCCGGGGCGCACCTGGGCCCTCGGGGGGGCCTCTCCCGGGGTGGGGGCAGGCACAGGAGCCCCAGCAGCTGGAGGCCCGGCCACAGCGGCCCAGCTGAACCCCGACTCCAGCTCTGGAGGGGCAAGACAGCGATGCCGCCAACACAGCCAGGAGCAGAGCCTCCCCAAACCTCGGCCACGGCCGCGACGCCGGCGGGGCGCCAGGGTCTTCTCTCAAGCCCACGAAGGCCCCACCTTGGCTGGCACACAGCACAGAGCTCGCTGTCTCTGGGAGCCTGCGGGCCCAGCAGGTGGCTCTGCCCCCAGGCGTCCCACAGCCTGCCAGTGTGGCCGCCGCGCTGGGGTCGTCATTGCTAAGGGATCTGTGGCCCCCCAGCCACTCCTGATGCGCAGGCAGCTGAGACCTGCCTGGCCTGCCCACGTGTGGCCTCTGGGAGGTCGCCCACAGCACCTGGCAATCCTCAGGGTCACCCCAGTGCCACGATGCCCTCCTCCCGTAACGGGACCAGCATCTGCCTGTGGTCCTGCTCACGAGGGGGGTGGGGACGGAGCCTGAGGAGCCCCAGACCTCTGAGAGCCAGGGATGGGTGGAGCGAGGTCCGGTCCCTCAGGCCAGCCTGGCGTGAACTCTGGGCCACCAGGGCCCGTACCCGAGAGCCTGGGTTCATTCCAGGCTCCACGCCCGACTGCAGCCTCCCGCTAACGCAGAGCCTGGGTACAGCAGGTGGCGGCTCAGGTGCCTGGGGGCCCAGGAATGAGTTCCAGCCTCCCGGCTCCAGCTGGCTCAGCCCGGCTGTCGCAGGGAGTGGGGAGTGACCCGGCGGGCGGATCTCTTGGCTTCTTTCAAACAAGTTAAAAAGAACTATGGGCGCTACTGCCCTAGCTCTAGGACAGAACCTCGGAGGTGCGCCGTTTCGGGGCCACTTTTTCTCCCACTGGCCCCCGGGGAGCCCGGCAGCACCCCTCGGCGCTCTGCCCCAGGCCCCAGCCCTCCTGGCCCGGGGTGCGAAGCCCCAGCACCCGGGAAGCTGCGCGCGTCTGAGTACCATGTCGCAGGGCTGCGCGGTGCCGGGTGCCGGGTGTCCCTGGTGACGAGAGACTGGCGACAGGGGATGGGACAGGAGGGGGCTCCTCGGTGTGTCCCAGGGATGCCATCCTGCCTGACTCGCGGAAGCTGCACACGGGGACCTGGGAAACGAACGTCGAGGTGGACGAGGGCGTCGCCGGCGCCGCCCCAGCTCCCAGGCGCGGGCAGGTGTGCCAGGGTCTCCGCAGGGGACGAGCGCGCTTCCAGCCCACGGAGAACACCGCCCGCCCCCACCGCCCGGGCCGCGACAAGAGCTCGGCCAGGCGGTCCTGGAGGCGGCGCCGGGCCTCTCCCTCGGGGCAGCGGGCGCACGCGTTACCCCCGGCACAGCTCGCGAGCGCGCGTCCACGAGGGGCCCACGCACCCCTGCCCTGGCCGGGGGGCGGCGGCGAGCGCACGCCCCTCCCCTCAGGCTCGGCCGCAGAGTCCCGCGGCTTCGCGCGCCGGGGTGCGGGGCCGCGGGCAGTGATTGCGGGGCTCAGTCCCCCACCTGCCAAGTGGGGACCTCCGCGGCTCCCGCGAGGAAGGCGTCCCGGGGACGGACACTCGAGGCCCAGGAGCCCACCCTCGCCCCAGGCTCAGCCCGCGGCCAAGCACGGCGGCACTGGACGGCCCCAGGCTCCCGGCCGCCGCCCGCGCCCACTCACCTTCGGAGCGGGAGGCGGCCACCGCGCCGGCCGGAAGTGCAGCTGCCCCGCCCCGGCGCGCGCTTCCGGGACGCTCTGGGCTCGGAAGACCGCGCGCCTCGCTGGCCGCGCACGCGCACCTGCCGCGGATGCTCGGTGCCTGCCGGCCGCGGGGCGACCCCGCGCTGCGCTCTCCGCGGTCCGTTAATGTGGAGAGATGCCGGGTGGCCGGATCAGCCGCTGTCAGGGGAAGGTGCCCGTCCAACCCGCACCGAGCGCCGCGCGCGCGGCTCTGCAGAGGTCTGCGGGTCCGCGCCCGTGGTGGTCGTGCGTTGGACCGCAGAGCCCCTCGGTCAGCCCGCAGTTCGCCGGGACACTGCGGGAGGGCTGTGCCTGCTTCCTTGCCGGACTTCCCCAGCCCGTTCTTCCGAGTAGGCGGGACCCAGGGGACGTCCGTGCCCCCGCCCCGCGGAGGGGGCGTCCGGGAGGAAGAGACCCGAGACCCGGGCCGGTCAGGGAGGGTGGCGCTGGCCGCTCGCAGCTGGAGGAAAGGCGCCGCAGAGGCGCACGCGGAGAGCCCGGCCCTGCGCTGGACTCCTGGGCCGCCTGGGGCCCTGCCGGGTTTGTGTCGGCGCACGGGGGAGCGGGTGCAGGTGCACGCTCCTGCCTGGGCGGCCCCGCTGGGAACAGAGGCTAGGCCCTGGTCAGGCCCCCTCCCTGCGCCTGGTCCTGGGACGCCAGCAGCGGGGCCCTCAGTGGGCGGAGTCCGCATGTGCGGGAGCACGCAGCCGGGGCTCCCGGGCTGGCCAGGGGTCTCAGATGTGTGCGTGCCTGCGGGTGACAATGCCGCCGTGGCGACAGGAGCAGGGCTCCAGTGCCCGCCCCTCCCCGCGCGTGCGACCCGCAAAGCTGCGGGGAAGGAGTGCTGTCCTGCAGGGGCGGGGCGATCGTGCCCGCCCAGGGCCGGGGGCTCCCGACCACACGCGTGGGCCCTGGTTTCGCAGGAGGGAAGCCGGACGCGGGACCCCTACCCCGCACGACGGCACTCTGCCGGCTTGGATCCGCTTGTTCGGGTTTTGCTTTTTAAGAAACGATCGGAGCCCTGCGCTGTGGCGTAGCGGGTGAAGCCTCCACCAGCGACACGGGCTCGAGTCCCTGCTGCTTCGCCGAGCTGACCCCCGGGGGATGTGGGGGAGCTGACCCCGGGGAGATGTGGGGGAGCTGACCCCCGGGGGATGTGGGGCGGGGTCTGTCGCTGGTGGCCTAGCAGCTCCTTCTGAAACTCGGCTTGCAGATATATCTGCCGGCCCCAACCTGGTGCGCAAGGGGCCATTGGGCCTCCCACTCTCAAAGGGACTGGTGCCCCGGCCCCCGCTGAGCGGGCGGCTTGCCTGCTCCCACAGGCGGCGACCGAAGGGCCACACTGGCAGGAATCGTCCCTTGTTGGGAGCGACTGCCCTGCAGGAAGGCTGAGTGGGCAAGGCCAGGACAGATGACGGCTCAGAGGGGGCCTCTGGGGGTCCTGGGTGCCTGGGCCAGGGAAGGGGTCCCTCTTGTTGACACAGAGCTGCTTGGTGAATACCTGCTCACGGTGCCTACAGCTCCCAGGACCCCACCGCCAGCACGGGGCTGGAACACACGCAGGTCACACACTGACGTTTACTGCACGAGCGGAGACGCGGCCCCAGCGCAGGGCTGGAACACCACGCAGATACAAGCACTGAAGGCTCCCAGCTGTGGGCGGCCGGAGGCGTTTCAGGGACAGAGAAGAGCAGGGGGACGGGATCAGACTAGGGACATTAGCCACGGCACCCAGACCACGGCCACGACACTGGCTGCTGCCAGTTGACCCCAGGGTGGGCCCCCAGGGTGCTGGGCCACTCCAGGAAGCGGTGAGCACTGGGCACAGGAGCGCCAGCCACACACCCAGGCCAGGAGCAGGTGCTACAGGCGGCCCCACGCCCGGCTCCCGCAGCCCAGGGCTCTGTCGCTCGGGGCGGGAGGGCATCTTCAATGCTGAGGCTGAGTGAGCGTTCCCCTGGACCTCGCCTGGGGGTGGCCACTGGGGTCAAGGTGAGGGTCACGTGCTCCTCCTTGGTTTGCTGGGAGGCACCCAGGAGACAGCAGCCGGGGGTGGGGCACGAGACTCACTCCCCCACCCCCGCAGCGGCCTCCCTCGGGAACCAAGGCCACGGCGCCGGCATAGTCCCATCTGCCTCTGCCCACCTCACTGTACAAAGGGGCGACCACATCTTGGAGTCCACGTGGGAAAGACATGCGGCCACGATGGGATAAAGTGCAGGTGCACCCGGCGTCCCCAACCTCTCCAGGAAGCAGTGGGTCCCCCAAGTCCCAGCTGCTGTGTGCACCGGGCCCAGCCACTGTGGAGCAGGGGCTGAGCCCCCAGAAGTCAGGTTCCTGGGAGGCGGAGCTCAGGAAATGCTGGGCCCAGGGTCCCGTGCCCTCAGGTCCCCGGGCTGGGGATGCTGGGCCCAGGGTCCCGTGCCCTCAGGTCCCCGGGCTGGGGATGCTGGGCCCAGGGTCCCGTGCCCTCAGGTCGCTGGGCTGGGGATGCTGGGCCCAGGGTCCCGTGCCCTCAGGTCCCCGGGCTGGGGATGCTGGGCCCAGGGTCCCGTGCCGTCAGGCCCCCCCGGCTGAGGTTGTGCAGTGCCAGACCAGCGGTGGGGGCGCGGCCCAGGTGGAGTCCAGGCTGTTGCTGCGAGGGTTTCCTGCAGCGAGAACCCGGCGCCGGCTGAAGGCTCCGACGTTTCTCCCGGACCCTGTGAGCTGGAGTTGGCTCCCTGCGGCCGCTGTCGCTTCCTGGGGCGCAGCAGGGGTGGCCGCTGCGCCTCCGGACCCCAGGGCCCCGTCTGGGACGGAGCTGCAGGCGCCGCGGGGGTCTCACCAGCTGGGGGGTCCTCAGGATCTGCTGACAGCCTGAAGACAGCAGGACCTGAGGGAGGCAGGGCGGGAGCTCTGGCACACAGGGGAACCACGCAGCCGCGTCCTGCGCGCTCTGCCCACACATGTGAGGCCCAGCACGAGCCCCGCGCTTCTATGGCGCCTGTGTGTAGCCTGCCCAGCACCCCGCTTGGCTGCGCTAGGTCTGAGCTTTATCTTTATAGAGATTTTATGTATTTGAGAGGCAAAGTTATGGCCAGAAAGGGAGATGGAGAGGGGTAGGAGAGGTCTTCTATCCACTGGTTCACTCCCCAGATGGCCACGATGGCTGGAGCTGGGCTGACCTGAAGCCAGGAGCTTCCTCCGGGTCTCCCACGCAGGTGCAGGGGCCCAAGGACTTGGGCCATCTTCTACTGTTTTCCCAGGCCACAGCAGAGAGCTGGATCGGAAGTGGAGCAGCCAGGACTCGAACCTGCACCCATATGGGATGTCAGCGCTGCAGGCGGCGGCTTAGCTCATTAGCCACCACACTGGCCCCTGCATTGACTCTAACTTTGGGGGACAGTTTATGTCTTTATTAAGTTTTAGGGCTTTCTACCAATGAAATACCTATGTCTCATTTATGTAATTGAAATTCCGAGGCCTGGGGCCGAGCCTTCACCTCCGCTCCTCCCATGGGCCTGGGAGCGGCAGATGGAGTTCCAGGCTCCTTGCTCAGCCCCGTGCCTCCTGGTCCCTGAACCTAAGGCAGCTCACACGGGGCCCGCCTCACTCTGAATGGCCACCTGCCTCCTGCTCACTGTCCGTCCTCTCACCGGCATCAGCCGCAATAACCCGGAAGATGGTTTACCCAATCCCTCCTGTTCACCGCGCTCTTCCTGTGGCCCTGATGCCGGTGCGCGGAGTCACCCGCAGGGGCAGGGCGAGCAGGGTATCGCCGGCTGTAACAATCTGTCACTCTAAGGGGCCGGAGCTCAGGTCTCGACGCTGGGCTCAGGGCACCAGACCGGCTGCGGGCTGGCCGGGCAGTTTGTCCACCTTCTGTTGCCGCTGAGGTGGCGTCCTGGCCGTCAGGCTGTTGGCCACTGCACGCCCGTGAATGGCCACGTGATCCTGAGGGCACCGACTCACAGCAGGAGCTCAGACACCAGCGTGGAGGGCCTGGATTCGCGTTCTGACTCCACTTCTGAGCCAGCGTCCTGCTGTGCACCGGGAGGCAGCAGGACTGGGGTCCCTGCCACCGTGTGGCTGGTGGCTCGGGCCTGGCCCAGCCCTGGCCACTGTGGGCATATGGGGAGTGAACCAGTGGATGGAGGATTTCTCTCCGCCTGTCTGTTCTTGTCTCTGCCTTTCAAATAAAACAAGAGCTAGCATCTGTGGGACCCTGGGTGTGAGCCTGCTGGGTCACCCACTCCTCGCAGCCCTGTGGAGGCCCTGCTGGCACCCCGTCCACACCAGGGACACTGAGGCACAGTGCCAAGGGGGCCAAGCGGGTGACCTGTGACAAGAGCTCCCTTTGCACTCCCCACGCCTTCCCCGGCCACCAAGGACGGCAGATGACAGCGCTGCCCGCCCTCCTGGCAGCTGGCGAGGACCGGGCCACTTACCTGCCGCCAGCCACGCTGCGGCGTCCAGGCCGGGGCTCGGTCCCCCTTCTGCAGCCGGGAGCCTGTCCCGTGAGCCCTGCGTGGAAGAGAGGTTCATGGGGCTTCTGCGGCAGCCCACACAGGAGACAGCTGCGAGCTGTGCTAGGTTACGGCTCAGGCAGCGCTGGTCCACTGGGCAGGCGCCGAGACACTCCCACGCTGGCATTAGGCTGTCCCAGCAGGCCATGCGCTGGGCTGGCTCGGCACGTTGTAACCATCAGCAGTTCTGTGACGGTGAGCACCGGGCAGGCTCTGACACAATGACCTTCTCCACCCCACCCCACCCCCAGCCTAGGTCTGCCCCCACCGCACATCCCAGCACCTCCCACCTGCAAAGTTCTCAACCAAGCGGGAACCCAGGGAAGGAACGAACCCGAGCGTCCCGGCGGGCGGCACAAACGCCTGGCTTTCTGCTTCCTCCTGCTTCCGAGTCCATCCCTCGGTGGGCAGGTGGTCTCGGGTGGGCTTATTTCCCACCCACGGGGGCCCCGGGTGGAGCTCCTGGCTTTGACCTGGCCCAGTCCTGGCTGTTGCCGCCATTTGGGAAGTGACCCAGCAGATGGAAGATCGGGATCTCTTTCTGCCTTTCGCGTAACTGTTTAAAACCGTAACAGCAGTAGCAGCAACAACAGTGCTAAGACTAAAAGAACGTTCACCCCGCCCTGAGAGTGTCCGGCAGCCTGCAGCCCGGCCAGCCTGGCCAAGCACACACCCGTGTGACCTCAGTAATGAGGGCGGGGCAGGGTGGGACAGGCACGAGCTGACCCACGGCCACCTGTGGACAGTCCTGCTGCAGGCCGGCCAGAAGCCCCAGCGTTCGTCCTGGGCTCACTCCCCGTGGGCGGGGCGTCACACTGGCAGATGCCTGTGGCTGAACGACCCCCACCAACACCCCAAGCTCCGTTTCGGGCCTGGGAGGCCCCCTGCCTGCCCAGTGCTCTGCCCGAGCAGGAGCAGCGTGGTCTGGGTTCACCTGTGGCACCAGGCGCCTCCAGGTGCGGCCTGGTACTGACCATAGCCCCGGGAGCCCGTAGCAGCACAGGGCGCAGGCGTGAGCGCCATGGGGACCCCAGGCCCACCAGATGTGGGAGGGGGCAGCTCTCTTAGAGGCCACAGAGGCTGCGGGCTTCAAGGCTCCTGTCTCACAGGATTGGGAGTTGGCTGCCCCCTAAGCCCGGGGGCCTCCAGTGTGCCAGGTGGAACACCCAACATTCCCGACAAAGACCAGCAGGACCCCAGCAAGCTGACCACAGCCAGGCCAGGCAGGCTCTCTGTGCTGGGCGGGGACACCCCGAGCTGACCACAGCCAGGCCAGGCAGGCTCTCTAGAGCGCTGGGCAGGGACACCCCGAGCTGACCACAGCCAGGCCAGGCAGGCTCTCTGTGGGGGTGGGGACACCCCGAGCTGACCACCTGGCCACGGCAGGTGACAAGCTGGGCTCTGGGGAGGCTGAACTCCCTGGAGGCTGTCATTTGCTTCTGGGACCCAGGCAAGTTTTACTGTCTAGTTGGAGGTTACTGTGTGTCCTGGGGGGAGGGAAGCAGCAGTCGCGTTCCCGATTCACCTGCACTCCCCTCTGGAAAATGGGCACAAGAGGGGCCAGGAGCCTCCCTCCAAGACTGCCGCTGGCCATGGCCGGGCTCCTGGGCTGGGGGGCCATGTGAGCTTTGCTGTGGGCCCCGGGACAGGCGGGGGCCCTGTGGGGACGGCTGTGCTGGGTGTTGTCCCCGCGGGGGAGGTGCTGCAGGGTCACAGTGTCTAGAGGCTGCGACACTCAGGATCTGTGAACCCAGTATCGCACCGCACAGGAAGCCGGCTCCTCTCGCCAGCCGGGGCGCCTCCCCGCCCCCCGGCACCGCTGCTTGATGGCCAGGCCCACCTCGGCACTTCACCCAAGCCTAAGGCCACTGTTGGCCTTTTGGGTACCAACAGTAGCCCGCAGGGGCAGCGGTTCCCTTCCCGGCTGCTTCACCTCAGGCCCTGCACCCACGTGGGAGACCTGGATAAGGTGGCTCCTGCGTCCGGCCTGGCCCAGCCCTGGGCATGGCCGCCATCTGGGAAGTACCAGCGGATGAAGCCCTCGCTCCGTCTCCTGGAGCCTGCGCTGTAACTCTTTAAACAAATCTCTAACAAAGTGAAGTCAAAGCCACCCTACCTCCAGGTGGGTGACGTCACCTTGCTTCCCTGCTACACGCCACAGCCCGCAGTCACGGGACCCCATCCAGACCACCTCGGTGGGCGGGGCCGTGGTGAGGTGCACCTGGGATTGGGCGCATGGAGGGCTGTTATGGGACCCCAATCAGACCACCTCGGTGGTGAGGTGCACCTGGGTTTGGGCACATGGAGGGCGCTCACCTGCGTGGAGGGCTGCTCTAGGGGCAGGTGCCCACTGCCCGTCTGCAGGGCAGGGGGAGGCAGGTGGAAGCTGCTAGCCGAGCCTGGGACCCCCGCACGTGGCCGGGCCACAGATCTCCCAGCAGCAGTGTCAAGGCCTTGAGGAGCCCGTGTTCCAAGTGGTCCACCCAGGAAGCCAGGCCGCCCACCTGGGATGATGGCCAGGTCTGGCACACAGCTGAGCCCGGGGACTGGCGCACGGGCCAGAGGACTGAGCTCAGGATGGTCACTAAGGCCAGCTGAACGGGGCCCCCGAAGCTGGCCCAAGAGCGGGTCCCCAGCGCCAGCCAGGCCACACGGGGTGGACACTGGAACATGCAGAGCTGAGCGTCCGGGGGCCGGGCCTTCAAAGGGAGGTGGAAGGGCTGGGTGTTCCTGGGCACCCCACGCGGTCCCGGGCGGCAGCAGCTGGGCCGAGCCTCCGGCGACATGGCACGGCGCGGAGGGCGCCCCCTGGCGGTGAGCCGGCTCAGTGCTTCTTGCGGAGGTGCGGGTGGCGTTTGCGGTGGCGGATGAGGCAGGAGCTGTAGGCGAAGGTCCGGCCGCACTCCTCGCACGCGTAGGGCCGCTCCCCGGTGTGCGTCTTCTGGTGTTTCAGGAGGTTGGAGCCGCAGTTGAAGGCGCGGCCGCACTGGCCGCACGGGAACGGCTTCTCGCCGGTGTGCACGCGCTGGTGCTTGGTGACGTCCGAGCTGTGCCGGAAGCGCTTGCCGCACTGGCCGCACGGGAACGGCTTCTCGCCGGTGTGCACGCGCTGGTGGCGCGCGTGGTCCGTCTTGTGCTTGAAGACGCGCCCGCACTCGCCGCACTCGTAGGGCTTCTTCCTCTGGAAAGGCACGAACACGGGGACGCCCTGAAAGTCATCCTGGAAGGACGCGTCGAAGGCGGCGAACAGCAGCTCCTCGTCCTCGGGGCTCAGGGGCGGCTGCGCGCGGCGCCTACGGCCCGCGGGCGCCCTGCTGGGCTGCGGCTCCGCCGCCGCGGGGGCCTTCTCCCCGATCTGGCCGGCGCCCGCCTCCTCCGGGGCCGGGGGCTTCCCTCTGCGGCCCGCAGGCCCGTCCATGGCGCCCTGGTCCCACGGCCTCTCCCGCTCAGCTCCGGACGCGTGGCTCCGGCTCCGCACCGAGCACCGTCTGCGGGGAGAAGCAGGAGCGGGAGGTTTGCGGCAGACTCCCGCGAGCCCCCGGCCCAGCCCCTCCAGCCCTGGGTGCCCCCGCCCCCGCAGCAAGGGCCCTGCGGCCTCCCCCCCAGTCCTGGGCGCCCCACTCCCGCCAGGCCCAGCCCTCGCCCTGGGCGAAGTTTCTGGATGCTTCCTCCTGCACCGTGCTCTGTGACAGCCTGGCTAAAACACCGGGGGTTGTCACCGGGGACGGGCTGCTGCAGACCCCGGCCCCCTCCCGTCTCCGTGCGCGATCGCACCCCGCGGCATCCCAACCGCCCCGCAGACTCAGTCCTGCTGGGCATCGCCGCCTCCTCCCCGCCCCCAGCCCCGGGAGCTGCGGGCGGGCGGAGCGAACCCCGCGCGCGGGGCGGCCTCACGACCCGCGGCCACTCACGCTGTCCCGACGGCCGCCTCCCCCGCACACGGCGCCTCGGGACACGACTCCCCACATCCTCCGCGCGCGGAGAAGCGAGCCCGCCGGGACCGAGCCGCCCCGGGCCGGCGGGGGTGCGCGTCAGCACCAGGCCCGCCTCACGAGCCCGGTCTCCCGGCCACGCCGCACGCCGCAGCCCGCGGGGCACGGTCCATCGCGCCGCGCGCCGCCTCGCCCTCCGCCGCACCTGTAGGAGGACGGCGCGGGACGGGGATGCGCGCTCTCCCCGCCCCGGCCCCGCAGCCCGCGGGAACGGCCCGCCCCTTCCGGCGCCGCTCTAGCAGCCAAGCCCACCCTCTCGGTGGTGGTGCCTCGGGAGAGCTCAGTCCGGATACGCTCCGCCCACCGGCCCGATCCTCCTCGCCACGCCCCTTCCGGCGACACTCTAGCAGCGGCCTCGGCTGTGTCGGTGGTGGCGAGGCTTCGCTGGCGCCTGTTGGCGAGGCTGCGGCCGCTGCGTGGGCGGCCTGCGTGGAGGGCGCTCCCCGCCACTCTTTGTCCTGAGCCCGCCCGGGGGACTGTGCCGGACGCCCTGAAAATGTAGTCGAAGCGTTCAGCCCCTTGCCACGAGTGTCCTCGGGGGCACCGCGTGACCGCGAGGGGGCTCGAGACCGAACGTCTCGCGCGTGGGCCGCGGCTCCCTGGACCTGGGGGCTGAGGGAGCCTCTCCGGCGTCTACCCGGGCCTCCCAACACCGCCGGTGCCGAGACGGCCCCGGCAGGGTGGGGTGGTCCCAGGCTGACAGCCGACTGGGGCCGCTGGGCCGGGGTGTGCCCCCCACTCGCGGACACCCGGCCCTTCGTGCACCCCAGGGACTGTGTGAGAGAAGGGGCCCAGGCCCTTGCCACGCGTCTCGAGAGGGAATTCTCGGTGCTGGCGTCTATAAATTGCATTCAGGCGCTAGGAAAGCTGCACACACACGTGAGCGGCGGAGGGGAAGTGGACAGAGAGGGCCTCTTGCTCCCCCAGGGCCCAGGTGAAGTTTGATTGACAAGTGATTGACAAGTGCACGTCGGGGCGTGGCTTCCAGGTACCTGCAGCTCCGATGTACCTGCTAGCTCCCTGCCTGATCCGCTGTGGCTCCCGCAGAGCCTTGGAGCGTGAGGGTGGCCGCCACCTGCAGGGGTCACCGCTGCCTCCCCGTGCCTGGGCCTGGCCCCTGCAGGCGGCGGGAGGCGTGGCTGTCTCTGGGCGTGGCCCTGCAGGCAGCGGGAGGCGTGGCTCTCTCTGGGCCTGGCCCCTGCAGGCGGCGGGAGGCGTGGCTGTCTCTGGGCGTGGCCCTGCAGGCGGCGGGAGGCGTGGCTGTCTCTGGGCGTGGCCCTGCAGGCGGCGGGAGGCGTGGCTCTCTCTGGGCGTGGCCCTGCAGGCAGCGGGAGGCGTGGCTATCTCGGGGCGTGGCCCTGCAGGCAGCGGGAGGCGTGGCTGTCTCTGGGCGTGGCCCCTGCAGGCGGCGGGAGGCGTGGCTGTCTCTGGGCGTGGCCCTGCAGGCGGCGGGAGGCGTGGCTCTCTCTGGGCGTGGCCCCTGCAGGCAGCCGCAGGTGCGGCTGTCTCTGCTGGCTTGGACGTGGCGCCCACAGGTGGGAGACAGCAGGCGGGTTTCCCGCTCTGGGCGACAGCAGTCCATGCGTGCGACCCCATACAGCGCGATGCTTGACGCCTCACACCGCGTTCCTCCTCCCTGGGGTCCTCCCTCGGTGCCCCCCGCCCCAGCTCTGAGATTCCCGGACAGCCTGGGAAGCCATGTGGAGAACATTCCAGGCTCCCGGCCAGGGGCTTCCCTCTGGCATGGACTGCAGCCGACTGTGAGGCTGCTGGCACCTGCTGCCCCTACTCCCCATAAGCGTCCAGTGAGCTTGCCATAGGTGACAGCCAGGGAGGTCCACCCGGTGTCCCCGGCGTGTCCTCTGCCCAAGCTGCACCAGGGGCGCACTTCACAGAGGCTGGACAGCTCACAGGGGAGGAGGGGACGTCAGGCACACTGGCAGTCTGGCACCTGTCGGTGTAGCCTCCTGTGGGAGCCCCGCGATGTGCACGTACCGCTGGGACCCTGGCCCCCTTGGCCGGTCCCCCACTGAAGGACACCTGGCCCCCACTTGGGGCTGTACCAGGAGAGCTGCTGTGAACGATGCTGTGGGGGTGTGTGGTGTCCAGGTCTGGGGGTGTGTAGTCCAGGTCTGGGGGGTGTAGTCCAGGTCTGGGTGTGTGTGTAGTGTCCAGGTCTGGGTGTGTGTAGTCCAGGTCTGGGTGTGTAGTGTCCAGGTCTGGGGGTGTGTAGTCCAGGTCTGGGTGTGTGTAGTGTCCAGGTCTGGGGGTGTGTAGTGTCCAGGTCTGGGGGTTTTTAGTGTCCAGGTCTGGGGGTGTGTAGTGTCCAGGTCTGGGGTGTGTGTAGTTCCAGGTCTGGGGTGTGTAGTCCACGTCTGGGGGGTGTGTAGTCCACGTCTGGGGTGTTTTGTAGTCTCCAGGTCTATGGGGGTGGGGCCAGGGGCGGGGGTGGGGCCAGGGGCGGGGCCGGGGGAGGCCCGTCCGCACTGGCTCTCAGTACGGGCAGGCAGTTTTTCTTAACCTACGTTACAAATCTTTTTTATTTGATAGGCAGAAACAGAGGCCGTCCATCTGCTGCTTTGCTCCCCAAATGCCCACAGCAGCCAGGACCAGATCAAGCTGAAGCCACGAGACTTGAACTCCATCAGGTCTCCCCCATGGCTGGCAGAGACCGATGTGCTTGGGCGGCTTGAGCAGGGAGCTGGGTGGGTAGAGGAGCAGGAATGGCTCCCGGCACTGCCGACTGCGATGCAGGCATCCGTCCCAAGCCTCGGCCACTTCACCAAATGCCCCCCCCCCGTCGGTGTTTCTGGCTGCAGCCCTCATGTAGGCGTGCGGTGCCGTGTCCCTGCACCATCGGGCCCCTGCACACGCAGCCTCCTGGCGAGGCGTCTCTGGCGCCGTTGCTCCCTGGGGGAGGGGCCGGCTGGGAACGCCTCTGTCCCCTGGGTCTTCTCCCAGTCTGTGCTTTGTCCCCTCACTGGTCACCAGCCAGGCGTTCCTGAGCAGCTCTCTTCCCCGGGACGGCCCCCTCGGCCCCTTCGTGGCATTTCCTGGCTGGGCTTTCCCACCCCGGTGCTCTGACGCCATCTTCCATGACATGGAGCCGCTGGTGCCTGTTCCAGAAAGTTCCCGAGCCCGGGCATGGCCGTCCCCTGCCTCGAGTGCCGCTGCCCTGTCCCCAGGTCTGAGGGCTTCTGCAAAGCCTGGGGGTGCAGGAGGGCCCCACCCAGTGGCCGAGTCCACATCCTCAGGGATTTCCTGCTGGGCTGCCGGCCCCCCAGGTCCAGAACACGGAGCAGGAAGCCACAGACACCTGCTTCCCTCGGGAGAGGCGGAAATCCCCAGGAAACCAGCTGGCCGGTCAGCCCCTGGCCTTTGTGGCCTTCCCTGGGGGACACGTGGAAGAGCAGGTGGTCCCGAGGCTGGAGGGGCGCAGCCCTCGGGTCTGGGTTGGGGGAGGGTGCCCCCCTGGAGCTGTCCAGGGTCCCAAGGAAGGTCGCAGACTAGGCAGGGTCTCTCCCCAAACCGGTCCAGGCCCAGCCCCGCCTCCAGCTGTCAGGCCACTGAGGGCCCTGGGCGAGGTGGGGACACAGTGTCCTCCCCGGGCTTGCTCCCAGCGCCAGGGCAGTGCGGACGTGGGCTGACTGTGCTGGCTTGGGAGGGGGTCACTTGGAGCTGGCTGGGTGGGAGGGACAGGGAAAGGAGCAGGTCAGGGCCAACCTAGGCCAAGCGAAACACCCGGGCGAGGTCCAAGCCGGGCCCAGGGGGTAAGGTCGCGGCCAGGTGGCCAGTGTCCACACTGCTCGGCTGGTAGGCCTCACTGCTGTCCGTCCTGGTGGACGAGGGGGGCTGTGTGCCGAGATCGTGGCGCAGGCCTGCCGGGCTCTCAGCCCTGGGTCGCACGGGTCCCTGGGTCTCACGGGTCCTGGGTCACATGGCCCTGGGTCGCACGGGCCCTAGGTCGCTCGGGTCCCTGGGTCACATGGCCCTGGGTCGCACGGGCCCCGGGTCGCACGGGTCCCTGGGTCACATGGCCCTGGGTCGCACGGGTCCCTGGGTCGCACGGGTCCCTGGGTCACATGGCCCTGGGTCGCACGGGTCCCTGGGTCACATGGCCCTGGGTCGCACGGGCCCTGGGTCGCTCGGGTCCCTGGGTCACATGCCCTGGGTCGCACGGGTCCCTGGGTCACATGGCCCTGGGTCGCACGGGCCCTGGGTCGCTCGGGTCCCTGGGTCACATGGCCCTGGGTCGCACGGGTCCCTGGGTCACATGGCCCTCAGTCGCACGGGCCCTGGGTTGCACGGGTCCCTGGGTCGCACGGGCCCCGGGTTGCACGGGTCCCTGGGTCACATGGCCCTGGGTCGCACGGGCCCTAGGTCGCTCGGGTGCCTGGGTCACATGGCCCTGGGTCGCACGGGTCCCTGGGTCACATGGCCCTGGGTCGCACGGGCCCTGGGTCGCACGGGCCCCGGGTTGCACGGGTCCCTGGGTCACATGGCCCTGGGTCGCACGGGCCCCGGGTTGCACGGGTCCCTGGGTCACATGGCCCTGGGTCGCACGGGTCCCTGGGTCACATGGCCCTGGGTCGCACGGGCCCTGGGTCGCACGGGCCCCGGGTTGCACGGGTCCCTGGGTCACATGGCCCTGGGTCGCACGGGCCCCGGGTTGCACGGGTCCCTGGGTCACATGGCCCCGGGTTGCACGGGCCCTGGGTCGCACGGGCCCCGGGTTGCACGGGTCCCTGGGTTGCACGGGTCCCTGGGTCGCACGGGCCCCGGGTTGCACGGGTCCCTGGGTCGCACGGGCCCCGGGTTGCACGGGTCCCTGGGTCACATGGCCCTGGGTCGCACGGGCCCCGGGTTGCACGGGTCCCTGGGTCACATGGCCCTGGGTCGCACGGGCCCTAGGTCGCTCGGGTGCCTGGGTCACATGGCCCCGGGTTGCACGGGTCCCTGGGTCACATGGCCCCGGGTTGCACGGGTCCCTGGGTCACATGGCCCTGGGTTGCACGGGTCCCTGGGTCCCACGGGCCCCGGGTTGCACGGGTCCCTGGGTCACATGGCCCTGGGTCGCACGGGTCCCTGGGTCACATGGCCCCGGGTTGCACGGGTCCCTGGGTCACATGGCCCTGGGTCGCACGGGCCCTAGGTCGCTCGGGTGCCTGGGTCACATGGCCCTGGGTCGCACGGGCCCCGGGTCGCACGGGTCCCTGGGTCACATGGCCCTGGGTCGCGCGGGCCCCCTCAGCTGCGGGACCAGCAGGCTCTGGAGGTTCTGGATGCCAGGCTCTGGGGCAGTGCTCGCCAGGTGTCCGGCGAAGGCTGCACCTGGATCGGCGCCAAGCAGCCGCCCCGAGGCCAGTCCGCAGCCTGGGGCCTCCCCACCCCTGCTGACCCCTGAAGCCCCTCCTGGTCCTGTTGCGCCCAGCGCACCGGGCATCTCTGCAGCCCCGCTCTGCCTGTTCCCTAGGGGCGGGGCCGCAGTGTCGGCTGGATGCGTGTGCAACACGTGCGGGGCAGTGCCCCCACTCCTGCCTGTGCCACCCTTAGCCCCAGTACCCCGCCTCCTAGCAGGCTGGGTTGGCCTGCGTGGACGGCTGCTAGGAGTACAGGGCTCCTAAGGGTCCCCGGCAGATGCCCGGAGCAGCTCCGTCCCCGGCCCCGCGGGCGCCGCCCAGATGGCCGCAGGGTCTCTCCCTGCCTCTGCCCTTTACACGAATGTCTTCATCTCGACTCGGTTCTACCTCACGACCCTGACCCCTCCGGAGCCCTCGCGTGGCCAACGTGCTCGGCGCCTTTCAGAGCGAGACGCACCACGCAGCCAGGGCCGGGACCCTCGCCACCCGCCGCACGGGGGTCTGGAAGGCCTAGGGCCGACCCTCCGGCCGCGCCACCACGACACGTGACGTGTGCGCAGGCGTGTCTCCACAGGCCCGCGGGTAAGCCGAGCCCGCACCGCCGCAGCCCCCAGACTCAGCTATGCAGGGCCCCGCCCCCGCCCCCGCCCCGCGCGGCCGCTCTGGGGAGCTCTAGGCTCTCGGGAGGACTGGCTCTCGGTGGTTCGCGGCGGGGCGGGGCCGGCGGGCGGGGCTTTTGCGGCTGCGGGCTCCGCCCCTGGAGCAGGTGCCCGGCGGGGCCTGGGGCTTGGGGCTGAGGGCGCCCCTCGGGCCAGAGCTCTGCCGCGACGCGGAGCAGGGCTGGGCTCCGCAGACTGGCGGGCCGCGCGGCGACCGGTCCCGAAGTTGCTTGCGGGTCTGACCCCACCTCTGCGTCCCTTGCCCCTGCCCCGTGTCCCCTGGGGAACAGGTGTCGTCCGAGCTGGCCAGGTCCCCGCTAAGCAAGGCTTCTGGAGCTCCTAGCCACTTCGTGGAAAAGGCCTGGACAGGGCAGTGGGGGTCTCCACTGCCCTCGCGCCAGGGCCGAGGCCGCTCCGGGGGACGCTGCTGCCCGTGACCAAGGGCGACGCCAGCGTTGTGGCCACCGGGTCCCAAGCACGCCCCCTTCCTGCTGGGCCCAGGCCCAGGTGTCCAGGGACTGGTGCAGGGTGGCCCAGCGCTGGGACCTCCTCTGGAACCCACGGATGCGCCTCCCAGGGCATGGGGACTTTGTGGCTGACCTAGGAGGTTTCCTGGGTGACCTGAGGGGACGAGGGAGCGTTGACGGCCTGCAGTGGACAAGGGGAGGGGCCGCAGCGATGGCCATGGCCAGTGCAGACGGACGTGGGGCAGAGGGAACGGCCTGCAGTGGACGAGGGGAGGGGCCGCAGGGTGGCCATGGCCAGTGCAGACGGACGTGGGGCAGAGGGAGAGCTAACGGCCTGCAGTGGATGAGGGGAGGGGCCGCAGGGTGGCCATGGCCAGTGCAGACAGACGTGGACTCCTTCCTGCTCAGCTCTGCGTCAGCCTGGGTGCGGCCCCCCGCCCAGGGCTCCTTGCTTGCTTCCTGGGGCTGACGGCAGCACTGGGCTGTCTTGACTGGGAGCCTGTGCCGGCCCCTGTCACACCCGCCTGGCCCACGCTGTGGGAGTCCAGCCCGGGCCTGGCCGGCACCCGGCCCCAGTCCCACCTCTGCCGTGCGGCCCCGAGCTCTGGCATCCTGGACCCGCAGCCCTGGGCTTGTGATCCCCTGGGCAGGCCGTGGCCCCGCTGTGAGACCCTGAGCTGCCGCCTGTCCTTGGCCAAGAGGGCCATGGTGGTGCCCACCCTGGGCAGCTCAGCGGCGTCCCTCCTCCTGCCCGGAGCTCTGGGGGCAGCTGGGGGCGCTGCTCCGAGGGCCTGGGGAGGGGTCAGCTGTGCTTCTGGCCTCCCTGGGAGAGGGTTCCGGGGACGCTGGGAGAAGAGGCTGTCACCAGGCCCCTGCTCCCTCCCTGGGTGCCCCAGCAAGGTCAGGGGTGTGTGCGGGGCAGGGCAGGGGCCTGTCCCTGAGACCTGCACAGGGCTGCCAGGCAGCGGCCGGTGGGCGGCCGTAGTGCCCCGTGTGCCCGGGCGGTGTGGTTGGTGAGGCTCCTGCTGGCCTGAGGGGCTCGTGTGGGCACAGGTGGCGCGAGGAGGGGTCCTGGGACATAGCAGCTCACATTCACGGGGCACACAGGGCGTGCTCACCACAGCCCTGCACGGAGGGACCGGGCCAACAAAGAGCTTCCAGAGGTCGGGAGCTCAGGCAGCCTGACCCTGAGCTGTGTGTGCGTGTGTACATGCGTGTGCGTGTCTGTGTGTGTGCAAGTGCATTATAGTGCACACGTGTGTATGCATGTATATGTGTGCATGTGTCTGTGTGCATGGCAGTGTGAGTGCATACTGTGTGCATCTATGCCTACACGTGTGTGTGTGTGTGAGTGTGAGTATCACAGACTGAACACTCAGCCTGGCAGTGTGTGTGCATCTATGCATGCGTGTGTGTGTGTGTGTGTGTGAGTATCACAGACTGAACACTCAGCCTGGCAGTGTGTGTGCATCTATGCATGCGTGTGTGTGTGTGTGTGAGTGTGAGTATCACAGACTGAACACTCAGCCTGGCAGTGTGTGTGCATCTATGCCTGCACGTGTGTGTGTGTGTGTGTGAGTATCACAGACTGAACACTCAGCCTGGCAGTGTGTGTGCATCTATGCATGCGTGTGTGTGTGTGAGTGTGAGTATCACAGACTGAACACTCAGCCTGGCAGTGTGTGTGCATCTATGCATGCGTGTGTGTGTGTGAGTGTGAGTATCACAGACTGAACACTCAGCCTGGCAGTGTGTGTGCATCTATGCATGCGTGTGTGTGTGTGTGTATGTGTGAGTATCACAGACTGAACACTCAGCCTGGCAGTGTGTGTGCATCTATGCATGCGTGTGTGTGTGTGTGAGTGTGAGTATCACAGACTGAACACTCAGCCTGGCAGTGTGTGTGCATCTATGCCTGCACGTGTGTGTGTGTGTGTGTGAGTATCACAGACTGAACACTCAGCCTGGCAGTGTGTGTGCATCTATGCATGCGTGTGTGTGTGTGAGTGTGAGTATCACAGACTGAACACTCAGCCTGGCAGTGTGTGTGCATCTATGCATGCGTGTGTGTGTGTGAGTGTGAGTATCACAGACTGAACACTCAGCCTGGCAGTGTGTGTGCATCTATGCATGCGTGTGTGTGTGTGTGTGTGTGAGTATCACAGACTGAACACTCAGCCTGGCAGTGTGTGTGCATCTATGCATGCGTGTGTGTGTGTGAGTGTGAGTATCACAGACTGAACACTCAGCCTGGCAGTGTGTGTGCATCTATGCATGCGTGTGTGTGTGTGTGTGTGTGAGTATCACAGACTGAACACTCAGCCTGGCAGTGTGTGTGCATCTATGCATGCGTGTGTGTGTGTGAGTGTGAGTATCACAGACTGAACACTCAGCCTGGCAGTGTATTTCCCTCCCCTGCAGGGCCACCCTGCGGCAGGCAATGCGGGGCCCCTTCCTCCCAGGCTGCCCTGCCATTCTCAGCATGCTGCCTCCTGGCACAAGGTGGCTGCTGGGCCCCAGCCATTGTTTCAGCCAGCAGGAAGGAGAAAGACCATGCCGCCTCCACAGAGGGGTCTGCCTCCAGCCCCCTCCCCAAGCTGGGCAGTGAGGCTCTTAGTAGTAAGGAAGGGAGACAGTGCACAGCGCAGGCGCCTCACTGCCCGCTGGACGGGCATCAGCAGGAAAGGCCTGTGGGACACCCAGCTGTGAGCCTTGCTCCCCACTGCTCGGCCGGGGAAACGGAGGCCCAGGCCCACCAGAGGAGACATCAGGGGCCGGGCTCCCTCCTGCCCAGGCCTCTCCTCCCTGGAGCCCCTGGGGAAGAGCAGGGGGTAACCTGGCTGCCGGCCTGGGGGAGGGTCCCCGGACCAGGACGGGGCTGCTGAGCCCCACCTCAGCTGATGCCCGGTCCCCCTCCCTTGCGGACCCCAGCCCCCTGCTGGCTGCCCCTGCAGCCTCCCAGACCACACAGCTGTGGTGGGCATCTCTCTGCCTGGGGAGCCCCTGGGGGCCGCAGCAGCGGGGAGTGGCTGACCGGCCAGGCTGGGCGGGGAGCGGAGGAAGCAGGCGCGGGCCGAGGAGCCAGTACTGTTTATTCCCACGGGGCAGCGGGGTCCGAGGGGCGGGTGGGGGCCAGGCTGGCCGCGCCGGCGGTGGGGGCCAGCACCCAGGTCCCTGTTGCTCAAAGGCTGGCGAGGAGGCTGAGCAGCAGGGCTGCGCCCACGTTTGCCAGGCTGCTCAGGGGCCCGCCGGCCCCCGCCCCCTGCGGGTGGCCGGGGCTGCTGCCGCCCGGCGGCTCCTGGGGGTGGGGGCTGTGCCAGGGCGGGACGTTGCACAGGGTGGACTGGCAGCAGGTCTTGGTCATCTGCATCCCCTCCACCGTCTTGGTGATGGGCTGGCAGGTGTCCGCGCACCACGTCGAGTAGGTGGTCAGCAGGCCCGACTCTGGGGAGGGAGGGGGAGGGGTGCTGAGGCCCGGCCCGGCTCCCCAGGGGCCTCGTGGGGGCGGGGCCGCGGCTCACCGGTGTTGCTGTGGGCGATGAGGGTGGTGCAGGAGGCCTGGCTGTGGGCGCAGCTCTGGGTGTGGCTGCAGCGCTCCTCCCTCTGCAGGGCCTGGCAGGTGTAGCACTGTAGCCGCCCTGCAGGACGGGGCTCGGGCTGAGGCCCCTGCCCGCTGAGGGGCAGTGCAGGGCCCGGGAGAAGGAGCCGGGGCTGTGCGGATCGCGGAGGGTGAACGCCCCCACGAAGAGCCCTCAGCTCCTCCCCGCCCAGGGCTGCCCTGCGGCTCTGCCCGCCTCGCCCTGCCCACCCTCTCCAGGGCCAGGAGCTCTTTCCAAATGGAACCCAGGCCTCCCCAGCCCCCGCTCCGGGC
Source organism: Oryctolagus cuniculus (assembly GCF_964237555.1). Classification (NCBI taxonomy): domain Eukaryota; kingdom Metazoa; phylum Chordata; class Mammalia; order Lagomorpha; family Leporidae; genus Oryctolagus; species Oryctolagus cuniculus. The sequence goes on along the minus strand of NC_091437.1, from coordinate 167,326,299 downwards.
CCCCAGCCCCTTCCCCCTGAGTGAGAGGAGTGGGGTGTGCCAGGCGCCCCTCAGTCGCCGGTCACATCAGCCCCGCTGGCCAGTGCTGGGCGGGGGGGGGGACGGTACCTGTGTCCCTGCTGCCGGCGTTGGCCTGGGCCTCTTCTTCCTCTTCCTCGTCATCGTCGCTGTAGCCGTCCAGGCCCACGTCGTCGTCCTCGCCCTCGTCCTCCTGCGCCCGCGCTCTCCCTGGCCGTGCAGGGGCGCCTGTGAACCCCGGCTACCCAGGCGCAGAGGACACCGCTCGGGGCCGCGCCCCTCTGCCCCCGGGCGCCCCCCCGCCCCGGCAGGGCCTGCTCTGTCCCTGCGCAGCCGGCTTGCTGGCCTGCACGGTGGCCACCAGCCCCAGCAGGTGCTGCGGTGGGCCCTCACTTCAGCCTTGCTGTGTTACAGGGCAGGAAGCTGAGGCCGGGAGAGCCGACGGACCCCCCCGCCCCGCGCCACGACCCCCACCCATGCTGGAGAGGCTGAGCCTGAGGCTGGGGGCCGGGGGGCCCCTCTTCCTCCCCGGGCTCTGCCCCCACACCTGGCTGCCTGCACAGCAACAGGGCCAGGAGCACAGCCCCGAGCGCCTTCATCCCGTCCGAGCGAGCCGGGTCCTCGCACAGGGCTCTGGGCTTGCGCTGAGTGGGACGAAGGGCACTGCTGGGGCTTCCCACGGCCCCCACCCCTGCAGCGGCAAACAATGGTCCCGACTTGGCCCCCAGCTACAGGCGCCAGCCCGGGGACGCCGCTTCCCTCCAGTACCTCTGGGGCCGCGGGGGGAAGGAAGTGGTTGTGGTCAGCACTGGGCGTCCTGTCCACCTGGGCAGCCCCCCCCGTGCGCCTCTCACCCACTCCCTCCAGTCCCTCTGGTCTGCACTGCAGGAGCTGCTCCCAGGAAGACCCCAGGAACTCAGCGGGGGGCAGGGGCTACACCTGCGGTGCCACCTCTACACGGCCCTGGCCAGGGCCAGCTGACCCTGTGGGGGTAGGGAGGGGACGCTCCTCCTTAGCTCCGGGGGGGGGGCACTGCCCAGTCCCGGCCAGAGCCCGAGATTCGCCCAGGGGGAGAGATGGCCTCACTGATCCCAGCTGGGCCACAACGCTGGGGGCCAAACACTCGCAGGTAAATGAGAGCCCAGCCCCCCAGCTCTGTGCACCCTATCTCCTTCCAGGCCTGGCACGCATTGTCCTTCCTGGAGTCCCATCTGGCCAGGCCGAGGGTGGTGGCCCCTGGGTGGGGACGAGGCCTCACAAGGCTGGGGGAGCCGGGTCCCCAACACAGTGCAGACACCTGGCCCCCCATGCATCTCCCAGGCGGACACGGACGCTGGTCCTGAGTGTCCCCCAGGGGCCACATCAGGGCCTGGGTTTGCCCAGCCTTTGCCCTGGGCCCAGCCTCCTCCCCAGCCCAGGCTGCCCCCCACCCCCAGCCATGCCGAGCCCAGTGCCCTTGTCAGCAGTGTGGTCACCCCCGCCCCCTGCCCGCAGCCCCCGGGCTTTGGGGTCCTGGCCGTAACTGGCTCCCGTGCCTGGCTCCCTCCTGTGCCCAGTGTTAGCACCCGGCTCCCTCCCGTGCCCGGCTCCCGTGGAAGTCCCATTGCTCTTCCTGGCAGCAACAGCCTCGGGCTCAGAGCTGGGTGCTGGCCGGGCACCGGGGACACCCGCGGGCACTCGCACTCCCTCCTGCTGGGCAGGGGCTGAGAGTGGAGGTGGGTGCAGGGGCAGGGGCAGTGCTGGCATGGAGCCGATGGGGCCTCGTCTGGGCTGCGAGCCCCCTGCTCTGTCCCCTCCCGCAGGAGGGCTGGAAGGGACGGGGGCGGAGTCAGCTGTGAGACTGGAGAGGGGACGCTTGGACCCCCAGGAGAGCAGGCCACGGGGGTGGGGGTGGGGGGCCATGGCTCCCTTCCCGCGCTCCCCGCCCTCTGCAGCCGGCCCTCTGCTGACTCAGGGGCTTTGAGCCGGCTCTGGCAGGCTGCCGGGCTGGCTTCTTAGAGCAGCGTCAGACCCCCTCCCGGGAGCGGGGGGGGGGGGCAGGAAGGGGCAGGTCCATGAGGGGCCAGGCAGGTCCAAGCCCCCTTTGTCCCTGAGCACAGAAGGAGGCAGGCGTGGGCGGGGTGGGGGCGCAGGCTCTGGCTGCCCTCCCCACGGAGCCCAGGCCCCTGGGGGGGACGCACCCACACTCATGGGGGCATTCGCCCCCTCCCAGCCCCCGAATCCGCTGGGCCTAGACCCCTGCCCCACCCTGACTGCACCGCCCAGAGCCCACTTCTGAGAAAGCTCCTTTTCTGGGACCCCAGAGCCGTCCGCTGGCTGGCACCAGCTCCAGATGGCACCTCGCTCCCCGCCCCCGCCCAAGCCTGTCGGCCCCCTTGGGGAGCAGACGCCCGGGGCCCTGATGTGGCGGCGCAGCTGGCTGAGGCGTCGCTCGTCGCTCCTGACTGCAGATCCGGCCCCAGCTGCTCTGCTGCCCGCCCCCCTTCCCGCTAACGCCCCGGGAGGTGGCTGCTGCGGGCATTTGGGGTGTGAACCAGCCGATGGACAATTTCTGTCCCCCTCTCTCTGCTGCTCCGCCCTTCAAATAAACAAATCCAGAGAATCCTCAAAGAAAATGCAGCAAACAGCACTGCAGGCATGGGGGGGGGGCGGGGGACCGTACGGCGGAAAGCCCTTCTGAGGCTGGAGGCCGGGGTCAAGTTGCCGGTGATTTCGGTGTCCGGGCTGCTCTCCGGCTCTGTGTCGGCTCCTCAGAGCTCCTGGGGGCCTCCCCCTGGGGGCTCCTCACTCACTCAGGACCTGGTCAGCACTATCTCTGGATCTCAGGCCTCTCAGACCAGGGCAGGGCAGGGCAGGTGCTCATGGGGCCAGGAGAGGGCTGGGGGTCTGGGGGCACAGGGCAGGTGCTCATGGAAACCTGGAGGGAGGGGGCTGGGGGTCTGGGGGCACAGGGCAGGTGCTCATGGGGGCCAGGAGGGAGGGGGCTGGGGGTCTGGGGGCACAGGGCAGGTGCTCATGGGGGCCAGGAGGGGGCTGGGGGTCTGGGGGCATAGGGCAGGTGCTCATGGTGCCAGGAAGGAGGGGGCTGGGGGTCTGGGGGCACAGGGCAGGTGCTCATGGGGGCCAGGAGGGAGGGGTCTGGGGGTCTGGGGGCACAGGGCAGGTGCTCATGGTGCCAGGAGGGAGGGGGCTGGGGTCCTGGAGGCACAGGGCAGGTGCTCATGGGGGCCTGGAGGGAGGGGCTGGGGTCCTGGAGGCACAGGGCAGGTGCTCATGGGGGCCAGGAGGGGGCTGGGGGGCTGGGGGCATAGGGCAGGTGCTCATGGGGGCCAGGAGGGGGCTGGGGGTCTGGGGGCACAGGGCAGGTGCTCATGGGGGCCTGGAGGGAGGGGCTGGGGGTCTGGGGGCACAGGGCAGGTTCTCATGGGGCCAGGAGGGAGGGGGCTGGGGGTCTGGGGGCACAGGGCAGGTGCTCATGGGGGCCAGGAGGGAGGGGCTGGGGGTCTGGGGGCACAGGGCAGGTGCTCATGGGGCCAGGAGGGAGGGGGCTGGGGGTCTGGGGGCACAGGGCAGGTGCTCATGGGGGCCAGGAAGGAGGAGGCTGGGGGGCTGGGGACACAGGGCAGGTGCTCATGGGGGCCAGGAGGGAGGGGTCTGGGGGTCTGGGGACACAGGGCAGGTGCTCATGGGGGCCAGGAAGGAGGAGGCTGGGGGGCTGGGGACACAGCGCAGGTGCTCATGGGGGCCAGGAGGGAGGGGCTGGGGGTCTGGGGGCACAGGGCAGGTGCTCATGGGGGCCTGGAGGGAGGGGGCTGGGGGGCTGGGGGCATAGGGCAGGTGCTCATGGGGGCCAGGAGGGGGCTGGGGGTCTGGGGGCATAGGGCAGGTGCTCATGGGGGCCAGGAGGGAGGGGGCTGGGGGGCTGGGGGCACAGGGCAGGTGCTCATGGGGGCCTGGAGGGAGGGGGCTGGGGGGCTGGGGGCATAGGGCAGGTGCTCATGGTGCCAGGAAGGAGGGGGCTGGGGGTCTGGGGGCACAGGGCAGGTGCTCATGGGGGCCAGGAGGGAGGGGTCTGGGGGTCTGGGGGTATAGGGCAGGTGCTCATGGTGCCAGGAGGGAGGGGGCTGGGGTCCTGGGGGCATAGGGCAGGTGCTCATGGGGGCTAGGAGGAGGCTGGGCATCTGGGGGCACAGGGCAGGTGCTCATGGAGCCAGGAGGGAGGGGGCTGGGGTCTGGGGACACAGGGCAGGTGCTCATGGAGCCAGGAGGGTCTGGGGTCTGGGGGCACAGGGCAGGTGCTCATGGGGGCTAGGAGGAGGCTGGGCGTCTGGGGACACAGGGCAGGTGTTCATGGGAGACAGGAGGGGGCTGGGGGTCTGGGAGTGTGGGGGAGGGGTTGGGGATGCTTCGGCTGAGGGACTGTCTCTGTCCATTCCTCATAGCTGCCCCGGCTGACAGCCTGGGAGTTCTGAGGGCTTGTTCCGGAAGGGCCGAACAAGGTCCTGGGCCTTGTATGTGGGCACGAGTCCCACTCATGAGGGGGACCCCCTCACTCATCACACGAAGCCCCGTCCTAGGACCACCACCTTGCAGGTTAGGTTTCAGACCACAACAGGGAGAGACAGGTGGAAGCTGACCCCCAGAGAGGAGACCACGCCCGACCTGGCCGCCCGCGGGAGCCGGGGGTGTCTGGGAGGGCTCCCCAGGGCCAGACCTGGCCCCACCCCGACAGTCTCTCGGCAGGACCCTGCAGAGCCCACCTGGGTCCCCGCACCTGCCCCCTGATCGCCCCAACTCCATTCCCTTCAGCAGCTGGGGTGGCCTCAGCAAACGCATGGGTCTCCTGCCCACTGCCCTCTCCAGACCCCTCACACTTCCCCCTGTTCTCAAGGTGCCCCCCGTCACTCTCCACCTGCTCATGTCTGTCTACTCCAGGATGCTCTTGCTGCCCCCTGTCTCCGGCACCTGGCCAGGGCGGTCACCTTGGTCACCACACAGCCAGACGGTCACCCCTTCACTCCATCTCGATCCCGCCCTTGCCTGCTTGGTCACCGCCTTTCCCTACACCTGGCTGCCCATGGTGGGACCCCATCTGCCTGGGCACCCGGCCCACGCCCAGAGGGTTTGCTGTGTTTTGTCAACAAGGGAAGCACACGGTGGCAGCTGAGTGACTGGGTCACCGTGGCTAACGGGCGTGCAGCCCGGGTCCCCCTAGCACAACTGTGCTGGAGACACAAGCGGGGGCCGGCCCTAGCAGAAGCCACAGGGCGTCCACCAGGGACGCAGAACAGTAAGGCCCCCAGCAGGGCAGGGACATGGGCCGCCACACTCTGGACCACTTGAGGGGGCAGCGTGGGTCCTGGCAGTGAGGGGCAGCGTGGGTCCTGGCACTGAGGGGCAGCGTGGGTCCTGGCACTGAGGGGCAGCGTGGGTCCTGGCACTGAGGGGCAGCATGTGTCCTGGCAGTGAGGGGCAGCGTGGGTCCTGGCACTGAGGGGCAGCGTGGGTCCTGGCACTGAGGGGCAGCGTGGGTCCTGGCAGTGAAGGGCAGCGTGGGTCCTGGCAGTGGGGGGTAGCATGGGTCCTGGCAGTGAGGGGCAGCGTGGGTCCTGGCAGTGGGGGCAGCGTGGGTCCTGGCACTGAGGGGCAGCATGTGTCCTGGCAGTGAAGGGCAGCGTGGGTCCTGGCACTGAGGGGCAGCGTGGGTCCTGGCAGTGAAGGGCAGCGTGGGTCCTGGCACTGAGGGGGCAGCGTGGGTCCTGGCAGTGGGGGGTAGCATGGGTCCTGGCAGTGAGGGGCAGCGTGGGTCCTGGCAGTGAGGGGCAGCGTGGGTCCTGGCACTGAGGGGCAGCGTGGGTCCTGGCAGTGAGGGGCAGCGTGGGTCCTGGCAGTGGGGGCAGTGTGGGTCCTGGCAGTGAAGGGCAGCGTGGGTCCTGGCAGTGAGGGGCAGCGTGGGTCCTGGCAGTGAGGGGCAGCGTGGGTCCTGGCAGTGAGGGGCAGCGTGGGTCCTGGCAGTGAGGGGCAGTGTGGGTCCTGGCACTGAGGGGCAGCATGTGTCCTGGCAGTGAGGGGCAGCGTGGGTCCTGGCAGTGAGGGGCAGCGTGGGTCCTGGCAGTGAGGGGCAGCGTGGGTCCTGGCAGTGAGGGGCAGCGTGGGTCCTGGCAGTGAGGGGCAGCGTGGGTCCTGGCACTGAGGGGCAGCGTGGGTCCTGGCAGTGAGGGGCAGCGTGGGTCCTGGCAGTGAGGGGCAGTGTGGGTCCTGGCAGTGAGGGGCAGCGTGGGTCCTGGCACTGAGGGGCAGCGTGGGTCCTGGCAGTGAGGGGCAGCGTGGGTCCTGGCAGTGAGGGGGCAGCATGTGTCCTGGCACTGAGGGGCAGCGTGGGTCCTGGCACTGAGGGGCAGCGTGGGTCCTGGCAGTGAAGGGCAGCGTGGGTCCTGGCAGTGGGGGGTAGCATGGGTCCTGGCACTGAGGGGGCAGTGTGGGTCCTGGCAGTGAGGGGCAGCGTGGGTCCTGGCACTGAGGGGCAGCGTGGGTCCTGGCATGAGGGGCAGTGTGTGTCCTGGCACTGAGGGGCAGTGTGGGTCCTGGCACTTGAGCCCTCCCCCCGGGCCCCAGCCCCCCTTCCTCCACCTGCACAGCTTAGCGCCGCTCCCCCCCACCCCACCCCCGTCCCTACTTTGTTCACTGCCAGGCGGCCTGACCCCTGTGCTTGTGGGCCAGCGAGCTCCCTGCCCCACTCTCTGTTCCGTATCTGAGGGTCTCTTCTGGGCCAGGGCTTCAGCTGGGCTCAGGGAGGAGGGTGGGACGAGCCCGGCTTTGCTGAAGACCCTGGTCAAAGACCACCTCCCGAGGGTGGGTCACCAGCCACCCCCCCCCCCCGCCTGTCCCCAGGGCCCGGCACAGCAGGTGTGCCTGTCAGCATACAGCTGGGCCTCCTGCAAGAGGCCCTGGGCGCTCCACGCGGCGGGACCAGGGAGCGGGAGAGCCCTGGCTCAGGGCTGTCCTCAGCTCTGTGCACACACGTGGGTGCTGAACACTCGAAGTCCTGCGTATGCACTCAGACCCATCCTACCTGGGGCCAGGGCCACAGCAACCCGCGGTTCCCGAGCTCCCTGGTCCTGACCACGCGGCCAGCAAAGCCCCCGGGAGGCGCGGACATCGGAGCAACGCGTAGCTCCTCTGGACGCTCCCTGCACCCCGAGGCTCCTGTGCCCGCGGCTGGGCGGGTCCGGCCCCCTCGCGAAGCCGGGCCGGCAGAATTCAAGTCCTTGGCAGAGCGCACGCGGGAAGACCCGCGTGGGAAGCGAGGAGGGAGGCGCCCGCACCAGACGCCCAGCATCCACTGTCGGCGCAGGGACCCAGGTGCGGATGGCGGGGTGCGGGGCGGGGGGAAGCGGCCCGGACCCGCAGGACCACGGCGCGGCCGCTGCGGAGCCGTCTCCAAGGCAACGCGCCGGGGCTGCAGGGAGACCCCTGGGTGCTGCTGGGCGTGAGCACACTCGAGCGCTCCCTGGTGGGCAGCAGAGAGGCGGAGCGGGGCTCTGCGCCTGGTTCTCTGGGGAAGGGGTGGCGCCGGTGTGGAAGCGGGCTGAGGCTTGGGGCCCACGAGCCAGGGAGAGCGGAGGCGGGGCTAAGCCTGTGGGGGAAGGGAGGTCTCCCCGCCTCCTCCCGGGGACTCCCGCTGCACCGCCTTCCCCGCGGCTCCTGGAAAACAGGGAGACACGGGCTGTGCGGCCTGGGCTGGGGGCCACCTGGCAGCCTCACCTGGAGGGTCCGATTTGGAGGTAGCTGGGGCAGTGGGACCACAGGAGAGGCCGGCCCGCTGCGGCCAGGCAGACGGCCTTGGGGGTGATGAGAGACCCCAGGGCTGGGTGCTGGCTGCACACACTCACTGTGGGGCGCTGAGATTCTGCGGAGTCCACCCCCACTGTGGGCATTCACACCCCCTCTGTGGGCATCCACACCCCCTCTGTGGGCGTCCACCCCCTCTGTGGACATTCACACCCCCTTTGTGGGCGTCCACACCCTCTGTGGGCATCCACACCCTCTCTGTGGGCGTCCACCCACTCTGTGGGCATCCACACCCCCTCTGTGGGCGTCCACCCCCTCTGTGGGCATCCACATCTCCTCTGTGGGTGTCCACATCCTCTGTGGACATCCACCCCCTCTGTGGGAGTCCACCCCCTCTGTGGGCGTCCCCACCCCCTCTGTGGGTGTCCACCCCCTCTGTGGGAGTCCACCCCCTCTGTGGGTGTCCACACCCCCTCTGTGGATGTCCACCCCCTCTGTGGGCGTCCACACCACCTCTGTGGGAGTCCACCCCCTCTGTTGGCATCCACCCCCTCTGCAGGTGTCCACGCCCCCTCTGTGGGCATCCACACCCCCTCTGTGGGCATCCACCCCCTCTGTGGGCGTCCACACCCCCTCTGTGGACATCCACACCCCCTCTGTGGGCGTCCACACCCCCTCTGTGGGCGTCCACCCCCTCTGTGGGAGTCCACCCCTCTGTGGGCATCCACCCCCTCTGTGGGCATCCACACCCCCTCTGTGAGTGTCCACACCCCCTCTGTGGGCGTCCACACCCCCGCTGTGGGAGTCCACCCCCTCTGTGGGCATCTACCCCCTCTGCGGGTGTCCACACCCCCTCTGTGGGCATCCACACCCCCTCTGTGGGCATCCACCCCCTCTGTGGGGTCCACGCCCCCTCTGTGGGCATCCACACCCCCTCTGTGGGCGTCCACACCCCCTCTGTGGGCGTCCACCCCCTCTGTGGGGTCCACACCCCCTCTGTGGGGTCCACACCCCCTCTGTGGGCGTCCACACCCCCTCTGTGGGGTCCACACCCCCTCTGTGGGCATCCACCCTGCTGTGGGCATCCACACCCCCTCTGTGGGGTCCACACCCCCTCTGCGGGTATCCACACACCCTCTGTGGGGTCCACACCCCCTCTGTGGGGTTCACACCCCCTCTGTGGGCGTCCACACCCCCTCTGTGGGGTCCACACCCCCTCTGTGGGCATCCACCCTGCTGTGGGCATCCACACCCCCTCTGTGGGGTCCACACCCCCTCTGCGGGTATCCACACACCCTCTGTGGGGTCCACACCCCCTCTGTGGGCGTCCACACCCTCTGTGGTTGTCCACCCCCTCTGCGGGTATCCACACCCCCTCTGTGGAGTCCACACCCCCTCTGTGGGCGTCCACCCCCTCTGTGGAGTCCACACCCCCTCTGTGGGCGTCCACACCCCCGCTGTGGGGTCCACATCCCCTCTGCGGGGTCCACCCCCTCTGCGGGCGTCCACCCTGCTGTGGACGGGACACCCGTGCTGCCCGGGCGCAGGGTGAACAGGAGGCCTCGAGCCCGCTGGGCTTGTGTCCCCTTGCGAGGGGAGGGGCAGGCAGTGGGGGTCGGTGGCCTGGCAGAGGTGGCCTGGCAGAGGTGGCCGCAGGAGCATGGAGGGCCTGGGCTCCGGATTGGAGCGGGTGGGCGGGAGCTGTGCGGAAGGGGCTCCTGAACCCGGGAAGACAGGGCAGGCAGAGAGCGCGGGACTGAAAGGCTCTGAGCCCAGCCGGCGGCAGAGGACGGAAGCCGAGGCCCTGCCCTTGACACAGGCCCCGGCCGCTGGCCGCGATGCCGGAGCAGGGCCGACCGGAAGGCCCGTGTGGCTGAACCCCAGCAGACGGGAGCCGTGGGCACGGACGTGCTGGCCTGGAGAAAGCTGCGCTCGGACGCTGGCCCGAGAGAAGCTGGAAACCGGCCGTGAGCCCGTCACGGGGGCCGGGAGATGCTAGGGGAATCAGGACAGCTGCGCGATTCCAGAAGTGAACCGCGGGCTGCGCCGCAGACGCTGGTGAGGGTGCCCGCACCCTGTCCCGGGCCTGGTGAGGGGGCCCGCACCCCTGTCTGGGGCCTGGCGAGGGCGCCCGCACCCCTGTCTGGGGCCTGGTGAGGGTGCCCGCACCCTTGTCCGGGGCCTGGTGAGGGCACTCGCACCCCTGTCCCGGGCCTGGTGAGGGTGCCCGCACCCTGTGCTGGGCCTGGTGAGGGCACTCGCACCCCTGTCCCGGGCCTGGTGAGGGTGCCCGCACCCTTGTCCGGGGCCTGGTGAGGGCGCCCGCACCCCTGTGCTGGGCCTGGCGAGGGTGCCCACACCCCTGTGCCGGGCCTGGTGAGGGTGCCCGCACCCCTGTCTGGGGCCTGGTGAGGGCGCCCGCACCCTTGTCTAGGGCCTGGTGAGGGCGCCTGCACCCCTGTGCTGGGCCTGGCGAGGGTGCCCACACCCCTGTGCCGGGCCTGGTGAGGGCGCCCGCACCCCTGCCCCAGGCCTGGTGCCAGTCGCAGTTCCGCTTCAGCTCCAGCGTCCTGCTGACGCTCACCCCGGAGGCAGCGGACGAAGCGTCCAGCAGTGGGACCAGGTGGCCCAAGGCCCACGCGGAGCCCCCAGCCCTGGCTGCAGCTGGCTCGGCCCTGGCCATCTGGGGAGTGGCCCCGGGGGAAGGGACGCTGTCTCCCTCTCTGCCGCTCACATGAAATCATGTTCTAAAAAAGAAAAACCCAAGCAGAGGAGGAACCTTCAAGGGCGGGGGGTCGGAAGAGGCCGCGGGGGCTCGGGGGCAGCATCCGGGGTCCCTCCCAGGTCTCTGCGCTGGCGCTGGTCCCAGCGGCTTCGCCCCAGACTCAGCCCCTGTGGGGCCTCACAGGGCTGCCAGGAATTTGTCTGCTTCTTTGTGGGGGGCTGCTTCTCAGAGACCCTGAAGACCCCGCCCAAGGCTGCTCACAGCCCATTGGGCTCCTGGTGGCATGAGCCCACTGAGCCGTAAGCTGAGGCCGGGAAGGCACCAGGACCTCTCACACACTCCTCCCCTCCAGGCCAGCCCCCCTTGAGGACAGCCAGACCCCCGTGAGGACGGCCAGGTCCCAGTGAGCGTGGCCAGGCCCCCGTGAGTGTGGCCAGGCCCCTGTGAGTGTGGCCAGGCCCCCCCGAGGATGGCCAGGCCCCTGTGAGGACGGCCAGGCCCCCGTGAGGACGGCCAGGCCCCCTGAGGACATGGGTCACCCGGCGTGGGTTGCACAGAGCCAGCACTGCACGTGGCCACTTCTTGAGCCTGTGGAGGGGGCAAAGCTAACCTCAGCTCGCTCCTGGGACCCAGGCTTACGTCCCCAAGGTTCAAGGGCACAGCTCTGGGCACTGTCCCCTGGGAGTGTCCAGCACTGCCCTCGGCTCCCCGAGGCACCGAGGATGGAGCCAGGAGCAGCGGCTGGCGGCGGGGTGCTCGGGAAACAGACCCACCCTCGGGAGAGGGCTTTCCAAGCATCCACCCCCACCCCCACCCCACCCCGTGAACCTCGAAGCCCGCGTCTCACCTGTGTCCCCCCACCAGGCAGCCAGCGAGGACTCTGCTGCTCCAGGCTAGGGACGTCCATGTGCAAAGCAGCAGTTGGTCTTGGGGCGCAGCTACCCCAGTGGGTGCCCGGGGCCAATCTCCCTCCCCATGTGGTGTCTGTATCCTAGCGCCACCCTGGCTGCCGCTGCAGGTGCCCAGGTGCCCCCGATGTCGACCTGCTCTCCTCCTCCCTCTCCCCCTCCTTCCTCTCCCTACAAAATGGCCCCCTGCGGTGGAGGGAGCCTGGCACCTGCCTCTGAAGAAGCGGAACCCGGAACCGGCAGCTCTGCCTTCTGACCGACAGAAGCGGGGGCTCGGGGCCACGCCAAGGCTCGGGGCGCGAGCGGCGCAGCCGGGGTGCAGTGTGGCCCCACACGCCGAGGACCAGCTGTGCAGGGCCTGGGACCAGCAATGCAGGGACTGCTGCATGACGTGGGAACAGGCAAACACTTTTTTTTTAATTTCAAGATTTTAGTTATTTATTTGAGAGGCAGAGTTACAGAGAGGGAGAGACAGAGACAGAGACAGAGAGAGGTCTTCCAACCGCTGGTTTATTCCCCAGATGGCCACAACAGCCAGGACAGGGACAGGCCAAAGCCAGGAGCCAGGAGCTTCCTCCGGTCTTCTAGGCAGGTGCAGGGGCCCGAGGACTTGCGCCGTCTTCCGCTGCTTTCCCAGGCCATAGCAGAGAGCTGGATCAGAAGTGGAGAAGCCGGGTCTCAAACCGGCACCCATATGGGATGCACTTCAGGCCAAGGAATTAACCCGCTGTGCCACAGCGCCAGCCCCAGTAAATAAGTCTTTTTAAGAAGTGAGTTTGGGGTCTGGCGCTGTGGCATAGTGGGTAAAGCCACCACCGCCAGTACCAGAATCCCATAGGGCAATGGTTCTAGTCCTGGCTGCTCCACTTCCAATCCAGCTCTCTGCTACGGCCTGGGAAAGCAGTAGAAGATGGTCCAAGTCCTTGGGCCCCTGCACCTGCATGGGAGACCTGGAAGAAGCTCCTGGCTCCTGGCTTCGGATTGGCCCAGCTCTGGCCATTGTGGCTAACTGGGGAGTGAACCATTGGATGGAAGACCTCTCTCTCTCTCTCTCTGCCTCTGTGTAACTCTGACTTTCAAATAAATAAATAAATATTTAAAAAGCCTTATTTATTTATTTGAAAAGGAGAGTGAGGCAGAGAGAGAGAGAGAAGTCCACTTGCTGATTTGCTCCCTGATGGCCGCAGGGCCAGAGCTGGGCTGGTCGGAAGCCAGGACCTGGAGCTTCCTCTGGGTCTCCCATCTGGGTTTGGAGGACCAAGCACTCGAGGCATCCTCACCACTCTCCCAGGTGCATTAGCAGAGAGCTGGATCGGAACTGGAGCCCGTGTGGGACGCCAGCGTTTCCGATGGTGGCTTTCCCTGTCACGCCATAATGCTGGCCCCCAAACTCACGTCTTATAAAGATTTATTAATCTATTTAGTTGCAAAGTGGAGAGAGAGAGAGAGAGAGAGAGAGAGACGGAGAGCTCTCCCACCTGCTGGTTCACTCCCGAAAGGCTGCTATAGCCAGGGCTGGGCTGGGCCAAAGCCAGGGGCTGGGAGAAGCATGCTGGTCTCCCACGCGGGTGCAGGGCCCAGCACTTGGCCATCACCGGCTGCTTTCCCAGGTGCGTTAGCAGGGAGCGGGATCCGAAGTGCAGCAGCTGGGACAGGAACCAGTGCCCATGTAGCATGCGGGCATCGCAGGCAGTGGCTTAACCTGTGACGCCACAATGCCGTTCCCTACATTTTTGTTTTTATTTTGTGTATTCCAAAGTCAGAGAGACAGAGATCTCTCATCTGCAGGTTCACTCCCCAAATGCCTGCAACAGCCAGGGCTGGGCCAGGCCGAAGCTGAGAGCTGAGGACCCACTGGGCTCTCCCGTGAGGCCGGCAGGGACCCAGCCACAGGAGCCACCTCCGGAGCTGGAGTGAGAAGTGCAGCCGGGACGGGAACTCAGGCCTGCTCTCAGACCCAGCCCTGCAGTGTGGGACGGGGGTGTCTCAAGCCGTGTGTCCCCGCCGAGCCACCACCTGCCCCCGGTGGCGCTCCCGAGGCTTGGTGGGATGAGCCTGGAGAGGGAGGCGCCCGAGACCCTGTCCCTGGTCTGGCGGTGGCGCGGTGGTGAGGCAGCTGGTTCTGTGGGGTTCCCTGAGCCCCAAGCTTGGAGAGGAGGCACCACGGGGCACTTGTCAGAGCGTCCCCCGGGGGAGTGAAGCCCCTGTCCCTGGGAACAGGTGTGGGGCCAGGTTAGGCTGGGGGGATTGCTCCCGCAGAGGCTGCCCCCCGACCTGGACATTCAAGAACGTTTCCCTCTGCTAGTCATGACCATGATTATTCTCGTTTGCAAAAATCCTGATAGGGTGAAACTGACCCACGTGACTGGGGAGGCGGGCCGTGTAGCCTGGAACCAGCAAGGAATCTGTCGCCCTGGCAACCACTCACCACTCACAGACTCACTGGGGAGGGGAGGGAGACGGGGAGGGGGAGAGCCAGGTCCCCACCGAGGGCTGCCCAGGGCTGGCCAGGCCCCAGCTACCTGTGCTGTCTTCCACTCTGTAGCAAATCGCCCCAAGACCTGGGGTTTTGAAACAGTGCGATGTGTTCCCTCCTGGTATCTGTGCCGAGGCTGTGGTCTGGGGCAAAGGCGGAGACAGGCAGGCTGGCCTGGGAGCCCTGGGTGCTGAGCTGAGCTCCACAAGCCAGGACAGGGGCGGTGCGCGTGAAGGGCTCTGGGACAGGTGGAGCCGTGGGGAGGACTGGGCCCCTGAGATCTGACCTCCGCGGCGTGCCCAGGGCCACCAGAGGGCCAGCTGCGTGCAGGTGTCGGGGCTGCCCATCACATGAGCAAGACGGCAGGGGAGGAGCCTGGGTGCCCTGGCGGTGCTGGGAGGCACCACCTGCTCCCACAAGGCCAAGTGGCAGGTGGGGCAGTCTGAGGGCCCTGGGTCTGCTTTGGGCCTTGAGCCTCAACACAGAGGGCTGGGGGAGGTGGCAGGTGCGCATGGTACAGGTAGGGTTGGTCCCTATCCACACAGAGGGGGCACAGCTCTGTGCAGTCACACAGCAGCCTGGGGCACGCTGAGAGGAGGCAGAGTCAGAGGGCAAAGGTGGGGTGGAGGCGGGGCCTCAGGAGACGGACTGGGGGGGAGGGGAGGCCTGGAACCCCTCCCTGCTGGGGCCCCAGCCACCTGGCCACCTCATGTGGGTGACCGACAGCGCCCCAGACAGGCAGGCCGGCGGGCGGCCCTCCCAGACCCTCGGGTCCTCTGCTGCTGGGGGCTGGACCCCTTCCCCGTCCCCACTTCTTCCTCGCGCGCCCCCTGTGCCAGCAAGGCCCCGTCTTCCTCTCCAGAGCTCTCCTGCCAGACCTCACATCTCACAGAGAACTTCACGTCCCTCGGCTGCGGCTCCTCCCAGCCTGAGGGTCCCAGCCAGGGCCTGGGAGGCGCCCCAGGGCCCGCCACTCCCCCCATCTCCACCTCTCACTGGTGGGAACCTGCCGTCCGCTCCTCGGCCAGATCCTGGATCCTCGGACACGTCAGCCCACGGGGTCCGGATCGCACGCCCACCCCTGGTGTTCTCTGGTCACAGACCTCAAAGCCATCCTCTGCCGCACCCTTGGCCAGCCACCCATGGGAGGTGAGGGGAAGGCCGGGGATGGGAGACAGGGTTCCAGAGTGACGGCGTCTGTGCCTCGTGGCTTCCGCCATGCCAGGAACCTGTGCTCCCTGCTCTCCTGGGCAGGCACCCAGCACAGCGCTCGGACCCCGGCTGGGGTTGGGGGTTCCGGTGCCCAGGCTAAGCTGCACCTGGGGACAGCGGCCTGCCCTGTGGCAGTGCGTGTGTGAACCCTGGCTCCATGCCTTCCCAGCCAATGCGCCTGGGGAGCAGCAGAAGGCGGCCCACGTGCCGGAGCCCCTGCGCCCACGTGGGGCCCCAGATGGAGCTCCCGGCTCCTGGGTTTGGTCTGGCCCAGCCCTGGCTGTGCAGCCATCTTGCGGAGTGAACCAGATGGAAGGTCTCACACACACACACACCCGCTGCCCCAGCCGCCTTTCGAATGCATACACAGATAAACAGATAACTAAACAAAAACTTAAACATCTTCAAAGCAAGAGATGCTGGCTGGCTCGAAGTCCTCCCACGTCAGCGTGCCTGGGCTCAAGTTCCAGCTTCCTGGGCAGTGCAGGTGATGGCTCAAGCAGGCGGGGCCTGGCACCCACATGGGAGACCAGGGCTGGGCTCCAGGCTCCTGGCTGCAGCCCGGCCCCGCCCTGGCTGCTGTGGCCATGTGGAGAGTGAGCCAGCGGAGAGTCCTCGGTCTCTGTCTCTGTTTGCCTGCCTTTCAAATAAGACAAATAAATAAAACTTTAAAATCTGCTCTTAGCAACTTTGAAATAGGCATTACATTATTATTAGTGGTGCTTGCCAAGGGTTAGGGTCAGGGTTAGAGCCCTGAGTCCTGGGGCCCCCTCCCCCTCCCCCAGCCTCTCCTGTCACTGCCCTGGGCCCTGGGGCCCCCTCCCCCTCCCCCAGCCTCTCCTGTCACTGCCCTGGGCCCTGGGGCCCCCTCCCCCTCCCCAGCCTCTCCTGTGGCTGCCCTGGGCCCTGCTTAGGCCCCACAAAACCCCCAGGGGCCTGGCTGAACTTGGGGCTGCATCCTGCCCCTGGCCGGGCAGTATCTTGTCATCTGCCTACCACCTTTCCTTTACCTGCTCACCCACTGATGGGCACCCGGTGGTGGCGTGCCTGTGCCCACGCTCATGTGTGTGCACACGGTGGTGGTATGTCTGTGCCCATGCTCACGCGTGTGCACACGGCACTCGGTCACACGCGCTAACTCTGCCCTTGGTTTCCAGAACGGCTCCACTAGTGGACACGGCCACTGGCAGTGCCCGGGGTCTCTGCCCTGTACCCCAGCAGCACCCGTTGTCTCATCTTCCTAGTGGCAGCCCCTGGAACAGGTGCACGGAGACCCGTGGCTGCATCACGGCTGCACCGTCCCCGTGGCTGCACCGTGGCCGCACTGTCCCCGTGGCTGTGATGTGGCCTTGTTCCTCACGACCTGTTGACCCTTTGGACGTGTTCTGAGAAAGGTCTTTGCAGGTCTTTTGCCTACTTATTCATGAGAGGGGGAGGGCAGGGGAAGGCAGGGGAGGGAGGGAGGGGGGAGAGAGAGAGAGAGAGAGAGAGAGAGAGAGGCACACTTCAGATCCCCCATCCTGTGGTTCACCCAGGTCTCCGTCCCTGTGCCATCACTGCCGGGATCCACACTGGCCGGAAGCTGGAGTCAGGGGCCACAGCCAGCCATGAAGCCCGGGTGTCCCCGGTGGGACAGGGGCGTCTCAGCTGCCAGCTAAGTGCCCGCCCTGTGGTTTTAAAGTAGGCTCTTGGGTTTCCTGCCCCCGAGTTGTTTTCTAAGCGTTACCTGGACGGCTTGCTTTGCACTCACGTTTGGAGAAGAGCGTGTAAGCCTCGCAGCTGACTTCTCCAAGCCCCTCGAAGGCGCCGGCGCCGCGTCCTCTCGGGGTCCCGGGGAGGCCGCGCGCTCTCCGCAAGCCACCCTCTCTGCTTTTGGAAGTTCTCCCGGGTGTCCCACCTCTGCCCCTCCAGCTGCCCCTCGGTGACTTCCGCCGACTTCCTGTCCGCTAACGGAGCCTCTGTTCAGCTGCTAAGCCGAGTCTGCGCGCACAGCGGCGTTCCCAAGGTGGAGTTCACGGTACCGAAGGCGCACAGTGCTGTTTAGGTTATTCACGAAGCGTGCAGCCACACCTGTCTACTTTTAGAACATTTTCCTTGTGTAAATGGTCACCAATCACGGAAGACACAGTGTGCACAGTGTGCTGATTCCGGAGGCTGACGGCTCAGAGCGCTCCGTCTGCTGGGTCTCTAACTTAGGCCAGGGCTGGGTCAGGCTTAGCCGGAGGCCCTCTGCGGGCGGCAGGGACCCACGCACCTGCTGCCTGCCAGGAAGCTGGAGTCGGAGGCAGAACCAGGACTTGAACCCCGCACTTGGTCATGGGGTGGGGGTCCCAGCGCTAGCCCAGACGCCAGTGCCAACACGCGTGACCTCTCATCCTTGGCCCAACTTCCCGTCTGCCTTTCTCCAGCGTCGGGAACTCACACACACACACGCGTGTGCAGGTGCGGCGGCTTCTTTCACTGGGCTCGGTTCTTTCCGGGTTTCTTTGACCTCCTCACTCGAGGCCCTGTGTAACTAAGGATACGTCTGTATTTGATGCCTCCAATTTCAAAATGTTAAAGATTTAAATCCAGCGGTGTCCGTCTTATCCCGAGGCTTGTTTTCTGGGTGTTTTGCCACTTTTTATTTCGCACTCTCACTGGAGTCGCCTGGCTCACTCTGCTGGGTGCTCCGGCTGCTGCTGGCCTGGGCCCCCTCCCCACAGCCGGGTAGGGTCTGCCAGAGCTCCCCCAGTCCTCCACTGCAGCTCCCTGAGGCGAGGAGGGGGCTCAGCAACCTGCGGGGGGGGGGCGCGGGGGTCTGGGAGCCGACTCCCCCCAGCCCCAGCCCCTACCAAGGCCTCCAGGCACAGACCTCCGCCCCCTGGCCTGGGTCACTGCTACAGTCACGGTCACGCAGTACTCCTCTCCCAGGGTTCCTTGCAGGCCCCACCAGGGCGGTGCTCCGTGGCCTCTGCCTGCTCCCAGGCCCTGCACAGACTCTGCCAGGCGGGACGCCCGCACCCAGCCCCCAGCCCCACATGGCGCAGCGCTGGCCGGCACCTGCAGGCTTTGGCTCCACTGTCTCACTGCCTTGGTCGCTGGTGGACTAAGATCCTTCTCCCACAGCCTCCACAACTTTGGGAACTGTGCAGGAGCCGCGCCAGCGCCTCCTCCGCCCGCCCCCCAGGCCAGGCCTCCCGCACTCTGCAGTCCACTCCGGCCTTGGCAGTGACCGCTCCCGGGCAGTGAGGGCACAGGGCCTCCAGCACTGCTATGCCACCCCAGCACTGAGTGTCCCTGGTCACAGCCCGGGTCTCCGTGTCCCCAGTCTGTGTCCCCTGGTCCGTGTGTGTCCCTCTGGTCACTGTGTCGTCCCCCCCCCCCCCCGTCTCTGTGTCCCTGGTCTCTGTGTGTCCCCTGGGCTGGGAGCTCACCCCCCACCTCCCCGCACCACGTTTGCGGAGCGCCCGGGGCAGCAGGGCCCTCGCAGCTCAGGGAGGACCTGGTCTCAGGCCGGGCTCAGGAGGGCACGTGTCTTCTGTCTCCTGAGACCCGGGACAGCCGCGACACCGACGGGCGGGCGCGGGGACCGAGGGCGCCGCCCGGCTCGGGGTCCCGCCCTCTCGGGGGCGCGTCCCGGGCCGGCGCTGCAGGGGTGGCGGTCACAGTGGGCGCCGAGCAGAGCCTGAGCTGGAGACGAGGCTGGGGCGCGCGAGCCGGGTCTGCGGCTCCCCCGCCTCCCTCCGAGCCTTTGTGCAATTCGCCTCCTCGCGCAGTGAACGCTCTTCCAAGCGGCTCCAACGGGGCGGGGGGGGGGGGGGGGGCGGGTCTCGGCCAAAGCGAGGCGGGGGGACGCTGCCCGTGCCCGGGTGGGGGAGGAGGCGGTGGGGAAGGGCGCGGCGGGCCCGGGGCGGTGACCTGCGGCTGGGCCGCGAGCCCCGAGCGCCCCCGCCCAGGCGCTTCCCGCCGCCCACGCCCCCGCGCGGCCCCCGCCCCGGCGCCGCCCCGCCCCCCGCGCGGGGTCCGCGTCTGCGGCTGCGCCCCCGAAAGACTGCGCGCGGGTTCCGGTCCGCAGGGAGACCGAAGGGCACCGCTCCCCGCGCCGCGCCGCCGCCCGAGCCCGGAGTGCGGACACCCCAGGGATGTGAGTGCGCCCCCCGACCCCGCGCTCCGCACTCCACGCCCTGACCCGCGGTGAGCGCCCTGGCGCGCGCGCGGCGGGCCGCGGGAGGGGGCTTGGCGCTGGGTTCCCGGCCCCCCAGCCCAGGGGTGGGAGTGGGGACCTGGTGCCGCCCCTCCCCCATCGGCAGGTGCGGTCCGCGCCGCCCTCGTCCTGCCCCTCGGGTCCGGACGCACCTCCCACTCCCGATGCCCCCACAGGTGCCCGGTGCGCGCTGGGGGCCTCGGAGCTGCCACCGCCCGGCAGCTCGGGCGCCTTCTCCGCGGCGGCGGTGCGCGATGGTGGATGCCGGGGCGGGGGAGGGGCCGGGCGCGGGGCTTTGCGCGCCCCGGGCCGCCCCCAGCCTCGGATTCCGCCGGCGGGGTGCGTTCTGAGGCCGGAGAAGGGGGAGGGTCCTTGGGTTGGGCTGGTCTCCTGACCGAGGCGTTTCCCTGCCAGGCCTGCGCCCCAGAGGACCCCTGCCCGCAGCCCCCGCGCCTCCCCTAGGCCTGTCCGGAGCATGTTGCCTGCAGCCATGAGGGGCCTCGGCCTGGCGCTGCTGGCCGCGCTGCTGTGCTCGGCGCCCGGTGAGTCGGGCCGCGGGGCCAGGCAGGTGTCCGGCGCTCCGGGAGCGCGGGAGTTGGGCGCCGGGCTGCCATCTTCCGACGGTTCCGCACGCCTCGCGGACCACTGCGACCCCTTCGGACCCCGGCCGGCCCTCGCTCGCTCCGCCCCAGCTGTGCGGTTCTCCCCCAGCGCCTTTCAGAGCCAAGTCCTTCCTGGCGTGGAACCCTTCAGCCCCGGGGGTGTGCGAGGCCGGGTGGGAGCGTGCAGGAGGCAGGGCAGGTGGGAGACTCGTGTGGCCAGCTGCCTTTGCGTCCAGGGAGGGGTCGTCCTCCTCCCTGCCCTGTAGGGTAGGGAGTGTACCTGGGTCTCCCAGAAGGGGTGATCCTGCGCTACTGGCTCCTGACTCCGGAAGCCTGAGCCCCCTGGGGGAGGGGCAAGGCTGTCCTGGAGCATCTGCCACAGGTGGGGAGGGGCGGGGGTAGGGGCTGGCCGGCCTGGTCATCCTTCACCCATGCCTGCCCAGCTCAGGGCCTGTGGTGCCAGGACTGCACCCTGACCACCAACTCCAGCCATTGCACCCCGAAGCAGTGCCAGCCGTCGGACACCGTGTGCGCCAGCGTCCGCATCACGGACCCCAGCAGCAGTAAGTGGGGCCCTGGGTGGGGGGCTGGGACAGGGCACTGCCCGGCTTGTCCCTCCTTGGCTTGTCCCTTGCTTGGCCTGGCTGCTTGGTGGCCTGCCCTGTGCAGTTGAGAGAGCGTGGGTGGATGGAGAGCCTTGGCTCTGATTTTCGGGGGTCCTGGGCTGGATGGGGTCTTGAGCTGACCTGGAGGTCCTGAGCTGGCTGGGTTCCTGGGTGGGGGTTCTGGGCTTGCCAGGGGTCCTGGACTGGCTGGCAGTCCTAGGCGAGGGTCTTGAACTGGCCAGGGTTCCTGCGCACGTGTCCTGGGCTGGCATGGGTTCCTGGGTGGGGATTCTGAGCAGGCTTAGGGGTCCTGGGGGGCGGGGTCCTGGACTGACAGGGGTCCCACACTGGCAGGGGTTCTTGGGTAGGTGTCCTGGACAGGGGTCCTTGACTGGCTACACTTCTCGTGTGTGTGTCCTGGGCTGGCAGGGAGGGGGTCCTAGGTGGGGGTCCTGGACTGGCCTGGGTTTGTGGACTGGCTGGGGTTCATGGGCTGGTTGGGGTCCTGGGCTGGCAGGGGGTCTTGTGTGTGTGTCCTGGGCTGGCAGGGGGTCCTAGGTAGGGGTCCTGAGCTGGCCGGGGTCCTGGTCGGGGGTCCTGGGTTGGCCGGGGTCCGGAGCTGGGAGCCCTGGCTCAGTTGGAGGCCTCGAGTGAAGCTCCAGGTGCGGGCACCCTCCCCCAGGCAGGAAGGACCACTCCGTGAACAAGGTGTCCTGGGCTGGCAGGGGGTCCTAGGTGGGGGTCCTGAGCTGGCCGGGGTCCTAGGTGGAGGTCCTGGACTGGCAGGGGGTCCTAGGTGGGGGTCCTGAGCTGGCCGGGGTCCTGGTCAGGGGTCCTGGGCTCACCTGGGGCCTTAGTGGAGCTCCAGGTGTGGGCGCCCTCCCCCAGGCAGGAAGGACCACTCCGTGAACAAGGTGTCCTGGGCTGGCTGGGGTCCTGTGTGTGTGTCCTGGGCTGGCCAGGGTCCGGAGCTGGGGGTCCTGGGCTCACCTGGGGCCTCGAGTGGAGCTCCAGGTGCGGGCGCCCTCCCCCAGGCAGGAAGGACCACTCCGTTAACAGGGTGTCCTGGGCTGGCAGGGGGTCCTATGTGTATGTTCTGGGCTGGCCGGGGTCTGTGTGTATGTTCTGGGCTGGCCGGGGTCCTGTGTGTGTGTCCTGGGCTGGCCGGGGTCCTGTGTGTGTGTCCTGGGCTGGCCGGGGTCCTGTGTGTATGTCCTGGGCTGGCTGGGGTCCTGTGTGTGTCCTGGGCTGGCCGGGGTCCTGTGTGTGTGTCCTGGGCTGGCCGGGGTCCGGAGCTGGGGGCCCTGGCTCACCCGGGGCCTCGAGTGGAGCTGTAGCTGTGGGCGCCCTCCCCAGGCAGGCAGGACCACTCCGTGAACAAGGTGTCCTGGGCTGGCCGGGGTCCTGTGTGTGTGTCCTGGGCTGGCAGGGGGTCCTAGGTGGGGGTCCTGAGCTGGCCGGGGTCCTGTGTGTGTGTCCTGGGCTGGCTGGAGTCCTGTGTGTGTGTCCTGGGCTGGCAGGGGTCCTGGTCGGGGGTCCTGGGCTGGCCGGGGTCCTGGTCGAGGGCTCTGGCTCACCCGGGGCCTTGAGTGGAGCTGCAGCTGCGGGCGCCCTCCCCAGGCAGGCAGGACCACTCCGTGAACAAGATGTGCGCCTCCTCCTGCAGCTTCGTGAAGCGGCACTTTTTCTCAGACTACCTGATGGGCTTCATTAACTCTGGGATCTTGAAGGTCGACGTGGAGTGCTGTGAGAAGGACTTGTGCAACGCGGCCGGCGGGGCACGGCGCAGCCCCTGGGCCCTGGCCGGGGGGCTCCTCCTCAGCCTGGGGCCTGCCCTGCTCTGGGCTGGGCCCTGAGGCCCCGACGTTCCGGGCGTTCCGGGTGTCGGAGCCCATCTCCCACCTCTGTGGTCGCGGCTCTGGCCCGCCCAGGACGTGAGCCTTCTTTGTCCGTCCACAGCTGCACGTCCCAGGCAGCGGGCATCACAGTACACCCTGCGCCCCGGCAGGAGGCCCCGGGGTGAGGGCAGGGGGCTGGGACTCCTGGGTCCCTGCGGGGAGGGGAGGCCGGGCAGGCAGAGCCAAGCAGCCTGCTCCCAGGGCCTCTGCTGTGGAGAATAAAGTTTCTTCTGAGTCCTGAGACCGCGGTCTGAGCCTGCGTGGGGGTGGGCAGGGCCCTGATGGGATTGGGGGAGGGGAGGGGAGGGCCGGCAGCTGCCTGCACTTGAGGCCACGGGGTGTGGGTGCTGGGTGGGCGTGCCTGCAGCTGCCCTTTGGGTGCTGCGGAGGCTTGGGAGCCTCTGTAAGAGCAGCATGAAAGGCACACGAGACGGTCCCTGGGGGCACACACCTGTGTCACAGAGCACCCACATGCTCACCTGTGCCACAGAGCACCCACACGCTCACCTGTGTCACAGAGCACCCGCACGCTCACCTGTGTCACAGAGCACCTGCACACTCACCCGTGTCACAGAGCACCTGCACACTCACCTGTGTCACAGAGCTGCACCCGCACACTCACCTGTGTCACAGAGCACCCGCACACTCACCTGTGTCACAGAGCTGCACTCGCACACTCACCTGTGCCACAGAGCACCTGCACACTCACCTGTGTCACAGAGCACCTGCACACTCACCTGTGTCACAGAGCACCCGCACACTCACCTGTGTCACAGAGCTGCACTCGCACACTCACCTGTGCCACAGAGCACCTGCACACTCACCTGTGTCACAGAGCACCCGCACACTCACCTGTGTCACAGAGCACCTGCACACTCACCTGTGCCCACAGAGCTCCTGCACGCTCACCTGTGTCACAGAGCACCCGCACACTCACCTGTGTCACAGAGCACCTGCACACTCACCTGTGCCCACAGAGCTCCTGCACACTCACCTGTGTCACAGAGCACCCGCACACTCACCTGTGTCACAGAGCACCCGCACACTCACCTGTGTCACAGAGCACCCACACGCTCACCTGTGCCACAGAGCTGCACTCGCACGCTCACCTGTGTCACAGAGCTGCACACTCACCTGTGTCACAGAGTACCTGCACACTCACCTGTGTCACAGAGCACCCGCACACTCACCTGTGTCACAGAGCACCTGCACACTCACCTGTGTCACAGAGCACCCGCACGCTCACCTGCTTCACAGAGCACCCGCACGCTCACCTGTGTCACAGAGCACCCGCACGCTCACCTGTGCCCACAGAGCACCCACACACTCACCTGTGTCACAGAGCACCCACACGCTCACCTGTGCCACAGAGCTGCACTCGCACACTCACCTGTGTCACAGAGCTGCACACTCACCTGTGTCACAGAGCACCTGCACGCTCACCTGTGTCACAGAGCACCTGCACGCTCACCTGTGTCACAGAGCACCTGCACACTCACCTGTGGCCACAGAGCACCCGCACGCTCACCTGTGTCACAGAGCACCCGCACGCTCACCTGCTTCACAGAGCACCCGCACGCTCACCTGTGCCACAGAGCTGCACTCGCACACTCACCTGTGTCACAGAGCTGCACACTCACCTGTGTCACAGAGCACCTGCACGCTCACCTGTGTCACAGAGCACCTGCACGCTCACCTGTGTCACAGAGCACCTGCACACTCACCTGTGGCCACAGAGCACCCGCACGCTCACCTGTGCCCACAGAGCACCCGCACGCTCACCTGTGCCCACAGAGCACCCGCACGCTCACCTGTGTCACAGAGCACCTGCACGCTCACCTGTGTCACAGAGCACCTGCACGCTCACCTGTGTCACAG
Organism: Oryctolagus cuniculus; assembly: GCF_964237555.1. Lineage (NCBI taxonomy): Eukaryota > Metazoa > Chordata > Mammalia > Lagomorpha > Leporidae > Oryctolagus > Oryctolagus cuniculus. Next base: position 167,302,000 of record NC_091437.1, on the reverse strand, counting down.
AGCACCCGCACACTCACCTGTGCCACAGAGCTGCACTCGCACGCTCACCTGTGTCACAGAGCACCCGCACGCTCACCTGTGCCCACAGAGCTCCTGCACGCTCACCTGTGTCACAGAGCACCCGCACACTCACCTGTCACAGAGCACCTGCACACTCACCTGTCACAGAGCACCCGCACGCTCACCTGTGTCACAGAGCATCTGCACGCTCACCTGTCACAGAGCACCTGCACGCTCACCTGTGTCACAGAGCACCCGCACACTCACCTGTGTCACAGAGCACCCGCACACTCACCTGTGCCCACAGAGCACCCGCACACTCACCAGTGTCACAGAGCACCCGCACACTCACCTGTGCCACAGAGCACCCGCACACTCACCTGTGTCACAGAGCACCTGCACACTCACCTGTGTCACAGAGCACCTGCACGCTCACCTGTGTCACAGAGCACCCGCACACTCACCTGTGTCACAGAGCACCTGCACGCTCACCTGTGTCACAGAGCACCCGCACGCTCACCTGTTTCACAGAGCACCCGCACGCTCACCTGTGTCACAGAGCACCCGCACGCTCACCTGTGTCACAGAGCACCCATACACTCACCTGTGTCACAGAGCACCTGCACACTCACCTGTCACAGAGCACCCGCACGCTCACCTGTGTCATAGAGCACCCGCACACTCACCTGTGCCCACAGAGCACCCGCACACTCACCTGTGTCACAGAGCACCAGCACACTCACCTGTGTCACAGAGCTGCACCCGCACACTCACCTGTCACAGAGCACTTGCACGCTCACCTGTGTCACAGAGCACCCGCACACTCACCTGTGTCACAGAGCACCACACACTCACCTGTGTCACAGAGCACCCGCACACTCACCTGTGCCCACAGAGCACCCGCACACTCACCTGTGTCACAGAGCTGCACCCGCACACTCACCTGTGTCACAGAGCACCCGCACACTCACCTGTGTCACAGAGCACCTGCACACTCACCTGTGTCACAGAGCACCTGCACGCTCACCTGTGTCACAGAGCACCCGCACACTCACCTGTGTCACAGAGCACCTGCACGCTCACCTGTGTCACAGAGCACCCGCACGCTCACCTGTTTCACAGAGCACCCGCACGCTCACCTGTGTCACAGAGCACCCGCACGCTCACCTGTGTCACAGAGCACCCATACACTCACCTGTGTCACAGAGCACCTGCACACTCACCTGTCACAGAGCACCCGCACGCTCACCTGTGTCATAGAGCACCCGCACACTCACCTGTGCCCACAGAGCACCCGCACACTCACCTGTGTCACAGAGCACCTGCACACTCACCTGTGTCACAGAGCTGCACCCGCACACTCACCTGTCACAGAGCACCTGCACGCTCACCTGTGTCACAGAGCACCCGCACACTCACCTGTGTCACAGAGCTGCACCCGCACACTCACCTGTGTCACAGAGCACCCGCACACTCACCTGTGTCACAGAGCACCCATACACTCACCTGTGCCACAGAGCTGCACTCGCACGCTCACCTGTGTCACAGAGCTGCACACTCACCTGTGTCACAGAGTACCTGCACACTCACCTGTGTCACAGAGCACCTGCACACTCACCTGTGTCACAGAGCACCCGCACACTCACCTGTGTCACAGAGCTGCACCCGCACACTCACCTGTCACAGAGCATCTGCACGCTCACCTGTGTCACAGAGCACCTGCACGCTCACCTGTGTCACAGAGCACCTGCACACTCACCTGTGCCCACAGAGCACCCGCACACTCACCTGTGTCACAGAGCTGCACCCGCACACTCACCTGTGTCACAGAGTACCTGCACACTCACCTGTGTCACAGAGCTGCACCCGCACGCTCACCTGTGTCACAGAGTACCTGCACACTCACCTGTGTCACAGAGCACCCGCACACTCACCTGTGCCACAGAGCTGCACCCGCACACTCACCTGTGTCACAGAGCACCTGCACACTCACCTGTGCCCACAGAGCACCTGCACACTCACCTGTGTCACAGAGCACCCGCACGCTCACCTGTGTCACAGAGCACCCGCACACTCACCTGTGCCACAGAGCACCCGCAAACTCACCTGTGTCACAGAGCACCTGCACACTCACCTGTGTCACAGAGCACCTGCACGCTCACCTGTGTCACAGAGCACCCGCACGCTCACCTGTGTCACAGAGCACCTGCACGCTCACCTGTGTCACAGAGCACCCGCACGCTCACCTGTTTCACAGAGCACCCGCACGCTCACCTGTGTCACAGAGCACCCGCACGCTCACCTGTGTCACAGAGCACCCATACACTCACCTGTGTCACAGAGCACCTGCACACTCACCTGTCACAGAGCACCCGCACGCTCACCTGTGTCATAGAGCACCCGCACACTCACCTGTGCCCACAGAGCACCCGCACACTCACCTGTGTCACAGAGCACCAGCACACTCACCTGTGTCACAGAGCTGCACCCGCACACTCACCTGTCACAGAGCACTTGCACGCTCACCTGTGTCACAGAGCACCCGCACACTCACCTGTGTCACAGAGCACCACACACTCACCTGTGTCACAGAGCACCCGCACACTCACCTGTGCCCACAGAGCACCCGCACACTCACCTGTGTCACAGAGCTGCACCCGCACACTCACCTGTGTCACAGAGCACCCGCACACTCACCTGTGTCACAGAGCACCTGCACACTCACCTGTGTCACAGAGCACCTGCACGCTCACCTGTGTCACAGAGCACCCGCACGCTCACCTGTCACAGAGCACCTGCACGCTCACCTGTGTCACAGAGCACCCGCACGCTCACCTGTTTCACAGAGCACCCGCACGCTCACCTGTGTCACAGAGCACCCGCACGCTCACCTGTGTCACAGAGCACCCATACACTCACCTGTGTCACAGAGCACCTGCACACTCACCTGTCACAGAGCACCCGCACGCTCACCTGTGTCATAGAGCACCCGCACACTCACCTGTGCCCACAGAGCACCCGCACACTCACCTGTGTCACAGAGCACCTGAACACTCACCTGTGTCACAGAGCTGCACCCGCACACTCACCTGTCACAGAACACCTGCACGCTCACCTGTGTCACAGAGCACCCGCACACTCACCTGTGTCACAGAGCTGCACCCGCACACTCACCTGTGTCACAGAGCACCCGCACACTCACCTGTGTCACAGAGCACCCATACACTCACCTGTGCCACAGAGCTGCACTCGCACGCTCACCTGTGTCACAGAGCTGCACACTCACCTGTGTCACAGAGCACCTGCACACTCACCTGTGTCACAGAGCACCCGCACACTCACCTGTGTCACAGAGCTGCACCCGCACACTCACCTGTCACAGAGCATCTGCACGCTCACCTGTGTCACAGAGCACCTGCACGCTCACCTGTGTCACAGAGCACCTGCACACTCACCTGTGTCACAGAGCTGCACCCGCACGCTCACCTGTGTCACAGAGTACCTGCACACTCACCTGTGTCACAGAGCACCCGCACACTCACCTGTGCCACAGAGCTGCACCCGCACACTCACCTGTGTCACAGAGCACCTGCACACTCACCTGTGCCCACAGAGCACCTGCACACTCACCTGTGTCACAGAGCACCCGCACGCTCACCTGTGTCACAGAGCACCCGCACACTCACCTGTACCTGCACACTCACCTGTACCCGCACACTCACCTGTGCCCACAGAGCAGCACGCCCCACTGGTTTTGCACACAGGAGCCACAGCTGTCTCATCCTGTCACAGTCACCTGGGAGCCCCCGTTGGGCACACGGGGACAGATGTCCCTACTCCACAGTTGCTTCTGGCTTCCAGCCGGTGGCTGCGCTGCGACCTGTTGGCTAAGAGCCGCGTCAGCCCACGCAGAGCCTCGTGGCCGACTTTGCCTCTCGCCGACACCTGGGGCTGTCACACACTGAGGATGAGGGGCCGGTCCCCCAGTGTGGGTGGGCAGAAGGAGACTACTGGTGGGGGGGCTGCCTGAGGGTCCTTCCTGCTCCTGCGGAGGGTCTGTGTTTTCAGCTGTGAGTTCACAGCGCCCACCAGGGCTCTGGTGGCTCTGGGGCCCATGAGTCCCCATGTCTGGCACCATGGGGCCCTTGGCTCCGTGGCTGGGCAGCCCGGGCCACTCCTCGAGGCTGTGCCAGGCAGCAGGGAGGAACTGGGGCTGGGAAGTGAGCTCATGGAAGCGTGGGGTGGGTGCCGGCTCCCTGCTGGAGGACACAGCCAAGGCGCGTGTCCATCATGGACCCTCTGCTGTCCCTCTGCCACTGGCTGGGCGGCCCTGCACTGTGTCCCCTGCACTGAAGCCCAGCGTGTGTGCTGGGGCCCTGGGGGCTGTGGCTCCTCCCCAACGACAGAAGGAGAGGCTGGCAAAGACCCCAAGCAACCGAGGGAAGCCCCTGGAAGGTCCTGGGAGGTGAGCCACACTCTCCTCCCTCGCTGGGGCTGAACCTCCTGGGGGGGCAAGTTCTGGAAACCACAGAAAGGAGTGAGAGTGCCCTAGCTCTTTGGAGGATAGCGCAAGATCAGAGGGGTGCCCCAAGGGCCTGCCCTGCCCCTGCCCCTGCCCCTGCCGGTGTAGCGGCTGTGGGAGGCTCGCTGGGCGCTGGCTGATGCTACGTCCGTGTGCTCAGTGTTCCTTGGGTTCCAGCCCCACCCCCCCGTGCTTACACCTGCCCGGGGCCGGGGGAGCCGTGTGGGTAATGCTGATTTCCAGGGGTGGGGGCCGAGCCACTGGAAATCTGCCTAGGGAGGAGGTGGACGCCCGTGGGCCCGTGCTGGCCAGCGGCTGGCCCTTCTGTGCCCTTCCTTGCACAGCACCGTCTCCCTCTGCTGCTGTGCACAGCCCAGGGCCCGGCGGGGCTGGCGCCTTCCCCGTCCCCACCCTGCCTCTTGTTGGGGCGTCCTCCCCGGGGCTGCTGTGTGCGCCACACCTGTCCCGTGGTTCTCTGCTGGTTCCCGCCCTCACCTCCCAGGATTCCTCCCTCTCCTGAGGCAGCAGCCACCCCCTCTCCTGCCTCAGTCACTGAGCCAGGTCACCTGGGGCAACAGGCAGGGGCTCATCCCAAAGTCCATTTTCTGGCCAGCGCCGCGGCTCACTAGGCTAATCCTCCGCCTTGCGGCGCCGGCACACCGGGTTCTAGTCCTGGTCGGGGCGCCGGATTCTGTCCCGGTTGCCCCTCTTCCAGGCCAGCCCTCTGCTGTGGCCCAGGAGTGCAGTGGAGGATGGCCCAGGTGCTTGGGCCCTGCACCCCATGGGAGACCAGGAGAAGCACCTGGCTCCTGCCATCGGATCAGCGCGGTGCGCCGGCCGCGGCGGCCATTGGAGGGTGAACCAACGGCAAAGGAAGACCTTTCTCTCTGTCTCTCTCTCTCACTGTCCACTTTGCCTGTCAAAAAAAAGTCCATTTTTTGAAATAACCCGGCTTCTCCTATGGACTAAGAGCCCCTCCCGCAGGACAGCCCGCACCCCGCACCTGCCAGCACGGCCCTCGGTCACTGGCTGCCTCTCGGCCAGTCCAACTTCTGCTGTGGCAATGCCCCTGGTGACCCCTCTGTTCCGAAAATTCCCTGCTTCCCGTGGTCTAGGTTGACCTTTTGGGAGCTGTGTGCCCAGGTGCACACTGGGATTCCATGCACCGGCAGTGGGGGGGCTGGGGTGTCCGTCCGTCTGCACCCGGGGTTGTGTGTCTCCCTCGCTGCAGCCACTGCTCAGCAGTTCTGGGTGTCCGTGGCGGGGAAGTGGGACCTCACGGCTCCCCTCTGGGTGCACCTGGGGGGGGGGCTGGGGTCGTGGCCTTCCCAGCTCATTTCTGCAGGTGGACGAGGGCAATGGTTCCCAGGACTGAGCGCCAGGAAGCCCTCGGGGCTCCGGCCTGTGCGCCACTAACCCCCCTCTGCGGGCTCCTCGCTGGCCCTGGCTCCACACCAGGCTGAGGAGGGGCACCTCCCCCACAGCAAGGGAGACGTCCTGGGCTGGGAGGGGGGAGAGGGCAAGAGGAGCCCACCAGGGCAGAGGCTGCCCTAGGTCCCAGAGAGGGCGGCCAGCGTCTGGGGACAGTGACAGCCAAGGGGACAGCGACCTCAAGCGGCCAGGAGAGAGAGGACTGGGGAGGCAGCCTTGGGCACCAGGGCCATCAGGGGCCTTGGGGACGGACGTCATTGGCTTCTCCCGGTCACACAGCCCTGGGAGTGAGTGCCCATTTCCTCTGCCCTGGGGAACGGGTGGGAGGCAGGGGCGTGCGGGTCGGGTCCTCATCGGGCCCAGCGGGTGACCACGCGCTCTGCTCGGGTGTAGGCCCAGGAGCTGGCGCTGCGGGGTTTAGGCGGTGAGTGTGTGTACACATTTGTACACGTGTATGTGCATGTGTGTGAGGGTGTGCGTGCAGGTGTGTATACACGTGTGCGTCTGTGCCTGTGTGAGTTCACATGCACGTGTGTGCACGCATGTGTGTATGCACGTGTGTGTCTGTGTGCCATGTGAGTGCATGTGCACATGTGTGTATACATGTGTGCATCTGTGTGCCTGTGTGAGTTCACGTGCACATGTGTGCACGCATGTGTGTATACACGTGTGCATCTGTGTTGTGTGAGTGCATGTGCGTGCATGCGTGTGTACACGTGTGCATCTGTGTGCCATGTGAGTGCATGTGCACATGTGTGTATACACGTGTGCATCTGTGTGCCGTGTGAGTGCATTGCACGTGTGTGCATACATGTGTGCATCTGTGTGCCCGTGTGACTGCATGTGCGTGAGGGTGTGCGTGCAGGTGTGTATACACGTGTGTGTCTGTGCCTGTGTGAGTTCACGTGCACATGTGTGCACGCCTGTGTGTATACACGTGTGCATCTGTGTGCCGTGTGAGTGCACATGTGTATACATGTGTGCATCTGTGTGCCTGTGTGAGTTCACATGCACGTGTGTGCACACCTGTGTGTATACACGTGTGCATCCATATGCCTTGTGAGTGCATGTGCACGTGTGTGTATACATGTGTGCATCTGTTTGCTGTGTGACTGCATGTGTGTGAGGGTGTACAACGTGTGCATCTGTGTGCCGTGTGAGTGCGTGTGTGCATGCATGTGTATACACGTGTGCATCTGTGTGCCGTGTAGTGTGTGTGCATGCATGTGTGTATACACGTGTGTGCTCGTGTGAGTGTGTGTGCACGTGTGTGCATGCATGTATACACGTGTGCATCTGTGTGCCATGTGAGTGCATGTGTGTGTACACGTGTGCACCTGCGCCGTGTGCGTGAATGTGAATCCTGGGCTCTGCAGGCAGCTGGAGGCCCAGCATGATGCTGTCCCCGGCAGCGCATCCCCCCGGTCCACTGGCAGGGGCCCAGCACGGTGGCCCGGCCCTACCGCTTGCCCCTGGGGCTAGAGGCTGCAGGGCGGGGCTCCTGATGGCCACGGTGGCAGAGTGGACTCCCGGCAGCCCGCACACACGCACTCGGGTGGCAGCGTGGTGCCGGAGCCGCTTGTGTTAGGAACTCGCTTTCCTGGAAGCGTGGTCACAGGCTCTCAGCTGCCCAGGCACAGGACCAGCACCCTGAGATGTGGGTGCTCTGTCTCCGCCCCCACAGCTCAGTGTCTGCTGCCGCGGCCTCCGCAGGGGCTCCCGGGCGTGGAGCCCGGGCCTCCTCCGGTGCTGCCCCGAGTTGATGCGTGTGTTGGGCTTGGGCCCAGCTTTGTTCACCTTAGAGGCGCAGTTTGTTCAAGGTTCCGTGAGACTCCGCCCAGAAGCAGCCCTCTGTCATCTGGTGACACGGCCACACGTTTCCCCCGTGAAGGACCAGGGGGCGTCGTGAGCCCGTTGCTGCCCCCCCCCCCCCCGCCCCGTGGCGAACCCTGGTGATGCGTTCTCCTTGGAAACCACAGCCAGATCCCAGTGGCCGCACTGTGAAGTCTGATCACGTTCCCACCGAGCTCGGTCTGCGCTGGCCTCTGACAGCCTTGTCCGGGGAGCTCAGGATCTCGGTGTGGGCCCCAGCGGGGGCACTGCTGGGGGAGCTCAGATTACTCCATAACCCTACCCTACCCTACCCCTAACCCTGCAGGGGGCGGGGCACTGCCTAGGGAGCTCAGATTACTCCATGACCCTAACACTAACCTTAACCCTAACCCTATCCCCAACCCTACCCCTAACTCTAACCTTAACACTAACCCTAATCCTGCGCGGGGAGGGGGTACTGGCCGGGGAGCTCGGGTCACGGCGTGGGTTCTGTGTGGGACATTTCCCCGGGAGGCAGCGGCTTGGACCGTGTGTGCTGTGTGCTGCCCAGTGGGTGGGGTCCCCCCGTGTGGGACCTGGGCCAGGGCTGCACCGTCTCTGAGCCGGCCCTTCGGGTTGGAGGGGAGCCGCTGGCCACTTCTGCTGCAGGCAGGTGGGCAGAAGCGGGGGTGGGGCACCTTCCCCCCAGTTCCCAGCCCAGGGTCTGTAGCTGGTTCTGCTGCCCCTGCCCCAGCGCCCCCCCCCCCCAGACTGCGGGTGGAACCCCCCTCTGGACCTGAGTTCTGAGCTACGGAGGACTCCTGCCTTTCCTGACTCCAGCCGGGTGAACAGAGTCCCCGGCTCCCTGCCCCTGCACCTGCAGGAAGGACACGAGGGTGGCACCCGTGGGCCTCGGGCCCTTGTCCCGGCTCCTGCACGGGGAGCCCTCCCTGCCGCAGGCAGAGCCCAGGCCCTGCGCCCCGAGGTCCTGATGAAGAGCCAGGCAGTGGCTCCAGCAGCACACCCGTGGTGGGCAGAGCTGGCCCTCAGGAGCCGGGACGGCTACGCCCACAGTCACATGTGTGTGCGTTCCTGTCACTGCTTTCCCTGAGCTAAGCGCTGGGTTCTGGGGACAGGGCAGAGTGTAGGAGACAGGAGGGGCTGCCTGTGTGTGCACGTGCACGTTCAAGTGTGAGAGTGTGCCAGTGCTGGCCCACGTGCCCTCATGGTCTTTCCAGCCGGCGCGGCCCCCTGCCCTGCGCGCTGTCTCCTGTTTCCGCGCGGCTGTGGTGCGGTCCTGGGCAGCCCGGGCTCCTGTCACCCAGGGCGCTGAGTCACGTGGGCTTTGGCCGGCCACGTCCATCAGCGGCCGCTGCCAGGGGTGGGGTCTGGAGGCCCCCTCTGCGCACGCGTCCTCCCTGCTGCTGGCGACGCTGCTCCTGCGTGGGCGGCTCGGCCGGAGCGCGCGTCCCCTTCGCGCCGGGCGCGCTCTGCTCTCTGGGGCTCCCCTGGGTGTGCTTCCGGGGCGCTTGTTTGTGCCAGGTGGAAGTTCCCCTCCCTCGAGTCTTTCGTGGACACTGTGGCCTGGGGATTTGCGTCATAGAAACTCTCGCCTCCCGCGCTCGCGGCCTTCTCAGCCTTTCGGCCCGGGCAGGGAGGCAGCGCGTGGGCTCTCCCAGGGCCAGCCCCTGAAGGGAGTCAGGGGCTGTGGGTGAGGGTGCGGGGTGCGTGAACGCGCGCGCGCGTGTGTGTGCACGCATGTGCAGGCGCAGGGCCGGGCAGCAGGGAGCTGTCTCCCACATCAGGAATCCTTGCTCCACTGTGGGCAGGAACGCGAGGGGCCTCCACCCCACGCCCAGGGCTGCAGGCCTGTCCCACGGGGGGCTCCCTCCTCCCTAGACGGCAGCAGGAGACGCAAAAGCCTGCTCAGCCTGAGCCAGGAGGAGGCGTGGCCCCCCGGGGTCACTCGAGGCAGCACCAGGGGTCCCCAGCCAGCCAGCGGAGGGGAGGGGTCGGGGTCAGGTCACCCTTGGCAAAGGCCGGCCGTGAGCCTTATGCTGCGACCCAGCCTGCTGGGGACAGAGGCCCGAGACACATAGGCCACTCGCCTTCCCGAGGGCCTCAGCCCAGCCCAGAGGGGTGCGTGGGCAGGTGCTGAGGGCACAGGTGAGGACGGGGCGCGTGCGAGGCCAGGGTTGGGCCGGCTGGACTGAGCCGGGCACCGTGGGACATGGGGGCTACGTGCTGGAAGACGGGGAGCTGAGAGCGAGGCCCCGGGCGGGGGGGCCCAAGTCAGCTGCCATGGCCTTCCTGGGAGGCGGGGCTGGGCCGGGCTGGGGTGCTGCCCTCAGAGCTGCGTGCTGGGGTGGGGCTCACACCTCGGGCTCCCCGAGCCCCCGCACTGGGGGTAAGGCAGGCTGGTCTGGTGGGGCTCTGGCCTGTGGCCGGAAGTGGTTCTGTGCGCACAGAGCATGATGGGTGAGGGTGGGTCAGGACACTGTGTCTAGGAGAGGCGGGTGTGCCTGGGGAGGAGCAGCCCCCCGCCCCCCGCCAAGCCCCCATCAGCATCTCTGGTCCCCACTGTCTGCAAACGCTGGGCTGAGGGGTCCCGCTGCAACCCTTCCTGGGCACTGGGCCCTGCCCCTGCCCCGAGGAGCCACAGCTGGGTGGTGTGGACTCCTGGGGCAGTGCCGGGCGGTGTGGTTTGTGGCCTTGGCCTGGGCAGGATTGGAGGGGAACCTGTCCACGAGTGTATGTGTGCATGTGTGTGTGGTGCACCTGTCCATCGCAAGGAGCAGGCTGGGGGGCAAAGCCTCATCAGGAACGGAGTCATTCCCCCAGACTGCCCTGGGGCTCCCGTGGGACACAGTCATTCCCCCAGACTGCCCTGGGGCTCCCGTGGGACACAGTCATTCCCCCAGACTGCCCTGGGGCTCCCGTGGGACACAGTCATTCCCCCAGACTGCCCTGGGGCTCCCCTGGGACACAGTCATTCCCCCAGACTGCCCTGGGGCTCCCGTGGGACAGTCATTCCCCCAGACTGCCCTGGGGCTCCCGTGGGACACAGTCGTTCCCCCAGACTGCCCTGGGGCTCCCGTGGGACACAGTCATTCCCCCAGACTGCCCTGGGGCTCCCGTGGGACAGTCATTCCCCCAGACTGCCCTGGGGCTCCCGTGGGACACAGTCGTTCCCCCAGACTGCCCTGGGGCTCCCGTGGGACACAGTCATTCCCCCAGACTGCCCTGGGGCTCCCCTGGGACACAGTCATTCCCCCAGACTGCCCTGGGGCTCCCCTGGGACACAGTCATTCCCCCAGACTGCCCTGGGGCTCCCATGGGAGTCATCCCCCCAGACCCTGGGGCTCCCGTGGTCGCCATGGTTACCATGGCTTCCCACCCCCTGCTTTCTTAGCAGTCTCCTGTTCCTTCCGTTTCTACTGCAAGGCGGGTGCTCAGCCAGGCCAGCCTCGGTGCCACCTCCCCTGCGGCTGAGGGCTCCGGGGAGGGCCAGGACGCACGCCATCCCCTTCCTCAGCCAAGCAGATCTGCCCTGCCCTGGGCAGCCCTCAGCTCTGCCTGTGTGTGTGTGTGTGTGTGTGTGGACACATGCCACGCCCAGCTCTGCCTGGGCAACCCAGCGCTCAGCTCTCTGTGTGTGCACCCATGTGTGTGCATGCGTGTGTGTATCAGTATGTGTGCACACACACATGTGTATGAGTGTGTGTGTGCATGCGTGCATACTCCACGCCCAGTTCTGCCTGGGCAACCCAGCCCTCAGCTCTCTGTGTGTGCACCCATGTGTGTGCGTGTGTATGAGCGTGCACATGTATGTGTGTATGAGTGTGTGTGCGTGTGTATGATTGTATGTGTGTGTGCATGCCTGCACACTCCACGCCCAGCTCTGCCCGGGCAACCCAGCCCTCAGCTCTCTGTGTGTGCACACGTGTGTGTGTGCGTGTGCATATCAGTATGTGTGCACATGTATGTGTGTATGAGTGTGTGTGCACATGCATGTGTGTATGATTGTATGTGTGTGTGCATGCCTGCACACTCCACACCCAGCTCTGCCTGGGCAACCCAGCCCTCAGCTCTCTGTGCACACGTGTGTGTGCATGTGTATGAGTGTGCACATGCGTGTACTGGGCGCAGCTCTGCCTGCAGGTTCCCCTTACCCCTTGGAGAGGCGGGCAGGTGGCCTTGTCACCTACCTCAGGTTTCATCTGTGGTTGTGATGGCCTCCTTGCCACAAGGCGCTGCTGCCCACATGTCCTAGTCCATCCATTTCTGGCTGACCAGAGCTGCTCCTAAGAGCCTCAGAGCCCAGTCCCAAACTTGTGTTCACCCCAGATGGCCGGGAGCCCCATTAGGGAGGGACTCGGGCCTGAGACCCCGGGTGCACGGCTTGGGTCAACACAGCACCTGCGTTCCCACCCCAGCTCGAGTTGGAGGTGGAAGATGCTGTCACTGCCCCATTTAAATGGAGCGATTGGCTTGTGTGGGTTCCTGGCTTATTCAAGGCTCACCCTCGCAAGGACCAAGCGTAGCAGCCAGGAAAGATCACTGTGGCATCACGGCTCGTGCCGGATAGCTAGGGGTGGAGGGGGTGTGGTATAGCTGTGGAGGTGTGGTACAGCTGTGGAGGGTGTGGTACAGCTGTGGAGGGTGTGGTACAGCTGTGGAGGGTGTGGTACAGCTGTGGAGGGTGTGGTACAGCTGTGGTGGAGGGTGTGGTACAGCTGTGGAGGGTGTGGTACAGCTGTGGAGGTGTGGTATAGCTGTGGGGTGTGGTATAGCTGTGGAGGGTGTGATATAGCTGTGGAGGGTGTGGTACAGCTGTGGGGTGTGGTATAGCTGTGGTGGAGGTGTGGTACAGCTGTGGAGGGTGTGGTATAGCTGTGGTGGAGGGTGTGGTACAGTTGTGGTGGAGGTGTGGTATAGCTGTGGAGGGTGTGGTATAGCTGTGGAGGGTGTGGTATAGCTGTGGAGGTGTGGTGTAGCTGTGGGGTGTGGTATAGCTGTGGTGGAGGGTGTGGTACAGCTGTGGTGGAGGGTGTGGTACAGCTGTGGAGGGTGTGGTACAGCTGTGGTGGAGGTGTGGTACAGCTGTGGAGGTGTGGTGTAGCTGTGGGGTGTGGTATAGCTGTGGAGGGGTGTGGTATGTCTGTGGAGGGGTGTGGTATAGCTGTGGAGGGGTGTGGTATAGCTGTGGAGGGGTGTGGTACAGCTGTGGAGGGTGTGGTATAGCTGTGGAGGGTGTGGTACAGCTGTGGTGGAGGTGTGGTATAGCTGTGGAGGGTGTGGTGCAGCTGTGGAGGGTGTGGTACAGCAGTGGAGGGGTGTGGCCCTGGTGGGAGTACAGCTCGCCCAGGGAAATGGGATCTGCTCACACCTGGAGCCACAGAGCCTTAGGCGGTCATCTCAGGTCCTTGGCAGCCCGTGCTCTCCACGTGAAGACAACACCGGATCCCTACCTCACACCATCCACAGAAGCCAGCTCCAGGGTCAGGGCCCTAAGGGTCAGGAGCAATGGCTGAAACATGTTTAAGAGGAGATAAGATGCGCAGGGCTGGTCAGGTCCGGGGCGCCCTCCCTTGCTGGGATCCTCCCTCCCTCTCCTCGCCGGTACCCTGTACATCCGGGTCTCTTGCCCTCCCCGCTGCTGCCTGGCTCATCGGGGCTCCAGCACAGGGCAGGTGCGGAGGGGCTCCCCTAGCTCGAGGAGGGCGGAGGAGCGGGGCTGGGAGCCTGGAGGAGCGAGCCGGGGACAGAGGGCGACAGAATCCAGCACTGGCTGGAGATGTCCAGCCTACGGAGTCTGAGAAGGGCATGTGGGATCAGGTGAATGTAGTCTTAAAGACACGGAGGAGCTGGCGTGGAATGCGTGAGTAAATCCCGCGTCCAGCAGAAGTTGCAAGAGAAGGCGTGGGGAGCCGTCGTTCGCTAGGAGGCAAACCGAAGAAACTGCACGCATTTCTCAGAGGTTAGAAGCAGCATCACAGGTCTCTGGGGAGCCCCGACGAGCCCCCGTGCTCTCCCACCCGGCATGTAGAGCGAGAGCTGGCTCAGGCTAGATGGTTGCAGGAATGCTTCACTTTACACTCCGGTTTGATGAACCGAAGGTGGCGAACCCTGCCGTGCAGAGCGCTCTCAGCCAGCACAGACGAGCGCTGCGGCGGATGGGGCGCGCCACGTTCCAGCGGAAGTAAATCACGAATCAGCAAATCCGATGTCTTTGCTTGATGCTGAGGCAACGCCAATGCTGAAAACCGCAGGAAACGTTTACCCACAGGACACCGCGGGTTGTCTAAGCAGCGAGGCTCGCGTCACGCTCGAAGCCCCGGCGTCCAGAAGCAGGTTACAAGTGAAGGAACTGCGCTGCTGGGCCGGGCGTTAGCATCCTGCCCGCCGTGCGCACCGCGGGAGCTTTGCCAAAGCCTCTGCGCTGACACGAACGGTGGTGTCGCAGCTCAGAGGCCCAGGTCTTCTAAATGTCTCAGGTCCACAACAGCACACCTGAGTGACGAGGCGGCCTCCCAGCCGGTTAAATCCGTGCTGCGTGCCAGCTCGGGAACCGGCGCCTGCGGGGGACAGACAGTGCCGGACTGGCGGAGATGCCGGTTCCCGAGTGACCGCGATGACCCCCTCCTTTGTTCTTGCTTTAGTCCTCTCCTCTGTCCCTCTCCCCTCTCTCTCTCTCTCTCTCTCTTTTTTTTTTTTTTTTTGACAGGCAGAGTGGACAGTGAGAGAGACAGAGAGAAAGGTCTTCCTTTGCCGTTGGTTCATCCTCCAATGGCCACCGCGTCCGGCGCGCTGTGGCCGGCACACCGAGCTGATCCGATGGCAGGATCCAGGTACTTATCCTGGTCTCCCATGGGGTGCAGGGTCCAAGCACTTGGGCCATCCTCCACTGCACTCCCTGGCCACAGCAGAGAGCTGTCCTGGAAGAGGGGCAACCGGGACAGAATCCGGCGCCCCGACCGGGACTAGAACCCGGTGTGCCGGTGCCGCAAGGCGGAGGATTAGCCTAGTGAGCTGCGGCGCCGGCCCCTCTCCCCTCTTTTTAGTCCTGTTCTTGTTCTTAAGACTTCTTTTCTGTGCCCAGATCTGTGAGGTTACACTCTGAAGGGATAGTGTCCTTCCAACAAGGCCAGCTGAGGCAGCTAATTATGCATTGCACTGGGGTCTCTACTGAGAAAAATTCTGTGACTTGACTACATATTTTTAATGTGGATTTTTTGAAAGCTAATATTTAATATTGCTTCTCCTGCATGGCAAAACTGCCGATGCTGCTATTTGAAAGCCCTCAACAACTTTGTTTCCTACTGCCGCGTTTTTCATGGGCAGCCAAAGTGAAAATGTTTAAATTAATTGTGTTGTGCAAATGGTACCCAACACAAACGTTTTTAAATTAGTAAGACTTTTGTTTAAAGTTTTAAGTTTGCATTTTGACCTTTTCTGTAAGGATGTATGTTGTGTGTTTAAGCTTTATTAACTAACGTGATCTGTGCATAGGATATCACGTATGCACGTGCATGTTTAAAGAATGGCTATTGATGATAAAATAAAAATCGGCTTTCATTTTACTAAAAGAGAAGAGAAAAGTGAGCTTCCGTGTGAACTGGAGACGGGAGCACGTCCTAGGTGAGACAAGCAAAACAAATCGGAACAAAGTGACAGAGTTGACAACACGGAATTAAAAACGCTCACTCGTCAAAACACTTCTCCAAGAACACAAAGGATGAACTGGGACTGGGAAAAGATCTCCCAGTGACAGAAGTGACAGAAGTGACGGGGGCTGCCGAGGGAGCTGACTGACAGCCCCACCTCCGGAGGCCTGGCAGCGGGTCGTGGACGGCTGACGCACAGGCGGTGCCATATCAGGTGTTCCCATTAGGCAACGCGAGGTGCGGGTGTCGGAGGCCACGTGCTCCACCCCAGGGTCTCTGAGCCTGGCCAGGGTGCAGACGGGAACCCAGGGATCAGCGGGCTGTGTCCTGGAAGGCTCAGCATCTCCGCCTCCCGGGTCGGCCTGCCACCCAGGAGGAGGCCCTGCACGTGGGCACCAGGAGACACGCGTGTGAAGTGCACAGCTGCACCGCTCAGGGAGCGAACGCCGAGCGGGGGTGGGTTAGTGAGCGGTGGACTGTGGACGGGCCTGGCGCTGAATGAGCAGCAGGGCCTGGGGCCCAGTGGAGGGATTCTGGCATCGCGAAACTGGGAGTGACGTGGGAGAAGCCAGTCCCCCGGGAGCACGCAGAGCTGCCGCACACGCACTCGTTTCACACACGCGTGTCAGGCTCCAGAGAAGGCTCTGACGTCTCCTCCCCTGGGACCTGCATCTGTTCTCTCCGCCGGCGCTCTCCACCTTCCATCACTCCTACCTGACCGTCAGCCGCCCACTGCGCAGCCGTCTACCTGGAGCACGCGGGTGGCTCTTACAGGACTGAGAAGGGGGAATGGAGGCCTTGCAGCCCGGCGGCCAGAGGCTGTCACAGAGCACGGGGGCCGAGCACAGCTCCACGTCATGCAGCGGGGCGCCAAGGACACCCCAAGCACAGTGAGCCCCGTCCTGCGTCCTGCCCGGCCGGTGCCCAGCGCCCAGCCTGCGCGGGAGGGAGGGAGGGCCTTGCGCGCGTTGCCTTGGGGACCGATTGCTCTGCTCGGCTGGAGATGCCGTCTCCAGGGGAGACGCAGCCCCAGCCGCGAAGGCCAAGGCCGCGGCCTTTCACACAGCGGCGAGTGTTGCTAAAAGGAGATTTTGAAAGGAGATGGGCCCTTCCCTTGGGGGAGGGGAGCAGCCCCTAGGGAGCAGAGGGTTCCAGGCCCAGGTAAAGTGGCCAGGCCTCAGCGTCTGAGGGTCCTAAGGGCAGAATAATGTGTTGTCTGGGTGCAGGAGTCACGGTGCGGTCCGGCCACGCTCCTATGGAGGCTTGGGGTGGACCCTGCCTCGTGGATCCCCAGGGCTGCAGGGCTCCCCAGACCACACCTGTCTGTTCTCTGCACTGTGTTGGTGTGGACGACGTCCCCAGCCCGATGTGGCTCGGGGGAGCCTGGTGGAGGGGCAGGCCCAGGCTGGCGACAGTGTTGCTAGCCGGCGGGCAGGACTAAGTCCACCGCAGGTGCTGGCGCTAGGGCTGAACCGTGGACCCACCCATGGCTCAGGACTCGCTACTTGGGTGTCGTCAGGGCCTCAGAGACGGCAGCTGCAGCAGCTGATGGTGGGCGGCGTCGGTACAGCCAGGGGGAGCACCGGGGAGAGCCTGCCTGGGATGCCCCAGGCTCGGGCTCTGTGCTGGGGTACAGCCCCATTGTCTGAACTCCTGTGTCTGCCTTGGCCATGGAGGACGGGTGTGGGGTCTCTGCCTTCCTACAAGGATCCCAAAGACGGTCACAGCTTCTGGTGTGGGCCTTGTTACCGGCCCGGCCCCGGGGTGCAGACAGATCGGGTCAGGCCCCCCAAGGGTGGGGGTGGGCCCCATGGGCCCCACCCTGGCTGCAGCTCGTGCCGGTGAGAGTGTGGGGACCCCCGTGCCCCTCCCTCCCAGCCCTGCCCGCAGCCCCACTCCCCTCCCTCCCGGCCCCGCCCGGCTGGTCAGCTCCAGGTTTTCCACATTTTCCGAAGGCCGAGCACATTTCCTCTTCCGTCCGCTCAGTTTCAACCCAGGGCTTCAAACCCCTTCTCAGCCTGGTTTCCCTGCGTTCATTCACGGCATCCAGACATGAACGCTGTCAGCTGCCCAGCGCGGGCGGACACCTAGACAGGGCAGGACCGGAGCGGCCATCGCTGGTGGCCCGGCGGCCACCGCAGCCTGTGGGGAGCGCGCGGCCCCGCTCGCCCGCCACGCAGGTGCCCATCCATGTAAGGTTCGCCCCGCATTCCGGTACTCCCGTGGAGGTGCGTGGGACTGGGCTTGGACACGAGGCATGGCGCCCGCCCCCAGCCTGAGAGCCACCCCGAGCCGGGGCCCTGCATGCTGGCCGTGGGAGCGCCGAGGGGCGCAGGGTTGGAGCCGGTGAGGGCACTCAGGCCGCCGAGCCCTGTCCCTGTCCCCGGCCCAGAGTCCAGCCCTTCCGCGGGAGCGCGCGGTGGCCCCCAGCGTTCCTGCGCTACCGGGAGCTGCAGGGCCGCGGAGACGGCTTCCGGGACTGTGGTGGCCGCTGTGGTGGCTGACCCCGCCGGTCAGTTAGCCGAGTGGGCTGCCGGCCCCGCCTTCGCACTGCTGTCCCTGACCTGGGGGACAGGTGCCTGTGTGCGGACGGGCGCAGCGGTTCCCTGTGCCACCCCTGCTCCCTGCGCCCCCAGTGTCACGAAGGCAGGAGCGGAGCAGAGAGGAGACAGAATTTGTTCAGAGAAAAGAAATCCGCGGAGGCCGGCCAGCTGCCCTCCTGCTGGCAAACCAAACAGGTGGAGAGGCCTGGAGCCCCGCAGGAGGGGCGGGGCGGGGCGGGGGTGGGGGCAGGGGTGGGGGCAGTCGGTGGAGCTGAGCGTCTCCATACGGGTTCTTCAGGTTTCACTCTGGCTTCCCAACCCCGGGAAGAATGCAGGGGTGGGGTGGGGACCAACACAGGGTGTGAGACGGAACTGGACTCTTGAAAAAATGGCTGAGGCTTCTATCCTTGTTCCATCTCCCAGGAGGCCCCCCGGGGTGGGGAACAGGTCGTCAACCCCGTGACCACAAGCGCCGCTGTCTAGTGGTGGGGACGCACCTGCCACCTCCCGGTGCTGAGAAGCCACAGCCGCCCTGGCCCCAGGCTTCTGCCGCCTCCAGCCTGGACCCTGCACAGCCCCAATGGGATTCTTGTGCCCCAGCAGCTGGCCCGGATCTGGGGGTGTCCCCACAACGTCCCACCAGGGGGCGCTGACTTCCCATTCTTGCTTTCTCTTTCCCCAGAGAGCCTCAGCCGCCATCCTGAAGACAACACTGTGCCAGCTGTCAAAGCCGCGGTGCCAGCCCCCAGGCCCCAGGTCCCCTCTTCGCGGTGCCGGCCCCCAGGCCCCAGGTCCCCTCCTCGCGGTGCCGGCCCCCAGGCCCCTTCCTCATCAAGAGGTGCATAAATGTGTGTATGAGGGTGTGAGCGCCTGCTGTATGTGCGTGCACACACATGAGGGTGTGAGTGCCTGCTGTATGTATGCGCACACACATGTGAGGGTGTGAGTGCCTGCTGTATGTGTGTGCACATACATGTGAGGGTGTGAGTGCCTGCTGTATGTGTGTGCACACACATGTGAGGGTGTCTGTGTCTGCTGTGTGTGCACACACATGTGAGGGTGTCTGTGCCTGCTGTATGTGCACACACATGTGAGGGTGTCTGTGCCTGCTGTATGTGTGTGCACACACATGTGAGGGTGTCTGTGTCCGCTGTGTGTATGTGCACACACATGTGAGGGTGTGAGTGCCTGCTGTATGTGCACACACACATGAGGGTGTCTGTGCCTGCTGTATGTGCACACACACGTGAGGGTGTGAGTGCCTGCTGTGTGTGCACACACATATTGTGTGAGTAGGGTGCCTGCTGTGTGTGTACACACGTGTACACAGCGCGTGGACATGTGTGAGAGTGAGGCCGTGTGTGTACAGCCGCACGGTTTCTAGATAGGAGTCGTGGTCAGAAAGCTCTTCGGTCGGCCACACACCGAAAGGCTGCACTCGGCCCATCCCGAGCTCGGGACCAGCCCAGGTCACCAGCGAGGCTCCCGCCAGGCCCGCCCCTGCGGCCACAGTGGGCAGACAGCGCAGGGCGAGGCGGGGAGACAGCCTCCCCCAGACTGGGTGCAGTGTCGGGGGCAGGGCCCCAGTGGAGTCCCCACAGCCCGGTTGCCAGCACTGTCCCCTCTGCGCCCCCACTGCAGGTCCTCGTTGTCCCTTTATGATGCCACCGTCCCCTGCTAAAGACCAACTCCTTCAGCCGGGGAGTGGCGCGAGGGAGAAGCCAGAGAGCCGGCCATAGAGGCTCAGAAGCTCTGTGTCCTCGTCCCACGCTGGCCGACCCCCCGACAGCATCAGGTGGCCAGCGGGCCGGGTCCCAGGGAGGAGGGGTTCCGCGGTGAGGGAGTGGGGGAGCTTGGCCCGTGCAGAGTGCCCGCCCCAGGCTGGCAGAACAGAGGTGGCAGGGTAGGGCCGGCTCAGCAAGACTGGGTGCCCCCTGCCCTCACGCGGGTGTTCTGGTGCGGGTGCGGTGACCGCTTCCTGCCACTTTGCCTCGGCCGCTCTGGGACCTTGCAGGTGGAGGCCCCTCCCTCTGCATTATCAGGGTGGTGGCATCTGGCCCGGCAGCTCCCCTGGCACTGGGGTGGGGCCCGGACCCCCTGCCCGGCTGGGAGGTGGGCTGTAGGAGCTGGGCAGCCTCTAGGGCTCTCCCCCGCCTGACTGAGCTGACTTCTGGGTTTTCCTTCAGCCCCGCTCACACCTTCTACCACGCTCCCCAGAGCCGCGTCTCCAGGGCGCTGGGGAACCTCAGCCCCGCTCCACTGCAGAGTCAGGATGCTGGCACGGAGGCCACAGGGCTTCCCCGGCAGGGCCACAGGAGCAAGGTCAGAGTGAACTCCGGCGGCCGAGCCCCAGATGTGTCTCGGAGTTAGAGTCACGTCGGGAACTCAAACAGGTGTGTGGGGGTGGGGGTGGGGCAGAAGAAAGGGCAGATGGGGAGGGAGTGAGCAGTGAGCAGCGTGGGCGTGGGCGTGGCGAAGCCGGCCCATTCCTGCGCGGGAGGCGCCCACCCCTCCCCTCTGGGTTTCCTGGTGGTGAAGGTGAAAAATGAACCAATTCCCAAAGAAGCAAGGACCAGCCCAGGGGTGACGGAGCAGCGGACGCAGGACGCCCGGGCTGTGTGCCCACGGGGTCAGCAACGCCGGAACAGAGGTTGAGATAAATACTGAGTGGCACCAGAGAGAGAGAAAGAGAGACTAAAAAATACTTAGTTATACATCTAGCAAATGCTTGAAAGTTTCCATATTCTTGTAATGTCTGTTCCTCCCAACTCGGCTTTTAGATCCAACACAGTCCCAGTCAGAACTGCAGTGAGCTGTGTAGACGTGAGTCAGTGCACAGTCGGCTGACCACAGTCCCAGGGCGGCGACTGACCGGGGCCTCACCGTGCCCGAGGCTCGGCATGAGCCACGTGGTCCCTGCTGGCCGCCTGCTTCCTTCTCAGGGTCTGGGGTTTTGACACCTGCCAGGCAGAGTGGCAGCGACCTGCAGCAGCCGGATGGGACCCGCACACCCCCAGGACTCGCAGCTGGGGGGCTCGGGGTGTCCTTTGAGAGCCCACTGCAGATGGCTGTGGCCGCTAGCACTGGCTCCCTCCGCACCTCGCCCCGTGTGCCTCTTCCTGACGCCCATTTTGCTTTGCATTCTTTTGCAGGAAGAAACCGCAGTCCCTGGGGCTGGCACTGTGGTGTGGCGGGAAAAGCCATGACACTGGCGTCCCACATGGGCACCGGTTCGAGTCCTGGCTGCTCCACTTCTGATTCAGCTCTCTGCTATCGCTTGGGAAGGCACTGGAAGATGGCACAAGTGCTTGGGCCCCTGCACCCGTGTGGGAGACCCCGAGGAAGCTCCTGGCTTCACATCAGCGCAGCTCTGGATGTTGTGGCCAACTGGGGAGTGAACCAGTGACAGAAGGTCTCTGTCGCTCTGTCACTCTGCCTTTCAAATAAATAATAAATCTTAAAACTAATGCACAGCCCCGAGGACAGCTCTGGCTGGACCCAAGAGTGCCTGCGTGCAGTCACTGGCCTGGGCTGGTCCTGGGAGCCTGACCCACCCCGCAGTGCTGAGCAAGGCTGCCTGGAGGAATAATTCCGGGCCTGCTACGAGGCCCGTGATCAGGGAATAGCAGCGAAGCAAGAGCGCGCCCAGGTGCAGACGCACAGCGGCTGGCTCTGAGCTTTGGCTAACAGGGCTGCGTAGCGGAATCCGCGTGCAAGGGGAGGGAACCTGAACACACCTCCATATCCGCCGAAAGCGACTGCAGAGGGCCAGGGGCCCAGATTAAAGTGCAAAACCGCGACGGTCCTGGAGGAGGCCCGGCGGACCTGGGCTCCTGTGTGGCCTGGTTCGACGCCGAGGCTTTCGAGATGTGGACAACGTCACCATGAAGAAGGACTTTATTCCGCACTTCTGGGCTGCGAACGAGATGGCACGGGACTGGGAGAACGGCCCCAGACACCCATCCAGGCAGGGGCTCCCGCGGCCCGGGAATCAGAAAGCAGCTGGCTCACGCTCCACCCCACCTCCTGTTACGGGGCCTCCCGTGGGTGGGGCTGGGGCTGCGCCAGGCATACAGAAAACAGCTGATTTGGCTCATAGCTTTGGGGGTTCAGGAGCACGGCCCCCACGTCTCCTAGGGCCTGGGGAGGGCCCGCTCAGCGTGTCGCATGGCGGGAGCCGTCATGACAGGGAGCAGTCACAGCAGTGAGGAAGGAGTCCAGGGAGCGGGAAGGGGCTGGTCTCGCTGTCCCCCCATGAACATCTCTCGTGGGAACTAACAGGTCCCCAGAGAACCCCCTCGCCTCGCTCTAGGCACCCCCCAGGACAGGCTCTGCCACCTCCCAACCCCGCCACCCAGAGACCCCTGGGGAGCAAACCCATGGAAACCAGCCTGGGGGTGCACAGACAGATGCACCCGACATGGAGGGACCCTGCACGTGCACCACTGGGTGGGACCCCGAGTCCACCCCGGGCATGCAGAGAGGCAAAGCTGTGGACGCAGTGGTGGGGGAGGGGAAGGGGACACAGAAGACGCCTGCAGGACGCAGGAGCCCTGCGCTCCCGGCCCTGCCCAGCGCGTGAGCGGGCGGTGACCGGCTGGAAAGGTGGGTACAGGAAACTCTGGGTCCCGGCAGCTGAAAGAGCTGGACTTGGCCGGTTACCCTGTGCTCCTCCACCTCCCCTGCTTGCCCCAGTGTCTGCGGGCCAGGTGACCAAGAGAGACTGTCCCAGGCAGCAGGGGGCAGGCTCCAGCCCTTTGGCACCGCTCCCCGGAGAGGCAGGCGGTCACTGCCCACGACTCCCTCACTCGCTTCGTCTCTGCTTCACTGGTCTCTCGGAGCCCATGTGGCCAGCACCGTCTCTGATTTCCAGCGGGGACTTTGTGGGCACAGGGGGGGGGTGTCCTGGAATCCTGGTCCCTGCTCAGAGAGGAACGGGGTCCCCACTCCAATGGGCACAGGGGCTGACACAGAGGCGGTGGGGCCCCTAGAAGGCACCCGGCCCACCCCCAGCTGCTCCTTCCCTCACCAGCCCCTGTGCCCTTGGTGCTGGCCTTGCTGGCTGCCCCAGGCCAGCAGGGACCCCACCCTGGGGAGAGGGAAGCAGTGGACGGTGGCCACCCTGCCTGACCACACGGGGGAGGACGGGGTTGAATTCACAAAATTCCCAACTCTAGGTGGAAGGGAGGGGTCCGGCTCAGCTGCTGGTGGCTGTGGTGATGGCGTGGAGGTCTTGGGCTCTCCAGGGGTCTCCTGGGAACAGGGGTGCCAAGGCCAGGGTCATCCTGGATCTCCCAAGGGGCTGCTGGGTCCAGCTTGGCTGAGGAAGGAACAATGACAGCTGCAGAGCGGGGGCAGGGGTGCACGGGGGCAGGTGCTTGGGCACAGACCGTGGACAGGTAGGGCAGCTGGGCCGTCCCGAGCGGCCAGGTGTGGGGGCAGCAGGACCTCACGGTCAGCCTCCCGCGGACATGGTGCCTGCTGCACCCTCCCCACATGGTCAGCCCCCCCCCCCCCCGGCTGTGGCCCAATCCCCCAGACACGTCCTGGAGGCCCCAGCCCTGCAGTCCCCTTCCCTCCCAGGACCCCGCCCAGAGCCTCTGACGGTGCTCACCTAGTGTGTCCCGGGCCAGGAGGCCGGCCCCTGTGTTCAGTGTGGCTATGGCCCTGCTGGCTGGCTCTGTCCATAGCTGGCAGCTCCAGTGGCAGAGGCCTGTGCTGAGAGCTGGGGGGCCCAGGGCTGTGGGGCAGGGTGGTGGGGCAACAAGGGGTTCGTCTATGGGGGGAGGGAGGGCGGTGGTCCCAGTGCGCTTGGAGGGGGACCCTGGTGCGACTCTTTCTGTGACCCTTCAGGCAAAGCTGAGGGGTGAGAGGCGTGGGGCAGGACAGTGGCTGGAGGAAGGGGCACTGGGTGGGCCAGCAGGGCCACGAGCAGGAGGCTGAGGCCCACACGGAGCAGGAGCACCCCCGGCTGGGCCCCGAGCCCCTGCCCTGCGGCGGGAGCCCTGTTGCAGAGGTTCTTGGAGCAGCAGTGCCTGGAGATCCTGCCCTGCACCTGCGGGCCCAGCGACCACACAAACACCCGGCTGCTGCTGGGGCACCGGGGAGCACAGCGCTTGCTGAGGGTGACGCTCACCCTGGACTCTGCGGAGGGGAGACAGCAGGTGGCACCAGTGCCCAGGGAGGACCAAGGCCCCAGGGAGGAGGGATCCAGGCTGCAGGGGTGGGGAGAGCGTGAGGGCACTGTCCAGGCGGGCAGCCGAGCCTGGCGCTGCAAGGGGAGCCCGTGGCCACCTTCTCCTGCCCCTTCCTGGGCAAGGCACTGCTGCCCACCGTCATGTCCATCCCCCGCATGGCAAACGGGCTCGGGGACTGCTGACCCTTGGGGCAGCCCTGCAGCTGGGCATGGCCTGGGCTCCGTTGGCCACGGAGGTGCAGTGAGGCAGGAAGTGGTGGAGGGGACGCCCAGCTCTGGGCTTGGCCTCTCCGACTGTCCCCTTCTGCTTGTGGCCCAGCTGTGCTCCTGACCACCGAGACTGCCCAGGACAGAGGCTGTGCCTGTCCCACCTGCTGCTGTAATGTGTTTTTATACTGTGTGGTAGCCTGTTACATTGTATCACCCAGTGCAACAGGCTGCAATGTGGGATTACGGGGCCTTCTCTTGCTGTGCATGGAGTGGACCCCTGCCCTGTGCAGCTGCCTCCCCGCCCCACCCCACCCCTGCACAGAAGGCCCTGAACTGGGCTGGAGCCAAGGCTAAAAGAAAAAGACACCCTCCGCTGAGGGGGCAAGGCTGTCACTGCAGGACACAGGGCCTCCCTCCGAGCCGCCAGATGGCCCGCCTGCCCCTCCCACCGAGCTCCTGGAACACCTGGACACCCACGCTGCTCAGGTTCCTCCCGGGGCAACTGGCGCCTGCTGCAGCGGGCGTGGACATAGGCCGGTGGCAGGCAGCTCTGCCAGCGCCACCCACCTGGGTCCCAGGAGCTAGGGTTTGCGAGGCGATATCTCTGTTAGCCCCTGGTGGCCGTGGAGTGCCTGGCCTTGGTGACTGCCCACCACGGTTTCCCGGATGCTTCCAGGAGGCCTGGCCACAGTGCAGAGGCCACGCCTACTCAGGGTTGCAGACACCCGGCAGCCCGAGCAGGCTCCTGGGACTCACCCGCCTGGAAGAACACCTCATGGGATACGCACACACGGTCAGCAGCGGCGCAGGGCGTGGGCAAGCAGTGGCCTGGGACGGATACCTTGAAACACTGGAAGCAGCTCAGGTTCTGGGCTGTGCGCAGAGGTGCGGTGGTGAGGGCCAGCCCCGCTGCCTGCCACCCCCGCCGCCGTCCCCCTTACCTGGGAGATCCTCATTTACCTGGCGTCGTCGCGCGGTTCACTGTCACATGGTCCATCGCCCCAGCCAGCAACAGGGACGCCCACAGGACCACGACGAGTCCCTCCATGGCGCTCAGGCCCTGCCTGGGAGTGGGGGGTGGTGGCTTCACCTGGCCCCGCGGCTCTGTCTGCTGCCCAGACTCGGCCTCGCCCCTCCGCCCCCCACCTACCTTGTCTCCAACCCCTTGTCCTGGGCCCCTCAGGCCAGCCGGCTCCCAGCCCACACCGGTCCTGCACCTGTGTCTCGGGGAGGAGTCGTGGAGGCCCCCGGGGCAGCTCTGGCTCAGGGACAGGCAGGCGCCTGGAGTCCTGAGACCAGGTCTTCCCACCTGCGGCTGCCCTCGGGGCAGCCCAGTCCTGAGCACACCCAGCTCCACACAGTCTGGAAAGGCAGAGGGGGAGTCAGGGGGCTTCAAGGGGGAGGAGCTAGGGGAGGGGGATCAAGAGGGGTCATGGTGATGCAGGCTGGCCTAGAACAGAACCGATTAGGTCTGTGAGCTGGAGACCATGCCCTTCACCACCCCTCTGTGTGTCTCAGTCCCTATCTGCCCACCGGACCACGTAACCACGCCCCTTTGCAAAGCGCATAAAAGGCAAAGAGCGCCCCAAAGTCGCTCTCTGCCTCTGCTCCACTGCCGGTGATCAGCTGTTGATGGTGGCTTTTGGCCTGCTTGCTGCTGGGTGTGGACCCCAACCTAACTCCCAGACTCTCCCTGCTCTCTTAGTTTAGGCGCACGGCCTCACTCTCCTAGGCACTTCTCCCACTGAATAAAAAGCCCAGAGCTCACCATGCTGCCTCGTTATTTGTGCCAGTGTTCAGAATTCTTCTCTGACTCTGAGGCAAGAGCCCACACAGGCCCAGTAACACCGGGAATTTATTAATAAGCACATGGTACAACGCTTAGCACTTTGCCGGAGCCCGGCTCTAGCAGGTCCAGGGGTTCCCGAAGGTGTGGGCGGCGCCCCGCAGGAAGAAGCAAGAGACACAGCAAGGCTGACGGTGCGGCTCTGGCCCTGCGGCACCTACTTCATTGTAGCACAAGTCACACAATGGTCCCTGCTTCTCACAGTAACACGCCTGCTGTCCATCTTCTCACAGCCATTGGCCTGTGTTTTATGCTGCCCCTGGACTCCATGTCAGCATCTAGTTCCAATTTCTTTGATTTCCAAGGGCATGCTCAGAGCATGGGCTACAACCACAGACAGGCGCGGGACAACAGGCTGCCCACACACGCCAAGGTCTGCAGTGCTGTCCAGCTATGCGGAAACTGGCTACAGCAGCTAGATAGTACCTTCCTAATCTAATCCTACTGGAACCCGGATGTGCAAAGCAGGCCCTGCTAAAAATGGGTCCCCTCTTTGCAGTTCTGTCTGTGACCCTGTAATTCCTTTACTGCACTGATTTAAGGCTCACTTAGCTCTCTGCCACAGTTTCGACATCCTGACCATTGTTGTATAAAACTTTGATAGCATTCATCTTTATTCTGGTGGGACGTATACACCAGGGAGCCTGTTGCCTTTTAATTCTTTCCCACAAACAGCTCAACCTTGGGTAAAGCATCACCCCTTCTCCTATACTAGCATTTGGTTTGAACTTCTACAAAGCTGTGGACATTTTGGGGATAAGGAGACTAAGCGTTCTTCCCTACACTCGGGAATACAGCAATCATTAGCAGGACCACCAGGAAGCTCCGGCTTTTGTATGCAGAGTGTAGTTTCCAGCAAACCTAAAGCCACCAAGTCGTTCTCACGCTCGCTGAGACAGACCTTCTGCTGTGACCTTGTCAGCCAGCCAAAGTGGCCTTGGCCTCGCCAGCACCTCATATTCTGGTAACATGACACCCCAGATGGAACCTCTAAGGGCTATGGCCCTTAGATAACAGTGCGGCTGAATGGGATTGGGCTGAGAAGCGCAGGGCAGGCAGGAGCCCCGTGGGGAGGGGACAGGCTGGGGGAGGGAGCCTGGAGCAACTCCCCTGCCTGGGAACAAGCGTGGACCCTCACCTGCAGGTGACTTCCCCGCAGCTAAGTGAGCTCTGGCTGGGCCCTGGAAATATCGCTGGAGGGAAGGCCGTGGGAGACATGGGGTTCCTGTCTTCACGCAAGAAAGGATTCAGGCGTGAGACCGAGAGCGGGGTGATAAGGATTTATTGGGGACAGGGCATCCGTCAGAACCGAAGGGATAGAGAGAGAGCGCCTTGTCACTGGGACTGGGGAGAGCGAGGTTGGTGGTTGATGGAGAGAACACACCCGGGCAGGCCAGGCGGGGGCTCAGCAGGGAGCAGAGGGCTGAGTCTGCTTGCACTCCCTGGGTTTTTAAGGGAGTCTGTTTACCACCCCCACCACCTCCCCTCTCCTCCAGGACAAAGGATGGGGTCCCTCAGCTGAAAATTAGCAAATTCCCCCCCAGATTTGCTGGCCTGGGCAGAGTTGGGGGGCTCCCCTAGGGCGTCTGAGAAGGTTTCAGGGCCCCAGGTTACCAGGTCAGGCAGCCCCTTTGGTCCTGAGGAGAGCATTCTCCTGGGAGCTGTCCCTGGGGGGAGGGCTGGGAGCACCTGGGAGGTCATCAGGGTCTGGGCAGGACTCTAAAGTGGGAGACGCGGGGCTTCTGGGGCTTCCCAGTAGGTGCTGGTCCTCAGGCCCTTCTCACATGCACAGAGGCTCAGTTTCTGACTTCCTGCCTAACATATCCCCTCAAGAAAAAATACCCATAATTCTTTTATGGGGATAAATGGGCAGAGTTCCGTCTACTGTAGCTACTTTGGAAGCCGACAAATGGGCGTAGAGATGGATATGGGTATTTCTCTCGCTGTCTGTCCCATGGTGCTTGAGAGTGGCCTCAGGAAGCATTGTCCTGCGTGGTCCAGAGGACGGGTCACCTTGTCTTAGGTAGGCTGGAGCCGTGTCTGAGAAGCACCTGGAGCCGGATGGCTTGTCTTCTGTTAGAGACAGAGCAAGGATGTTAAGGCTCAGTAGTGTGCAGAGAGCAGAAAGAATGTGGCCGCAGTGTCGCCGAGGAGAGGCGATGACCAGGGCTTCCATGACCAGATGTGATGCTAGGCCGGATATTTTAGCCACGGCTGACCTGGCCCTGGAGTTGTCTGTCCTTGTCCGGGAAAGCATGGACAGGGTTTCGTACCCCTTTAGTTTGACCCTGGTTCGGGCACTTTCTGGGGCAGCAGGTGGCGGGGGTAGGGCCTGCCTGCTTGAAGGACTGAATCAGCAGTCCCTCCTTGAGAGCCCCGGTCAAGGCAGCTTTGTAATGGATGAAAGCTGTGCTTTCTTCTTCCCAAAGGAGGGCGCTCTGCTGTGGCTCCCTGTCCAGGGCTTGGAGTAGGAACTGTGCTGATTCCCTGTATCTAGGAACCTGTTACCTGTTAGGGAAACGCTGGGGCTGCCTGGAGTTTGCAGAGGTGGGAATTTGCTGCATGGCCCCTATCCTCTCTGGGGCAGGTTCTCCCCCAGGGGTGAGGATAAGGGTTGACTAGTTCACACTCTGATGGACTAGCTATGCTTTGCTTTCCTCTGGACACCTAGGAGCTAGTTTTGCTAGGAAGTCAAGCCAATGTACAAGACTAGAGTCTCAGGCTGGGAAAGGAGACAGACTAACAAGTCATTCACATTTAACCATCTGCATTATGGACTACTGTGCACCCCCTCGAGAGATAGGCCCCGTAAGTCCTCAGTGAGGGCCTGTCCGAGTAGGTGCAGGACTATCTGAGTTAGCTGAAAGCCCTGCTTTTAGGAACTGGCAGGAGGGCTCTCTAAGCTGAATGCTACTGGATGGACTTTAAGGCCTGGCTGGGTGAGTGAGGCCCAGACCTATCTGGTCCCCGAAGATTTCCCCTGCACAGGGCTCGCCTGGCGCTTGGGCCGTCTTAGACAAGGACTCACCTTTAGAGGGTAGAATATTCCTCGCGCCCTTGCCGCAGCGGCCGTTTGTTGGAAAACTGCAATAGGCTGAGCTGTCTGCTTTTGGATGTCTTCGTAGTCACCTTCTCCGGAAAGCAATGCAGCGTCCCCCCCACCCGGATCTCCTCCCTGGACTTACCTTTGCAGTAAAAACTCCGCTCCAGAGAGGCAGGCCCTGGCTACTGTCTTCCAATCAGCAGGCACTGGAGTAGCTTGAGCCAGACCGTCTGGCAGGCTCCGTGTGTAAGGGGCAGTGGACCATTCGCATCACAGGCAGATTTTAGATCTTTCAATTTTAAAAGGCGCTGGATGGTGGCGGCGCACGGCCTGCCCATTCTCTGTTTATATTTCCACAGGGAAAACGCCGAAAAGGTTCCGGCTCCCTCTTGACCTGCTCGGCTGCTTCCCTGAGAGTTTGAGCGACTCTTTTACCGGGATAAATAAGCCCCATTATGTTGTTCCGGCAAACATCCCCCTTTCTATTAAAGGAATTATCTTTATTCTCATTATTTTTTATAAAAAATTCAAAGGGAGGGTGGAGGGAGCAAGCCTGGCCACAGATACAGCAGATGGCAGGATCGGTTATCCGCGCCATCACTGCTTCTGGCCTCCTCAATTTTCTCATGTAGGAAGCGGAGAGCTCCTTTGAGCAAAGTCTTGTCTCTTTGTTGGGTCAAAATGTCCTTCACTAGCGACCACAAGGAGCAGGTTAACGCGGGCAGTGAATCAGGTCCACGTTTTTGTGAGCAAGAATTAAGCTCTTCGCCAAGTTCCTCCCAGTGCGCCTCATCTCCAAGTCCTCCTCGGCAGACCACGGCCTTGCGATCCTGTGGCCTCTGGAAACTGCTCCATTGCCGTCTTTTAAACCCTGTGCTCGCGTCTGTACTGATGCCTTAACCTCCTTCACTACCGGCGGTTTTCCTAATGCTTGTCCCATAGCGCCTGCCTAAAAGAACTTCACAATTTGGTGTCGGGTGCTCACCACAAATCCCACAGACCTAGAGTCTGTACAGACCTAGAGCACACACCTAGAGCACAGACCTAGAGCACAGACCTAGAGTACAGACCTAGAATATAGACCTAGAGCACAGACCTAGAGTACAGACCTAGACACAGACCTAGAGTACAGACCTGGAGTCTGTATAGACCTAGAGTATAGACCTAGAGCACAGACCTAGAGCACAGACCTAGAGTAGAGACCTAGAGCACAGACCTAGAGCACAGACCTAGAGCACAGACCTAGAGTACAGACCTAGAGCACAGACCTAGAGCACACACCTAGAGCACAGACCTAGAGCACAGACCTAGAGCACAGACCTAGAGTACACACCTAGAGCACAGACCTAGAGTACAGACCTAGAGTACAGACCTAGAGCACCTACCTAGAGTGCAGACCTAGAGCACAGACCTAGAGCACAGACCTAGAGTACAGACCTAGAGCACAGACCTAGAGTACACACCTAGAGCACAGACCTAGAGCACAGACCTAGAGCACAGACCTAGAGCACAGACCTAGAGTACAGACCTAGAGCACAGACCTAGAGTACACACCTAGAGTACAGACCTAGAGCACAGACCTAGAGCACAGACCTAGAGTAGAGACCTAGAGTACAGACCTAGAGTACAGACCTAGAGTACAGACCTAGAGCACAGACCTAGAGTAGAGACCTAGAGCACAGACCTAGAGTACACACCTAGAGCACAGACCTAGAGTACAGACCTAGAGTACAGACCTAGAGCACAGACCTAGAGCACAGACCTAGAGTAGAGACCTAGAGCACAGACCTAGAGTACACACCTAGAGCACAGACCTAGAGTACAGACCTAGAGTACAGACCTAGAGCACAGACCTAGAGTACAGACCTAGAGTACAGACCTAGAGCACAGACCTAGAGCACAGACCTAGAGCACAGACCTAGAGTACAGACCTAGAGCACAGACCTAGAGTACACACCTAGAGTACAGACCTAGAGCACAGACCTAGAGCACAGACCTAGAGCACAGACCTAGAGTAGAGACCTAGAGTACAGACCTAGAGTACAGACCTAGAGTACAGACCTAGAGCACAGACCTAGAGTAGAGACCTAGAGCACAGACCTAGAGTACACACCTAGAGCACAGACCTAGAGTACAGACCTAGAGTACAGACCTAGAGCACAGACCTAGAGCACAGACCTAGAGTAGAGACCTAGAGTACAGACCTAGAGCACAGACCTAGAGCACAGACCTAGAGCACAGACCTAGAGTACACACCTAGAGCACAGACCTAGAGCACAGACCTAGAGCACAGACCTAGAGTAGAGACCTAGAGCACAGACCTAGAGCACACACCTAGAGTACAGACCTAGAGCACAGACCTAGAGCACAGACCTAGAGCACCTACCTAGAGTGCAGACCTAGAGTACAGACCTAGAGCACAGACCTAGAGCACAGACCTAGAGCACAGACCTAGAGCACCTACCTAGAGTGCAGACCTAGAGTACAGACCTAGAGCACAGACCTAGAGCACAGACCTAGAGCACAGACCTAGAGTACAGACCTAGAGCACCTACCTAGAGCACAGACCTAGAGCACAGACCTAGAGCACAGACCTAGAGTACAGACCTAGAATATAGACCTAGAGCACAGACCTAGAGTACAGACCTAGACACAGACCTAGAGTACAGACCTGGAGTCTGTATAGACCTAGAGTATAGACCTAGAGCACAGACCTAGAGCACAGACCTAGAGTAGAGACCTAGAGCACAGACCTAGAGCACAGACCTAGAGCACAGACCTAGAGTACAGACCTAGAGCACAGACCTAGAGCACACACCTAGAGCACAGACCTAGAGCACAGACCTAGAGCACAGACCTAGAGTACACACCTAGAGCACAGACCTAGAGTACAGACCTAGAGTACAGACCTAGAGCACCTACCTAGAGTGCAGACCTAGAGCACAGACCTAGAGCACAGACCTAGAGTACAGACCTAGAGCACAGACCTAGAGTACACACCTAGAGCACAGACCTAGAGCACAGACCTAGAGCACAGACCTAGAGCACAGACCTAGAGTACAGACCTAGAGCACAGACCTAGAGTACACACCTAGAGTACAGACCTAGAGCACAGACCTAGAGCACAGACCTAGAGTAGAGACCTAGAGTACAGACCTAGAGTACAGACCTAGAGTACAGACCTAGAGCACAGACCTAGAGTAGAGACCTAGAGCACAGACCTAGAGTACACACCTAGAGCACAGACCTAGAGTACAGACCTAGAGTACAGACCTAGAGCACAGACCTAGAGCACAGACCTAGAGTAGAGACCTAGAGCACAGACCTAGAGTACACACCTAGAGCACAGACCTAGAGTACAGACCTAGAGTACAGACCTAGAGCACAGACCTAGAGTACAGACCTAGAGTACAGACCTAGAGCACAGACCTAGAGCACAGACCTAGAGCACAGACCTAGAGTACAGACCTAGAGCACAGACCTAGAGTACACACCTAGAGTACAGACCTAGAGCACAGACCTAGAGCACAGACCTAGAGCACAGACCTAGAGTAGAGACCTAGAGTACAGACCTAGAGTACAGACCTAGAGTACAGACCTAGAGCACAGACCTAGAGTAGAGACCTAGAGCACAGACCTAGAGTACACACCTAGAGCACAGACCTAGAGTACAGACCTAGAGTACAGACCTAGAGCACAGACCTAGAGCACAGACCTAGAGTAGAGACCTAGAGTACAGACCTAGAGCACAGACCTAGAGCACAGACCTAGAGCACAGACCTAGAGTACACACCTAGAGCACAGACCTAGAGCACAGACCTAGAGCACAGACCTAGAGTAGAGACCTAGAGCACAGACCTAGAGCACACACCTAGAGTACAGACCTAGAGCACAGACCTAGAGCACAGACCTAGAGCACCTACCTAGAGTGCAGACCTAGAGTACAGACCTAGAGCACAGACCTAGAGCACAGACCTAGAGCACAGACCTAGAGCACCTACCTAGAGTGCAGACCTAGAGTACAGACCTAGAGCACAGACCTAGAGCACAGACCTAGAGCACAGACCTAGAGTACAGACCTAGAGCACCTACCTAGAGCACAGACCTAGAGCACAGACCTAGAGCACAGACCTAGAGTACAGACCTAGAGCATAGACCTAGAGTCTGTATAGACCTAGAGCACAGACCTAGAGCACACACCTAGAGCACAGACCTAGAGCACACACCTAGAGCACAGACCTAGAGTACAGACCTAGAGTAGAGACCTAGAGTACAGACCTAGAGCACAGACCTAGAGCACAGACCTAGAGCACAGACCTAGAGTACAGACCTAGAGCACAGACCTAGAGCACACACCTAGAGCACAGACCTAGAGCACAGACCTAGAGCACAGACCTAGAGTACACACCTAGAGCACAGACCTAGAGTACAGACCTAGAGTACAGACCTAGAGCACCTACCTAGAGTGCAGACCTAGAGCACAGACCTAGAGCACAGACCTAGAGTACAGACCTAGAGCACAGACCTAGAGTACACACCTAGAGCACAGACCTAGAGCACAGACCTAGAGTACAGACCTAGAGCACCTACCTAGAGTGCAGACCTAGAGCACAGACCTAGAGCACAGACCTAGAGTACAGACCTAGAGCACAGACCTAGAGCACAGACCTAGAGTACAGACCTAGAGCACAGACCTAGAGTACACACCTAGAGCACAGACCTAGAGCACAGACCTAGAGCACAGACCTAGAGCACAGACCTAGAGTAGAGACCTAGAGCACAGACCTAGAGCACAGACCTAGAGTAGAGACCTAGAGCACAGACCTAGAGTACACACCTAGAGCACAGACCTAGAGTACAGACCTAGAGTACAGACCTAGAGCACAGACCTAGAGCACAGACCTAGAGTAGAGACCTAGAGTACAGACCTAGAGCACAGACCTAGAGCACAGACCTAGAGCACAGACCTAGAGTAGAGACCTAGAGCACAGACCTAGAGCACAGACCTAGAGCACAGACCTAGAGTAGAGACCTAGAGCACAGACCTAGAGCACACACCTAGAGTACAGACCTAGAGCACAGACCTAGAGCACAGACCTAGAGCACCTACCTAGAGTGCAGACCTAGAGTACAGACCTAGAGCACAGACCTAGAGCACAGACCTAGAGCACAGACCTAGAGCACCTACCTAGAGTGCAGACCTAGAGTACAGACCTAGAGCACAGACCTAGAGCACAGACCTAGAGCACAGACCTAGAGTACAGACCTAGAGCACCTACCTAGAGCACAGACCTAGAGCACAGACCTAGAGCACAGACCTAGAGTACAGACCTAGAGCATAGACCTAGAGTCTGTATAGACCTAGAGCACAGACCTAGAGCACACACCTAGAGCACACACCTAGAGCACAGACCTAGAGTACAGACCTAGAGTAGAGACCTAGAGTACAGACCTAGAGAGTAGAGACCTAGAGCACAGACCTAGAGCACAGACCTAGAGTACAGACCTAGAGTATAGACCTAGAGCACAGATCTAGAGCACAGACCTAGAGTACAGACCTAGAGTACAGACCTAGAGTACAGACCTAGAGCACAGACCTAGAGTACACACCTAGAGCACAGACCTAGAGCACAGACCTAGAGTACACACCTAGAGCACAGACCTAGAGCACAGACCTAGAGCAGAGACCTAGAGTAGAGACCTAGAGCACAGACCTAGAGCACAGACCTAGAGCACAGACCTAGAGTAGAGACCTAGAGCACAGACCTAGAGTCGCGCCTTCGTGACTCTCAGGTTCCTCCCTGCTTCTCTAATTTCCAGGTCCCTGTTCGGGCGCCACTTGTGCCGACCCGCTGCACAAAGCACCGGGTTTCCTGAAACAGAGAGCGGGAATGGGGACAAGGCCGCAAAGGATGGAGCCGAGACAGATCCTGATCGAGGCTCGTTTATTCTAAAATTCCAGCAGTGTTTACACGACCGGCTGTAGTGTAAAGAAGCACAGAGGATAACCTACGTCAGCCGCTTATCAGGTTACAGACAATTCTGGACAGAGCGTTCCTGCTTAATTGATTGAAAAAGACTTTTAACTACCCAGTCACCCATCATCGATTACGAGAGTACAACAAAGGCAAGTGGAAGATAAATGAAGGTTTGAGCAGGACTGATCATCTACATCTGTTTCCTGTAAAAGCGTAACAGTAACATACGGCCTCCTCCTGCGCTCTCCCTGTGCCTCGTTAACCTTTTACCCGGCCGCCGCAGAGTCTGCGTCTGTTCGTTCAGTATTTACCAAAGGGTGATTGCTCCCAGCTGCCCACAGAAGGGGCGCTCTGCCCCTTCACCGCGTACACCGAAGAATCAATCCAGCTGTCACATTAGTTCATAGTTTGACCTCTTTTTCTGGCTATGCTGTTTGGGGCCCTGTGCTGTGGCCAGGCATTAGTACAGAAAAGTCAGTCATCCCTTACACAAGGTCTGGGGATCAAACCCGACACACAGTGGAGAGTCCTGCAGAACAGGAGCAACCTCCCTTCTGAAGAGAAAAGAGGAGTGAGGCAGCGAGTCGGGTCTCCAGCCTGACTTCCCGGGCTTTCAGATTTAACTGGTGTTGGACCAGTGCTTACTGCATAGCCTGACTCAGAGGAGAAGTTGTGGCAGACGTCTCTGCCATCCTTTGGCTTCCGGTATTTACCGTGTAGCCAGTGGGTTATGGGCCTGGGTTTCCGGGTTTAACTAGTCTTACTGTGGAACCCATAAGTTTAGGTTTTGGGCTTCCGGGTTTTCCCCGTGTAGCCTGTGGACATTAGAGCTTTCTTGGGCTCCTGGAACCCAGTGCTCTAGCATCTGCCGCATAACCATCTCTTGTCGTGTCTAAGTCTCTTCTGGAACACTTTCTCCCTTTTGGCTAGACCTCCCGTTTGATCCACATTTGAACCAGCAATACATTTGAACTAGCAATGCCTGGTTGTTCAGTGTTAGCTGGACGGAGACTTGTCAGTCCCTCTTTAAAGGATCTGGCTTCTGAGCCAGAGACTGCAGCAGCTAGAAAGAAACACGTTTATAGCTGAAGTTTAGCATCATTTCACATCTTGGCGCCACTTTTAATCTAAACAGCCTGATTGGTTATTATCTCTGCAAGATGAGGGATACATCTTTTGAATCTTCAGGGGCCCTCAGAGATGTCAAAAGTCCAGAGAATTTAGAACTTTGATTTTCAGAAAGTCTGCTAAAGGTGCCAAGAGAACTTAGAGTATCGGGGCAAAATAGAATTCCTTAACATCCTGAAATGATAGCCATCCATTTAGCCAGGGCGATTAAAACACTTTTAGACCAGATTTATTCATAATGATATTTAACATAACTTAAACATTTAACAGTCAACGCTTTTCATCAATCAGAACTTAACAGAGACAGCAGAGTACACAGAGTACTTCGGCAGTACACAAATTCTATGTCTCTTGTTGAATAAACCAGAAATAAAAAACCTTGAACATAAGAGTTAGCACACGGAACACCGCGAAACTTGGAACAATTAAACAGAGTCAAAAAGAGCTTTCAGGACCTAGAAATGGCACAAAGTAGCCAATTAAACAGACACTCCTAAAAGGAGACGTTGCAGTTTTACAAAAGCAGATTTTAACATTTAAGGGCCGGCCTGCGGCTCACTAGGCTAATCCTCTGCCTGGGGCATCGGCACCCTGAGTTCTAGTCCCTGTCGGGGCGCTGGATTCTGTCCCGGTTGCCCCTCTTCCAGGCCAGCTCTCTGCTGTGGCCCGGGAGTGCAGTGGAGGATGGCCCAAGTGCTTGGGCCCTGCACCCCATGGGAGACCAGGAGAAGCACCTGGCTCCTGCCTTCGGATCAGCGCGGTGCGCCCGCCATAGCGGCCATTTGGGGGGGGTGAACCAATGGAAAAAGGAAGACCTTTCTCTCTGTCTTACTGTCTAACTCTGCCTGTCCAAAAAAAAAACAAAAAACAAACAAACAAAAAAAAAACGATTTACATTCGAGACCATTTCCAGATATTTACTAACTTATTATTTTTCTCAAACTGTGAGACCTGAGCCTGGATCAAGGTGTAACTATTTTAATCAGGCCTCCATCTTGGAACTTGGGCCTGACCAGGCCCTGAACTCTGAGCCAGAAGCTCCTAAAAGTAAATAAATGGACTCCCCTTGCAGTAAACTCTCCTAGCAACAGCCGAGTAACAGGTAACAGAGAAATACCTGGAGTTCCTGGTGTCTCAGGGCAGATGAGGTGACTGATAGCTACCTGAGACCCTGCAGTTGGGCACGAACACCCCAGCAGCTGGGACCCTATGCTTCGGCCAATCAGTTCAAAAGGCATCAACCCCAAAGCCATCCAACCACCTTTAGTAGGTCCGTTCCCGCCACTGGATGCACTAATCAGTTCTAGGAGACGTCCTTTGAATTTCCCGCGGGATGAGATGATTTGCTGAATGGTACCATGATGTATGGAGTGTCTCTGAAACCCTATACAAACCCTGTTCACTGAAGGGTCGGGGCTCTCGATTCAGCCCCGCTGCGTCGGTGTTGATTGAGAGACCAGGCCCGGACCTGCAGTAAAACTCTCGTGCCTTCACAGCGGTATCGGCTCCTCGGCGGTCTTTGGGGACAACTGAACTGGGCGTAACAAAACTTTTATGACTTGCTCACGCCTTCTGAAACTTGAACCCATGGTCTTGAATTGTCATGCGTGAACAACCCATGAGAATAACAAGCCCGAGCAGTCTCCCTTACAGCATTTAAGACGTGAAAGCTACACGTAATGCATTTTCCCAAGTTTTACTTAGCGATGATTCCTAGATGGCTTTAGACACTGAGATGATAATGAACACCACAGCATTCTCTGAATTATTTTGAAGGTCAAAATCACGTTTCCAAGCTCTTAAGTAACTGATAACGATAACACCTCCTGGACAGCAAAACGGACACTAGCATGTTTACACGCTCTGAGAGATCTTCATCTTTTAAAGAAACAAGCGTAAAGCATATCGAAGACACGTAACACTGAGCGAGGGAACACGCAAACCGAAGGGCATTTGGATTAACCGGATTTTGAACCACACCGTGCTGGCTTACTGTAGTGAGCATAAAGGCTTGTACACACAGAGTTTACTCCCACGTGTACTCCAGCTGGAGAGCAGTAACATGACTACGGCCTAGGTCTGCCGTTGTTTATATCATTTTAATGTACTTCGCATAATCTGAATCGACTCAAACAGCTGTATTCTAACAAATTCTGAGTCTCATCCTTTGAGAGTTCCAGGGATCCGACTGGAAGCCTCAAAGTCGGAAGACTCGGTGTAGCACTTACACTGTCGGAGAGTCAAACCGTTTAGCCAAAATAGCACGTTTAACCTGAGCATGTTTACCAAGGCTCTGGCTAGATCTGATCAGAGTTAAGGGACTCTCTCCAACATTAAAAGCAGACAAATAACGTACACAACTTTGCATTGCAGTTCTCCCGATCCAGACTCAGTACTGGCAACAAACACGAAACCTTCAGGACACGCCAGCTCTCCCCAGCTAAGTCAGCGACAGCAGCACAGAGGAGCTGGGCATCAGCACACGGGCCCAAACACATCTCAGAACCAAGAGGCGGAGGATCAGAGACTGCCGAGGGCTGCAGCAAGTCTCCATCAACTGCAGAGAACACCCATCCGTCGGGTTGGAAAGCGTGAGTGGACTGAGGCTTCCCTCACGTGGGCGGGGAAACCCGCAAGGCCAGCAGTAGCTGGGGCATTTCCCCTCCGCCTCCTGAGAGGCGGGGCACTGGACTGGAACTGGAGAGGAGGAAGGCAGCCCTGGAGAGTGCTCACCTCGCCAAGCCCGCGTGGGTGCGGCAGGCCACGATGGCTGGGAGAGAGCACAGGGATGTAGTGGTGCCCATTACGGGGAAGACCGGCTCGCCTGGCCTAGCAGGGCTGGCCGTGGGGTTGGGTGTGCGCGCTGCTGCAGTGCTCAGAACCTCCTATCGCTCACGATCACCCGGTTTCTCCAGTCGTTGGAGTTTACCTGGAGGGCCGATATTAGCCTCGACCGACTAAGCCCCGCTCGCATAGCAGTAGGCAGCGTGGCCAGGCGTCCCTCCAAGAGAGGTGAGGTCCTCGGGTCGCAGTCCGGCCGCCGGGAAGCCAGAGCGAGCTCGGGGGTCCCCAGGCTCTCAGCCAACTGCCTTTCCTAGTT
Organism: Oryctolagus cuniculus; assembly: GCF_964237555.1. Taxonomy (NCBI): domain Eukaryota; kingdom Metazoa; phylum Chordata; class Mammalia; order Lagomorpha; family Leporidae; genus Oryctolagus; species Oryctolagus cuniculus. Next base: position 167,262,524 of record NC_091437.1, on the reverse strand, counting down.
CCCCTCCTGTTCCTTAAATCCCTCTGGAGTTCTGGCCGTGGCGACACTGTGGCCGGGGGACGCCACGTTCTCGGAGAGCTGTGGGGCGCAGGACGATCAACGGTCATTCCCACAGATCCGGTCCCGCTTGAGGGAAGGAGTACTGAGCTGGATGGCGCTTCCTTTCAATCCCTTCCTGACCCCTTCGTGAATTCCCTCGTGGGTCTCTTCGTGGGTCCTTCGTGTGTGGATCCCCTTGTGCGTGGTGTCCGTTTGTGGTCACCAGAAATGTTACAGAGGGAAGGCTGTGGAAGCCCTGGAGTTCTTGTCTTCATGAGGAAAGAATTCAGGCGTGAGACAGAGAGCGGGGTGATAAGGTTTTATTGGGCACAGGGCATCCGTCAGAACGGAAGGGATAGAGAGAGAGCGCCTTGTCACTGGGACTCTGGGACTGGGGAGAGCGAGGTTGGTGGTTGATGGAGAGAACACACCCGGGCAGGCCAGGCGGGGGCTCAGCAGGGAGCAGAGGGCTGAGTCTGCTTGCACTCCCTGGGTTTTTAAGGGAGTCTGTTTACCACCCCCACCACCTCCCCTCTCCTCCAGGACAAAGGATGGGGTTCCTCAGCTGAAAATTAGCAAATTCCCCCCCAGATTTGCTGGCTTGGGCAGAGTGGGGGGGCTCCCCTAGGGCGTCTGAGAAGGTTTTATTGCCCCCCTTGTTATCAGGTCAGGCAGCCCCTTTGGTCCTGAGGAGAGCATTCTCCTGGGAGCTGTCCCTGGGGGGAGGGCTGGGAGCACCTGGGAGGTCATCAGGGTCTGGGCAGGACTCTGAAGTGGGAGACGCGGGGCTTCTGGGGCTTCCCAGTAGGTGCTGGTCCTCAGGCCCTTCTCACACGCACAGAGGCTGTTTCTGACTTCCTGCCTAACACCCAGACGCCCCTGCCAACAGCCCTGCCCCCTGCCGCTAACAGCCCTGCCCTGCCTCGGCCAGCTCTGCCCTGTCCACACTGCTGGACACTGCGCTCTGAGCCCCTCCATCAGCCTGTGCTTGCCCCACTCCTCCTAAGCTCTCTCCGCAGCTCAGCAGCAGGGCCCTGAGGCCAGCCTCAGCCTCAGCCCAAACCCCTCCCAGCTCACACCGTGACCTCACATCTAGCCAAGCTCTGCCTCTGGGCAGCTCAGCTGGAGCTCAGACCCCCACGCTTGGTGGGGCCGTGAGGAAGGGGCTCTCTGTGTACCCTGCGGGCGCCTGGGAGCAAGCCCCTCCCGGCTCTATTCTGGAAGACCTGGTCTGGCTGTGGCCTCGTGCTCCCTCCCCCTTCCGGACAGATGTCCTGTTGAACTGGCCGACGGGGCGGACAAGCTCCTGGGTGGACGTCCACCTCTGCCTCTCTGGAGGGATCCTCCGAGGCTGGTGTGAGGGTTTCTCTGGAAAGACAACCTGGACCAAAGGTTGCCACGGGGCCAGGACCGAGCCGGAACCGCTCTCCGGATCTTTCCAAGATGCCCGGGCTCGGTCCAGCGGCCCACCGTGGCGTGTGCGGACAGCCATGGCTTGGGGGTGGGGGTGGCTCCCCTTTTTTCTATTTGTTGCTTTTGTAAAGGGGAGCAGAACAGAGAAACAGGACACAAACTCATAGCCAAAACAGATTTATTCAGAAAGAGAAGTAAATTCACAGCTGGACACAGAATGGACAGGTGGCAGAGAGCTGGTGCTGAGTGGGCTGCGGCCCGGGGTCAGGAGGGGCGGGGGGCAGCGCGCAGAGGGGAGCTGCTGCTTCAGGCTTTTCCTGGGCTTTCGCAGCTGGGCAAGAGTGCGGGCTGGGGTGGGGAGCAGGACAGGGTGCAGGCTGAGCTGCTCTCTTGGAGGAAGGCAGGGGTTGGGGTAAATTCTGATTCCACTGCTGGCGGGCACGGGGCTGGAATGGCCGGTCCCGACCGAGTGCAGGTGGGGAGTGGGGTGGGTGCTGCCTGCTCCAGGGGGGCGCTGACGCGGGGCGGGGCCCACGCTGTGGATCCCATTGGCTGGAGAAGAGCGGCCTTGTGTTCCTGCGCGATGGCTCGGGTACAGCAGTCACCTGTTCTCATGAGCACACAGGAACGGAGGCACCGTGAGCGTGAGTGGGAAGGCAGGCGTGCGCCTGGCTGCGCAGAGAACGCTCCCGCTGTGTTCCGGGCCTGTGGCTGGCCTGGGCCCCCATTCCCGGGGCGCTGGCCCTGGGCTGCAGTGCCAGCTCCCTGTGCACGGCCATCGGGAACCCCGGCTTCCAGCCCGGAGGAAGTGGATCTAACAAGCAGATGAGATACACAGGGTCCAAACCACAGGACAGCGCCGCATCGGAGTGCCAGGGAAGGTGTGGCCACTGCAGGAGGGATGGGCTTGAGGCACTGAGGCCTGGCCAGGTGTGAGTGCACACCTGTCTCTCACCACGGGGCACTGGAAGAGCCGGGAGGGAGGGAGGGAGGTGTGCACCTCCTCAGGGGGGCACCTGCTGACTTGTTACCTGGCTGGCCAGGGAGGTTGGCACGAACAGGCAGCAGCTAAAATCAAACTGCAGCTCTGCCTGCAGCGTTGCTGACCCTAGGCCGCCCCTCCCCACGGCGGGGGTGGCTTTGGGAGCTTTTCCAGCTTCGCGCCAGCAGGGTCTGCGGCTCTGACCTGGCGTCCCCTGTCCTTCCCCACTGCTTGTCGGTTAGCGAGGACGCCTCGTGCCCACGGACAGGCGCTCTGTCTCCCCTCACGGGACGGGAGTGGGCTCACCGACGTTGGCCCTGGTACCAAGGAGGCCTGGAGAGGCTGTGCCCGCGTGTTGGGGCCACTCCCTGGCTACCTGTTGTGCCCGCTGGACACCGCAGCTGCCAAAGCCTCTGCCTCCCCTAAGTTTCTACTTGGTAAGAAGTCGGGCTCGCCGATCCCCTGAAGAATTTGGTATTTGATACACCTGACTTGAGCGACCACCCTTTTGATTTCTGCTGTACAGTCGGCCTCACAGCCCCCTCAAGGACCAGCGGCTTCGTCCACAGGGGGTCCCCGGGCCCAGGAGGAAGGCCTTCCTGCGTGGTACTCACCCCGAGGCCGGCACTCCCCGCGGTGGCTCCCGCGTGGGTGGGCTCTGCGGCCCCTGCACCTGCCGCTCCGGAAGGGGCCGTCCGTCTTTGTGAAGCCGTGACCTACACTGACTTGCCCAGTGGTTTCCTTTTTCACAGCGAGGGCACAGTGCAGGGCCTGCCCCACCCTGTCTCGGGGACTTCCGAGCCGCGGCAGGCGCGGGCCGGCGGGGCCCGGGCGCTGTCTTGGACGGCTGTCTACACTGGGCTTGCAGGTGGCCGCTCTTCCCACACTGGAAGCAAACTCGCAGAGCCCCTGCGAGCGCAGCCGCGAACACCTGCGCCTGGTGCGTGGTGGTGCCGACGTCCTGGCAGGCGCGGATCATCTCGGGCAGCGTCCGGGTGTCTGGCAGGGACCCCAGAGCCCGTCTGCAGTCCCCGTTGGCGTTCTCGTACGCCAGGTGCCCCAGCAGGAACTCCTCAACAGAGGGGTTACCCACCTGTCTCCGTAACCGCCGCGCCAGCCGGTCCACAAAGTCCGAGAACGGCTCCTTGGGGCCTTGAAGGCATTTTGCATAGCTGCCCGGTAACTCTGCCCGTGCCTGGGCCGGCAAGGCCGACCAGGCGCGGCGCGCACACTCTCCAATCTGCTGGTAGGCCTGGGCCGGCATGCTGGCCTGAGCAGCGAGGCCCAGATACGGGCCCGACCCCGTGAGCATGTCCAAGGAGATGTTCACGCCTAGCCTCTTGTTCCGGCTCGCTTGGCCCTGAGCCTGATCCGAGTATTCGCTCTTCCAAATGGCAAAGTCCCAAAAGTTGAGACAGGCCCGCGCCAGCTGAAACCAGTCGTTAGGAGGGAGCGGGAACCGAGACACAGCCTCCACCAGGGTGATGGTGAAGGGGGCGCGGAGGCCGTTCTCAGCCACGCTCTCCCGCAGCGCCTTGATCATCCTGAAATCAACAGCGGTCCCGGGCGCTGGCCACGCCGCGTCGAGGAAGGCCAGCATGTCCTCCACGTCCATGTCCTGCGCGCCTTCCCGCAGCGCCCTCTGCAGAGGCGTCTCCACGGGCGCGGCGGGCGCGGCGGGCGCGGCGGGCGCAGAGGGCGCAGAGGGCGCGGCGGGCGCACCGGGCACCGCCTGCTCTTCGTCTGGGCCGGCCGGGTCCCCCCACAGCGGCTCCAGGGCTAACGTCACCTGTGTCCACACGGCCAGGGCGTTCTTGTGTACGCGGCCCCGCGTCTCTTTTAGCGTCTCCCCGACCCTCTCCCACTCCCGGAGATCTAGACGTGAGTGCTCCGCGAACCACGGGTTGTACTTGGGGACCGCGGCCAGGAAGCCCTGGAGATCTTTTTCTGCCACGCTGACTCCTCGCGCCTTCAAGAGCTGCCGTAGAACTCCGGAGCACTGGTGGCTGTCCACGCTCACGCCCTGCCCCATGGCTACTCACGCAGCCCGCGGCGGCGGCTCCCTGCGCCCCTCCTCAAGCTGCCTGCTGGGCGGGAGGCGGACAACGCAGGGGCTGGGGGGGCCTCCGGGGAGGGGGAGGAGCGTCTCTCTGCCTTGCCCCTGGCCTTTAGTCTCCGTAAGAAGAAAACCCGGTCTCTGTACGAAAACCCCCGCTCCGCCGGGTTTTCTTGCTGGCCCCAGAGGTGGTTTCCGTTCACAGCATTGTCTAGGGCAGAGCTAACCAGACCTCCGGTCACATGACCGCAGCCCGCCTCCCGCCTCCCGAGGGAGCAGGGTAAACATCCTGCTGGTAAACAAGTCCTGAGCTCCTCGTGAGAACCCACCCCCCATCTGCTGGGGGGGTGCCCGCCTGCCTCAACCACCCAGGAGCCTCCCACAGGGTCTGCTGCCCCACCCCCACTCCTTGCAGGCTCAGCCCCTCCCCTCGTGGGGGTGGCGGCGCTGGCCTTGAGCAAGGGTGCAGCTGGTTGAGGTCATTTCTGCTCTGACCGACCCAGGCCAGCAGCAGGCCCAGGCTCCATGGTCTGCTCCCTGGTGCAGGTCGGCTGTGCCCTTTGACCCCAGCTGTCCAGGCACAGCCTCCCTAACCCCTGCCCCGCTGCCTTGCCCCAGAGGAAGCCAGGGTTCTGGAGGGCTCACTTGTTACTCTACAGGCGACAGAAGACAGACGTCAGTGACAGCTTGGACCTGCAAGTTCACTACAGAAAATCGGAAAAACCAGGAGGGGGGCTCTGAGCTGAGGCCCTCAGGCCCCGCCCCTAGCTGGCCACGGGGCTGAGTGTGCTACAGAGAGCTGGGCGGTGGGAGAGCAGCGCTAGGCTCCTTACAGCATCTATAAGCACAGCTACAGAGCTGCTGGCCTCGGGACACGCTTGGGGGGGCTCGGACACTCTTAGGGGACGCTGGAACCGAGGGGGCGCCTGCCCGGACGCGTGGGCGCTGTGGGGAGCGGAGAGGCTGGCGCCCGTGGGGAACTGGGCCGGGGTCACAGGGAACAGGTCAGGACATTTGCCTGCTCTGGGCTCCATCGCTCCCTTGTCTGGGGTGGAGGCCTCACTTCCTCTCCCCTGGGTCAGGAAATCCCAGCCCACCCACAGGCGCAGCCCAGAGCCCACCCCTCGGACACAGAAGGGCATGCTGGCCTCTCACTGTCCGCAGAGGACCGTCCCGGGCCCCATGGACCTCCAAGCCCTGCTGGCCGGAAGCTGCTGTACTCCCTGCCTCGCGTCTTTGTTCTTTGAAAGGCAGAGTTAGGGTGTGTGTGGGGGGGGCACACTCATGCGTTTAGAGTCCTTGATTGCTGGCGGCTGAGTAGGCTTGTGCCCCACAGAACACTGGACCCCGAAGCCCAACACAGCATGTGGGGAGGCCTAGAGGAAGCTTCCCGAGCCTGCCTGGACTTTGAAAACCTGACTTTAAGTTTCAAATCCCTGGTGGCAAACACCCCAGCCCCAGGGCGCTTCTGCCTACGGATCATTAAGGTGGTGCAATAGGAGTGGCTAAGGCCCTTTCGCATCGCATCAGCCCACCCCTTGCCCGCATCCGCTCTGTACCTCAGCTATGTGTACACCTCCCTTTTACAATACAGTGAGACCCTGCCTCGACTGGGCTCCACACCACGCCTGATTGTCCCCCGGGTTTGGGAAGGCTGAGTGGCGGGTGGCGCACTTGCCCTCCTTGGTCAAGGCAAGCTGCGGGCAGCCTGCCTAATTCTCCGGCGGTGACGGTGACTGGGAAGAGTCACCGCAACAGCAGGGTTTTTAAAGGCAAAAACCACACCATTGGGAGGGGACTACGTGGTTACTGGGGTCAAACTGACCTAAATCCTATGCAAAACTAACAGCAAATATAATCTAGGCAATGTCAGTTACAATCTTAACAGTTTCAATTGTGGTCTTGACATTGCTGCAGGTCTTGCTTGACTCACATGTAGGACACAGACAAAGCTCCTTTCATCATCACCCCGGTGCAGCCTATCGGCTCCCAAGCTTGAGCGCTCGTGCCGGGGGTTCTGTGCTTTGCCAGGTGTGGCGTAGCAGACTGCTAGTGTCCCAGTGTCTTAGAGCATGGCTCCAGCCGGTGTCTCACGCGGTGGGGGAGGGCGTGCGCCCCAGAGTGGAGCCTCAGGTGCTGCAAAATGGAGCCCCTACTGTCAAGGAGTTACTTCTGCTGAAATGAAAAATTATATATATATATATCTATATCTGGAACTAGCGGATGCTGAGTATCCATTGCTTCTTGCTTCTGTACTGCGCTGCCTGCTCAATGACTTGATGCGGGATGCCCGGGTGAGAAAAGGAGGGGAGGTAGTTGAACCTCCACGCCAGGCTTCACAAACTCCAGTGTTAGGTAGGAAAGTTAGATATGAGCTTACGTGTGTGTGGCAGGCCATATGTCCAGCATATGCGTCTACATCTCAGTCATCCGGATAATGCTTCAGGGGCAGCCCAGTGTTCACATCCTGCCCTGCCCCCTTCCACCTGATAACCTGCCAGGTGGGGGGGGGGTCCCCGCCCCTTCTCCCTAACAAATCTTCCACAATCTCCCAGGTGCAGCCCAGCATCTGCATTCTAGGGGTCCTGCTCACCCTTCCTCCAGTCTGATAACATTTGCATCCATAGAGTCCTTTGTTTCAGGAGGAAATGTACCTTCAAGGGAAAACTCAGAGAGAAGTTTTTCTATTTGCATCCAAAAAGCCCTTTGTTCCAAGAGGAGCAGAGGTGGGGAAGCAAGACCCATCTCCTTAAAAACCCCCAGCCTTGACCGGACGGCGCGCTCAGCCCTCTGCCTCTCCGCTGAGCTACCCGCCCGCCTGCCTGCCCAAGTGTACTCTCTCCACTCAACCAGGTAACCTTCCCCCCCACCACCTGTCTGGAGAGGTGCCCATCCATCCTTCCCTAATAAACCTTGCTATTTTACCTCCCACTACTGTCTCCCGCCTGAATTCTTTCTTGCGTGAAGACAAGAACCCTGCCATTTCTCCGGTAATACAGTCACTGTTTCACTCCTCAAATGGCTGCTAACAGCCAGGACTGGGCCAGGCCGAAGCCAGAGCCAGGGGCTTCTTTGGGTCTCCCACGTGGGTGCAGAGCCCAGGCGCTTGGGCCATCTTCCACTGCTTTCCCAGGCTACAGCAGAGAGCTGGATGGGAAGTGGAGCAGCCGGGACTTGAACTGGTGTCCATATGGATGCCGGCACTTTAGCCCAGAGCGATAACCCACTGCACCACAGCGCAGGTCCCCACAAAGAGTATCTTTAGCGAGAACAGACTGCCCTCCTTGCTCCAAATTTACCATGAGAATAGCAAGGGAGCCCTTCCGGGGCTCACAGGGTTACCTGGCCCACCCCTCACAGGCCGGGCAGGACGGAGAATCTACATCAGACCCTTTCATGCTCTGGCCTGGCCTGGTAGCTGATTGCCAATCTCATTGTCAAGTTATTTTTTCCTTTACTGGAAAAGCCGAGTGCTTCAGGGCTTTTTGCTTTTTCTTCTCTTGGAAGCCCCTCCCCCTGCATGCTGGGGGTCTTTGACTCTAATAAATCTATGCAAATCTCTCTGCTGTCCACTGGGAAATTCTTCCACGTGCGACAAAGAGCCAGGGTAAGAGTAATTACGCGTTTACACTGGGACCTGCAGCGCCACAGGTGGCGGCTCCGCCTGCTACGCCCAGCCCCGCCCACACTGGCCAGCCCCGCCCACACGGGCTTTGCTGCAGGACCTCTGGCACTGCTGAGCTGCAGAGGAGCCTGGTGCTCCTGCTGAGCGTGGAGGACCCCTCAGCCCCTAACCACCGCCCCTGGGCACACCTGGGGGCCTGCAGGCTGGGTCAGGTCAGCCGCGCAGTGCTCAGCATCTCGGTTGCTCGGGTTCCGGGGTGCCCTGGGTAGTGCATGGACTTGCCAACTCGGCTTCCTGCACACTTTGGGTCCTGGCCCTGCCTGGGAAGAGGCCCTGCCCCTTCCCTCCTGTGTTGAGGACCTCTGCTGCTGCTGCTGACCAGGGTCCCAGGAGGGATGGGACTGCAGCCCAGAGGGGGCACTCATGGAGGGGCTGCTCCTGGGTCCCCGGTCCCCACGGCTTGAGCACTGAGGCTGGCGGGTGAACGGAGCTGGGGTCTGGCTTAGCTTCGATGTGGGGGCAGCTGCAGCCCTCGGCCCTGTCCCCCTCTCTCCCCATCATCCGTCAGAGCCTTCCTCGCCAAGGAGGCTTGGAACGCTGTGCCCCAGCACCCCTCTGTCCCGGCACCCCCTCTGTCCCACCACCCCTCTGTCCCACCACCCCCTCTGTCCCGGCACCCACTCTGTCCCGGCACCCACTCTGTCCCGGCACCCCTCTGTCCCGGCACCCCCTCTGTCCCGGCATCCCCTCTGTCCCGGCACCCCTCTGTCCCGGCACCCCCTCTGTCCCAGCATCCCCTCTGTCCCACCACCTCTCTGTCCCGGCACCCCTCTGTCCCGGCACCCCCTCTGTCCCGGCACCCCCTCTGTCCCGGCATCCCCTCTGTCCCCGGCACCCCTCTGTCCCGGCATCCCCTCTGTCCCGGCATGCCCTCTGTCCCGGCACCCCTCTGTCCCGGCATCCCCTCTGTCCCGGCATCCCCTCTGCCCTCAGCGTTCGGGCCCCACCAACAATGTCCGCTCAGCCACCAGCGAGGAGAACCAAAGTGGGGCAGGAATGCCGTCACACAGTGAACGGCAGAAGCCGCCAGAAACGCTTAACACGAAGATGCCAGCCCCAGTGGCACCACCGCGGGGGCCACACACAGGTCTCCCCCAGAGTGCCGGGGCCCCGGGCCGCGTGGGCACCCTGGGGTTCCAGCGCCGCCAGGAGAGCCTCTGCTCATTTGTGCGTTTTACGAACGGCCTCTGCTGTCCAGGACAGCCCTGTGCTTGCAGAAGGCCCAGACCCTGCAGACATCCCCTGCCCCGCCCCTCCACGGGCCTGTGTCCTGGTGTCAGGCGGGGCTGAAGGGACAGGCAGCGGGGACACAGCTGCTGACACACGTCCCTCATGGGCCGTCAGTCCCTCTTGCCAGCAGCCCGGGACCCAGCCCGCCCCTGAGGACCACGTGTGTCCAGCATCAGTCCTGGAGGGCAGGAGTAAGTTAGGGGGTGGGGGTGGGGGTGGGGAGGAAGCAGGTGAGTGGCACAAGCGGACAGTGGCGACGGGCGGGACCCCACGGTGTGGGAGGGGGGCCAGGTCTGAAGAGACACAATGAAGGGGAAGGGACGTCACACACGTGTCTGCCCCAGTGTGTCCCCAGGGGCCGCTGGGACACAGGCACACGTGGGGGGCGTGCGAGGACCCAGAGAGAGGGGCCGGCACCGAGGGCACACTGGGAGGCCCCGGGGCTGCGGCTGTGGGAGCCGCCCTGCCCCCGCTGCAGTCCCTGTCCCTTCGTCCCCAGGAGGGGCCCTGTCCTGCGTGGCAGGGCTGAGCGTCCAGGGTTCCAGCCTGGACAGCCAGACACAGCCCTGGGCCCCGCCTCCCCGGTGGCCAGAACCAGCTGCCCCGTGGGGGTGCCCACTCCTCTCTGAAGCAGGAGGGGCTCGGGGGTGGGCAGTGACTCGGTGCCCACCCAGAGGACGCTGGTGCCGGGTGGGCGTTTGGCTTGCGACGCCCACCTCCCGTGGGGGCAGTTCCTGAGTTATGAAAGGGGGGCGGCAGCAGCGGGGGACCCGGTCTTTGGGACGTGGACCAGCGGATGATGACCTCTCTTGCCCTCTGCCTTGCAAATAAACAAAAACAAAACTTCCAGCAAACCGGAGGCGGCGTGCTGCTTCCCTGGAGAGGCGGGGCTGGGAGCCAGCTCCGCACGGCTTGGCGGAGAGGAGGCCCTGGGAGTGCCCAGCCGAAGTACCCGCCGTCCGAGGAGGCCCCTCGACGTGCGTCATCTCAGCAGCCCAGCTGGCCCAGCGCAGCACGCCCGGCCTGGGCGCCCGACCACCGGCCCCGGCTCCGCCTCTCGGCGGCCGGAGCGGGACGGCTCCGGTGTGGGGCGGCGGGGACCGCAGCCGTCCGAGGGCCGCCTCCTCGCGGGTCCGCGGCGGGGAACCGAGGGAAGCAGGAGCCACACGGGAGTCACGCAGGCTTCCCGCAGCGGTGTGGGCGGCCAGACGCGGGGCCCAGAGCGGGCTCGGACCGGCGCCGGCCGCCCGCACAGGGAGCGAAGCGGGCTGGTCCGCGTCTTCTTCCGCGGTCCCGTGCGGTGGCCCGCGTGGCCCGAATTCCCAAGGCATCCAGCTGTGACTGTCCTCTGCAGTGGTTCCTGCGCCATCTGCTGGAGACTCCTGGTCGGCGACCGGCGTCCGCCACAGCTGTGCCCCTCTGGTGGGGGGAGCCTGGCCCCAGCAAGACCGAAGTGTTTATTTGAAAGGCAGAGTTTCGCAGAGAGGAAGACAGACAGATCATCCATCGCTGCTTCATTCCCCAAATGGATGCAACGGCTGGGACTGGGCCAGGCCAAAGCCGGGAGCCTGCAGTTCAATGGGGTCTCCCACGTGGGTGCGGGGGCCCAAGCACCTGGGCCATCCCTAGGCTGCCTCCCTAGGCCATCAGCAGGGAGCTGCACCGGAAGTGCGGCAGCCAGGACTTGAACCAGCGCCGTGTGGGATGCCGGCGTCGCAGGCAGCGGCCCAGCCCGCCACAGCGGGGCCCTGGAGGCTTTCTTTTGAGCTGTGTGGCGTGGCCGTCTGCTGGCCACAGCTCCATCAGCCTGTTGACCACAGGAGCACAGCACACAGGTACCACGGAAGCTCAGCACATGGCATACAGGTACCACGGAAGCTTGGTGCACGGCACACGGGTACCACGGGAGCTTGGTGCATGGCACACGGGTACCACGGAAACTCAGCACACGGGATACAGGTACCACAGGAGCTCAGCACATGGCATACGGGTACCACGGAAACTCAGTACACAGCACACGGGTACCACGGGAGCTCAGCACATGGCATACGGGTACCACGGGAGCTTGGTGCACGGCACACAGGTGCCACGGAAGCTCAGCACACGGGACACAGGTACCACGGAAACTCAGTACACAGCACACAGGTACCACGGGAGCTCAGCACATGGCACACGGGTACCACAGGAGCTCAGTACACAGTACACGGGTACCACGGGAGCTCAGCACATAGCATACAGGTACCACGGGAGCTTGGTGCATGGCACACAGGTACCACGAAAACTAAGCACACAGCACACAGGTACCACGGGAGCTCAGTACACAGCACACGGGTACCACGGGAACTCAGCACATGGCACACGGGTACCACAGGAGCTCAGTACACAGTACACGGGTACCACGGGAGCTCAGCACACAGTACACAGGCACCACGGGAGCTCAGCACACACGGGTACCACGGGAGCTCAGTACACAGTACACAGGTACCACAGGAGCTCAGCACACAGTACACGGGTACCACGGGAGCTCAGTACACAGTACACGGGTACCACGGGAGCTCAGTACACAGTACACGGGTACCACGGGAGCTCAGCACACAGTACACGGGTACCACGGGAGCTCAGTACACAGTACACAGGTACCACGGGAGCTCAGTACACAGTACACGGGTACCACGGGAGCTCAGCACACAGCACACGGGTACCACGGGAGCTCAGCACACAGTACACGGGTACCACGGGAGCTCAGCACACAGTACACGGGTACCACGGGAGCTCAGTACACAGTACACAGGTACCACGGGAGCTCAGTACACAGTACACGGGTACCACGGGAGCTCAGCACACAGTACACGGGTACCACGGGAGCTCAGCACACAGCACACGGGTACCACGGGAGCTCAGTACACAGTACACGGGTACCACGGGAGCTCAGGGCACAGCACACAGGTACCACGGAAACTCAGTACACAGTACACAGGTACCACGGGAGCTCAGCACACAGTACACAGGTACCACGGGAGCTCAGTACACAGTACACAGGTACCACGGGAGCTCGGTACACGGCACACACGGGTACCACGGGAGGTCAGCACACAGTACACAGGTACCACGGGAGCTCAGTACACAGCACACAGGTACCACGGGAGCTCAGCACACGGCACACGGGTACCACGGGAGGTCAGCACACACAGGTACCACGGGAGCTCGGCACACACGGGTACCACGGGAGCTCGGTACAGAGCGGTTGCACATCTGTCCCTTTCTTTCACGTCTGTGCGCCACGTGCTTGGGAAGCTCCTGTGAGCAAATCTCCAGCTGGCTTGCTCTCCTCTTCCCTTGTCCACACCAAGCGCCCAGCGCCTGTGTCCACTCCAAGGCACCCTTTGTGGTCCTGCTGGTTAAGCGATCGCTCTGACACCAGCACCCCGTAGCAGCGTGCTGGTTCGAGTCAGGCTGATTTGCTTCCGATCCATTCCCTGCTGAGGGCCTGGGAAAGCAGGAAGATGCCCAAGTGCCTGGGCCCCTGTGCTCGTGTGGGAGACCTGGAGGAAGCTCCTGGCTCCTGGCTTCAGCCTGGCTCCAACCGACTGTTGCAGTTATTTAGGGAGTGAACCAGCAGACGGGCGATCTCTCTCTCTCTCTCTCTCTCTCTCTCTCTCTCTCATCTCTCTTTGACGTCTATCTGTCACTCTCCCTTCCAAATAAATAAGTTTTCAAGGCGGCCTTCATTTCCACCCTGGGTCCCGGCACCTTCTCGCTGCAGAGCCCTGGCGCCTGCTCCCTCCATGGTCATCACGGCTGCTCTGAATCCCGGGCCTGGAACGTCCAGCTTCCCCCTGCTGTGGGTCCTGCTTCAGAATCTGGTTTTGCTCGCTTCTCGCTTGTAGCCGGTGCCATGGGCTGGCCCCGGCTGGGCTGGGTCGGAGTGCTTGTGTGCACGTGAGAAAGCACTCAAGGATGCAGCAGAGAAGCGAGATCCGTGCAGAGCAAAGCCAGCGGGGAGTGTGCCGCCATCGCGGGGCCCAGGGCTGCTCCAGCACCTGCAGGCATGGGGCGGTGTCCGGGCAGGGCTTTGCTGAGCGCTCAAGGGCTGGGGTGCCGCCCCTCTCCTCGCTCTCCTTCGGAAGCCTCGAAGCCTCGGAAGATTGGCGCAGGTGTGGGATGGGCAATGTTATTATTGAAACGGTAACTTTGTTATAGCGACCTGAAGAGTGCCAGGGGAGGGGAGGGGACGCAGCTGCGGCGACGCTGGCTCTTCGCGGGCGACGTGGCTGAGGCTTCAGTTCCCACCCCGGAAGGGGATGGAGGCAAGGGTGCAGGGAAGGGGTGTGGCCTGCCTCAGCCTGGTGTGACGCCTCAGCTCCTCCCTGCAGTGCCAGCCGGCAGCCGCTGTATCTCTTTGGTCTGCACCACGGGCCACCATTTGGTCTCCCGCCTGCCACGGGATGCAGCCACACCACGTGGCGACACCACCGGCTCCCTGACGAGTGTGGCGCCTGCCCCTCCACGAATCACTGCAAGCCCTGGCTCTGGGGGAGGCACGCCTGCCCTCTTTCACGCGCACAACATTGAGCTCATTCCCCCACCGGCCCTGAGCTGCGCGTGTGGCGCCCAGGCTGCCCTGGTTCACTCCCAGGCGGCTCCCAGGCCACCCGCCCTCCCTGCTGTGTGCTGGCCGCAGGGACAGTGGACAAAGGGAAGGCATCTCCGAGGACTGCCAGTCCCAGGTCCCCAAAAACCGTCCCACAGGCGGGCACCGTGTTGTCTAGGTCACTGCTACCTGGACATCAGGATGGGAGAGGGGTGTGGCAGCCCCCAGAGGCTGGGTTGTGGTCTCCCGGCCCCGGCCCCGGCCCCGGCCCCCTGGCCAGCTGGCTGACCTTGCCCGTCAGCGTCCTGGGTGCCCGGCACTGTCCCAGCTGGCCTGGGGCACAGGGATGCCCTCCTGTCTTCAGGATTCCCTTTGTAAAAGATTTATTTTTTATTTACTTGAAAGGCAGAGAGAGAGAGAGAGAGAGAGAGAGAATCTTCCATCTGCTGGTTCACTCCCCAGATGACTGCAATGACCAGGGCTGGGCCAGGCTGAAACCAGGAGTCAGGAGCTTCTTCCGGGTCTCCTACACAGGTGCAGGGGCCCAAGCACTTGGTCCATCCTCCACTGCTCTCCCAGGCCATTAGCAGGGAGCTGGATGGGAGGTGGAGCAGCCGGGACTCGAACCGGTGCCCATATGGGAGGCTGGCGTTGCAGGCGGTGGTTTTGCCTGCCATGCCAGCGCCGACCCTTCAGTCTTCCTTTAGTTAGGGTCCATGATTTCCGCTGTGGTCCCCGTGCTGGGAGCCTGGAGGCAGTGCCGTGGGGGGAGGTGGTAGCCCCTGGAAGAGGCGGGGCTGAGGGCAGGGGCCCTGAGCCGGGGTGGTTCCCTTGAGAGCGGGTGTTATGGGACAGTGGGCCTGGCCCCTGCCCTGACCTGTGACCCCCCTCGCAGGTGCTCTCGCCACCGGGAAGCCCGAGGCAGAGGCCAGGACCCCTCCTCTGTATTAAGCGCCAGCTGCGGGCGTCTGTTTTGCCAACGGGCGCAGACAGCCGGCCAGCTCTTGGAACACGGTGGGGACGCTTTCCAGTGAGCCCCGTGTCCACGTTTCCTCGAGGACGCTTCCGCGCGCGGCGTGTTCTGCGCGGAAATCCCCACGCGTTGCCGTCCTTGTCTCCCCGGCCGCGGTCGCCGCGCGCCCTCTGCCGGCGGCGCGGGCTCTGCGCCCTCCTGGCTGAGCCGGCTCTGCTCCTGCAAACTTCGGCCACCTCCTGGTGTAGCCAAATTTTTAATTTTTAATAACTTTTTGGGCTCTTTGTAATAACAGCTTAAAACACACATTGTGCAGCTATACAGAAATGTCTCCTTTACTGGCTTCAGGCCGACCTAACCCTGGCTGTTGTGGCCATTAGAATGAACCAGCAAATGAATATTCTCTCCCTCTCCTCCTCCCCTTCCCTCCCTCCCCTTCCCTCCCTCCCCCTCCCTCTCTCTCCCTCCCTCTCCTTCTCCCTCTATCCCCTCCCCCTTCCTCTCTCCCCCTCCCTCCCCCTCCCTCCCTCTCCCTCTCCCTTTCTCCCCCTCCCTGTCTTCCTCTCCCTCTCTCCCTCTCCCCCCTTTCTCCCCCTCCCTCTTCCTCTCTCCCTCTCTCTTTCCCCCATCTCTCCATCTTCTCCTCCACTCCCCTCCTCCTCTCTCCTTCCCTCTTGCTCTCCCCTCCCCCACTCTTCTCCTGCCCCATAACTCTCCCTTTTAAATAAATAGGTAAATAGATAAATAAATAATCCTTTAAAAATGTTCTGTTCCTCTTGGGAATAAGGTAAGTGGCTCTGTCTTTAATGTTCCCCTTTACTTTCCAGTTGATACAGGATAGCTGTATACAATTCAATACAGGGATGCAGGGATATGTTATGGAACTCCTGGGGCAGGGTCATTAGCATGGCCCTCTCCTCCAAGGCCCATGGGCTCTCTGTGGGGCACCATCACTCCCCTCTCCTCGCCCAGCTGGCGACGGCCACCCTGCCCAGCAGGGCAGCCCAAGCATCAGAGGAAGGTACCTCTTTCTTTGATGGCACTTCGTTCTGCTGGGGTCTCACTCACAGTGTCTTGGCTTTCCATGGCTCAAATGCTCTCATGGGTTTTCAGCCAGACCAGGAAGCCTTAACGGCTGATTCTGAGGTCAGAGTGTTAAAGTGATTGTCATTCTATGAGTCGGCTGTGTGGCCTGCTCCCAGTGTTGGACATTCCCTCCTTCTTAATTCTATCTATTGTTATTAGCAGACCCTTAATCTTATCCATATGATCTCTATAACACTTAAGCTGCTATTTTTACCACTTCAGTTTAAGAGGATTTGGGGTTCCATGGCAAGTTTTTAAACTGTGCCCTTAGAAGGAAGTCTATAGGAATACATGCAGAACTACACAGCTTTGCAGTTACAGACTTCCTACATTCCACAGTCAGAACTGGCATCATGGTGACTTCCCACCGTGCCCGCCTCCCACCCACACTCCCACCCCACCCCTGCCCTTTCTTATTCTGACTTTTATTTTTTACTAAGGTCAATTTTCAATTAACTTTATACATACACTGTTAACTCAGCTGAAGACTGGATAACGAGACGATGGGATATGTACACCACAAAATCCGGTCATGGGCAACAACATGGAGGAAACTGGAAAACCTTCTGAGAGAAACAAGCCGGTCCTGACGGGACAAACGCCACGTCTCCCCCTGACCTGCGGTCACGCACAGAGCTCCAAAAGGCAACCTGCAGAAGTGAGATTGACACCCACAGAAGCAACGACTATCTATCCAAGGCCAGCTGCCTTGGGACGCCTCTCTGCACCCCCTGCTTGGGCTCCGCGTGGGTCCCGGGCGGGCAGCAGGCTCGCTCTCGGTCCACCGGCCCGTTGGAATCGTCTTGGTGGGGAACCTGCCCCGGGCAGCACGAGGCCGACAGGCGGGGCCTCGCTCCTGGGCCTGCTCAGCTTGTGGCCCCGGCCGCCCCTTCCTGTTCACCTCTGCCCACCCCTCTGTGTCCCCTGGGTGCTCGACTCCCCCGCCCCACATTGTTTGCACTGTGATTTCTTCCGTCTGGTTACTACAGGGCTCACACACACAGTCTTTGAGTTACAACAGACCGTCACGAGCGGCTCCCACTTACCCTTGGTTATGTAAGAATATTCTAGACTTCTCCTCTCCAGGCCCCTTAGTTCACGTGTGAGTTTCCCAATGTCCCAAGTGCAGATGTGACGCTAGGGGCAGGGAACACGGCCAGCCCCTGTGTAGAGGGAAATGAGTTCACTTCTGGGAAATGAGAACTTAGCAGCCAGGGCTGTGTGGGTGCCAACGAGGGGTCAGGGGTGGGGCTGTCTTCCCATGCTCACACTTGCTTCCTGTAGGTATTTCTTCTGGGCCACTCACCCTGTAATCCGGCTGGAGAGAGGAGGTGAGGGCGGGCGGCTGGGGGAAGGGTGCCCAGGGAGGGGCGCAGGACCAGGGAGGGGGTGGGCAGGAGGATTCAGTGGGGAAGGGCCCGAGGGGTGGCAGTGGAGCAGGGAGCTAGACGCCTAGGTTCTTGTGTCTGGGACCCACGGAGCCCCCAGAAGGGAGGGGTGGCTGGGGGCTGCTGCGGGCCTCAGGGCTGTGTGCCCCCACCCCCCAGAAGGAGCAGTCCGCCATGAAGCCGTCTGCTGTGGTCCTGCTGCTGGCCTTGCTGTGCGCACAGAGAGGTGAGGGGTCTGCCTGAAGGAGAGGCTTCTGGGAAATCGCACCTCCTGGGGTCGCTGGTGCTGCCGCCCCATGGAGGGCTCGGCCGGGGCTGCCTCCTGGGCTCGGGGTGCACGTGGTGCTCATCTGTGCCGGCTGTGCCGCTGTGTCTGCTGCCGCTGCGTCCTGAGCCACGAGGGCAGGAAGGAGGCGCCTGGGCTGCGGCGATTGTAAGGTCAGCTGTGCCGGCCTCTCCGGCCAGCCAGGCTTTGCTGGGCTGTGCGCAGTGGGCGCAGGAGCTTCCGGAACTGTCACCTGCCCTGCAGCCGTGAGCCCTTTCCAGTGGCCCTGGCTTCGCCGCCTCCCCCTGCATTTCTGCGACCCTCCAGACACTCTGCCCACCCTCCTCTCCCCTCCGGACGGTCTGCCCACCCCTCCTCTCCTTTCTGGACACTGCCCACCCTCCTCTCCTCTCTGGTCAGTCTGCCCACTCCCCCTTCTCTCTGGACGGTCTGCCCACCCCCTCCTCTGTGGACACTCTGCCCACCCCCCTCCTCTCTGGATGATCTGCCCACCCCTCCGCTGCCCTCCAGATGGTCTGCCCACCCTCCTCTCCTCTCTGGTCAGTCTGCCCACCCCCCTTCTCTCTGGACACTCTGCCCACCCTCCTCCTTGGGCCTTCCTCGTCTTTGGGTCTCCCCGGGCCGCCTGGCTCAGCCCCCATGGTGTCTGTGCACAGCATAGCTGCCTCGGCCTCACACCCTCCCTTGCCCTGAGGACACCAACGCTCGACTGCCCGTCCACGGAGCCCCTTCCCGCAGTGGCACCTGAAGCCCACCAGCTCCAGCTCTCTCTGGGCATGCACTGAGACAGAATGGCTGCCCTGCTACCACCAGAGGCCACAGGAGTCGAGACAAAGCCCCACAGCGGGCTGCACTACGGAGGCCGGGCATGGCGGGAGGCTCACATCGTCTATTCTAGAGGGTCGCCCCTCACAGAGGCCCTCCCTAGCCCCCACACTCATTCACTCACTCACTCATCTGTCACCCATCCATCCACCCATCATCTACCCATCTACCCATCCATCCATCCACCCATCCATCATCCATCCACCCATCCATCCACTCATCATCCATCCATCCACCCATCCATCCACCCACCCACCCATCCATCCACCCATCATCTATCCATCCACCCATCCATCCACCCACCCATCCATCCATCCGCCCATCCACCCATCCATCCACCCATCCATCCATCCACCCACCCACCCGTCCATCCACCCACCCACCCATCCATCCATCCACCCACCCATCCATCATCCATCCATCCACCCGTCCATCCATCCACCCATCATCTATCCATCCACCCATCCATCCACTCATCATCTATCCATCCACCCATCCATCCACCCACCCATCCATCCATCCGCCCATCCACCCATCCATCCACCCATCCATCCATCCACCCATCCATCCACCCACCCGTCCATCCATCCATCCACCCATCCATCCACCCATCCATCCGCCCATCCACCCATCCACCCACCCATCCATCCATCCGCCCATCCACCCATCCATCCATCCACCCATCCATCCATCCGCCCACCCATCCATCCATCCACCCATCCATCCATCCGCCCATCCACCCATCCATCCACCCATCCATCCATCCACCCACCCACCCGTCCATCCACCCACCCATCCATCCATCCACCCACCCATCCATCATCCATCCATCCACCCGTCCATCCATTCACCCATCATCCATCTGTTACTGGAGAAATTGCAGGGTTCTTGTCTTCGCGCAAGAAAGAATTCAGGCGTGAGACAGAGTAGTGGGAGGTAAAATAGCAAGGTTTATTAGGCAAGGGACATCCGTAAGGACAGATGGGCACCTCTCCAGACAGAGCCTGAGAGACTGGGGCGGGGGGTGGGGAGTGAGGTTACATGGTTGAGTGGAGAGAGTACACCTGGCCAGACCAGGCGGGCGGCTCAGCAGAGAGGCAGAGGGCTGAGTGCGCAGTCCGGTTGAGGCCCAACAGGGGTTTTTAAGGAGATGGGTCTCTGTCTTCACACATCTCCTGAAACAAAGAATTTTATGGCTGTAAATATTAAGAAGCTCCTATCTGAGTTTTCCCCTTGAAGGTATCAGACAGGAGGAAGCCTAGCTGGCTCTGTCCTGGGTTCAGAGGAAGGGTGAGCAAGACCCCCCTGGAGAATGGGGATCCGGAGCAGAGTGTCTGAGATGCAGATACTGGGCTGCATCTGGGAGACTGTGGAAGATTGTCGGGCAGAAGGGGCGGGGACCCCCACCTGGCAGGTCACCAGGTAGGAGGGGCAGGGCAGGATGGGAACTGGGCTGTCCCTGAAACGTTATCGGGATGACTTTGAGATGCAGATGCAGATGCTGGATGTAGAAGTCTTCTCCGGAGGTCTTTGTCACACACACATAAGCTCATAACTGACTTCCTGCCTAACACATCCACCCATCATCCATCCACCCACCCATTCACCCACCCACCCATCCACCCATCATCCACCCAGCCACCCGTCCATCCATCACGCAGCCATCCACCCATCCATCCATGTTCCACCCATCCATCCACTTACCCATCCATCCACACATTCCTCATCAATGCATTCAACAGATGCATCGTGGTACCCACTGCCCAGGTGGCGACTGGGCAAGTACTCAGTTACCTCTCTGTGGCCCTTGGGTAGTGAGCAGGTGCTCTGGGGCTGGACTGGAACGTGGGGGCAGTGTCCAGCTCTTGCTACAGGGTGGCCCTGGGTGCTGGGCCCCTGCTGTCTCTCCTGGGGCCCGTGGAGGGGATGCTGGGAGGCATGGTGGGGGCCCCGCACCCGTGGGCATGCTGGGCTCACGCACATGCTGCGTGTGGCACCCAGGCGCCTGGTGGCCTGACCGGACCTTGACCTCTCTCAGCTCGTGGTCTGCGCTGCTACCAGTGCCTGGGGACCTCTGTCTCGAGCTCCTGTGGCCCGGCCTTGTGCCTCTATCCTGATGGGGTCTGCGTCACCCAGGAAGTGGTCACCACTGTGGGTGAGTCCGCGGGCAGGCCCAGGGCCGGGAGGAAGCCGTGCGCCTAGCGAGTCCCAGGGAGGGGGCTGGAGTGCGGCAGGTGGGGCGGGGCAGGGGGCTGCAGCTTCCAGAGCAGACCGCTGGGTGCCCCGCGTGGCCTTCGTGGCCACTGAGCGCCTTCCTGGTGCCCACTTCCCGGCAGCCCCCGTGGCTCCCGTCCCAGAGCCCCAGGGTCTTCCCTGCTCGATGACGGAGGGGACCGGCTGTGCGCGACGACCACGTTACTGCCTCTGGCGGCTGGAACTGCCAGCTAAAGGAATGACCCCGGCGTGGTGCAGTCAGCAGTTGGGCCACGGAGGGGGCCTGGGGACACGAGCAGCAGATGCGTCCCCAAGGCTGTGTCCAGCTGTCCTCCGGGCTCGCTGGCCAGCTGGGGCTGCGTGGCGAGACCTCAGCCCGAGGGCCTGACCGCCCTTCCTGCTGTGTCGCCGGTTTCCTGGGCGCCCTCAGCGTCCCCAGCCAGGCTCTTCCTCGACCGTCCAGGCCCTGCCCTGGGGCTCCCAGCTCCCTTGTGCCCACCTCCAACCCCTGTTTGCAGGGCTTCAGACCGTGAGAGAGGAGAACAAGTTCTGCCTTCCCCAATGCCCAAGGAACACCAGCGTCCCCGTGCAGATCCTGGACTTCACCTCCCGGCTGACCTGCTGCAAGGGGGACCTGTGCAACGCAGCGCCCCGGGCCGCGGACAGCGCCTGGACCCTGCCCTGGGGGCTTCTGTGCAGCCTGGGGTCTGTCCTCTGGGTCCTGTTCTGATGGCCCTGCCCGTCCCCTTCCTTCTCCCGGCCCTCTGCCCTTAGCCTGCAGCCACGAGAGGATGGGCTCTGAGCCGGGGGAGGGGGCGCTCAGTACAGGGCCTGGGGAGGGGCTTGGCTGCGGAGTCTCTGCTAGGCCCCCTCCCCCCACTTTCTCACCCAGGGGATCCTCCTTCCCTCCCACAGGATCCTAGTGAGACCGCAGGGCGGGGTGGAAGCCAGGCTCTGTCCACCAGCCCACAGTGGGCCAGAACCCCCTCCTCCCCTGCAGTGGGCCACCTCTGTCTACACCTGGCACCCCTCCCCCCCAGCTCCTCCCCCAAGGCCAATAAACCGGGCTTCCTGCAGTGCTGGGCGCTCAGTTTCGTCTTTGTGTTCTGAGGTCCGCCCCCTGGGGAAGGAGAGCGCTGGTGCTGGGCAGGCAGGCGCCCTGGGTGGCAGGTGCGCCGCCATGCCCAGCCCCAGCGGAGCTGCTGTCCTGGCACTGCGCGCCGCCTGCCCCGAGCTGGGCGCCTGAAGCCAGGAAGCCAGCCTCCTTCCGCCTCGCTCCGGCCCAGGATTTACTCAGCTGACAGCCACACATCTCTCAGCGTGGGGGCCAGCAACGCCCTGGAGTCTCCCAGTCCGCAGCCTGAGGTGCGGGCCGCCCGTCTGGGTCTCCATCCGCCCCTCTGTGTCTCCTCCGCCTGCGTGCCGAAGGGGTCCGCGCACGCATCAGCGCGCCAGCGGGGCCGGGAAAGTGGGAAATCCAAGGGCAGAGGCCCGCTCACCGTGGAGCTTGTCTCGGTCCTGGGCTGGGCAGCCGGACCCGGGTGGACACACACGACTGTGCAAGGCACACAGGAGCAGGCGTCACCGCAGTGCCTGTGTGTGTGGGGGTGTCTCAGCAGGACCCTCGGGAAGGGGCCCTGCTGTGTTCACACTGAGGGTTCCTGGACAGGACTGCAGCCAGGGCTAGGGGCTCCAGGGCTTCGCTGGCTGAGGGGGGGGTCAGCACCGTGCACACCACTGGCCCGCCCCCCAAGGGCTGTCTCTCTCCCGACTCCCGGGCCCCGCCCAGCCTCTTCCCTCACTGGCGGCTCTGCTGGGGCTGCCTGTGGCCTGTGTTGGGGCACGCGGCTCTGGTTCCGATCCAGCTCCCTGCTAACACGCACCCTGGGAGGCAGCGGCGGATGGCCCAGGGGCTTGGGCCCCTGCCACCCATGAGGGAGACCTGGCCGAAGCTCCTGGATCCTGGCTTCCGCATGGCCCAGCCCCAGCTGGTGCCGGCTGTTTGGGGAGTGAATCATTGGACGGAAGATCGCTCTCTCTCTTTCTCTGCCTTTCAAATAAATAAATACAGAAATATCAACACAAACGTAGATTTAAAAGCACAGAGGGCAAGGACTGATTACTCCTGTCAAAGCTGCAAACCTTTCCCAGCCATGTGAGGTCGGTCGCGGTGCCGCCCCAGCCCCTGCCGGCTGCCCAGCCCTGCCCTCCCAGCAACTGCGCAGAGGACCCAGTGCTGCTGCGCAGGGTTGAGCCCAGCCTCTCCCTGCTGGGCAAAGCAGCTCAGCAAAGCACGGAGAGCCCAGCCTGCATGGTGTTGGCATGGGCATGGGCCCGCGGGGTCTTCCTCCCTGTCTGGGGTGTCCCTGGGCACAGGGCCTCCTGTGTGGGCACAGGCACGCACACGGCGGCTGTAGCTGTGTGGGCACAGGCACGCACACGGCGGCTGTAGCTGTGTGGGCACAGGCACACACACGGCGGCTGTAGCTGTGGGCACAGGGCAGGCACACGGCGGCTGTAGCTGTGTGGGCACAGGCACGCACACGGCGGCTGTAGCTGTGTGGGCACAGGGCAGGCACATGGCGGCTGTAGCTGTGTGGGCACAGGGCAGGCACACGGGGCTGTAGCTGTGTGGGCACAGGGCAGGCACACGGCGGCTGTAGCTGTGTGGGCACAGGCACGCACACGGCGGCTGTAGCTGTGGGCACAGGGCAGGCACACGACGGCTGTAGCTGTGTGGGCACAGGCACGCACACGGCGGCTGTAGCTGTGTGGGCACAGGGCAGGCACACGGCGGCTGTAGCTGTGTGGGCACAGGGCAGGCACACGGGGCTGTAGCTGTGTGGGCACAGGCACGCACACGGGGCTGTAGCTGTGTGGGCACAGGGCAGGCACACGGCGGCTGTAGCTGTGTGGGCACAGGCACGCACACGGCGGCTGTAGCTGTGTGGGCACAGGCACGCACACGGCGGCTGTAGCTGTGTGGGCACAGGGCAGGCACACGGGGCTGTAGCTGTGTGGGCACAGGCACGCACACGGGGCTGTAGCTGTGTGGGTGCACAGGGCACGCACATGGTGGCTGTAGCTGTGTGGGCACAGGCACGCACACGGCGGCTGTAGCTGTGTGGGCACAGGCACGCACACGGCGGCTGTAGCTGTGTGGGCACAGGCACGCACACGGCGGCTGTAGCTGTGTGGGCACAGGGCACGCACACGGCGGCTGTAGCTGTGTGGGCACAGGCACGCACACGGGGCTGTAGCTGTGTGGGCACAGGGCAGGCACACGGCGGCTGTAGCTGTGTGGGCACAGGCACGCACACGGCGGCTGTAGCTGTGTGGGCACAGGGCAGGCACACGGCGGCTGTAGCTGTGTGGGCACAGGCACGCACACGGCGGCTGTAGCTGTGTGGGCACAGGCACGCACACGGCAGCTGTAGCTGTGGGCACAGGGCAGGCACACGACGGCTGTAGCTGTGGGTGCACAGGGCACGCACACGGCGGCTGTAGCTGTGTGGGCACAGGCACGCACACGGCGGCTGTAGCTGTGTGGGCACAGGGCACGCACACGGCGGCTGTAGCTGTGGGTGCACAGGGCACGCACACGGCGGCTGTAGCTGTGGGCACAGGGCAGGCACACGACGGCTGTAGCTGTGGGTGCACAGGGCAGGCACACGGCGGCTGTAGCTGTGTGGGCACAGGGCAGGCACACGGCGGCTGTAGCTGTGTGGGCACAGGGCAGGCACACGGCGGCTGTAGCTGTGTGGGCACAGGGCAGGCACACGGCGGCTGTAGCTGTGTGGGCACAGGGCAGGCACACGGCGGCTGTAGCTGTGTGGGCACAGGGCAGGCACACGGCGGCTGTAGCTGTGTGGGCACAGGGCAGGCACACGGGGCTGTAGCTGTGGGTGCACAGGGCACGCACACGGTGGCTGTAGCTGTGTGGGCACAGGCAGGCACACGGGGCTGTAGCTGTGTGGGCACAGGCACGCACACGGCGGCTGTAGCTGTGTGGGCACAGGGCACGCACACGGCGGCTGTAGCTGTGGGTGCCACTGAGGCTGTTTAAGGCAGCTTCCATGTTACGAGGGGCCGACATAAGTGGTTTTGTGTGTGACTGAGTGCGGGAAGGCACATGGCCTCGGAAGCAGACCGGCACGTGCACAGCGCACTGTGTGTCTTTTGCTTACTAGTGGTGTGGATGCTCAGGTCTGTGCTACTGAGGGTCCCCCGGGCTCCTGGGGGTGTCAGGGGTCTGCGGGTGGAGGCCCCGCCACCGTGGGGCTCAGCATCAGCTAGGACGAGGCTCCCTCTCCAGAGCCCACCCCCGGAGGGCTCCTGAAATTCTTGTGTGGACGATTGTGTTCTCATGCACAGCACCAGTGGTGGTTACAGACGGGGCGAAGGAAGATGCCGTCATTAGGGCTCCGAGAAGGACCCCGAGGATCTCAGGACGG
Source organism: Oryctolagus cuniculus (assembly GCF_964237555.1). NCBI lineage: Eukaryota > Metazoa > Chordata > Mammalia > Lagomorpha > Leporidae > Oryctolagus > Oryctolagus cuniculus. The sequence continues at coordinate 167,237,302 of NC_091437.1, read as the reverse complement.
CATTTCCTGGCCCAAGAATCTGCTGGCTCTGGGTCTCAGGGCTGCCCGCGGGCCTGGGCACACCAACTGACAAGCCCTGGCGTGGGAGAGCAGGGCCGCCCGCCCGTGCCCTCCACCCGCCTCCCACACACAGCCGGAATGCAGCCGGAACAGGCCTGGCTGCCCACGCCCGCTGCTGGGGCCCAGCCTCTGCTCGGGCCCCTGCCCCTTTTCTCTGCTTTCCCGTTTGCAATACTGTTTTGCCTCAACCCGCTGCAGAACCTCCCAGCCCCTAACACAGGGGTGGCTCCGGCAGCCGAGCTGGGGTCGGCGCGGTGACGCCCTGGCAAAGCCGGGGGTGGCAGAATCGGCTGTCATTCTGAAGATTGAGGCAGACAAATCCGGGCTCCGGCTGAGGCGGCGGAGTGGGCACTTTCCCACTGCAGTGGGTCTGGGCAGCTCCCGGGCCGCTGGATCCCCAAGGGTTTTGCAAGATGAGGGTGGGGCTCCGGCCTCGCCCCGGGAGGGTCACCAGGCCCCGTCAAGAGCAGCACTTACCCTGTGTGTTTGCCCCAGAGGGCGGGGGTGACTGTCAGGGTCAGGGCCGAGGCAGCAAGGACGAGAGCCATAGGTCCAGTTTGGCTTCTGCCCTGGGGGACTGGGAGCAGGCCCTCAGGTCCCCGCGTTCTCCATCCGCTGGATCAGCCCTGCCCAGTGCAGGAGTCCAGGGCCAGCCCAAGCTCACGCCACTTTGTGCTGTGCAAGCCCCGGTGGGTGGAGGAGGGGCTCCCTGCTGTGCGCAGGGGGCTCTCTCGGCCCCTCCCTCCCTCCCAGGCTTGCTCTGGATAGACCTGTCCTGGCTGGCAGCCCTGTCTTATCTCCCCTGTCCACACAAGGACTAGGGCGGCTGCTGGGAGGCAGAGAGGGAGACGCCTGACTGAGGGCTCTTGGGAGAGGCCTGGGCGGGACCGGGATCCCCTTCCTCTGCCACCCAGCTCCCGGTGGGGGGAGCAGGGACCTTGCTGGTCTGAGGACGAGGCACTGCAGTCATGTGTTTCCCTGGTCCACACACATGCACGCACCCCTGCACACACATGCGTGTACACACATGCACTCCTGCACAGACACGCACCCTGAGCACACATGCACAAGCACACACGTACACACACAATCCTGCGACACAGTGCACCCCTAATGCATGCACACACATGCACTCCTGCACACACGCACACACATGTACCTGCACATGCACACACATGCATGAAAACCACACGGCACACACATGACTCCTGCACACACATGCAATTCTGCACACACATGCATGAAAGCACTCCTGGATACACACATGTACACAGGCACACAGGCACACCATGGGCACACACAGGAGGGTTACACACCGGGTCATCAGATCAACCACACAGAGCAAGGCTGACGCAGTGGAGCTGGGGTCGTCCTTGACAGCTGGAGCTGGAGCAGCCTCAGGTCCACGGACACAACCACGTGGCTGCTGTGCCCCGGGGCGCCCCGCGCACAAGTGGAGCTGACCGGGAGGGGTCGCAGGGTGCTGCGTGGACGGGGCATCCTGTGGGTCCCGCCAAGCCTCTCAGCAGGACGCGGCTGCAGCCCCAGGGAGCGAGACGGGACGGAGCAGCCCTGTGTCTCGAGGCCGCTTCGGGAACCTGCCCTGGGGACCAAGGTCTCCGTGTGGCCATGTGCGCTGTCATCTTCCTGGCCTCTGCTCTTCTCGGGTCACTACCGCCCCCTTCAGCTTCCCGAGGTGGGGAGGGGCTCCCTTCAGCCCCGCAGGACCCCTGCTGGTGTCCACACACAGGAGTCTGCCCAGCCCTGGGCCGTGTCCGGTGTCCACTTCTGCTTTCTCCCGTGGGCTGTGCCCTGCAGGAGCACACCGCCTCCCCCCGCAGGGCCCAGGTCTCCGTGTGAGACGTTCCTCAGCGGCGACGTGGGCCCGGCTGGGACCCGGCCGGGGTGCCGCTCCCGGGGGCTGCCCGTTCCGCCGGCTGGGCTCCCGCCTCCCGGCCTCTCTGCTGCCCCTCGGCCTGGTGTCCTGGTGTTCTATCCGTCACAGGAGGCGACGCTCAGCCTCAGTGCCACCGTGAACTTTCTCCTTTTGGTTCACTCAAATTGTGCTTTGCTCATTTATTTGTTTTTGATGGAGAGAGAGAGAGAGAGAGAGAGAGAGAGAGAGAACGTACGTCCATCTGCTGGTTCACTCTCCAATGGCCACAACTCGGCGGCTCCACACACACGCACGCACACATGCAGGACTTGGCTAGGCTGAAGCCAGGACTGGGAGCTCCACCTGGTCTCCCACAGCAGTGACAGGGGCCCAAGCACTTGTCACACCCACTGCCGCCCAGGGTGCCAATTAGCCGGGAACTGGGACTGGGAGCAGAGCCAGGACTTGAAGCCAGGCTCTCTGGTGTGGGACAAGGGGATTCCCAAGGCCGGGGGTGGGGGGTGGGGTCTTCATGGCTACACCGCCCGCCGCCCCCCGTGTGTTGGGTGTTTTGAAACCTAGGCAGATAAGTGCTGTCCTTGACCTAGAACTGCGGGCACACTGCGTCTCCTGGGGTTTCAGGGCACCCACGGGTGGTCTTCCCCGTGGCTGCGAGTTCTCACGGGCTCTCGCTGCTCTGCTGCCCCCCCCCCCCCCCCCCCCGTGCTTGTCGGAAGTGGACCTTCTTTTCCCGATTGTGGACAGATTTCCCGAGGAATGGGGATCTCCGGGCTCGGGGCACCAGAGTCTAAGGGGTCTCTGGGTCTTGCCGGGGTGCGAGCCCCTCAAAGCCCTCATCACCCCCTCCTCCCTGCTTCCTGCCCGCCGGGGGTCCCAGCTTCTCCTCGGGGGACGAGCTGAGCCGTCTTCCTGCAGCACCAGGGCTCACCGGCAGGTGGAGCTGTGGGCGGAGCCCCCACGGCAGGTGTCCCTGGTGTCTCCTGTCGGGAACCAGTGTCTGAGCGGAGCCTGGGGCCCCGAGGGCAGGAGCCGCTGGTCAACCTCCACAGACCCCTCTTCTGGCCAAGAGGGCAGGCCTGGGGCTCGCCGCGGCAGACTCGGGTTCTCCCGAAGGGATGTCTTGTTATGCCCGCAGTCCGTGGTCCCCCGAAAATCACACCACCAGAGACCGAAGTTGAAGCACATAGCAGGGTCGTTTTTATTACGAGTTCGAACCCGGGCCTCCCAGTGCCGCCAGGAGAGGATGCATCCCAGAAGCCCCGAGCCTGATTCTTACAGAGCTTTTATTATCATGTCCAAGCAGGTTTTAGGGAATGCTATAGATCAAGTTGACACTTCTGATAAGTCCCGACATCACCTCCGACTCCGACTGGGGTAGTGGCTGGTTGTTATCTGAAGCTTTGAACCTTACAGGCATAGGCAGTTACTGTACATTCCTGGACCCCGGTCAGGGTAGGGTCACATCTGGCAGATGGAGGGAAGCGGAGTATACGATAGCGAGTGACAGGAACAGGCAGTGGTGCGGGTCATTCAATCACTGGACTACTTAGCTCCACATCTAACATAATCCATACTATAAAGTCAACGACACCTAGCATTGCTTATTATTACTACTAGTTGCCTAACAAGCTAATGTGGTTACACTTTAGGTTACATTAAAATAATAATATTTTCTAGCAGTATTATAATGGATAATAAGGGCATAGTACAAGCTGGCTGTGCAGGTGTCTTCTCATTCCCCCCTTTCACGTGAGGCTTATTTGGAGCCAATTTTGGCTCCTTTACGGGTCTTAAGCTTTATAACTCCTGTTCATCTAAGGGTTGGTACTGTGTCCGCAGCACCATAAGCTGAACCGCGTTTATTCTGTCTTTAACAAATGTTACTAGTTCGTTGATCACACAGAGGCCTATGGTTAAGATTATTATTAACAGAAGTAGAGGGCCAGTTATAGCCGATAATAAGGTTGTTAGCCAAGGAGAATAATTAAACCACGATTCAAACCATCCTTCTTGTTGTTCCCTTTCTCTTTTTTCTAGCCCCTCGCGTACTTTAGCCCTGGAGTCCTCCACTACCCCGTGTGGTCGGCATAGAAACAACACTCCTCCCCCAGGGCAGCACACAGTCCTCCCTGCTGTAGAAACAGCAAGTCCAGTCCTCGCCTGTTTTGGAGGACAACTTGCGACAGGGATTGGAGAGACTTGGTTAAGCCAGCGATAGAGCGGTCAGTTCTCGCTAAGTCTTCATCTATCGCCAGTCGGAGAGCTGAATACTGGCTTCCTTAATGGCTACTGCAGTGGCTCCCAGCCCTGTCCCTGCCAGCCCTAACAGGCCAGCTACAGTGATTAAAGCGGTCGCCCCTCCCGGCGCTCTCTGCTGAGTGACGCGGTGGGCCTTAGGCTGGACAGGAGTTCCTTATAGGGGTGATATATTATTCGGGGGTACAATCTAACTAGAAGGCACCATTCATTATTGCTTTGTAACACTGTCTCTGACACACACGAGTCACTCCCGAAGCATCGCAGGCCCACCACGTATTTCCTGGCGCTGGGTAGAACAGGGAGGCGTGGCTGAGGCAGTGTGATTATGCATCGATCCAGCAGAAACTGTGGTGGATATGCATGTCCCACGACCCCGCACGACCTGCAAGGTGGTCCCAGATCCCATCTGTCTCTGCCAGCGGCAGCCCTCTTGGGTTGTCCCAGAGAGAGACTTGTCACAGCTGTCGCCTCATAATAGGGTGGCGAGGCCTGATAACACAGCCAGCAGGAATTAGTTAAGTTAGGGAGAGAAGCGTTCAAGGCTGTCTAAGCACTATTTAAGAGTCGCCGCAGCGGACCAGATTGTTGGGGTTCTGACTTTTTCCTGTTACTGGCTGAGGCAGGTCGGGCCCTGTCTTTGCGCGCCTCTTGATTTTGAAACTTTGCCTCGGCTGGTCATAGTGGGTCGGTCCTTGCCCTTTTTCACCAGGGGAGGAGGACTTGGCTTGGGTCTGGGTCTTTGGGTTGGCGAGGGCTCAGGCTCGGGAATAAGGAACTTATTCGGCCCCACCCCAATTGCGTGGCTCGGTTGAGACCACGACTGGATTGTAAACCGAATGCCCTGGTCAGACCCGGCGACATATAGTCTCAGTCCCCATGTTTTTCCCTTAACCTATTGGGAATTCTGTATTTCTTGCCATGTTTTTACCTTAATTTGGATTGGGTTTCTTTTTCCCACTTGAGGACTTGACCCACCCACTCTGGCCATCTCCAGATTTTTGTCCCTAGGAGTCAACCATGAGGCTATTGTCTCACATCCGCACCGATAGCAGTAACATTCGCCTGCCCTCCCCACAGTCTGGGGAAGCTTCGGCAGGACAGACATGCCATTTAGTTTGTCGTAGGTTGGCCTCTACACCAGCTTGCCCGCACCCCACCAATTTCACCCCGGGATTCCAATGCCGATCGGCTGGGGAGGTAAATGTCTTAACTCCGGGCCTGGAGATCAGCCCCGTGTCCACTTCCTGCCACAGGGTGCAGAGATGTACGGTGAACGTGGCTGTCCCGTGCCATTACAGCGGTCGACTACTCTTCCCGACACACCCAAGGTCCAGGAGCCTGGTGGAGGTCGGCAAGGAATGATGTCCAAAGTCACTCCCCCCAGCAGACAGCGTTAGTAGGATCATGAGGTCAGGCCTCATTGTTCTGCTGCTTTACCGCCTGGGGAACGCGGCGCAGTTTAAGCTTCAGAGGATTGTTCTTGGCTTGAGTTTTGTCGACCCTCCAGGCCGGTTCATGGGGGGGGGCGGGTTATGATGTCTGGGAACAGGCTTGCCGGTTTGGCGTGGACGTGGTGGACCCAGGAGGACACTCCGTCTACCTTGAGAGCGGTGGGAGTCGTTAGGATGACCTGGAAGGGTCCCTTCCACCTGGGTCCCAAGTTTTCCCTCCGGTGACGCTTTACTAGCACCCAGTCACCTGGCCTGTAGCTGTGAGCTGTCGGAGATGGCCCTCCCTGTTCCGGACAGGTCTTTTAGTTTGGGCCACACTTCTTCATGGATCTTCTGTAAAGCTCGGAGCGAAAACAGAAGTTCAAAGTCATTATCACTTTGCTTAACTAAGTTTTCTTTTAGATCAGGTATTATGGGAGGTGGCCAACCATATAGTATTTCATATGGGGTGAGTCCCAGCTTAAAGGGGGAATTACGGACTCTGTACAGAGCGTAGGGGAGGATGGCTACCCAATTTGCGCTGGTCTCCATGGTCAATTTGGTTAGTCTCTTTTTTTTTTATTTTTTGACAGGCAGAGTGGACAGTGAGAGAGAGAGACAGAGAGAAAGGTCTTTCTTTGCCGTTGGTTCACCCTCCAATGGCCGTCGCGGCTGGTGCACTGCACTGATCCGATGGCAGGAGCCAGGTGCTTCTCCTGGTCTCCCATGGGGTGCAGGGCCCAAGCGCTTGGGCCATCCTCCACTGCACTCCCTGGCCACAGCAGAGAGCTGGCCTGGAAGAGGGGCAACTGGGACAGAATCCGGCGCCCCAACCGGGACTAGAACCTGGTGTGCTGGCGCCACAAGGCGGAGGATTAGCCTAGTGAGCCACGGCGCCGGCTAGTCTCTTTTAATGTTCTATTCATCCTCTCTACCTGTCCTGAGCTTTGGGGCCTGTAGGCACAATGTGATTTCCAATCCGCCCCTAGTATGGAAGCCAACCCCTGACTCACCTCAGAAACGAACGCAGGTCCGTTATCTGAACCAGGCATCGCTGGGAGTCCATACCTGGTAGGATGTCCTCCAGTAGCTTCTTAGCCACTGTGTGAGCCATTTCGCTCTTTGTAGGGAAGGCCTCGACCCATCCTGAAAAGGTGTCTATGAAAACTAGTAAATATTTATACCCATATTTTCCCGGTTTTGCTTCGGTGAAATCTACTTCCCAGTAGGACCCCGGCTTGTCCCCTCGCCGTCCTGCTCCTGGGTTTGAGCGTTCTTTCCTGCATTTGTGAGTTGACAGACTTTGCATTTGGCAACAGTTTGGTCAATTTTGCCGGGGGCCTCTTTTATTTGTAGTTTCATCTGTCTCAGTAAGTCCTGCATCCTCCTGGTGCCTAGGCGGGTGCTGTGGTGGATTTTTTGTAATACTCTTTCTCCTAGTTTTTCGGGGAGTATGATGCGACATTCAGAGTCTCTCCACCACCCATCAAGAAGCTGTGCCCCAGGGAGTGTTTTACCCATTGCAGATCTTCTTCGGCGTGCTCAGGTGTGGGAGGCAAGTTCCTGGTCCTGGATCAGGGAATTGCACGACTATGGCCTGAATTGGGGACATAGCTATTTTCTTAGCAGTCTGATCAGCAAAATAATTGCCCCTTGACACGGGGTCTATAGGTTTTTGGTGGCCCGGGCAATGCACAATTGCCAATCTTTTTGGCTCCCATAAAGCAGCTAGGAGAGCTAAGATTTCTCCTTTGTTCTTTATGGTTTTTCCCTCTGCGGTCAGGAGACCTCTTTCCCGATATATAGCCCCACGTATATGGGCGGCGGCAAAGGCGTACCGGCCATCAGTGTAGACCGTGCGTCTTTTTCCCTGTCCTAGTTCTAAGGCCTGGGTTAGGGCTATCAGTTCCGCTCTCTGTGCCGAGGTGTCTGCCGGCAGGGGCTCGGCCCGTATTACCTCAGTCTCTGAGCCCACCGCTGCCCCGCACACCTCTGTCCTTGATGCACGAAGCTGCTCCCGTCGGTAAACCAGGTAACCTCAGTGTTGGGCAGGGCTGATCTCGTAGGTCTTGTCTTACTCCGTGCACCTGGGCTAACACCTCGGCACAATCATGGAGTGGGGCCTCCAGGTCCGGGTCAGGGAGCAGGGAGGTGGGGTTACGGGCGGTCGGTGGCTGGAAGAAAATTCCGAGAGGATTTAGTAACAGTCCTTGGTAGTGGGTGACCGGGCGTTACTGAGCCACCTGTCGGGAGGCTGCTTGAGCAGGCCCTCAATGGCATGGGGCGTCGTAACCTGCAATCCCCGCCCCGTGGTCAATCCCCGCCCCGTGGTCCATCCCTGCCCCGTGGTCCATCCCTGCCCCGTGGTCAATCCCTGCCCCGTGGTCAATCCCTGCCCCGTGGTCCATCCCTGCCCCGTGGTCAGTCCCTGCCCCGTGGTCCATCCCTGCCCCGTGGTCAATCCCTGCCCCGTGGTCAATCCCTGCCCCGTGGTCCATCCCTGCCCCGTGGTCCATCCCTGCCCCGTGGTCAATCCCTGCCCCGTGGTCCATCCCTGCCCCGTGGTCCATCCCTGCCCCGTGGTCAATCCCTGCCCCGTGGTCCATCCCTGCCCCGTGGTCAATCCCTGCCCCGTGGTCCATCCCTGCCCCGTGGTCCATCCCTGCCCCGTGGTCAATCCCTGCCCCGTGGTCCATCCCTGCCCCATGGTCCATCCCTGCCCCGTGGTCAATCCCTGCCCCGTGGTCCATCCCTGCCCCGTGGTCAATCCCTGCCCGTGGTCAATCCCTGCCCCGTGGTCCATCCCTGCCCCGTGGTCCATCCCTGCCCCGTGGTCAATCCCTGCCCCGTGGTCCATCCCTGCCCCGTGGTCATTTGTCTGCATCTCTGACCATCAGAGCAGCAGCCGCTATTATTCTGAGGCAAGGTGGCATCCAGCAGCTACAGAATCAAGTGTTTTTGATAAATATGCAACAGGCCGCTTCCAAGGGCCTCTGCGTTGAGTCAGAACTCCCTTTGCTATTCCTTTGTTTTCGCCCACCAACAGCTGGAGGGGCTTGGAGGCGACGGGGAGTCCCAATGCTGGGGCTGAAAGCAACACAGTGTTTATCCGGTGACAGGCCTGCTCGGCCTCCTCTGTCCACTGAAAAGGTCGCTGATCCAGGCCGCTAAGTACAGAGGTCTGGCCAGTTCGGCGAATCCAGGAATCCACAATCGGCAGAACCCGGCTGACCCCCAAAACTCCCGAACCTGTCGTTGCGGCTGCGGTTGGGGGACTCGGAGCACAGTCTGCTTGCGTGCAGGGGTCAGCCATCATTGCCCCCCTTTCAGTAGGTACCCCAGGTATGTTACCTCGCTCTCGCCGAGCTGGGCCTTTTGAGCGGGTGCTCTGTAGCCCAGGCTCCCCAAAGTGTGCAGGAGGCCCTCCGTTCCTCGGCGCATTCCTCGGGGGTCCGTGCTGCTATCAGCAGGTCATCTACAGATTGTGAGAGGGTTAGGTGTGTCTGTCGGTACTCACTCAGGTCTTCACGAAGAGCCTCATCAAATAGGGTGGGAGAGTTTTTAAACCCTTGTGGCAGCCGTGTCCAAGTTAGCTGTCCGTTGATGCCTCTTTCTGGGTCCGTCCATTCGAAGGCGAAAGCTCTTGGCTCTTAGGTGCTAGGGGTAAGCTAAAAAAGGCATCCTTTAGATCTAAAACAGTATACCATTGTTTTTCGGGACTGAGAGCACTAAGAAGGGTGTAGGGGTTTGGCACTGTTCGATGGATATCAACAGTTCTTTTGTTAACCTCCCTCAAGTCCTGTACGGGCCGATAGTCCCCTGTGGTGGGCTTACGCACTGGCAGTAGAGGCGTGTTCCAGGCCGATTGGCACAGTCGCAGAACTCCCTGGTCTAGGAGGCGCTGAATGTGGGGTGTAATTCCCACTCTTGCTTCTAGGGGCATAGGTATTGTTGAACCTGGACCGGATCTGCTCCAGGTTTTGTCTCTCTGTATATGGCCAGCCGGTGGGCGGCCAGTCCCATTCCCCCGGTCTCAGCCCACACCTCCGGGAAGCGCTGGACCCACCGGTCAATTCCTTGTCCGGGCTCCTCAGGTTGTTGGTGAATGCGGTACTCATCTTCCAGGGACAGAGTTAATATTGAAACTGGTCCACCTTGTGAATCCGTCACCTCTGGCCCATCAGGTAGGAAGCAAATTTGGGCTCCAATTTTAGTTAGTAAGTCTCTCCCCAGAAGGGGGTATGGACTTTCAGGGATGACCAAGAAAGAACGGGACACTCTGTTGGTCCCCAGGTCCACAGTTCTTTTAGTTGTCCACGGGTACTTTTTGATCCCTGTGGCTCCTTGCACCCAAGAAGAGGTGGCTGGTAGCTTCCCTCGGGGGCTGGTGAGAACTGAGTGCTGGGCTCCCGTGTCTACTAAAAACTGGACGGGATTCCCCTCCACTTGTAGAGTTCCCCTAGGTTCGGGGAGGGGATCCAAACCCCATCCCCCCAGTCCAGAATCTTGGGTCACTAGTACAGCAGGGGGTTGCGTGGAGGGCATCTCCTGCCATCGGCCTGGCTTGGCTCTTTTCTTTTTTCGGACAGTCTCTAACCCGATGGCCAACCTCCTTACAATAGGCACACTGGTCTTTATCTAAATTTTTATAGGGTGCTTTTGGGCGTGTGGAATCCCCCTGCGGCTGCCTCCCTTGAACTGCGGCACCAGTACCCTCGTCATCCTTTCTGTTGCCCTCACCTGCTTCTCTTCGGGGGCATCCCTGTTATTAGAAACCCTCTGAGCAATCCTGAGTAAATCCTGGATGCTCTTTCCCTCCAGGTCTTCTAATCTTTGTAACTTCTTTTTAATGTCCGGAGCAGCCTGGTTTACAAACGACATAACTACGGCTGCTTGATTTTCGGGGGCCTCTGGATCCATAGGCGTGAACTGTCCAAAGGCTTCCATTCATCTTTCTAAATACCCTGAAGGGGACTCTGTCTTTCCTTGATTAACTGCATATACTTTGGCCAAATCAGTGGGCTTGCGTGCCGCTGCCCGGAGACCCGCCATTAGAGTCTGGCGATAAACCCGCAGCCGTGCCCTACCTTCTGCCGTGTGTAGTCCCAGCCATCTTGTGGGGGTCTGGTCAGAGGAAAAGCATCGCTGATTAAATCTGGGTTGGCGGTGGGTTGACCATCGTCGCCAGGAACCGATTTCCTGGCTTCTAACTGGATTTGTTCTCGTTCCTCCGTGGTGAACAGGATTTGGAGGAGTTGTTGGCAGTCATCCCAGGTGGGCTGATGAGTAAACATAACGCTATCTAAAAGAGAAATCAAATCTTTGGGATTGTCAGAAAAACGGGCATTTTGAGTCTTCCAATTATAGAGGTCACTGGTGGAGAAGGGCCAATACTGAAGTCTGGGGTTCCCGGTGCCATCGGGCGGCCCGATTTCTCGTAACGGTAGGGCCACCGTGGAGTCGGGATGGCGCGGGCTCGTCGCTCGTTGGGTGTGACCCCTCGTCCTTTCTGCTGGCCCCCCTGAGTCAGCCCCTGCTTCTCTCCCTCCAGTGGGGCTGCCCGTGCCCCCTCGTTCACCGGCTCTGCAGGCCTAGGATGAGGGAGAAGGTATGGAGGAGGGTCAAGGGGTTGGGGATCTGAACTGTCAGGCAGGACCGGGTAAAGAGGGGCTGAGGGTTTAGTGGCTCGGGGTTTAGCGGCGGCCTCCCTTAGGGTGCGGGTTTTGCGGACTTGCCCGCTCCTGTGTGCTGTAGGGCTAGAATTTTAGCTGCGGGGAGGAAAAGCACCAGCCAGGCCGGCGGGTTATCTATTAGATCTTGCCAGACAAGAATGTAGGGGATTTGATCTGGGTAGCCATCCGGTTCTGGGAGAAAGATTTTCTCTTTAACCCTGCGTACGACTGACCGGTCGAGAGTGTCCTCTGCAGGCCATCCAACACCAAAAGCTGGCCACTGACCTGCAGAGAGTGGGAGTGTGTCCTTCCTGACTTCCACGCTTAAACTAGAAGCTCTATTCCTCACGACTCTGAAATGATCCATTATGATGGTGAGGGGGTGGTCTGCGTCTGCCCCATCGTGGACCTACGACCCCTGGTTATAAAGGGGGATTTTTGGAAGGAAGGTGAGGTTAGTCAGATAAAGGAACAAAGCGGGAACGTGTAGAGTGGCTGTTCTCTTTTCTCATCCAAAAGTGGTAACCTGAAAAATAACAGCCTCAAACTGAAAGCTTTCGGCGGAACACGCGACCACACGGACACACAGATGCAGATCGCAGGCGCGTTGGGCTGTCTCTGCCCGACCAGAGGGACCACAGTTTGCACTGATGGTCCCAGAAGGGGTCCGAGGAACGTCTCCCAGCGGCCCCGCCGCCAGTCCTATAGCGCGTCCGCCAGGACTTTTCATCGGCCCAGATACAGAACCTATAGGCAACTCAGATAATACAGTCGACTACACAAAGACGATGCCGGCAAACTCACCTGGACGGGTCCTTCCACGACCCTTCAACGAGGAGTCTGGGTGGGCTTCGGTGAATCCTGGGACGAGCCCCCAAAATTTGTTATGCCTACAGCCCGTGGTCCCCCGAAAATCACACCACCAGAGACCGAAGTTGAAGCACATAGCAGGGTCGTTTTTATTACGAGTTCGAACCCGGGCCTCTCAGTGCCGCCAGGGGAGGATGCATCCCAGAAGCCCCGAGCCCGATTCTTACAGAGCTTTTATTATCATGTCCAAGCAGGCTTTAGGGAATGCTATAGATCAAGTTGACACTTCTGATAAGTCCCGACATCACCTCCGACTCCGACTGGGGTAGTGGCTGGTTGTTATCTGAAGCTTTGAACCTTACAGGCATAGGCAGTTACTGTACATTCCTGGACCCCGGTCAGGGTAGGGTCACATCTGGCAGATGGAGGGAAGCGGAGTATACGATAGCGAGTGCCAGGAACGGGCAGTGGTGCGGGTCATTCAATCACTGGACTACTTAGCTCCACATCTAACATAATCCATACTATAAAGTCAACGACACCTAGCATTGCTTATTACTACTACTAGTTGCCTAACAAGCTAATGTGGTTACACTTTAGGTTACATTCAAATAATAATATTTTCTAGCAGTATTAATGGATAATAAGGGCATAGTACAAGCTGGCTGTGCAGGTGTCTTCTCAGTCTCTTTAAAGATGCTTGGCAGAAAGAGAGAGAAAGGAGAGGAGAGAGAGGGAGGGGGGAGAGGGGGAGAGAGAGAGCGAGAGAGTGAGTGAGAGAGAGAGTGAGAGAGAGAGAGCTCTCCTATAAGCTGACTCCCCAGTGCCCACAACAGCCAGGGCTGGGCCAGGCCAAAGCCAGGAGCCAGGAACTTCATCGGTCTCTCCAAGGGGGCAGGGGCTCAGCCACCGCAGCCAGTGTTCCCAGTGTTACAGGGTTTGTTACCGGAGAAATGCAGGGTTCTTGTCTTCACGCAGGAAAGAATTCAGACGTGAGACAGAGTAGTGGGAGGTAAAATAGCAAGGTTTATTAGGGAAGGGACATCCATAAGGATGGATGGGCACCTCTCCAGACAGGACCTGAGAGAGTGCAGTCTCTTGGACTGCAGGGGCGGGGGCGGGGGGGGGGCGAGGTTACATGGTTGAGTGGAGAGAGTACACCTGGGCAGACCAGGAGGGTGGATCAGCGGAGACGCAGAGGGCTGAGCGTGCAGTCCAGTCGAGGCTGGGGTTTTTAAGGACCTCTGCTCCTCTTGGAACAAAGGGCTTTTTGGATGTAAATAGAAAAACTTCTGAGTTTTCCCCTGAAGGTATCAGACAGGAGGAAGCCTAGCTGGCTCTGTCCTGGGTTCAGAGGAAGGGTGAGCAGGACCCCCTGGAGAATGGGGATCCGGAGCAGGGTGTTTGAGATGCAGATACTGGGCTGCATCTGGGAGACTGTGGAAGATTGTCAGGCAGAAGGGGCGGGGACCCCCACCTGGCAGGTCACCAGGTAGAAGGGGCAGGGCAGGATGGGAACTGGGCTGTCCCTGAAATGTTATCGGGATGACTTTGAGATGCAGATGCATATGCTGGACATAGACGTCTTCTCTTTAGGCCTTTATGTCACACACACATAAGCTCATAGCTGACTTCCCACCTAACAGGTTCACCGTGAGAGGAAACTGGAATTGGGAGTGGAGCTGGCACACAGGACAGAGCGTCCTAACCACACCCGAACAGCTGTGCCAAACACCCACCCCTCCCGAACAGACCCAGAACATTCTGGAAAGGACTGGGGGCTGGATGCCAAGTGGTTTTTTTTTTTTTAAAGACCTACTTGTTGCCCCTTTCAGGGGCATCCCAGTGTTCCCATCCTGCCCTGCCCCTCCTACCCGACCTGCCAGGTTAACCCCGCCCCTCTGCCTGCTATCTGCATTCAAATACCCCCCCCCAAGATTCTCCAGGGGGTCCAGCCCATCCTTCCAGGCTTCCCCCAGTCTGATACCTTCAGGGGAGAACACAGATGGGAGTTTCTCTATTTACATCCAAGAAGCCCTTTGTTCCAAGAGGAGCACAGGCTCAAACCAGCAGATGCCGGAGACGCCGGGACTGCAGGCAGCGGCTTAGCCCTCTGCCGGGGCCTTCTGAGCCCCAAGCCTCCAGCTCTGCCGCTGGGGCCGTCATCGCCTGGAAGCCGCGGAGTCTGCCAGGGGTGGGACCCAATGCTGACTCGGTCCTGCGTGGGGGGCCTAGGGGGCTCCAGGTGCCCACACGCAGGGAGAGGCCCCTGCTCCCCAACGGCACCTGCGGGCCGCGCAGCCGTGGCTCGGAGGCAGCGGCGCTGGGCCCGCCCCTCCCAGGCACGGCTACCCGACCTCCAGCCTGATTCCTCTCCTCAACCCCTGCGCACCGGGAAAACGAAACTCAGAGCCCAGACACCTCCCCGTGAGTCAGCGGGAGAATTCCTCCCCCACAGGCACGCGGCCCCTCACCCCTCACCCCCCACTTCCTGCAGACTCCCAGGCGGTAGCGGGAGGCAGGTTCTTCCTACAAGAGGAAACCAGGGATGGCCTTGCAGGGGCCCCAAGGTCGGGGCAAATTCTCCCCTCCAGGCGCTCCCCAGGGGGCCCGTCCCCTGCCTCAGGACCCCTCCTGCCCAGGGTGGTGCCCCCCAGCCCTTCCCAGGCCCCAGGCCGAGGAGGAGGCCAGAGATGCTTCTTCCCCTCAGCCGGCACGAACTGAACCTGGGGCCACACTGCAGGGTGTGCGGCCTGGAGGGAGGGGTCGGGGAGTGGAGGGGACGAGGTGCCTGCGCTTGTGAGCCTGGGCAGGGAAGGGAGCTCCCCCAGCCGGGAGAGCAGAGGTGTGGACCCCGGGAGCCGAGCGCGCACCTGCTGGGAGCGGCAGCTCAGGCCTGGGCTGGGACTTGGCCGCAGCCTCTGAGTCGCGTGGCTTCTTGTGCTTTGCTTTTCCAGTCCGCCGCTTTCGGCCCCTGCCCTCGGCATGGTGGACGAGGGCGGCAGAGGGGGAGAAACGGCCTCCCCCCTCTGCTCCCTGCAGCCCCCCTCCTCACCTGTCCCCCCCACGCGGCGGGCAGTGCTGCCCTCTGTCAGGGCCTCCCCAGAGTGGGGATCCAGGGGCTCTGGGACCTGCCTGATTCCAGACGAGCACGGGCCCAGCGGCCCCACTGCTCAGCTCCAGGGACCCCCCTCCTGCCCGCATTAACGGGGCCTGGCCCTCAGGGTTCCACAGCACGTGGGTGGCCTCTGGGCTGGGCCCAGCCCTCCCTGGGTCACAGATCAGAGAGACAGGGTGGGCCTCCCACCAGGCTGGTGCCCCAGCTCACCACAGCCCCCACGACGCCGTGGGCACAGCCGTAGCACGCAGCCCGCGGCCCCCGAGGCAGCTGTCCGTTTGTCCCCCGGTGCTGCTGTGCCCCCCAACTGCCCGCCCCAGCAGCCTCTGCGCTCCCTGCTGGCCCTGGAGAGGCCTCAGCCACCAGGCCCTGCTGTGGTCTCTGCACACGGGGGTGGGGTGGGGCCTCCCAGGGCACTTGCTGTGGGGGCTGAGCAGGGAGGAGGGAAGAGAAGGGTCTCCCATCTTCCAGGAGGAGATGGGGAAGACGCCAGAAGTCGGGGCTGCTCTGAGGGAGGGGCCTGGGCTGCCAGGGCAGGGCGGGAGGTCCTAGCTTGAAGTTCCCGGGGAGCCAAGGGGGAGGCCCCAGGCCCCGGCAGCGCTGGTGCAGGGAAGCCCCTCCCCCAGGCTTCAGGAAATCAAAACTCAGCCTCTCAGGCCCGCCTCTTCCTCCCCTCCACTCCCCCTCCAGGGGCACCTCTGCCCCACCCACCTGCTGCTGGCCCAGGGAGGGTCAGCACCGCCTCTGATCGCTGTCCCAAAGGCACTTTGTCCTCTAACCCCCGGCAGAGGGACTCCAGGAGGGGGAACAGCTTCACCTCCGCGGGCCTCTGAAATACCATTGGTCTAACCGTGCCCCAAGTCACCACCAGGGCCAGGCGCTGTCCCCCCGCCTCGTGTCCCTGGAGCGGACTCCACGCTCCAGGCAAGGCCTCTGGGTGCAGCCTCCTCACACAGGGCCCACGTGGCTCAGTCTCCACACCAAGGCGCCTGCACCTTGCTGTGTAGACTCCGGGGAGAGCGGTGGAGACGCCTTCCCTGGGGGCGTCTGGGAGAAGATTCCTCTCTCGGGCCTCCAGTGTTTCCACTCGGGATCACAGGGGTGGGGCGGCCGCAGCCTTGGCCCCAGCTCCTTCGGTGCAGAGGACCCCAGCATGCGCCCCAGAGGCTTTGGCCAGCGGGCACCAGCAGGCTCAGAGCCGCCTTGCTCCCTGCTGGGGCCAGGGAGAGGACAGTGGCTGCAGGGCGTGCTGTGCAGACCGAAGTGGCCTCAGCTGCCCCACTACAGCGCCCGTGCGGACGCGGCTGGGAAGGTGCTGGCCGTGTCCAGGCCCGAGGACGGACGCCCACTCCTCCACTGCCGCGCCCCTGCTGGCCTCGGCACCCCTGGCCTGCAGGAACCCAGTGACCGCCCAGCCTTCAAGGCGCAGCTGGCCGGGGCAGGGCAGTGTGGCACACCCGTCCTGGGTGCAGGGGGCCCAGACTGGCCTGCAGCACAGAGACCCGAGGCCCCCCCTACAGAGGCAGCCACTCGGAGAGGAGAGGGGTGAGAACACTGGTTTATTTGAGGCTTGGAAGCTGCAGCAGGGCTCCAGGGCGGGCTGGGGTGGGGCTGGAGCCCTGCACTGGGGCCCCTCCCTGGGCAGCCTGGACACAGCCAGACACGCCTCTGCCACACCTGGCACGTGTGCCCCCCAGTGTGTCCAGGGAACAAGGTCATGACCCGGGGCCCCTCATCCCCTCCTTGGTCCTGTGCGAAGCTCCTGTCACTGAGCCAGAGGGCCAGCAGCTGACCCACCTGGAGGCTGGGCAGGCGGCGGAGTGGGCTCCAGGGGAAGGGGAGACCCTGTGGGGCCCTGGGGCGGGGGTGGGCTGGGTTCTCTTCCTGAGCTGGGGGGGGGGCAGGCCGAGGGGTCAGGGGCCCAGCCGCAGCAGGGCAGAGAGCAGGCTGAGCAGGAGCCCCAGGCCCAGCAGGGGGGCGCTGGCCTGCAGCCCGCGGGGCGCGGCGCTGATGTTGCACAGGGAGCTCTGGCAGCAGTGGGTGCCCACGGAGGCCACCCCGAGGTTGATGCTCGGGCCGGGGCAGATGGGGGAGCAGTACTTGTTGAGGGTGTAGCCCAGGTCCACGTTCCCTGCGAGGGAAAAGGAGCTGGTGAGGGGAGAGGGCGGCGGCGGCGGCGGCGGCCCCCACCCCAGCCGGCACTCACCGATGCCGGCGGCGGCAGACACCGTCACGCAGTACTGGTCCGAGTCGGAGCAGCTGCTGGGCTTCAAGCAGTAGAGGTTGCTCTTCTGATTGGCGCACGTGAAGCACATGAGGGGCTGGGCTGCGGGAGGAGGCACCTGTCAAGCCCGGGGCCGCCGCCGAACCCCAGTGCTTCCAGGCGGCTCTCCCCTGGGCAGGGCACTGAGCAGGGACAAATGACCCCAGACTGGACCCACCGGGCGGCTGGGCCAGGGAGAGGAAGCCAGCAGGAGGGCCAGGGCTGGGGCCCAGGGGCGCCTACCTGGCTCCGCGCCCAGCAGGGCGACCAGCAGCACGGGCAGCAGGACCTTCATGCTGGAGGGAGCAGTGTCCACAGGGGCTCACACGACCAAGCAGCTGTCCTGGGGTGGAGACGCGGCTCCTTAGCCAGGGGTCTCGGCTCAGGCAGGGCCCTGCTCTCCGCCGTGGCCGGCCCGAGTCCAGCAGCCGAGCAGGGCACACTGGCTTCACTGCTGGCCCTGCCCTCCCTCACCGTGGCTGACAGCCCCGCCCCAGCCTAGGGGGCACTGAGGCCAGGTGAGGGCTGAGCCTGGGGGCCTCTGGCAACAGTTCTGGGTTGGGCAGTGGTGACAACTCCCTGGGCCAGCTCCTCCGGCCTAGAGCTCTGGCAACCCCAACCCCGCCCCCTGCAGCACTGGGGGAGGGGCCCATTTGCACGGTGTCAACAGCTCAGAGAAGCAGCAGGCACAGGTGGGGGCAGCCAGGTGGGGCGGGGGCTGCTCTGCCAGGGCAGGGGAGAGCAGGTGGGCCAGGCCCAGCTGGGCGCGCTCCTATTTTGGGCACAGCCTGGTGTGGGAGGAGGCTGGTGCTTGCCTTCTGCTGGGGCTGGTGGGAAAGGCTGGGCAGCTCTGGATGGAAGGAGGGGCAGGGACCTGGGAGGGGGCAGCTGGCCAGGCCCCTCGGCATGGGCCCCGGGCCCCTCCTGCCCAGCCCTGATCCCCCACCGTCCTCTTGGGCTGCAAGCAGAACCCCAGATGGCCAAGAACAGTGCCAAGCCCAGCTGGGGGCTGGCCCTGCTTCCAGGCAGGCAGGGGGGAGGGAGCCCCAGCCTCTTCCTCCTCCTCCTGCCTCAAGTGAGGCTGTGGTGTGTGGAGCCCTGAGCGGTCTCCAAGGAGGCCCTGGTCACAGGGCCACAAACAGGCCAGGCCGGCTCCCCACCTGGCCACTGGGAGCCACCCAACCGGGCCCAGCCAGGCCAACCCTGGGGCAGAGGGGCTGGCTCCCCAAGGGCCGGGAAAGTCAGGCACCTGGGGGCAGCTGGACAGGCGGGCCCCTCTCCAGGGCTCCCGGTGGGAAGGGGCCACGTGGCCCCGCAGGAGCCAGGGCTCCCAGGTTCCTCATCTGCGCAATCTAAGCCCGAACAAAGAGCGCGCGCGGCTCCGGGGCACCGGTCCAGCTGCCCCCGGGGGTCCAAGTCCCCCGCGCCCACAATCCAGGCGAGAAGGCTGCCCTGGCCTGCGCGCGAGTCCCGGTTCCTGGAGTCGGCGCCGCCCGCCAGCAGCGGAGGGAGCCAGCGCTGCCCCAGATCTCGGAGAACGCGCGGGGAGGAGGGCTGGGGGATGGGAGCGGAGGCTCGGGCCCCGCGCGCCCCCCGCAGCCCGCCTCCCCCAGGCCCGCTCCCGCGCACCCCACAGGCCGTCCTCCTGCCCCGGCCCGGCCCCTGCCTCCCGGCCCCGCGGGCTCACCTCGCGCCGGCACCGCCGCTGCCCCGCACTGCCAGGCTCGCCGAGCGCGGCGCCGGCTGAGGGCGGGGCGGGCCTCCGGGCGGGGCGGGGCTCTCCGCGGGTGGGGGCAGGGGTCCGCGCCCCGCCCGGGCTCCACGTGACCGACGGGAAGCCTGGAGCGCGGAGGGGGCCAGGCCGCCCACCCCTGCGGGACCGGCGGCGGAGCCGGGGACACCCGCCTGCACCAGAGCTGCTCGTGGGCGCGGTGCGGGTGCGGAGGCCCCCGGACCCGTGCCGGGGACCCTGTGTGGGGCGGCGGGGCGGCGAGGCCGCGCTCATCAGCCTCTGGGCCCAGCGGTTCCCCAGCCGCCCCTCGGTGCGGGGGGAGATGGGACAAGGATGGGCGCCGGAGGGCGGGGACTCGGGGTTCGGAGGCTTCGGTGGCCCCATCTGAGCAGGTCTGGGCGGCCTCCGGTGGGGCGGGTGGACAGGCCCTGGCTGGACGCGCCCCGCGGCTCCAGTCCAGCTGCGGGGGGCGCTCACCCCAAGGGCAGGTGTCTGTGGCAGGGGCGCCCGGGTAGGGCCCCGCAAGGGGCTTCTTCCTGGAGCAGGAAGGGTGCGGCTGGACTCAGCCCAGGTGCAGGGGAGGGGTCACAGTGAAGTGTGTGCTGTGTGTAGCATGTTGTGTGTGTGTGCTGTGGCATGTGTGTAATGTTGTGTGTGGTTTGTGTATGGTGTGGTGTGTATGTGGTATGGGTAGCGTGTGTGTAGTTTGTGTGTGGTGTGGGCTGTGGTGAGTGTAGTGTGTTGTATGTGGCATGTGGTTTGCATGCTATGGTATGGTAGCGTGTTGTATGTGGTCTGTGTGTGCTGTGGTGTGTTGTATGTGGTCTGTGAGTGCTGTGGTGTGTTGTATGTGGTCTGTGTGTGCTGAGGTGTGTTGTATGTGGTCTGCGAGTGCTGTGGTGTGTTGTGTGTGGTCTGTGCTGTGGTGTGTTGTGTGTGGTCTGTGTGTGCTGTGGTGTGGTGTGTGTGTGCTGTGTGCTGTGGCATGTTGTATGTGGTTTGTGTACTATGGTATGTATAGTGTGTTGTATGTGGTCTCTGTGTGCTGTGTGTGTTGTATGTGGTTTCTGTACTATGGTATGTATAGTGTGTTATATGCTGTTTGTGAGTGTTGTGGCGTGTTGTATGTGGTCTGTGTGTTCTGTGGTGTGTTGTGTGTGGTCTGAGTGCTGTGATGTGTTGTATGTGGTGTGCTATATGTGGTTTGTGCATGCTGTGGCGTATTGTATGTGGTCTGTGTGTGCTGTGGTGTGTTGGTCTGTGAGTGCTGTGGTGTGTTGTATGTGGTCTGTGTGTTGAGGTGTGTTGTATGTGGTCTGTGTGTGCTGTGGTGTGTTGTGTGTGGTCTGTGCTGTGGTGTGTTGTGTGTGGTCTGTGTGTGCTGTGGTGTGTTGTATGTGGTCCCTGTGTGCTGTGGTGTGTTGCGTGTGGTCTGTGTGTGCTGTGGCTTGTTGTATGTGGTCGTGTGTGCTGTGGCATGTTGTATGTGGTCTGTGTGTGCCCTGGCGTGTTGTAGGTGGTCTGTGGTGTGTTGTATGTGGTCTGTGTGTGCTGTGGCGTGTTGTGTGTGGTCTGTGCTGTGGTGTGTTGTATGTGGTCTGTGTGTGGTGTGGTGTGTGTGGTATGGTGTGTTGTATGTGGTCTGTGGTATGTTGTATCTGGTCTATGTGTGTGCTGTGGTGTGTTGTATGTGGTCTGTGTGTGCTGAGGTGTGTTGTATGTGGTCTCTGTGCTATGGCATGTTGTATGTGGTTTGTGTGCTATGGAATGTATAGCGTGTTGTATGTGTTGTGTGTGTGGTGTGGTGTGTGTGGTGTGGTGTGGTGTGTGTGTTGTGTGTGTGCTGTGGTGTGTTCTGTGTGTGCCATGGCATGTTGTATGTGGTCTGTGGTGTGTTGTATGTGGTCTATGTGTGTGCTGTGGTGTGTTGTATGTGGTCTATGTGTGTGCTGAGGTGTGTTGTATGTGGTCTCTGCTATAGCATGTTGTATGTGGTTTGTGTGCTATGGAATGTATAGCGTGTTGTATGTGTTGTGTGTGTGCTGTGGTGTGTGTGGTGTGGTGTGTTGTGTGTGTTGTGTGTGTGCTGTGGTGTGTTGTATGTGGTCTGTGTGTTCTGTGGTGTGTTGTGTGTGGTCTGTGTGTGCTGTGGTGTGTTGTGTGTGTGCTGTGGTGTGTTGTGTGTGGTCTGTGCTGTGGTGTGTTGTATGTGGTCTGTGTGTGCTGTAGTGTGTTGTATGTGGTCTTTGAGTGCTGTGGCTTGTTGTATGTGGTCGTGTGTGCTGTAGTGTGTTGTATGTGGTCTTTGAGTGCTGTGGCTTGTTGTATGTGGTCGTGTGTGCTGTGGTGTGTTGTTTGTGGTCTGTGTGTTCTGTGGCCTGTTGTGTGTGGTCTGTGTGTGCTGTGGTGTGTTGTATGTGGTCTTTGAGTGCTGTGGTGTGTTGTATGTGGTCTATGTGTGCTGTGGTGTGTTGTGTGTGGTCTTTGAGTGCTGTGGTGTGTTGTGTGTGGTCTGTGTGTGCTGTGGTGTGTTGTGTGTGGTCTGTGCTGTGGTGTGTTGTATGTGGTCTGTGTGTGCTGTGGTGTGTTGTATGTGCTGTGGCGTGTTGTGTGTGGTCTGTGTGTGCTGTGGCATGTTGTATGTGGTCTGTGTGTTCTGTGGCGTGTTGTGTGTGGTCTGTGTGTGCTGTGGTGTGTTGTGTGTGGTCTTTGAGTGCTGTGGTGTGTTGTATGTGGTCTATGTGTGCTGTGGTGTGTTGTGTGTGGTCTTTGAGTGCTGTGGTGTGTTGTGTGTGGTCTGTGTGTGCTGTGGTGTGTTGTGTGTGGTCTGTGCTGTGGTGTGTTGTATGTGGTCTTTGAGTGCTGTGGTGTGTTGTATGTGGTGTGGTGTGTTGTATGTGGTCTGTGTGTGCTGTGGCATGTTGTGTGTGGTCTGTGTGTGCTGTGGCATGTTGTATGTGGTCTGTGTGTTCTGTGGTGTGTTGTGTGTGGTCTGTGTGTTCTGTGGTGTGTTGTGTGGTCTTTGAGTGCTGTGGTGTGTTGTGTGTGGTCTGTGTGTGCTGTGGTGTGTTGTGTGTGGTCTGTGCTGTGGTGTGTTGTATGTGGTCTGTGTGTGCTGTGGTGTGTTGTGTGTGGTCTTTGAGTGCTGTGGTGTGTTGTATGTGGTCTGTGTGTTCCGTGGTGTGTTGTGTGTGGTCTGTGTGTTCTGTGGTGTGTTGTGTGTGTGCTGTGGTGTGTTGTGTGTGGTCTGTGTGTTCTGTGGTGTGTTGTGTGTGTGCTGTGGTGTGTTGTGTGTGGTCTGTGTGTGCTGTGGTGTGTTGTGTGTGGTCTGTGCTGTGGTGTGTTGTATGTGGTCTTTGAGTGCTGTGGTGTGTTGTATGTGGTGTGGTGTGTTGTATGTGGTCTGTGTGTGCTGTGGCATGTTGTGTGTGGTCTGTGTGTGCTGTGGCATGTTGTATGTGGTCTGTGTGTTCTGTGGTGTGTTGTGTGTGGTCTGTGTGTTCTGTGGTGTGTTGTGTGGTCTTTGAGTGCTGTGGTGTGTTGTGTGTGGTCTGTGTGTGCTGTGGTGTGTTGTGTGTGGTCTGTGCTGTGGTGTGTTGTGTGTGGTCTGTGTGTGCTGTGGTGTGTTGTGTGTGTGCTGTGGTGTGTTGTGTGTGGTCTGTGTGTGCTGTGGTGTGTTGTGTGTGCTGTGGTGTGTGTGTCTTCAGAGCTGCGCCGTTGGCGTCCCCCTGAGCCCCCCCTTTGATGCCAGCTCACCAGGTGGGACGCTCCTGCCCCTGCCGGCTGTGGTGCTGTCTGTGGGTGGGGGTCCCGCAGCTGTGGGGGTGCTGCCTGGCTGTTCCCAGGGACAGGAGGCGCCTGGGCCATGGCGGCTGTCCCTGGCGTCGGGGCTGTGGGCGCCCTCCTGGGCCCCTCTGGGTGCAGCTGTCCCTTGTGCCCTTGGAGACTGCCCCGGTGCCTCTTCATGAGCCCAGCCCACCCGCCTGCCGGGTGTGGTCAGGCGCATCTTCCAAGGACCTGTGTCCCCGTTGCTCTGCCAAGGGACCTGTGTGCGGCTGCGCCTCCCGCCGGCGCCTCAGCTCTGCGGGGTGGGAGCCTCTGTGCCCAGGAGGGGGGCTCTATGGGGGGTGTGGGTCCAGGTCAGATTTCTGAGTGCAGGGGGGTATAGGGTGCACAAATAGCATCAGGGTTCACTCAACACCGAGAGAGCGAGTGCACGTTCACGCGTGAGCGTGGGCCGCCCCACATGGAGAAATACCCCTCGGGACAGGGCCTGAGGACTGCCCGGGGCCGTGGGGGGGCACCTGAGTGGCTCCTGCAGCCCTGGTCCCCACGAAAGGGGGAGGGAGCGGGACAAGGAGCGAGCGCCCCAAAGCTGGCCTCTTCTGAGGTGGGGGTGACGCCTGGGCGGATGGAGCAGGGACAAGAGCCTTGGGTCCATCCTGGCCTCCTAGGTGGCCTCTGCTGCCGGCTCGGCCCCGCCCCGCCTGCACCGCGGGACGCAGCACCCGGTGAGGCGTCCAGCCTGCTTCCCGCACTGTCCTGAGTTCAGTCTGAGCCCCCCTCCCAAGCCTCAGTCCTCACCGCCCCTAGCCACGCCAGCCGCTAGCCCAGGCAGCGCAGCCTTAGCACAGACCCCCAAGTCCACCCCCCACACCCCATGCCGGAGAAGCCATTGGGCTGCGAGGGGTGGGGCGGGGCGGGGGCTCTCTGCTGGGTCTCCACCTGGCGCGAGCCCCCCCCCCCCCCCATTCGCTGAAGAAAGCTGAGCTGGCCGGGAGTTCCTGCCCTGTCTCCTGGTCCCTGTGCTCTTTCCTGGCACCCAGAGGCGTGAAGCCACCTGGGAGTTCCCTGCACACGTTCCATCATCCGTGATCCACACGTGCAGGCCCCTGGCGGAGCAGGCGCACCCTGGGACAGGGGCGTTTTGATTGGCAGGTAGAGGGACAGCTGTACTCCGGGGCTTGCAGGGACTTCCACCTCGTGACATGGGGCAGCTCCACGCAACACAGGTCCTGTGAGTTGGAAAATCGGCTCCGGGGGGAGGGTGATGTTGTGACTGGCAGGCTTCAGTGAGGCTCGGTGTCCTGAGTGGCGGCCGGGCCAGGGATCTGGGCAGCCCCCGGTGGCGTCCCCTCGCCATCCGCTTCCTGCTGGGTGGCCTGGTCTGCCTGGCCTCACCCCGGGCCGCACAGCTTGGGAGCTGGGGCAGCTGTCCGCGGGCTAGCACCCTGGCCGGCACTGCCTCCCACCATGGAGTTACGGGTGTGTGTGTGCACGCCCGGGGCGGGGTGTTGTGGCCGCCTAGCTTTCCAGGGCAGATGTGGTGGCTGGGAAAGTTGGCGGTGTCTTGGTCACCTCAAGGGACTTCAGAAGTGAGGTGGTCGGGTCGGGCTGGGCCGCCGGGGAGCGGGGCCTCCGGCTGCGGCTTCCTGTCTTGCGCCGCCCTGTGCGTGGGTGCCCTTGGAATCCGGAATCCGTGCCTGGTGTTGTTCTTTCTGCCCGGGCGGGGTCTGGTCCCTGGGGAAGGTGGGCCACGCCTGCACCTGCTCAGTCTCTGGCTTCGACCGCGGGAAGTCCCGGCCTCACTCTTGCGCCAGGCTGTCTGGTCCGGTCCAGTCAGTGAGGCCCCCACCTTCTGGGGCAGCCCACCTGTTCCTCTTCCTCTCTCTGTGCCGGTTGAAACAGAACCATTTTACCCGCCTGGCTGCCTCTCCCTCCTCCGGCCCCGCCCGCCCTCCACCCCCCAGGCACAGACTAAGGAAGTGCTGGGGCAGACCGGACGGACGGGCAGGGGCGCCCCGCAGACCCGCCTGCGGCCGCTGTGCCTGCTCGGGATGCTTGCTCCGGCCGGCCCGCAGCTCCCTGGCCGATGTCCCAATCCCAACTCCCAACCCGCCCAGGCTGCCTGCCCTGGAGCAGCCGCTCCCCTGGGAGGTGTAATTAAGCACTTCCTGGAGTGCAGGGGCTGGCCACCGGTGAGTCTTCCGGAAGCCCCTCTGGCCAGGTCTTTCCCCGCCTGGCCTGGGTCTCCCGCTCTAGGCCTGGGCTGCCCAGAACGTGAGCGAGTGGATGAATGGATGTGGATGAACGGCAGGAGAGGAGTCTCCGTGCGGCTCCGAGATGCCCGCGCCGGGAGTCCGCGGTGGCGTCTGCACTCTGGTCCCTGCCTTCTCTGTCTCTTGCGAAGTGGTTTGTCCTGGGGGTCCCGGCAACGCCCTCTCCCAGACCGGAGCAGGCACAGGAGACTTCTCAGAGTTCTGCAATTTAAAACAGGGCCAGGCGTTGCCGCGGCGGGTAAAGCCACCAACTGCAGTGCCGACATCCTGTGTGGGCGCCGGTTCGAGTCCCAGCCGCTCCACTTCCGATCCAGCTCTCTGCTGTGGCCTGGGAAAGCAGTAGAAGATGGCCCAAGTCCTCGGGCCCCTGAGCTCACCTGGGAGACCTGGAAGAAGCTCCTGGCTTCGGCCTGGCCCAGCCCTGATCGTGTGGCCATCTGGGGAGCAAACCAGCATTTGGAAAATCTCTCCACCTCTGCCTCTACCCTGTAACTGGCTTTCGTGTAAATAAGCAGATCTTTTAAAAGGCACATCTTGAAAATAAGTAAGCAGAAGCTGAATCGTTTCCTCCTGAAACGTGCCCTTCACGGCTCCAGACGGTGCTGACTGTGAGCAAGGTTGCACGCGGCCTCGGGAGCCAGACGCCCGCCCTGGGGCAGCTGTGGCTGAGCAGTGCCCGCGGGCCCGGGACAGCAGCAGCCCGGGCTGCGGCCGGCACGGTGCAGGCCGCTCTGACAGATCCTCTTCAGCCGACGAGATTTGGGTTCTGACAACAGCAAGTTGGAAAAGGCTCCCTCAAGACTGGGAGCTGTGGTGTGGCTGCTGCGCCGGCTCTGGGCGACCTCAAAGGCATACAAGCACCGCCCCCGGGCGGCCACCCCCCCCCCCCCCCCCCCGCAGCTCCCAGCTTCTCTGTCTCCTACTCTCTGGTGATTAGTCATCCACGCCGGGACACGCCCGCCCGGGTTCCTCTCGCCAGCATGCGGAGGGAAGTCTGATGTTGCTGTAGGGGTGGGGCTGGGGGGGGGGCTCCTGGTGTTGTGCTGTGATGCAGGGGTGCCGGGTTACCTGGAGCAAACCCGTCTGGGCAGCAGACAGGTGTCAGCGGTGGGGCGGGGAGAGCTTGTGCAGGTGCAGTGGCCGGGATTTGGCCAGGTGCTGGCGGCTCTACTGGCCGGCTCTGAAGGCCAGCTTCTCGGGCGCCTGGGACCTGCTGCATCACAGGAAGCGGTCTCAAGGGGTCCAGGTGTGTGTGACCAGAGTCTTGGGGGGTTTGTCTCGGCGGGGAGGATGGGCTCAGCTTCACCCCGCGTGGCTCCTGCCGCTGTCCCCTCCCCCCCCCGCCACGTCTGGGCAGACTCCCTGAGCCCGTCCTCTCTCCCCTGAGGCCCACTGCAGTGGCCAGAACCTGCTCGCGTGGGGAAGGCGGGGCGGGGGGGGGGGAGCAGGCAGAGACTGCAGGCCCCGCCCCACCCCACCCCTCCTTGGGCCCCTGTGTGGCAGCCACAGGGGAGTCCTAGGGAAGGGGGTGCTGCCAGGTGCTGGGGGCTGGGGACAGCGAGGGGCGGGGACTGAGCTCGGAGAGGAGCCCACGCACGGGGGAACGAGTGTGACCTCTCCTGGCCTGTCAAGACCCACCCGAAGCCCCCCAGGAGGACGTCTGAGGTGGAGGCTGGGTGGGAAAAAGTCCCCCCCCCCCCCCCAGCTTCCTCCTCCAGGCTCCAGGCTCCCTTCTGGACCCTGCCCTGGCCAGCTCTGCTCTGGGGCGCCCTCTGGTGGCCAGAGTGCAACTGCCACCTGCTGCCCTGCCCCAGGAGAGGCTCAGCATGTGGTGTGGCCTTGGGAGCAGGCCCAGGAGCCAGGCTGATTCGGCCCTGCCATGCCTGCTTTATTTTGAAGGTGGCCTGGGCTCCACTCAGGCCTCACAGCAGTCTTGGGACCCCTGTGCTCCTCCCACGTCACCGGCTCTGGGCTCTGCAAGGGCCCTAGCGCTGCGGAAGCAGAGCCCCCGGGGACGGGCACTGTGTGGACAGCAGAGTTGCCCCTGGCCCTGCCTGCCACAGGCACTCACGGGCTGGGGGAGGCCAGTGCTGCCTGAACCTCTGAGCTCCCACCACCAGGGGCCAAGGGCTGGAGCATGACGGCCCCCTCATGTGAGGAAGGTGGCCCCAGCCTCCCCCCAGAGCCCTAGCTGGGCTGTGGCCCAAACCCTGCCTTCTGTCTCAGAGTACGTGGTCTGCACCCAGCCTCCACCGACAGCCTCCAGACCCAGCGATAGCCCCTAGACCCCACTGAGAACCCCCGGACCCACTGACAACCCCCAGATCCACTGACAGCCCCCAGACCCCATTGACAGCCCCCAGACCCAGTGATAGCCCCTAGACCCCACTGACAACCCCCAGACCCCACTGAGAGCCCTGAGACCCACTGACGGCTCCCAGACCCCATTGACAGACCCCAGACCCACTGACAACCCCAGACCCACTGAGAGCCCCCAGGTGCCCCTGGCTGCTGGGAGTCTCTGCAGGCTTTGTCCCCACCCTGTGACCCTGTGTCTTGCAGGGTGTTGGGAAGCCAACACTTACAAGCTCCGCCTCTGGGACCCACAGCCCCCGACGCCCAGCTGGGGGAGCACCCAGGGCCCGTGGGGCGTGGTCGGGCCCCAAATGTGCCGGCTGCCTGGGAGCTGAAGCCCAGGATAATCCCACAAGCACCCTGCGATGCAGGAGCCGGTCCTCCCTCCATCCCACAGGTGAGGGTTCTGGAACTCAGTCCGGCCGTCTGGGCCGGAGTCTGCTGTCACAGACGGAGATTCTGCGTGTGTGTCTCAGCTGGGGGTGCGCCCGTGGGGACCATCACGCGTGTGCGTGTCACAGCTGCCCTCTGCGCCAGTTCTAGCACTGCCCCCGCAGGTGTCTTCTGGGCCACATTTAGTTAGACTTTTTTTTTTTGCTGATAATTTTTTTGTTTGTTTTACAAAATGTATTTGCTTGAAAGGGAGAGAGAGAGAGAGAGAGAGAGAGAGAGGTCTTCCATCCGCTGGTTCACTCCCTAAATGTCTGCAACGGCCAGGGCTGGGCCAGGCTGCAGCCAGGAGCCCAGACACTGAGCCGTCACCGCTTCCCAGGACGCACATTCCAGGCATCTGGACTCAGAGGTGGAGCTGGAACTTGAACTTGAACCTGTTAGGCAGCAGTTTAGACGTCAGCCTGTGTGGGCGTCAGGGCCAGTGGGAGAGGAAGCATCGCAGAAGCTCACCCTGGAGGCAGCCCAGGATCTTGCCCTTCAGTCCCGCCCAGACCCTGGTAACCTTCCAGGCGGTCTCAGCCCTCCCCCCAAGGAAAGCTCCCAGGAGAGTCCTCGCTCCTCAGCACCAGATGAGTGTCCGCCCCATAACCCCGTCTCATCCGACCTCCAAGGCAGGCACCCTGGGGCGGGGCGGCTCCTCTGCCGGGTGGGCTTCCCTGTCTGACAGCGCTGAGCAGTGGGCCGGTGAGGCAGGAAGGTAGAAACCAGCCTGTGCGTGGGTGAGAGGGGCTGGAGGGAAGCAGCACCTGCCCACCTTGGAAGTAGCCCAGCAGCTACACTTCCAAGTCCTGTCCAGACCCTGACAGCCTTCCAGGTGGTCCCAGCGCCCGCCCCGCCTGCCCCGGGAAGCTCCCTCCTCCACGCTCACCTGTGGCACAGACAGGTGCTGAGCCGAGACACCAGGAAGTCTTTTCTTACGCCTGCAGAATGCCAGGGAGAGGGCTCTCTGCAGTTCTGGCTTTCGCCTCTGTCTCCCTTAGGCGGCTACGTGCTCGGATTTGATGGCTATTCTCATGTTACATGGCGGCCCAGGAATGATACAGTAGCGCCTGCTGACGATGTACCCCACGCCGTCTGGCAGGGTGGGTGTGGTGTTTGGCCAACAGTCCCATTGGCTGTAATCTCCAGGACAGTCTGTAACCCAGCAGTGCGGTTGTACACGGACATGGGCCGTGAGCCCCATTGCTGTCTTTCTCTGGGAGTCTGGGTGCTCTCCCCAGTGGGCGGAGTGGGGAGAAGGAGGCACGCGGGTTTCCGGTGCGCTAGACCCAGCCGCCAGCCGCAGCGGGGCAGTTCTGACGCACACGCAGTGGCAGTGCAGTCCTGTGGGCGGCGCTGGCGCTTCTGCGGCCGAGGCACCTGCCGTAGAGGAAGGCCTGCAGGTTTTATCGCCCAGGGTTATCATGCCGGACCCTGTGGTGCTGAGCAGGGTTCTCCTGGGGAACACTCCTTGGGGGGAGCGCTGGGACCATGGTCAAGGGCAGGGGGGAATCCCAGTCCCAGGACTGGGGAGGAGGCTGTGGCCCTCATCCCACTCGCAGCTGACTCAGGCCCTGGCCAGAGAGGGGCCTGGGTGAAGTAACTCCTTGACAGTAGCGGCTCCATTTTGCAGCACCTGAGGCTCCACTCTGGGGCGCACGCCCTCCCCCACCGCGTGAGACGCTGGCTGGAGCCATGCTCTAAGACACTGGGACACTAGCAGTCTGCTACGCCACACCTGGCAAAGCACAGAACCCCCGGCACGAGCGCTCAAGCTTGGGAGCCGATAGGCTGCACCGGGGTGATGATGAAAGGAGCTTTGTCTGTGTCCTACATGTGAGTCAAGCAAGACCTGCAGCAATGTCAAGACCACAATTGATCTGAATTTCGAATAGGTTTTAGGTCAGCTTGACCCCGGTAACTGTAATCATGTATTTTCCTCCCGGGTTTTTGGCTTTTGCCTTTTTTTTTTTTTTAAGATTTATTTATTTGAAAGTCAGAGAGAAGGAGAGGCACAGAGAGAGAGAGAGAGAGAGTGAGAGTGAGAGCGAGAGCGAGAGCGAGAGCGAGAGCGAGAGCGAGAGCGAGAGAGAGAGAGAGGTCTTCCAACCGCTGGTCCATTCCCCAACTGGCTGCAACGGCGGAGCTGCACTGATCCGAAGCCAGGAGCCAGGAGCTTCTTCCGGGTCTCCCACGTGGGTGCAGGGGCCCAAGGACCTGGGCCATCTTCTACTGCTTTCCCAGGCCACAGCAGAGAGCTGTGTCGGAAGTGGAGCAGCTGGGACTTGAACTGGCGCCCATATGGGAGGCCGGCACTGCAGGCAGCGGCTTTACCCACTACACCACAGCGCCGGACCCAGGTTTCTGGCTTTATAAATCCTGCTGCTTTGGGCTTTGGGGTCGAGAGTTCTTTAGGGCATGAGCCCGCTCTCCACCGCCGGCAATAAAGGAGGTGAAATCGGAAGAGTGTGGCGCTCCCTTGTTTGCACTCAGGTACAGCGTGCGCTCCACTGCCCAGGGCCACTCGTGCCCAGGCGGCGCTGAAGGTTCCGGCTCCCCCAGGCCGGGCTGTGGGGCAGGCGAGGGCAGCCAAGGGAGGCGGCGCCCCCTCTCCCGCGCCTGCGGTGCTGGGGCAGAGCCGTCCCCGTGACAGCGATGTGACGTCTGACAACGTAGGGGCCGCGCGTGGCTCACAGCCGCAGACCGCGACCGAAGCTCCGCTAAGCCGAGGGCCGGACTCTCGCGGCTCCGGGTCGCCCCCGCCCCGCGGCCCAGGCCCCGCATCGCCGCTCCCCGCGGCCCGGGAGCCGCAGCCCCGCCCCACCGTCCCCAAGTCTCCCTCCGCCTGAGCTCCGCGCCGCCTTTGCGGGGGTGGGGGCTGGCCCTTGCTCCCCTCCCCCACCCAGGCCCGCCCCTGCCCTGGCCCCACCCAGACCCCGTCCTCCTTCCTTCTGGAATGGTGCGGGGCCTGCGGCAGGGACCCGCCAGGTTCTCCTCGCCCCGCAGCTTCACCGCGAACCTGTGCAGCCGTGCCTGGACACACGCGGAGAGGGGTCTTCGCCCATCCCGCCGGGTCCTGCGGGCCCAGATCCCGAGGGCGCGGCGGCAGGCTCCAGGGCCCCCGCCCTGCGCTCTCGACTCTGGACTCCGGCTGGGCTGCGCTCCAGACCCAGAGGGTGGGGAGCCGCCAGGAGCAGTTCTGGGGAACAGGACCAAGAGGGCAGCCGGCCGCACCCAGCCTGGCTGCTCCGCCCGCCTGGCTCCAGTCTCCCTCCCCGAGCAGCCCTGCCTCCTCACTGCTGGGGCGAGTACAGCGCACGTGGGAGGTGATGCGTGCACACATCACACACGTGACTGCACACATGCCACAGGACACACATGCTGCACACAGGAACGTGCACACACATGCCACATCACACACATCACACACATGCCACATCAGACGTGCACATCACACACAGGACACATCAGACGTGCACACCCCACACAGGACACACACCACCTGCACACAGGACACGTGCACACACGTCACAGCACACACATCACACACGCCACATCAGACGTGCACACCACACACAGGACACACACCACCTGCACACAGGACACGTGCACACACGTCACAGCACACACATCACACACGCCACATCAGACGTGCACACCACACGCAGGGCACACATCACACACGTGACTGCACACACGCCACATCAGACGTGCACACCACACGCAGGACACACACCACCTGCACACAGGCACACCACTGGCAGCTCGCTCTCACACATGCCACGCACCGCACCACGCACCACTGTCTGGCGCCCTCCGTCCGCCCAGCTGTCCTGTCCTGCCGCAGGGTCTGGGGTGCAGGCTGGGGAGTGCCCCCGGCCTTGGTGTGCTGCAGGCCCAGGGAGGGTGGACGCTGGGGTCAGGCTCAGAGCTCCGTGTCTGCGGGGATCCGCTTTCCCAGAGCTGCCGCTGCCTGGCCCCAAGCCGCCGCCGCGCTCCCTGGAGGGCACAGGGGAGGGTCCAGGGCGCTTCCTGCTCCCCGCTGTGTGTGTGTGTGTGTGTGTGTGTGTGTGGTCAGCCTCCGTGAGCCTGGCTGCGGCAGCACTGGGCGTTGTGACCGACTGGGTGGTGTTGGAGCCCTGAAGTGAGCCTGGGGGACCAGGACCCAGCGACGAGGGACGGTGCCGGGCTCTGGGGGTCCTCGTGCAGAACTCCGGGCCTCCAAGCACGGCCGGCAGCGCCCGTAAGGGAACTCGCGGCTGTGTGCATCACTTGTTTCTACGTGGGAACCTTCTGAAATGATGGCGGCTTGGGCGTGCCTCGAGGGATGGGCCCAAGAGGGGACGCGGCCAGCAGGCCAGGGCGGAGGGCCAGGGAGGCTGGCCACGCCCGGAGCAGGTGCCCACGAGCAGGGCGCAGCCCAGTCCTGGCTCCCAGGGTGCCAGGGAGGGGATGGTGGCTCAAATTTTAAGAAGAAATAGAGGAAAATGTCTTCGTGTGTAAATGAGGGAAAGTGCTTTTTCCATATTAGGGCGACACATTTAAGTATATTCAACAAAAAGTCCCGACAGCAGCAATCCAGCGAGCAAGGGTGCAGCTCCCTGCCCTGGGCCTGTCCTGGGCCCCTGCACCCACGTGGGAGACCCGGATGCAGCTCCTGGCTCCGGCTGTTGCGGCTGCCTGGGGAGTGGCCCAGCGGATGGGAGACTCATCTCTCTCTCTCTCTAACTGTCTTTCAATGAATAAAATAAATCTTAAAAACAAACAAATAAATAAATTTTTAAGAAAAAAACAGTCCAAACAAGATATACTGTGTGGAAGGGGATGTTCATGTGTGGGCAAGTGTGTGTGTGTGCATTTAGGCATATGTAGGTGTGTACATGGGTGCATGCATGGGTGTGTGTAGGTTTGTGTATGTATGTATATGCATGCATGTGCGTAGATGTGCGTATGTATGTATAGGTGTGTATGTATATATCTGTGCGTGAGTGTGAATGTGTGTAAATTGTTGCACATGTGTGCATATGTATGTGTATGTATGTACATTCATATGTGTGTGCACGATATGGCTGCATGTATATGCATGTTGTGCATGTGTATATGGTTGTATGTATATAATATATGTATCTGCACATGCATGTATGCGGTTTGTGTGTATATGGCTGTGTGCATATATGTATGTGCACGCATGTGTATATGTATACATACATGGTTGTGTATATGTGTGTGCATGTATATACATGCATGTGTGTATATGGTTGTGTGTATATGTGTGTTTGTGTGCATGTATGTGTATATGTATGCATATATATATATGTGTTGTGTATGTGCATATGTGTGTGTATATGTGGAAGTGTGTATGTGGGTGTATGTATGTGTGCACGTGTGTATATGCGTGCATGCGTGCATGTATATGGTTGTGTGTATGTGTGTTTGTGCGCATGTACATATACATGTATGTGCGCATGTGTTTGTGTGTATATGTGGAAGTGTGTATGTGGGTGTATGTATGTGTGCATGTGTGCATAAGTGTGCATGTATATGGTTGTGTGTATGTGTGTCTGTGTGCATGTACATATACATGTATGTGCGTATGTGTTTGTGTGTATACGTAGAAGTGTGTATGTGGGTGTATGCATGTGTGTATATGCGTGCATGCGTGCATGTATATGGTTGTGTATATTGTGTGTGTACATGTACATATACATGTATGTGCGTATGTATTTGTGTGTATATGTAGAAGTGTGTATGTGGGTGTATGTATGTGTGTATAAGTGTGCATGTATATGGTTGTGTGTATTGTGTGTGCATCTACATATACATGTATGTGCGTGTGTGTTTGTGTGTATATGTAGCAGTGTGTATGTGGGTGTATGTATGTGTGCATGTGTGTATATGCGTGCATGCGTGCATGTATATGGTTGTGTGTATTGTGTGTTTGTGCACATGGACATATACATGTATGTGCGTATGTGTTTGTGTGTATATGTAGAAGTGTGTATGTGGGTGTATGTATGTGTGCATGTGTGTATAAGTGTGCATGTATATGGTTGTGTGTATTGTGTGTGTGTAGAAGAGTTTAAAGCGCCCTTCCTGGGACAGGCTGTACCAGAGCTCTTCCCTGGCAGATGGCGTGTGGTGCCGGGGACAGGTGTCGGGGTCCTTGGCTGGCTGTGCCTGCACCTTGCTCTGTGACCCAGAGGGGGTCCCACCCCTGCCACCCACTGGGAGGAGGCGGCTCCTGGGGGCTTCCTCGGCATCCCTGGACGGCCTCAGTTCTCCCCGCTCAGCCGTGCTGGCTCTGGGCCTTTCCACCTCCCGGCTGCTGGGAGCAGCACCAAAGAGTTTCTTGTCTGAGCTCTGTGTCCGTGCAGGAGGTGGCCGGGCGTGAGTGCGAGGCTGGGCGCTGACGGGGGCCAGCTGTGGGTGCAGGAACAGGGCGCATGGCCACGCATCAGGAAAAGCGGGGTCCTGTGGAGCGGTTGTGCTGGTGCTGAGCAGCTCCCTGGACTTCCGTGTGCGGAAGTGTGTCTGCTCCGAGACGCACGGCCGGCCGGCTACACTTATTTTAATTTAAAGATTTATTTATTTGAAAGGTAGAGGGTGGGGGGGGGCTTCCATCCACTGGTTCAGTGCCAAATGGCCCTAACAGCCAAGTTGGGCCGGGCAGAAGCCAGGAGCCTGGGGCTCCACGTGGGTGTCCGGAGCTCGTGGGCCATCCCCTGCTCTTTCCAGGTGCACGCAGGGAGCTGGCTGGGAAGCGGAGCAGCCGGGACTCCAACAGGTGCTGGGGTGGGATGCCCGGGCCACACTGCCCGCTGCGCTGCCTTTTGCCATGCAGTCGTCCCTTGGTGGCCAGAGGATGCTCTGACCCGGCGTGAACCGGTGGGACGTGCAGGTGATGCCCTTGCACCCCACAGGTGTCCACGCCGCGTCACCAGCCCTGGGGCACAACATCCGGTCGAGTCCATTTTGCCCCGCGCATTTGCGACGCCGGCCATGGGGGCCCAGGACGGACGCCCACAGCTCCGCAGAGCTCACAGATCAGCCGCACGAATGTCCTTCGCGGCTTCTGAAGCTCACAGCCGGTGTCCGCCCAGGCGCTACCGGCTGCGTCTCCAGGGCCACCGCGTTCCCGGCAGGGGGCGCCCCAGGCTCCCCGCAAGACACGCGCGGGGTCAGCGGGAGGCACGCGCGGGAGCCCGGCGGGCTGCGGGCTGCGCTGTGGCCCGACCTGTGAGGGCGCTGCGGACGCCGGCGCACCTCCCCCGCCCCTCACGCCGGGGTCTGGGGCACCCAGGACCGGGCCGCAGGGAGGGTCTGGGAAGCCGTGAGAGAAGGCAGCTTCCCGGTGTGAGACGTCCCGGCTGCCGCCCCCATCTCCCCGCGATCTCCCGGCCCCGGGGAAGCTGAGGGCCAGGAGTGCCCAGCCTGACCTCCCAGGGTCTGGGGCAGGCTGGGCGCCCCACCCGCACCTGCACTGCACACTCCTCATCGCCAGGGTCCAGGGTCTGGGGTCATGCCGGGTGGGAGGGCCTGAGGTCGCCACCTGGGCTCCTGGCCCCCTGCTCCGGGTCGGGGCACAGTCTGGGGACCAGGAAGGCGCTGGGAGGATTTGCCTGGTCCCCCTTGCTGACGGTGGTCTCCCAGTGGAATCCCGGCTCTGTCCCACCCTGGGCCTCAGTTTCCCGTGGGAACACGGACCCTGCAGACTCCAGCCCCGGAGACAATGCTGGGGCTACCTCTGCCCAAACCGGGGGTCTTGTGGGCTCCCAGACTGGGGACTGTGGGCTGCCCAGGGTGGGGCTGGCGCGTGGGGGAAGGAGCTGGACCGGAGACACCTTCTTTGGCCTCCTGCACCTGCCCTCATGTCCTCACCACGCTGCCACCCCCGGGGGGCCTGGACAGCTGCCCCCCCACGGTGGGGCGGCTCCAGGTGGGCTCCTGGGAGGGACATGGGGAGCAGGGACAAGCCCTGGAGACGCTGGGGGCCTGGCGGGCACTCACGGGCAGGGGTCGGAAAGCGTTTTATTTCACCAGGTGCTGCTTGGGGCCCTGGGCTGTGGGCCCTGCTCTCCGGGTGCCGTCTGCCCAGCCTCTTGGTCTGTCCATCTTGGCCAGAGATTCGTCCATGGGGTGAAGTGGGAGGTGCTTTTAGGGCCATGGCGGGTGCAGGGTGGCTGGGGCTGGCTCTGGGCAGGCGTGGCCCAGGGTCAGCGCAGAGGGGCAGGACCTGCCTGCCTCCTCCCCAGCCTCCGTGCCCGGGACCTCACCGTGGGACAGGTCCCAGCACAGCCTATGCTTTGCCGGGTGCTCACGGGCTGAGTGGGCGTGCACGTGTGTGTGTCTGTACGAGCCAGCAGGCTGGAGCTGGAGCCGCAGCAGGTGCCCGGTGGGCTTGGTGACGGGCACCCGTGTCCCCTGCGGGGCCCCCTGTGTCTGAGTGAGAGGGAGGGTCCTCACAGCAGGGTGCAGAGGAGGGGGGGCACCAGGCTGAGCAGGAGCTGCGTCACCAGGGCCCTGGGGCCTGGCCCTGCCTGGGGGGCCCCATGGCCCGCATCCTGCCCCAGTGGGACCATCCCCGCGGGCCCTGTGCTGGTCTTCGAGATGACCTCACAGGAGGATGCACAGCCCTTGTGGGTGACCTTGGTCCCTGCGGGCGAGAGGCGGTGTCAGCCCCCCCCCCCCCCCCCGCCCAAGCCTAGGACCCCGCCCCCACCAAGCCTAGGACCCCGCCCCCAACCAAGCCTAGGACCCTCGCCCCCCACCAAGCCTAGGACCCCGCCCCCCACCAAGCCTAGGACCCCACCCCCCACCAAGCCTAGGACCCCACCCCCCACCAAGCCTAGGGCCTCTGCTGTCCCTGGGCTTCCCCTCTCTGCACCTCCCTCCTTCCGTGAGGCCAGGGCAGCCTCTGAGCAGGCCCTGAACCCCTGAGGGGGCGATTTCTGAGACCCCCACCCCATGCCCGGGCGTGCGGAACTCACCAGAACCTGGCCAGGCCTTGTAGCAGACAGGACTCTCATCCTCACCGGAGGTGAGCGGGCACTGGCCGGGGTCACCCACACCCGTGCGGGCGCAGCATTGCCGGCCAAGGGCTGGGGCGGGGACACGGATGGTGGGAGTGAGACCCCTGTGGGAGCCTGGCTGCAGAGCTCTGCTCGGCTTCTGGGAACTTCCAGGGTGGGCCCCGGGGTGGGGGTGGCGCCCCGCCCTGGGCCGGCCGGGCACCCCACAGCTCACCGTGCTCAGGGCGCAGCAGGGGTACCAGCAGGAGGACACAGACGCCCCTCATGGCTCCTGGGGCAGCGACCGCGGGCTGAGGCTCCCTCCAGGAGCACGGGAGCCGGCATCTGGAACCACTTCCCGGGGTCCAGGGCAGGGACTGGCCCCGCCCCGCAGGAATGCAGGGCCGTGGCCTCCACCCTGATCCAGAGTCCCTCTGGCCCCAGCAGCTCCGCCCAGGGGCCTGGGGGAGCCACAGAGCCCTGGCCCCTCCCTGCCCTGCTGCCCCAGGCAGAAATCCACTGTGGGTCAGGCACAGGCCTCCTCCTCCTCGGACACCTGTCCCTGTCATTCTGCACCCCCGCCTGTCCCCCTGTGTGGGCTCAGAGAGGATGCCCTCCCACCACGGGCGAGTCCTTGCCAGCTGCCAGGCGTGGAAAGCGCGCTGATGCTACCCTGATGGGAAGCCGGAGGCGGGGTGTGGCCGCGGTGCCATGGGGGAGGGGCGCTGGGTGCACCAGGGCTCAGCCTTGGGGTGCTCGGCTGAGCAGTGGGGAGCAGGGCAGGGATGGGGCAGGGAGGCGGGAAGCCTGCGGCTCCATGCCTCATGTTCCGGCTCAGTGCGTGGGGTCAAGGTCACTGGCCCAGAGAACCTCTTGGAGGGGCTTGAAGCAAGCCCAGCAAGTGGGGACTCAGGGCCTGGACCCCCCCCCCCCAGCCCCATGTGCTTTTCCTGGCTCTGGCCCATGTCAGGGTGGGCTAGAGGTCAAAGGCCACAGAGCAAGGAGAGCCTGGCTGGCTGCCCCTCCCTAGGCGCCCTCACCCGCAGCTGCGGGACTGTTTTCTGGCAGCCTCTGGGGTGTGCCCCAGACCCCAGGCCCTGGATGTCGGACAGGACTGGGGGCCTGCAGGTTGTCCTGGTCGGGTGGGTGCCCAGACCCACAGGTTCAGATTCTTACACCAGGTGTGTGGTGTTCCGAGACAGAGAACCAGGACCAAGCCCAGTACCGAGTGGACCCGGGGACAGGCGCACGCCGGGGGCAGGCGCACACTCGACCCAGGCGCACACTCAGGGCAGGAGAACACTCAACCCAGGGGCACACTCAACCCGGGCGCACACTCAACCCAGGTGCACACTCAAACCAGGTGCACACAGGCACATATTCGGGGCAGGTGCACACTTAGCCCAGGTGCACACTTGGGGCAGGAGCATACTCAACCCAGGCGCACATTCAGGGCAGGCACATACTTGGGGCAGGTGCACACTTAGCCCAGGTGCGCACTCAAACCAGGTACACACAGGCACACACTCAGGGCAGGTGCACACTCGGGGCAGGCACCCGCTCGGGGCAGGTGCACACTTAGCCCAGGTGCACACTCGGGGCAGGCACACGCTCAGGGCAGCAGTGCACTGGAGCCAGACACACGCTCAATTTGAGTGCACTCAAGGTTAGACCAGGATGCAGCCGGAAGAACTGGCTGGGTCCCATGTAAGGCTCGGAGGGAGACGGAAACAGAACGGGCTGGGAGCCAAGGAGGTGCAAGGTGGAATCTGAGAACGAGGCGGCCAGGACCTGCTTTGACTGAGGCCCAGCGGGCAGCCACAGCCCAGCGAGCCCAGCGGGCAGCCAGGCTGGAGGTGCGCTGGCTCCTGCAGCCACTCAGCCGGTGGTGCGCGCTTCGATGGGGACTTTTTGGTGTGTGTTTCGTGCATCGTTTCTTGTGGCCAAATAAACGTGTTGGTCCTCGTGCGCCTGGCTTCTTCCACCCTCCTGGTGGCCGCCCGCTCCAGCCGCGCTGCCTCGGCCGGCGGCTTTCACCCCACTTAGAACACGGAGCCTCCTGGGTGTGTGCGTGCGGCTCCCAGGGGCCACCGTCCAGTGTCCCTGTGCTGCCGGCTGCGGGTGTCTTTCGGAGGATGTCCGTGGCAGGGTTCACCAGGGAGTTTGCCTGTGGTTTTCTGATCATGCCCCTGGCCGGGGTCGGGGTCACGCTGCCCTGGGAGTGAGTTTGGAAACGTTAGCTCCTCGTCCATCTCGTGGGAGGGGCTTGAGGAGATTTGGGTTCAACCTTTGTCGTCTTTTTTTTTTTTTTTTTGAAGATTTATTTATTTATTTTAAAGGCAGGATTACAGAGAGGCAGAGGCAAAGGCAGAAAGAGAGAGAGGGAGAGGGAGGGAGAGAGCGAGAGAGACCTCATCCACTGGTTCACTCCTCGGCAACAGCCAGCTCTGGGCCAGGAGCCAGGGGCCCGGAGCTCCAGTGTTGTGTCCGAATTTCCCAGTCAATGCACAAGGCACAGTCGCGGGTGTGCAAAGCCGGCTGGGACCCCCTGCAGTTTAGCCCTGCACAGGCAAAAGGCCCCTTTGTTTGCATAAGAGAGGTTTTTATAGCCTCACCCTTGCAAGGGTGCAGGCCATCTCCTACGTAGGTTGCCTTCTCACTCTCTATATGGCAAGGTATTGGGACCTAACACATTCATTGGTTCATTTAAACGTAAAGACCATATACGTTATGTGGCGGGAAGGCCACATAAAGGGGATGGCTCGGGGAAGAACTGGCGGGAAGCTTCGGACCATAAATCCCAGGGGAGCTGGGGGGGGGCAGGAGGTCACAGACTCCAGGGGAGCATAGCAGGCAGGCAAGCAGCCAGAGGACAGAAGACTAGGAGACTAGGACTCCCACAAGGGGGGTGACCAAGTGTCAGCCTCATGTGCACGTGTGCAGTGTGTGTGGGGTGTATGCACGTGTGTGTATGTGTGTGTGTTATCCACACCTGGGACTCCCACAAGGGGGGTGACCAAGCTTCAGCCTCGTGTGCACGTGTGCAGTGTGTGTGTGTGTATGTACATGTGTGTGGGGTGTATGCACGTGTGTGTGCATGTGTGCATGAACTGTTATCCACGCCTAGGACTCCCACAAGGGGGTGACCAAGCTTCAGCCTCGTGTGCACGTGTGCAGTGTGTGTGGGGTGCATGCACATGTGTGTGTGTGTGGGTGTATGCATGTGTGTGTGGTGTTATCCACACGTGGGACTCCCACAAGGGGGTGACCAAGCTTCAACCTTGTGTGTGTGTGTGTATGCACGTGTGTGTGTGTGGGGTGTATGCACGTGTGTGTGCATGTGTGTGTTTATGCATGTGTGGTGTGCATGTGTGTGGGGGGATGTATGCACGTGTGTGTGTGTGTAGTGTTATCCACGCCTAGGACTCCCACAGGTGGGGTGACCAAGCTTCAGCCTCGTGGGCGTGTGTGTGTGTATGCACGTGTGTGTGTGTGTGGGTGTATGCACGTGTGTGTGTGCGTGTGTGTGTATGCACATGTGTGTGTGTGTGTGTGGTGTGCACAACACTTGAAAACATGAAGCGCAGACAGGAAAGGTCCACCTTCATCCCGTCGTTAGCAAAGACTTTTTGCAGCGTGAAAAGTGCAATTCCTACAAGGCGAAGTGGAAAGGGACCCAGAGCCCAAACACGTGCAGTCCGTGTACACAGCACACAGGCAGCAGGGGAAGTGAAGTCAGGGGAGTGGGGGGTTGATGGCCGGGGTGACCGTGCCAGCAGACAGGGCCGGGCTCCGTGGGGGCTTGGACTGCACGGGCCGGGGCTCAGGTCTGTGCTGTCTTCCATGCACAGGTAACCAAGCACCCAGGCGAGTGCAAGCTTGCATCCCTGGGCTCTGGTGCACCTGCCACTGTTAACCGTCAGATGCGGGATGGGACGT
Source organism: Oryctolagus cuniculus (assembly GCF_964237555.1). Taxonomy (NCBI): domain Eukaryota; kingdom Metazoa; phylum Chordata; class Mammalia; order Lagomorpha; family Leporidae; genus Oryctolagus; species Oryctolagus cuniculus. Next base: position 167,196,268 of record NC_091437.1, on the reverse strand, counting down.
GTGCAGGACAGACAGCTGCGTTCAGCCGTGCCAGCCAGCTGGTGCTTGCGCTGGCCTGCGTCCTCTCTGTCTGAGCCGGGTCCCCTGCAGCTCCCTCGTCTCCTGGACCGAGCCACCCGGCCTGCTACTGCTGCAGCCTGCCGCCCAGACGCATGCGGCGACCGTGGTGGCGCCGGCTCCATCCGCCTCCCAGCAGGGACACCATGCAGCTCAGGCTGGGGGCAGAGAGCAGCAGGTGAGGGGAGGAGACCTAGCCCGGCCTCCAGGGAGCAGCACCACTGGTGAGAGAGGGCGTGGGACAGGGGCGGGCGGCCCGTGAGGCCCAGCCCGGCAGAGCCTAAATCCTTGCTGGGTGTGTGAGCCAGCTGTTTGTCCCAAGCCCGGGGCAGGGTGGGGAACCTTTATCTGCCAAGGGCATTTGGATATTTATGGCATCATTCACAGGCCACGCAAAATTATGGACTTGGAATTAGCCCGCGATAGATGCAGGGGATTCCGAGTCCCGCCTATGGCTGCGCCGGCATGGCCAGCCCAGCCACGTTGCTGGCCTCACATGGCCCCGGCTGATGCGTCTGGGACGGCCCAGTGATGTGCGGGCAGCAGGAATGCAGGCCTCCTGCCTTGGAGCCCAGGCCCTGTGCAGCCTGCACCCACGGAGCTGCGGGCGTCCAGCGGCCATGCCTCCAGGGCTGTGGTCAGGCTGGACCCCGTGCCTGTTGCCCAGCGTTCTGGGGCCCTTCCCACTCACCCACCCCAGAACTGGGCATGGCACCTTCCAGAACCCCTGGCCAAGGCTCAGCCTGCACGTGTGGTCCTGGAGGGAGCAGCTGGGGCCGACACACAGGAGGGCTCCCGTGCTCAGGGCAGGCAAGGCCCACGTCCAGGGTCAGCTTGGACGAAAGCCAAGGCCAGGATCAAAGCAAGGCGGAGCTGCACCTTGTCCGGAAGCGGCAGGCTCCGTAGCAGGCAGGGGCCTGCAGGGTCAGCAGTGGCCAGGGCCCAGCCCCGCTGTCTCGCTGGTGGACCTGTAACGGGACAGTGATCGTCTCCTTGGAGGCACAGCAGATGGTCTTGGTGAGTGGCAGATAAAGACGCCGGTGGTCCTCCAGATGTGAGTCCCGATCCCCCGTCATCCCTGAGCCCCCTCTGAGCCCTGGGGTCCCCGCCATTCAGTCCCGAGCCCTCCCACTCTGTTCTATAGCAGCGGCCGGGCCGGATCCTCCCCATGCCTTCCCGGCAGAGCGGGTGGAGCGCTGGCCTGGCCTGGCGTGGAGACCCAGGGCTTCTGCCAGGGAGGGGAGCCGGGGAAGCAGCCCCAGCACTGCCAGGGCTTGCAGCCAGGGCAGGGAGCCGGTCAAGGCCATGACTGCGAGGGCCCTGGGCCCCTCAGCAGGGAGGCTGCCCTGTGCCTGGGGGCCTGCGGGGCCACCTGGGGCGAATTCAGGGGAGGGGGTGGGCCTGCGGGAGTGTGGGAGATGCCTCTGGAAAGTTCTGGAATGCAGAGGCAGTGTGTGGGCCTGGCGGGCAGTGTCTCTGCGGGCCACAGAGGAGTGACGGGCCAGCCTCTGTCCCCAGAGCCTCCCCTGAGTGACCCATGCAGGAGCCTGCTGTGACCTTACCTGGGGAGGGAGGGGGCCAGGGGCTGTGACTCACCCAGAAATGGGTGGGGGGGTGCCCTGGGGGCTGTGACCTCACCTGGGGACAGGGGAGGAGGGGGGCTATGACCTCACCCAGGGAGGAGGAGGTCTGAGGGCTGTGACCTCACCCGGGGACGGGGCAGGCAGGAGGGGGCCTGTGACCTCACCCGGGGAGGAGGAGGTCTGAGGGCTGTGACCACCCAGGGAGGGGGGCTCTGGGAGCTGTGACCTCACCGGGGATGGGGCGGGCAGGAGGGGGGCTGTGGCCTCACCGGGGACGGGGCGGGCGGAGGGGTTGATGGCCGGGGTGACCACGCCAGCAGACAGGGCCGGGCTCCGTGGGGGCTTGGACTGCACGGGCCGGGGCTCAGGTCTGTGCTGTCTCCAGTGGCACGTGTGTGTGTGACTGACAGACGCAGACTCAGCAGTGTGCACGTGTGTGTATGCATGGCTGATAGCAGCGTGTACACGTGTGTGCGCGGCTGACAGGCAGACACAGCAGCGTGCACACGTGTGTGTGTGACAGCAGTGTGCACACGTGTGTTCATGACTGACACAGTGAGTGTGGCAGTGCGGGTGTGAGGGCAGAGAAGAATCCAGAAAGCTGGGGTGGCAGGTGGGAGGGGAAGGGGCAGCGGGGGGAGCCCCAGCTGCTCGGGGTCGGGGCCAGAGCCGGGGTCTCCATAGCACATTGCACGCTG